>NC_140449.1:4428908-5028908 GCF_963576455.1 Neolamprologus multifasciatus
TAATCACATGTGTGTGCAAACATTTCCATGTTTGGATATCTTGGAATTTGGTTTTCTTTAGGGGAGTTTATATGTCGATGTGTACAAATGTATGTGCAATCATGTGTGCCTGCATGGAGATCTGAGGTTGGCTGGTACGGTGGACCTCTGTGCATAATCACATGTGTGTGCAAACATTTCCATTTCTGGATATCTTGGAATTTGGATGATTTGTAGGACATCATCTGTGGATGTGTGCAAATGTATGTGCATTCATGTGTGCCTGCGTGGAGATCTGAGGTTGGCTGGTAGGGTGGACCTCTGCACATAATCACATGTGTGTGCAAACATTTCCATGTTTGGATATCTTGGAATTTTGATTTCTTTAGGGGAGTTTATCTCTGGATGTGTGCAAATGTATGTGCATTCATGTGTTCTTGCGTGGAGATCTGAGGTTGGCTGGTAGGGTGGACCTCTGTGCATAATCACATTTGTGTGCAAATATTTCCATGTTTGGATTTCTTGGAATTTGGTTGATTTGTAGGAGTTTATCTGTGGATGAGTGCAAATGTATGTGCATTCATGTGTGCCTGCATGGAGATCTGAGGTTGGCTGGTAGGGTGGACCTCTGCGCATAATCACATGTGTGTGCAAACATTTCCATGTTTGGATATCTTGGAATTTGGTGTTCTTTAGGGGAGATTATCTCTGGATGTGTGCAAATGTATGTGCATTCATGTGTGCTTGCGTGGAGATCTGAGGTTGGCTAGTAGGGTGGACCTCTGCGCATAATCACATGTGTGTGCAAACATTTCCATGTTTGGATTTCTTGGAATTTGGTTGATTTGTAGGAGTTTATCTGTGGATGTGTGCAAATGTATGTGCATTCATGTGTGCCTGCATGGAGATCTGAGGTTGGCTGGTAGGGTGGACCTCTGCGCATAATGACATGTGTGTGCAAACATTTCCATGTTTGGATATCTTGGAATTTGGTGTTCTTTAGGGGAGTTTATCTGTGGATGTGTGCAAATGTATGTGCATTCATGTGTGCCTGCGTGGAGATCTGAGGTTGGCTGGTAGGGTGGACCTCTGCGCATAATCACATGTGTGTGCAAACATTTCCATGTTTGGATATCTTGGAATTTGGTTTCTGAGAGGAAGTTTATCTGTGGATTTGTGCAAATGTCTGTTCATTTATGTGTGCTTGCGTGGAGATCTGAGGTTGGCTGGTAGGGTGGACCTCTGCGCATAATCACATGTGTGTGCAAACATTTCCATGTTTGGATTTCTTGGAATTTGGTTGATTTGTTGGAGTTTATCTGTGGATGTGTGCAAATGTATGTGCATTCATGTCTGCCTGCGTGGAGATCTGAGGTTGGCTGGTAGGGTGGACCACTGCGCATAATCACATGTGTGTGCAAACATTTCCATGTTTAGATTTCTTGGAATTTTTTGTTCTTTTGGGGAGTTTATCTGTGGATGTGTGCAAATGTATGTGCATTCATGTATGCCTGCGTGGAGATCTGAGGTTGTCTGGTAGGGTGGACCTCTGCGCATAATCACATGTGTGTGTAATAATTTCCATGTTTGGATTTCTTGGAATTTGGTTTCTGAGAGGAAGTTTATCTGTGGATGTGTGCAAATGTATGTGCATTAATCTGTCCTTGCGTGGAGATCTGAGGTTGGCTGGTAGGGTGGACCTCTGCGCATAATCACATGTGTGTGCAAACATTTCCATGTTTGGATATCTTGGAATTTGGTTTTCTTTAGGGGAGTTTATATGTCGATGTGTACAAATGTATGTGCAATCATGTGTGCCTGCATGGAGATCTGAGGTTGGCTGGTACGGTGGACCTCTGTGCATAATCACATGTGTGTGCAAACATTTCCATTTCTGGATATCTTGGAATTTGGTTGATTTGTAGGACATCATCTGTGGATGTGTGCAAATGTATGTGCATTCATGTGTGCCTGCATGGAGATCTGAGGTTGGCTGGTAGGGTGGACCTCTGCACATAATCACATGTGTGTGCAAACATTTCCATGTTTGGATATCTTGGAATTTTGATTTCTTTAGGGGAGTTTATCTCTGGATGTGTGCAAATGTATGTGCATTCATGTGTTCTTGCGTGGAGATCTGAGGTTGGCTGGTAGGGTGGACCTCTGTGCATAATCACATTTGTGTGCAAATATTTCCATGTTTGGATTTCTTGGAATTTGGTTGATTTGTAGGAGTTTATCTGTGGATGAGTGCAAATGTATGTGCATTCATGTGTGCCTGCATGGAGATCTGAGGTTGGCTGGTAGGGTGGACCTCTGCGCATAATCACATGTGTGTGCAAACATTTCCATGTTTGGATATCTTGGAATTTGGTGTTCTTTAGGGGAGTTTATCTGTGGATGTGTGCAAATGTATGTGCATTCATGTGTGCCTGCATGGAGATCTGAGGTTGGCTGGTACGGTGGACCTCTGCGCATAATCACATGTGTGTGCAAACCTTTCCATGTCTGGATATCTTGGAATTAGGTTGATTTGTAGGAGATTATCTGTGGATGTGTGCAAATGTATGTGCATTCATGTGTGCTTGCGTGGAGATCTGAGGTTGGCTGGTAGGGTGGACCTCTGCGCATAATCACATGTGTGTGTAAAAATTTCCATGTTTGGATTTCTTGGAATTTGGTTTCTGAGAGGAAGTTTATCTGTGGATGTGTGCAAATGTATGTGCATTAATGTGTCCTTGCGTGGAGATCTGAGGTTGGCTGGTAGGGTGGACCTCTGCGCATAATCACATGTGTGTGCAAACATTTCCATGTTTGGATATCTTGGAATTTGGTGTTCTTTTGGGTGAGTTTATCTGTGGATGTGTGCAAATGTATGTGCATTCATGTGTTCTTGCGTTGAGATCTGAGGTTGGCTGGTAGGGTGGACCTCTGTGCATAATCACATGTGTGTGCAAACATTTCCATGTTTGGATATCTTGGAATTTGGTTGATTTGTAGGAGTTTATCTGTGGATGTGTGCAAATGTATGTGCATTCATGTGTGCCTGCATGGAGATCTGAGGTTGGCTGGTAGGATGGACCTCTGCGCATAATGACATGTGTGTGCAAACATTTCCATGTTTGGATTTCTTAGAATGTGGATTCTTTTGGGTGAGTTTATCTGTGGATGTGTGCAAATGTATGTGCATTCATGTGTGTCTGCGTGGAGATCTGAGGTTGGCTGGTAGGGTGGACCTCTGCGCATAATCACATGTGTGTGCAAACATTTCCATGTTTGGATATCTTGGAATTTGGTGTTCTTTAGGGGAGTTTATCTGTGGATGTGTGCAAATGTATGTGCATTCATGTGTGCCTGCATGGAGATCTGAGGTTGGCTGGTATGGTGGACCTCTGCGCATAATCACATGTGTGTGCAAACATTTCCATGTCTGGATATCTTGGAATTAGGTTGATTTGTAGGAGATTATCTGTGGATGTGTGCAAATGTATGTGCATTCATGTGTCCTTGCGTGGAGATCTGAGGTTGGCTGGTAGGGTGGACTTCTGCTCATAATCACATGTGTGTGCAAACATTTCCATGTTTGGATATCTTGGAATTTGGTTGATTTGTAGGAGTTTATCTGTGGATGTCTGCAAATGTATGTGCATTCATGTGTGCCTGCATGGAGATCTGAGGTTGGCTGGTAGGGTGGACCTCTGCGCATAATCTCATGTGTGTGCAAACATTTCCATGTCTGGATATCTTGGAATTTGGTTGATTTGTAGGAGTTTATCTGTGGATGTGTGCAAATGTATGTGCATTAATGTGTCCTTGCGTGGAGATCTGAGGTTGGCTGGTAGGGTGGACCTCTGCGCATAATGACATGTGTGTGCAAACATTTCCATGTTTGGATATCTTGGAATTTGGTGTTCTTTAGGGGAGTTTATCTCTGGATGTGTGGAAATCTATGTGCATTCATGTGTGCCTGCGTGGAGATCTGAGGTTGGCTGGTAGGGTGGACCTCTGCGCATAATCACATGTGTGTGCAAACATTTCCATGTTTGGATATCTTGGAATTTGGTGTTCTTTAGGGGAGTTTATCTCTGGATGTGTGCAAATGTATGTGCATTCATGTGTTCTTGCGTTGAGATCTGAGGTTGGCTGGTAGGGTGGACCTCTGTGCATAATCACATGTGTGTGCAAACATTTCCATGTTTGGATATCTTGGAATTTGGTTGATTTGTAGGAGTTTATCTGTTGATGTGTGCAAATGTATGTGCATTCATGTGTGCCTGCATGGAGATCTGAGGTTGGCTGGTAGGATGGACCTCTGCGCATAATGACATGTGTGTGCAAACATTTCCATGTTTGGATTTCTTAGAATGTGGATTCTTTTGGGTGAGTTTATCTGTGGATGTGTGCAAATGTATGTGCATTCATGTGTGCCTGCGTGGAGATCTGAGGTTGGCTGGTAGGGTGGACCTCTGCGCATAATCACATGTGTGTGCAAACATTTCCATGTTTGGATATCTTGGAATTTGGTGTTCTTTAGGGGAGTTTATCTCTGGATGTGTTCAAATGTATGTGCATTCACGTGTGCCTGCATGGAGATCTGAGGTTGGCTGGTAGGGTGGACCTCTGCGCATAATCACATGTGTGTGCAAACATCTCCATGTTTGGATATCTTGGAATTTGGTTGATTTGTAGGAGTTTATCTGTGGATGTGTGCAAATGTATGTGCATTAATGTGTCCTTGCGTGGAGATCTGAGGTTGGCTGGTAGGGTGGACCTCTGCACATAATCACATGTGTGTGCAAACATTTCCATGTTTGGATATCTTGGAATTTGGTGTTCTTTAGGGGAGTTTATCTGTGGATGTGTGCAAATGTATGTGCATTCATGTGTGCTTGCCTGGAGATCTGAGGTTGGCTGGTAGGGTGGACCTCTGCGCATAATCACATGTGTGTGCAAACATTTCCATGTTTGGATATCTTGGAATTTGGTGTTCTTTAGGGGAGTTTATCTCTGGATGTTTGCAAATGTATGTGCATTCATGTGTTCTTGCGTGGAGATCTGAGGTTGGCTGGTAGGGTGGACCTCTGTGCATAATCACATTTGTGTGCAAATATTTCCATGTTTGGATTTCTTGGAATTTGTTTGATTTGTAGGAGTTTATCTGTGGATGAGTGCAAATGTATGTGCATTAATGTGTCCTTGCGTGGAGATCTGAGGTTGGCTGGTAGGGTGGACCTCTGCACATAATCACATGTGTGTGCAAACATTTCCATGTTTGGATATCTTGGAATTTGGTGGTCTTTAGGGGAGTTTATCTCTGGATGTGTGCAAATGTATGTGCATTCATGTGTGCTTGCCTGGAGATCTGAGGTTGGCTGGTAGGGTGGACCTCTGTGCATAATCACATGTGTGTGCAAACATTTCCATGTTTGGATTTCTTGGAATTTGGTGTTCTTTAGAGGAAGTTTATATGTGGATGTGTGCAAATGTATGTGCAAATGTATGTGGATTCATGTGTGCCTGCGTGGAGATCTGAGGTTGGCTGGTAGGGTGGACCTCTGTGCATAATCACATGTGTGTGCAAAGATTTCCATGTTTGGATTTCTTGGAATTTGGTTGATTTGTAGGAGTTTATCTGTGGATGTGTGCAAATGTATGTGCATTCATGTGTGCCTGCATGGAGATCTGAGGTTGGCTGGTAGGGTGGACCTCTGCGCATAATGACATGTGTGTGTAAACATTTCCATGTTTGGATTTCTTAGAATGTGGATTCTTTTGGGTGAGTTTATCTGTGGATGTGTGCAAATGTATGTGCATTCATGTGTGCCTGCATGGAGATCTGAGGTTGGCTGGTAGGGTGGACCTCCGCGCATGATCACATGTGTGTGCAAACATTTCCATGTCTGAATATCTTGGAATTTGGTTGATTTGTAGGAGTTTTTCTGATGATGTGTGCAAATGTATGTGCATTCATGTGTGCCTGCATGGAGATCTGAAGTTGGCTGGTAGGGTGGACCTCTGCGCATAATCACATGTGTGTGCAAACATTTCCATGTCTGGATATCTTGGAATTTGGTTGATTTGTAGGAGTTTATCTGATGATGTGTGCAAATGTATGTGCATTCATGTGTGCCTGCATGGAGATCTGAAGTTGGCTGGTAGGGTGGACCTCTGCGCATAATCACATGTGTGTGCAAACATTTCCATGTTTGGATATCTTGGAATTTGGTGTTCTTTAGGGGAGTTTATCTCTGGATGTGTGCAAATGTATGTGCATTCATGTGTGCCTGCATGGAGATCTGAGGTTGGCTGGTAGGGTGGACCTCTGCGCATAATCACATGTGTGTGCAAACATTTCCATGTTTGGATATCTTGGAATTTGGTGTTCTTTAGGGGAGTTTATCTCTGGATGTGTGGAAATTTATGTGCATTCATGTGTCCTTGCGTGGAGATCTGAGGTTGGCTGGTAGGGTGGACCTCTGCGCATAATCACATGTGTGTGCAAACATTTCCATGTTTGGATATCTTGGAATTTGGTTGATTTGTAGGAGTTTATCTGATGATGTGTGCAAATGTATGTGCATTCATGTGTGCCTGCGTGGAGATCTGAGGTTGGCTGGTAGGGTGGACCTCTGCGCATAATCACATGTGTGTGCAAACATTTCCATGTTTGGATATCTTGGAATTTGGTGTTCTTTAGGGGAGTTTATCTCTGGATGTGTGCAAATGTATGTGCATTCATGTGTGCCTGCATGGAGATCTGAGGTTGGCTGGTAGGGTGGACCTCTGCGCATAATCACATGTGTGTGCAAACATTTCCATGTCTGGATATCTTGGAATTTGGTTGATTTGTAGGAGTTTATCTGTGGATGTGTGCAAATGTATGTGCATTAATGTGTCCTTGCGTGGAGATCTGAGGTTGGCTGGTAGGGTGGACCTCTGCGCATAATCACATGTGTGTGCAAACATTTCCATGTTTGGATATCTTGGAATTTGGTGTTCTTTAGGGGAGTTTATCTCTGGATGTGTGCAAATCTATGTGCATTCATGTGTGCCTGCGTGGAGATCTGAGGTTGGCTGGTAGGGTGGACCTCTGCGCATAATCACATGTGTGTGCAAACATTTCCATGTCTGGATATCTTGGAATTTGGTTGATTTGTAGGAGTTTATCTGTGGATGTGTGCAAATGTATGTGCATTCATGTGTGCTTGCGTGGAGATCTGAGGTTGGCTGGTAGGGTGGACCTCTGCGCATAATCACATGTGTGTGCAAACATTTCCATGTTTGGATATCTTGGAATTTGGTGTTCTTTAGGGGAGTTTATCTGTGGATGTGTGCAAATGTATGTGCATTCATGTGTGCCTGCATGGAGATCTGAGGTTGGCTGGTAGGGTGGACCTCTGCGCATAATCACATGTGTGTGCAAACCTTTCCATGTCTGGATATCTTGGAATTAGGTTGATTTGTAGGAGATTATCTGTGGATGTGTGCAAATGTATGTGCATTCATGTGTGCTTGCGTGGAGATCTGAGGTTGGCTGGTAGGGTGGACCTCTGCGCATAATCACATGTGTGTGCAAACATTTCCATGTTTGGATATCTTGGAATTTGGTGTTCTTTAGGGGAGTTTATCTGTGGATGTGTACAAATGTATGTGCATTCATGTGTGCCTGCATGGAGATCTGAGGTTGGCTGGTACGGTGGACCTCTGCGCATAATCACATGTGTGTGCAAACCTTTCCATGTCTGGATATCTTGGAATTAGGTTGATTTGTAGGAGATTATCTGTGGATGTGTGCAAATGTATGTGCATTCATGTGTGTTTGCGTGGAGATCTGAGGTTGGCTGGTAGGGTGGACCTCTGCGGATAATCACATGTGTGTGCAAACATTTCCATGTTTGGATATCTTGGAATTTGGTGTTCTTTAGGGAGTTTATCTGTGGATGTGTGCAAATGTATGTGCATTCATGTGTGCCTGCATGGAGATCTGAGGTTGGCTGGTACGGTGGACCTCTGCGCATAATCACATGTGTGTGCAAACCTTTCCATGTCTGGATATCTTGGAATTAGGTTGATTTGTAGGAGATTATCTGTGGATGTGTGCAAATGTATGTGCATTCATGTGTGCTTGCGTGGAGATCTGAGGTTGGCTGGTAGGGTGGACCTCTGCGCATAATCACATGTGTGTGCAAACATTTCCATGTCTGGATATCTTGGAATTTGGTTGATTTGTAGGAGTTTATCTGATGATGTGTGCAAATGTATGTGCATTCATGTGTGCCTGCATGGAGATCTGAAGTTGGCTGGTAGGGTGGACCTCTGCGCATAATCACATGTGTGTGCAAACATTTCCATGTTTGGATATCTTGGAATTTGGTGTTCTTTAGGGGAGTTTATCTCTGGATGTGTGCAAATGTATGTGCATTCATGTGTGCCTGCATGGAGATCTGAGGTTGGCTGGTAGGGTGGACCTCTGCGCATAATCACATGTGTGTGCAAACATTTCCATGTTTGGATATCTTGGAATTTGGTGTTCTTTAGGGGAGTTTATCTCTGGATGTGTGGAAATGTATGTGCATTCATGTGTCCTTGCGTGGAGATCTGAGGTTGGCTGGTAGGGTGGACCTCTGCGCATAATCACATGTGTGTGCAAACATTTCCATGTTTGGATATCTTGGAATTTGGTTGATTTGTAGGAGTTTATCTGATGATGTGTGCAAATGTATGTGCATTCATGTGTGCCTGCGTGGAGATCTGAGGTTGGCTGGTAGGGTGGACCTCTGCGCATAATCACATGTGTGTGCAAACATTTCCATGTTTGGATATCTTGGAATTTGGTGTTCTTTAGGGGAGTTTATCTCTGGATGTGTGCAAATGTATGTGCATTCATGTGTGCCTGCATGGAGATCTGAGGTTGGCTGGTAGGGTGGACCTCTGCGCATAATCACATGTGTGTGCAAACATTTCCATGTCTGGATATCTTGGAATTTGGTTGATTTGTAGGAGTTTATCTGTGGATGTGTGCAAATGTATGTGCATTAATGTGTCCTTGCGTGGAGATCTGAGGTTGGCTGGTAGGGTGGACCTCTGCGCATAATCACATGTGTGTGCAAACATTTCCATGTTTGGATATCTTGGAATTTGGTGTTCTTTAGGGGAGTTTATCTCTGGATGTGTGCAAATCTATGTGCATTCATGTGTGCCTGCGTGGAGATCTGAGGTTGGCTGGTAGGGTGGACCTCTGCGCATAATCACATGTGTGTGCAAACATTTCCATGTCTGGATATCTTGGAATTTGGTTGATTTGTAGGAGTTTATCTGTGGATGTGTGCAAATGTATGTGCATTCATGTGTGCTTGCGTGGAGATCTGAGGTTGGCTGGTAGGGTGGACCTCTGCGCATAATCACATGTGTGTGCAAACATTTCCATGTTTGGATATCTTGGAATTTGGTGTTCTTTAGGGGAGTTTATCTGTGGATGTGTGCAAATGTATGTGCATTCATGTGTGCCTGCATGGAGATCTGAGGTTGGCTGGTAGGGTGGACCTCTGCGCATAATCACATGTGTGTGCAAACCTTTCCATGTCTGGATATCTTGGAATTAGGTTGATTTGTAGGAGATTATCTGTGGATGTGTGCAAATGTATGTGCATTCATGTGTGCTTGCGTGGAGATCTGAGGTTGGCTGGTAGGGTGGACCTCTGCGCATAATCACATGTGTGTGCAAACATTTCCATGTTTGGATATCTTGGAATTTGGTGTTCTTTAGGGGAGTTTATCTGTGGATGTGTGCAAATGTATGTGCATTCATGTGTGCCTGCATGGAGATCTGAGGTTGGCTGGTACGGTGGACCTCTGCGCATAATCACATGTGTGTGCAAACCTTTCCATGTCTGGATATCTTGGAATTAGGTTGATTTGTAGGAGATTATCTGTGGATGTGTGCAAATGTATGTGCATTCATGTGTGCTTGCGTGGAGATCTGAGGTTGGCTGGTAGGGTGGACCTCTGCGGATAATCACATGTGTGTGCAAACATTTCCATGTTTGGATATCTTGGAATTTGGTGTTCTTTAGGGGAGTTTATCTGTGGATGTGTGCAAATGTATGTGCATTCATGTGTGCCTGCATGGAGATCTGAGGTTGGCTGGTACGGTGGACCTCTGCGCATAATCACATGTGTGTGCAAACCTTTCCATGTCTGGATATCTTGGAATTAGGTTGATTTGTAGGAGATTATCTGTGGATGTGTGCAAATGTATGTGCATTCATGTGTGCTTGCGTGGAGATCTGAGGTTGGCTGGTAGGGTGGACCTCTGCGCATAATCACATGTGTGTGCAAACATTTCCATGTTTGGATATCTTGGAATTTGGTGTTCTTGAGAGGAAGTTTATCTGTGGATGTGTGCAAATGTATGTGCATTAATGTGTCCTTGCGTGGAGATCTGAGGTTGGCTGGTAGGGTGGACCTCTGCGCATAATCACATGTGTGTGCAAACATTTCCATGTTTGGATATCTTGGAATTTGGTGTTCTTTAGGGTGAGTTTATCTGTGGATGTGTGCAAATGTATGTGCATTCATGTGTGCCTGCGTGGAGATCTGAGGTTGGCTGGTAGGGTGGACCTCTGCGCATAATCACATGTGTGTGCAAACATTTCCATGTTTGGATATCTTGGAATTTGGTGTTCTTTAGGGGAGTTTATCTCTGGATGTGTGCAAATGTATGTGCATTCATGTGTGCTTGCGTGGAGATCTGAGGTTGGCTGGTAGGGTGGACCTCTGTGCATAATCACATGTGTGTGCAAACATTTCCATGTTCTGGATATCTTGGAATTTGGTGTTCTTAGAGGAGTTTATCTCTGGATGTGTGCAAATGTATGTGCATTCATGTGTGCTTGCGTGGAGATCTGAGGTTGGCTGGTAGGGTGGACCTCTGCGCATAATCACATGTGTGTGCAAACATTTCCATGTTTGGATATCTTGGAATTTGGTTTCTGAGAGGAAGTTTATCTGTGGATGTGTGCAAATGTCTGTTTATTTATGTGTGCTTGCGTGGAGATCTGAGGTTGGCTGGTAGGGTGGACCTCTGCGCATAATCACATGTGTGTGCAAACATTTCCATGTTTGGATATCTTGGAATTTGGTTGATTTGTAGGAGTTTATCTGATGGATGTGTGCAAATGTATGTGCATTCATGTCTGCCTGCGTGGAGATCTGAGGTTGGCTGGTAGGGTGGACCTACTGCGCATAATCACATGTGTGTGCAAACATTTCCATGTTTAGATTTCTTGGAATTTTGTGTTCTTTTGGGGAGTTTATCTGTGGATGTGTGCAAATGTATGTGCATTCATGTATGCCTGCGTGGAGATCTGAGGTTGTCTGGTAGGGTGGACCTCTGCGCATAATCACATGTGTGTGCAAAAATTTCCATGTTTGGATTTCTTGGAATTTGGTTTCTGAGAGGAAGTTTATCTGTGGATGTGTGCAAATGTATGTGCATTAATGTGTCCTTGCGTGGAGATCTGAGGTTGGCTGGTAGGGTGGACCTCTGCGCATAATCACATGTGTGTGCAAACATTTCCATGTTTGGATATCTTGGAATTTGGTGTTCTTTAGGGGAGTTTATCTGTGGATGTGTACAAATGTATGTGCAATCATGTGTGCCTGCATGGAGATCTGAGGTTGGCTGGTAGGGTGGACCTCTGTGCATAATCACATGTGTGTGCAAACATTTCCATTTCTGGATATCTTGGAATTTGGTGTTCTTTAGGGGAGTTTATCTCTGGATGTGTGCAAATGTATGTGCATTCATGTGTTCTTGCGTGGAGATCTGAGGTTGGCTGCTAGGGTGGACCTCTGTGCATAATCACATGTGTGTGCAAACATTTCCATGTTTGGATATCTTGGAATATGGTTGATTTGTAGGAGTTTATCTGTGGATGTGTGCAAATGTATGTGCATTCATGTGTGCCTGCATAGAGATCTGAGGTTGGCTGGTAGGATGGACCTCTGCGCATAATGACATGTGTGTGCAAACATTTCCATGTTTGGATTTCTTAGAATGTGGATTCTTTTGGGTGAGTTTATCTGTGGATGTGTGCAAATGTATGTGCATTCATGTGTGTCTGCGTGGAGATCTGAGGTTGGCTGGTAGGGTGGACCTATGCGCATAATCACATGTGTGTGCAAACATTTCCATGTTTGGATATCTTGGAATTTGGTGTTCTTTAGGGGAGTTTATCTCTGGATGTGTGCAAATGTATGTGCATTCATGTGTGCTTGCGTGGAGATCTGAGGTTGGCTGGTAGGGTGGACCTCTGCGCATAATCACATGTGTGTGCAAACATTTCCATGTTTGGATATCTTGGAATTTGGTGTTCTTTAGGGGAGTTTATCTCTGGATGTGTGCAAATGTATGTGCATTCATGTGTGCCTGCATGGAGATCTGAGGTTGTCTGGTAGGGTGGACCTCTGCGCATAATCACATGTGTGTGCAAACATTTCCATGTTTGGATATCTTGGAATTTGGCTGATTTGTAGGAGTTTATCTCTGGATGTGTGCAAATGTATGTGCATTCATGTGTGCCTGCATGGAGATCTGAGGTTGGCTTGTAGGGTGGACCTCTGCGCATAATCACATGTGTGTGCAAACATTTCCATGTTTGGATTTCTTAGAATGTTGATTCTTTTGGGTGAGTTTATCTGTGGATGTGTCCAAATATATGTTCATTCATGTGTGCCTGCGTGGAGATCTGAGGTTGGCTGGTAGGGTCGACCTCTGCGCTTAATCACATGTGTGTGCAAACATTTCCATGTTTAGATTTCTTGGAATTTTGTGTTCTTTAGGTGAGTTTATCTCTGGGTGTCATCTGCATAGAAGTGAAAATTTATTATATGTCTTCTAATGATGCTGCCTTAGGGAAGCATGTATAATGTAAACAGAATTGGTCCTAGCACTGAACCCTGTGGAGCTCCATAATTAACCTCTGTGTGTGAAGAGGACTCTCCATTTACATGTACAAATTTGAGTCTATTAGATAGATATGATACAAACCACTGCAGCACAGTACCTGTAATACCTACAGCATGTTCTAATCGCTCTAATAGGATATTATGGTCGACAGTATCGAATGCTGTACTAAGGTTTAGCAGGACAAGCACAGAAATGAGTCCACTGTCAGAGGCCATAAGAAGATCATTTGTAACCTTCACTAAAGCTGTTTCTGTGCTGTGATGAGCTCTGAAACCTGACTGAAACTCTTCAAATAAGCCATTCCTCTGCAGATGATCTGTTAGCTGTTTGACAACTACTCTTTCAAGGATGTTTGATATAAAGGAAGGTTGGAGATTGGCCTATAATTAGCTAAGACTACTGGGTCTAGAGATGCTTTTTGAGTAAAGGTTTAACTACAGCCAGCTTGAAGGCCTGTGGTACATAGCCGATTATTAGAGATAGGTTGATCATATTTAAGATTGAACAATTAATTAATGGCAGGACTTCTTTGAGCAGTTTTGTAGGAATGGGGTCTAAAAGACACGTTGATGGTTTGGAGGAAGTAATTATTGAAGTTAACTCAGAAAGATCAATTGGAGAAAAAGAGTCTAACTTAACATCAATGGTACTAAGAGTAGCTGTAGATAATATTACATCTGTGGGATGATTATTGGTAATTTTTCTCTAATGATAAAAATTTTATTTGTGAAGAAGTTCATGAAGTCATTACTAGTTACGTTAAAGGGATGGTTGGCTCAACGGAGCTCTGACTTTTTTTTCAGCCTGGCTACAGAGCTGAAGAGAAACCTTGGGTTGTTCTTATTTTCTTCAATCAGTGACGAATAGTAAGATGTTCTGGCTTTGCGGAGGGCTTTCTTATAAAGCAACAAACTATTTCTCCAGGCTAAACAATAATCTTCTAAATGTCATTGTCAAATGTCACTTCTAAATGTCATAAACGCCATTTCCTCTCCAGCTTACGAGTCATCTGCTTTAGGCTACGTGTTTGAGAATCATACCACGGAGTCAGGTATTTCTGATTAGAGACCTTAGCTTTCACAGGAGCTACAGTATCCAGAGTCGTACGTAGTGAGGAGGTAAAATTATTAACAAGATAATTGACCTCTGTTGGTGTAGCGTTCAGATAGCTGCTCTGCTCTATGTTGGTACAGGGCATTGAAGATGATAACAGTGGGTGGATTATATTCTTAAACTTAGTTACAGCGCTTTCAGAAAGACATCTACTGTGATGAAGTCTACTCTCCACTGCTGTGTAATCAATTATTGTAAATGTAAATGTTTTCAGGAAATGATCAGATAGGAGAGGGTTTTCAGGAAACACTGTTAAATGTTCAGTTTCTATGCCATATGTTAAAACAAGATCTAGAGTGTGATTAAAGTGGTGGGTGGGTTCTTTTACATTTTTACAGAAGCCAGTTGAGTCTAGTAACAGATTAAATGCTATGTTGAGGCTGTCATTTTTAGCATCTACATGGATGTTAAAATCACCCACAATAATTATTTCATCTATAAAAAATAAGGCCAGTGTCCTTAGTCTGGTCCACGGCGGTGGGATTCAGTCTGGCGATGCGAACCACCAGTGAGACGTCTGAGGGTGAGAAACACTATTTTGTTTAAAGAAACGTAAAATATGTTTAGACCGGTTTTAGAAGTAGCCAAAATTACTTTGTGACAAATTAAAATACGTTTCAACATATTAAAATATTTTGACAAAGTAAAATATGTTTAAGTTCGCCAAAAGGCCAAAAGGAACTGAGATAAAATTGTTTTAAGTTTGCCAAAAGGAACTGTGTTTAGACTGGATTTAGAGGTAGCCGTAAAACACTTTGTGACAAATTAGCACGCAAATGTCTATGTGTGTATGTGTCTGGAAATAAGTTGATTTTACAGCGCAATACGCTGCTGAACTACTTCCATTTTAAGTTTTCTATTTTTTTCTTTGCTGAGGCTCACGTACTGGTGACCAGTGTTGGTCAAGTTACTTGAAAAAAGTAATCACTAACTAATTACCGATTACTTCCCAAAAAAAGTAATCCCGTTACTTTACTGATTACTCATTTTCAAAAGTAATTAATTACTTAGTTACTTAGTTACTTTTAAAAACACGATTCACAACCTGAATAGGTGATAAAGCGATAGATCTTTCAGCCCAATTCTACTTTTTCTGCATAATCCATCATACAAAATGTAATCAAATGGAAAAGTCTCTTTTTAAAACTTGTTTTATTAGTTTTAATCTTTTAACTTTATGCATCAAGCAAAAATGTAATTATCTGCAACATTCTCTGACTGGAAGAAATTTGTTTAACATTTAAACCTATTATCTGCACATTCCAGCACATAATTTATTTTTTTTGGTGTTTACACTCACTCTTTCAAATAGATGCAAGTAAAACACAGCAGAAAATAAATAAAGTCAAATACTAGCGGTCCTTTTGCTCTATTTTTACCTGTAAAGCAGGAGTAGGGTAGGCGGAGGTTTACCCTGGTGCAGGTGTGCCGCAGTGGTCACACGTTCGTGACAGCTGTTGTCACGAACGTCGCACTCGCTTACGTCACTGTCATGAGACATTATCGCAAAAAAAAATCACGGTTTTAGTAACGCAGTAACGCAGCATTCCTTACAAGTAACGTGTTACTGCCCATCTCTGCTTTTGACAAAGGAGAATGGTTTAGTTTATGTGGTTTCTTTCTTTCTCTTGTCTTTCACTGCTGTGATCACCTACTTCCCCACTCACCTACAAACAACACCCTCTATTTCTCCATATTTTCACACCACGATCACGCAAACACATGCGCTCAATGGCAGCACATTTACAACAGCCTCACAGCAAGCACAGACTTACAGGACACATACACAAGCCACGCTTGTTCATATTAGTGAATAGTCACACACATAGTCAGACTTATGGAGCCTATCACCACACTTTTTTCTCTTTCTATTTACAAACAAGTGATGTTTCCACATTCTCTCCACCCGTCTGAACGAAACACCCAGCTTACATCATTAGACATACACACACAATTATGGGCATGCTGAGGTTTGTCACATGGAATGTAAATGGGGCTGGCACCAGAGGAAAGAGGTTAAAGATATTTAACCAGCTTAAAAAACTACAGGCAGATGTTGTTTTATTACAAGAAACTCACAGACCTGTTACAGGTTTAAACGAACTTAAAACACCTGAGTTTCCTAATGTGTTTGCAGCTTGTTATAATTCTAGACAAAGAGGAGTAGCAATTTTAATACATAAAAATGTTAATTTTACAGTACTCGATACAGCTATAGATCCAGAGGGTAGATTTCTAATTATTAAACTATCAATATTGAACAAAAAACTATGTATTGTAAGTATATATGGTCCAAATGTTGATGAACCCTCATTCTTCCACGGATTTTTTAGTGCACTCTCTGAACACCTTGATTGCACACTCATTCTTGGAGGCGACCTCAACCTTGGACTAAATGAAGAAATGGATAGGCTCAACACAACAGGAACTCAGCGCAATTGGCAATCCACAAATATAATCAAACAGTATATGAGCGACTATGGCCTTTGCGATGCATGGCGCTCCCTTCACCCCAACAGTAAGGAATATACTTTCTTCTCACATGTTCATCACTCCTACTCTCGTCTGGATTATTTTTTGGTCAGCAGCTCACTGCTGAGTGACATTTCAGACACTGAGATTCACCCTATAGCTGTCAGCGATCATGCTCCTGTATCTTTAACACTAATGCACAAGAATAATACTACGCCAAGTAAAAACTGGAGATTTAACACATCACTACTTAAAGATGAAGACTTTATTAAATATTTTAAAAAGGAATGGATTTCATATTTAGACTTTAATGACACTCCCGGAACATCTGCTTCTGTTCTATGGGAAGCAGGAAAAGCTGTGATGAGAGGTAAAATAATTTCTTTCTCATCACACAAAAAGAAAGAAGAAAACAAAAATATTCAGGAATTAGAAAAAACCATCAAATCCTTAGAAGAAGCCTACGCGTTCCACCAAGATCAAGAAATAATGAACAAAATATGCAAAACAAAACTAGAATTAAATGAAATTATTAATAGAAAAACACAATTCCTTGTACAAAGACTTCGCTTGCAGAATTTTGAACACAGTAACAAATCAGGTCGATTTCTAGCAAACCAGTTAAAATTAAATAAAGAAAAAACAACTATATGTGCTACTAAAGATTTATCGGGGAACACAATATATGACCCTGGAAGAATAAACAACATTTTTAGGGATTTCTATGAAACTTTATATTCACCACAAATAAACCCGTCTAAAAATGAAATTGATTTGTTTCTTGACAACGTAACTCTTCCAAAATTACTAGACAGTCAAGCAATGGCACTGGATTCGCCACTGACGCCAGGTGAACTCCAGGAAGCCCTGATAAGTATGCCCAATAACAAGGCTCCAGGTCCAGACGGCTTTCCTGCAGAATTCTACAAAGAATTCTGGACAATTTTGGCACCAGTATTCCATAGATTGTTGCAGGAAATCAAGAAAAATGGCAGACTACCACCAAATATGAATTCTGCCAACATTAATCTCCTGCTAAAACCAGGAAAAGACCCTTTATTTCCCTCAAGTTATCGTCCAATATCCCTTATAAATGTAGACCTTAAAATAATCTGCAAAGCTCTCTCAAAGAGATTAGAGAAAATAACCCCCCTCTTAATTCATCCTGACCAAACTGGTTTCATAAAAGGTCGGCACTCCTCAACAAACACTCGTAGATTACTTAATTTAATAGACTACTCATACAATAAAAACATTGAAACCATAATATTATCTCTAGATGCAGAAAAAGCATTTGACAGAGTTAACTGGAAATTTTTATTTGCAACTTTACACAAATTTGGTTTTGGAAACTCTTTCATAAATTGGATAAGAATATTATACAATTCCCCAACAGCTCGTATCAGAACAAATGACCAGACATCCTCCAGCTTTTGTCTCATGAGGGGCACCAGACAGGGATGCCCACTCTCCCCTTCACTTTTTGCAATTTTTATCGAACCTCTAGCAGCAGCATTTAGACAGGCTACAACAATTAAGGGCATAAAATGTAAAAACGTAGAACATAAAATCAGTCTCTATGCGGATGATGTGTTGATTTTTCTGCAAAACTCACAAATCAACCTCTCTGAAGTAATTACTCTAATAAACTGGTTTTCAAGAGTTTCAGATTATTCAATTAATTGGCCAAAATCTACAGTTCTTCCCATTAACTGCTCCTTCCATAATTCATCTTCTGCCCCACTACAATCTGGAAATATTAAATATTTAGGTATTAATGTTTCTCCTAAGCTTTCAGACTTAATTAAATTGAACCACATCCCACTTCTAAAGAAAGTAGAAGGCGATCTGACTAGATGGAAATCTCTACCCATATCACTCATGGGAAGGGTCGCCACTATAAAAATGATGATCTTGCCAAAAATAAATTACTTATTTTTAATGATCCCCAACAAACCATCACAAGATTGGTTCAGATCTCTGGATTCACATATTTCTAAATTCCTTTGGAAAGATAAACCCCCGCGTATCAGCTTAAAAACACTACAAAGAACCAAGGATAGAGGAGGATTAGATCTGCCTAATTTCCACCAATACTTCTTAGCCAACAGGCTTCAGTTCATCTCAGAATGGTTAAAATGTACCCTCTTAGATGAGCCCTGGCTAGATGTTGAACAGGCACTATGCAATGATCTAGAGATTTCAGACCTACCATTTATTAGCTCAAACATCAAAAGACATGAATGCTTTAAAAGCATCAATATCAGCTTTTCTCTGACAGCATGGTGGGAGTTTCTAAAAATAACGGAGTCTTCATTAATCCCATGCAAACGTACACCTATCTGGAATAACCCTGACATATTACAAAACAATAATAAGATTAATTTCCCAGAATGGAGTTGTAAAGGAATTAAATACTTAGAACATATATTAGAGGGAACAGAATTTATTCCATTTGACAGACTAGTTACACAATATGGGATCAACAAGAAAAGATTTTTAGAATATCAACAAATTAAATCCATAGTAAAAAAGAAATTTAACCTCAGTCAAGTTGAATTACAAACACCACCAAGTGTGGTTCAATTTCTTACTCTTAAATCCCCCAAACTATTATCTAAAATATACAGAACACTTTCTAAAATAGATGAATCAATATCCCTTCCTATTGCAAAGTGGGAAGCAGATTTATCAGTCAGCTTAGACCAAAACGTCTGGTCTCAGATGTGCTTAAAAACCTTTAAATTGATTAAAAATCCCAATCTGCAATTAATACAATACAAAATACTGCCTAGAGTGCACTATACAGGTCATCGAATGTTCAAGATGGGCTTTACATCCGCCAACAACTGCTCACACTGTCAAGGCAATACACCAGACAATTACATCCACGCTCTTTGGTTTTGTCCACCAGTGCAGAAGTTTTGGCACGAGATATGTGAAGATTTATCAAAGTGTCTGAAATGTAAAATTCCAACCTCCCCTTTAGTATGCTTGTTGGGAAATTTGGATGATGTCACTACAGAAACTAATACAGTCCACATGGTTTTTACTGCCCTATGCATCGCCAAGAAAACGGTCCTCATGAACTGGAAAAATAAAAATAATCTTAATTCTAGCCAATATAGAAACTATCTAATAGATCACATTAGTCTCGATATAGCCTCTGCCACCACATTAGATCAATCCCTCTGGGCTCCTTTGATCGGCTCCATCACCTAGCGGGGTTGGGGGGTCGTGGTTTGGTCCTGCCTTGGCTATTGTGGTTGATGTGGAGGTTGGGATGGGCTTAGGGCACCTGGAGGACCCCTAGAGACGTTATCCCTGGAGGGCTTAACCCGGGGGTTGTGTTCATAACCTGGTTAGTGGCTCTGGTCGCTCTCAGAGGTTGTTCTCCTCGTGGCCGCGTGCAGCGGGGCTGGAGGATGGTCTGTGCTGGCGGACGTAGGTTACTGGCCTGGTGGCCTGGCTGCCCCTGAGTGGATCCGGGGCGGGCGTGGGGGTTTGGGGTTCGGGGGTGCTTCGCCTCCGTGCTGGGGCTCTGGCTGGGCCTTGGGGGCTTCGGTCCTCGTCGGTGTGTTGCCGAGGTTGTGGGCGGGTGGGTGCACGGGGGCTCAGCCCTGGCGCAGGGGGCCTCTTGTGCATCGGCCTAACCGGGGGGCTCTTCAACTGGCAGGGAGGTTGTTCCATCTTTGCAGGAGTCCACTCTGCAGGTGGGGGAGAGACATAGGAGAGGTGGAGAATAAACTTAACCTGGGTGTCTGTGTCTTGTGTAGTCTGGAAGATGATTGAATGTTGGGGTGGGTACAGTTTCCTCTGCGGTGGGGTAGGGTGGGCTGCCCCGGGTCCTGTGGGGCTTGGCGGTGCTGCTGCCGTAGGCCCCGGTCTGGATGGGCCTGGGCTCCCTTGCCTTGGTGGATACCAGAGGACGGGGGTGCCTATTGGGGTCAGCGGGGGAGCTGGCCCTAGGGAGGGACACCCTCCCCTCCCTTCTTTTCCTCCCCATCCCCGGCTGCCTCCCTCTTCCCGCTCCACCACACCCACCCACACAGGTAGGGCTTTGGGGTGCGGGTGTGTCACCAGGGTGCAGGGGAGACATTCCCCCCCCTCTGTCCTCTTCTGGCCACCTGTGCCTCAATTTTATCTCACAACTTAGACATCCACATTACTTACACTCTCATAACACACACACACACATATATATATATATAGGGCCTTGAGGGTGGGCACGTTAACGGCGTCCAGTAGACGGTCTGTGTATTCAAACCTACCTCTGGCGCCGGTGCCCACCTCTCAATTTTAAATCCATGTAGACATTGAGGGTTCACGGGAGGGGCCGTGCTAACACCTGCTGCTCTCTGGCAGCAGCACCATGCTCTCCCTTGTTTTAAACACACTTTAGAGCAACACGCAGCAACACTACACTTGAGCGGGAGGAGGGGGGTATGGGGTCTTAACACACCCCCGTTCTCTGCTAGCCATCGGGGCGGGGGGGCTGGGAAGAGATGCTGGCTGTCCGATTGGCCTCCCTGCTGCTGCGGAGCCTGGGGCGGTCTGCTAGCCTCCACCCCGGAGGGAAGGGTAACATCTCTTGGGTCTGGGTGCCGTTTCCCCCTCTGGGGGCGAGGATACCTGGACCCGGGGTATAGACTATGTTTGGGGAGTGTGATTGTGTGTACATGTCCATTTACGTTTATTCCTACGTTGGGTGAGTGCTGAGTGTGTGAATGTGTGCATGAGGGTGGGAATGCATGTCTGTGTCTATGTGTGCCTGTTTGTCTGTGTCTATATGTCAGGTCGGGTCTTAGACTCCACCTCTCTGGGAACTCCCAGGCCCTCCAAGTGTGGAGGCCTATCTCCCCTCACCACACTCCCTGCCGGTGACTGATGCCCTCAGGGGTCGGTGCATTGTTGGTTCTTGGTGTCCGGGGCTGGGCGCTCAGGTCATGCACCAGCTCACTCCCGGTGGCTACTTGGCGGGGCCTGGCGCCTGCTGCTCAGTCGGGCCTCTTCCGGGGCGCGGAGGGCCCTCGGGCCTCCGGCCTCTGTGCCTGCGGCTCGGTTCACTCTGGCACAGCTGGCTGCCGGCGGAGCCGGTGGGCACGCCGGGCACGCCGGGCACGCCGGTGCAGCCCCCTCTAGTTTCTGCCCGGTGGCTACTGGGTGACCCCTCGCCTGGGTATCCTCAGCCCTTCCCATGAAGGTGGCACGGATGCCCCTCCGGTGGTCCTCCTTGGGCTCTTGCACTCTGGGACCTCTGGATGTCTGGGGCCTGGATCTCCGCCATACCTGCTTCATGCCCTGGGGGACGGGGCTATGGCTCTCTACATCCTCTTGCAGACCATTACATGGGGAAACCATTTGAATACAAGCGCGCCGATCCACACAGGTGTGCACACAGGTGTTCACTGTTTGTAGACTTAAATCACACCTTTCTTGGCTGCTACTTCAAAGCACATTGTGCGCTGTCTGTCCTGCGTGCTGCACAACAACATTCAATATTTAGTATTTACTGCTGTTTACACTTAGCTAGATTAATGCGATGGTGTTGTGTATAGTATGTTGCTTTGTTTTGTTTTGTTTTTTTGCTTGTTTTCTATTCTTTTTCTCTCAACAGGTGATCCCGGAGATATTTTTTCCCCCCCTTTCTCACTGTCCCTCTCCCCTTCTGTTTTTCTTTTCCTTCCTCTTTCTTTCTCCCTTTCCTATCCCTCACTCATGTCTGTCCCGTCTGTAACAACTGAAAATAAAATAAAATAAATAATAAAAACAAAGGTCGATCAAATGGACCAATACGGCAATGCCATGATGATCCATTTGGCAAAATAAATCCATTGGGTATCCTTGTTGGTCTTCAGACAACAATTCTGACGGCTAAAGAACCAAATGGGACAGGCGAAAAAAAAAAAAAAAAAAAAAAAAAATCACGGTTTTAGTAACGCAGTAACGCAGCGTTCCTTACAAGTAACGTGTTACTGCCCATCTCTGCTTTTGACAAAGGAGAATGGTTTAGTTTCATCTCATAAAACTGATACCGCTTCACCTGTACGGTGAAGTCGAAGGCCGTATCAGTAAACCACTGTGAAGTCAAGCGTGCCAGCGACGGCCCAGCAAAATCTTTGACAATGGGGACTAAACAAGCAAAATTAACACCTGATGAGGAATGGTTAGAAAAACAACAAACTGGAGCATGTAGAATAAGTGCAAATAGGTGGAGAAATCCACGAAAAGCTAAAAACCACAGCTGGGAAGGGAAATGCAATCCCTCAGCTGTTACCCAGCTGAGAGCTGCACTGAAACAAGAAATTACATTAACAAAAGACCCAAAGAAAAAATTAAAATGTGAAGAAGAATATAAACTTTTCCAAGCATGGGAAACCGAGGCTGAAAGCAGAACTGAAAATAAGAAAAAGAAAGAGGAAAATAAAAACCAATTTAAACGCGCTTTCATTAAATGATTACTACCACCCATTAGGTCTCATGTAGAAAAGCATCGGGTAACGCAAGATACGGGCACAGCAGATGAGGCGTTTCAATATGCTAACCATGCACAGACAGTGGTGACAAAAAAAGAGAAGGTCTCAGTTTTTGCCCTCGATGCTGGCACTGTTCTCACAGCTTTCAGTGGAGGCTACAGGGGAGGTTTGAGAGGCCAAAAGAGAGGGAGAGGAATGCGTAGGGGAGGAGCAAGAGGTAGAGACAGACCTAGATACACAACAAACAGTAATTATAGCACTGCATGCTGGGAGTGTGCACGAGAGGGACACTTTGTACGTGACTGTAAGACACAGAGACACACACCAAACAGTGACTTTAGCACTACATGCTGGAAGTGTGGAAAAGAGGGACATTTTGTATGTGACTGTAAGAAACAAAGAAGACAGTAACTCAGAATAGGATAGCAGCTCAGGTGAAGAGAGCAGTTCAGACTAAGAAGAACATAATAATCCCTCACCAAGTGAAAATTAGAGATCAAAGTAGTTTAAAGGAGTTTAAAAAGGGTTGGAAACAGACCCGACTGAATACATATAAATACAAAAGGAAAAAAAAGGTAAAATAAAAGGCTAAATTAAATTAGAGCCTAACTGTAATGTATTCAAACTGATAATAGGAAGGATAACAACCTGTAAACTGGTATTAACAATGAAGCATGCCCAGAATGAATAGAATGAATGAAAACAGATAATTCACACAAACACATATTAAATAAAATAGAGAGATGCATAAGGTATATTAAGGTTGTGTCATTGTTCAGCCAAGGAAAGTGTGTGAAAAGGAAAATGTCTCTAGCTTGGGTGAAACTGCAGATCACCCGCAGCCCTTGGTGGATACAAAAAATATATAAATAAAATATTGTAATATACTATTGCTGTTATATAAAAAGATAATAGCATTAATAATGAAATAATATTAATATGAAGAGGCACCTCAGTCAGTTGTGATGTGAGGTGGATAACTGTTAAAAGCAGTCTGCATTAAGCTTAAGGTTTGCTCAAGTTCAGTACAATGACATATGAGATGAAGAAAATAAAGAAAATACATCAACTAATTAAGTGCATAGAGGCACTTGACCTGATTGAAAACCTGTCATCCTAGATGAGACATTGCTGAGATATAGAGCAAACCTATACTAACAACTAATAAGCTAAACCCTGTATACAACAGCTAAAGCTACATAATTGAGAAGCTGAATTAAATATGTGGTCACTGCTAAGCTGATGAGTAAGTAACACGTTTTTTAGAGCAGGAGCTGCATGAGAGCTCAAACATGCAGCTGTCTGTGAGCTCAGGTTTTCCCCTCATACTTCGGATTTGGTTTTGAAAGCAGCCTTTTTTTTCATCCTGACTCATGTGTGTAAAGTGTTCATGCCGTCAGCAACTTGCTTTTTGTTTTGTTTTGTTGGTTTGAAAAATAAGTAAATTTGTGATCACACTCGTGGATCACAGTGACACATAATGATTAGGCATATGATTTACTATTGCAGATGAAGTTATTCTAAAGTTCAAGGAGAGCAAAGAAGAACAGCATCTTCAGTTGTGTCTTGACTGTTGTTCTCTGTGTAGTGTGCTGAGTTTTTGTTTTTTTGTTTTTTTGTTTTTTTGACGTGTTGCTTGAGTGAGGAGTACTGTGACTTCTGAAGTGGCTCTCACCATGCGACCTTGATGATGATAAGTTCAGAGCCAGCTGAGAGCTGGGTTGTCTGCTTTGCTTTAGGTGATAAATCAGAAAAGTTAAAACCTAGTTTCTTATCTTGAGGAAAAAAGCAAAAAACAAAATGAGGTTTTGTGTTTCTCAGCCAAGAACAACTACAATTTTATTTTCTGTTTTTGAGAAAGGAAAATTTAAATAATAATAATAATAAAATAAACAAAGAGTGATGTTTTGTTTAAGTAGTGAAGAAAGCTAATACTGCAAAATACCGTCTAGTGCATGATCTGCGAGCAATAAATGAAATCACTGAAATGATGCCACCAGTAGTAGCAAATCCCCACTCTATACTGAATCAAGTCACTCTAAAAGAACAATGGTTCTTAGTGATAGACTTATCAGTGCCTTTACACCCCGACTCACAACACCTGTTTGGCTTCACTTTTGAGGGACAAAGTCTTCACCTGAAGGCAGGAAGCTACTAAACAAAAGAAAAGAAGCCATACAAAATGCGCCACAGCCACAAACTAAGCATTCACATTCTTTCTAACTCTCAGTGAGCCTGAGTTATGACCTTGGCTCCCTGTTTTTCTGCATCCAACAAAAGGTGGGGGTGAAGCTCCCGTGGAATGTGCTCTGTTGTCTCTACTATCAGAAAAAAAGGCCCTGACTCTCTGAACACAATATTCTCTTCATGACTTAGCAGTATGAAATGTCATGAAACAGTATAACTCACTCACAGTAAGTCAGCAGTATAGGATAATACAAACTTATCTAATGAATCTAATGATTTTCACATTCTTTTAACTCAGGAGTATGACGCAAACTAAAACTACATACTGATTACACACGAAGTATGATGTGGCCTACAGCAGTATCAGTAGTCATTTTGATTACAGGTATAATGTCATATATAACAGCATAATAATCTCACAACTGCTACAAGCACTTTTGCCTTTCTTAACACACGTGAAAGAAATGCAGCTGTTAAGAAAATGCCCTTCTGGGTGAGACAGGCCTACAGGCCCTGCACCTGCATGCAAGCGTACCAACACACATACATGCAATGAAGAACAGCTTACACTATAGCACACACTATACATGCGTCTATATCTCCCATTGGTGTTAAAGCAGGGAAAACTTAACAGAGTTTTGTTATCAAATGCTGAATTTATCCACTGTTGACATTTAACTCTTCAGCTTGACAATAGGTGAAACGTTTGTAGTAAAAGAGAAGGATAAAATAAAGACAGAGAGAGTCTGGTATGACCAAGCAGTAATCAGACAATAAATTTAGTTGGTGATATAATAAATTGTGAGATGGTTTCTGTTTGATTGATGCAGCACAAGTAATTTACTGTATGAAGGAAATTCTCTTTTGTGATAATATTTTGAACGTGCATTTCTGTTGACCTGTCAACTTAGCGCATTATAAGCTGATATGCAAATTTGCTGGTTGATACTAGATTTGAAAAAATTAATGGATTATAAAATAAGTGAATAAGATGTAACAGAGGGTTGAAATTAGTTTCTTATTTCTAGTGTGTGGAGGAAGGTTTTATCATGGCACACATCTGTTTACATGGGAGGAAACTCCTTATGTGATGCAACATTTAGCAATTTGCAAATGTCCAGCACATCAGAAGGATGACTCCGAAGTTACAAAGGCAAATAATTTTGCTGACAAAGCTGCAAAAGCAGCAGCCATAGCAACCACAATCTTATTAACAACTCATGAAAACCACACCATTCCACTATCTGTACTGCAAGATGAAAAAAAAGCAGCACCGCCAAAAGAACAAAAACAATGGCTAAAACACAGAGCAGATGACATAATGAAAATAGCAGGAAAGCCCATTCTTCCCAAATCATTACACAAAACAGCCGCTCTAGTGAGCCATGGTTTTGAGCCATGGCTCATCAGGAGGGATGATCTGAGGGATGGTCTTTATGATAAACCAACAATTCTACACTTTAAATTTTGAAACTTCAGCAAAAGAATATGTGAGAACATGTATGATCTGCCAAAAACACATTTCATTCCAACATATGGAATTCCTACTCTGATAAGATCAGATAATGGAACCCATTTTGTAAATGACGTGATCAGCAAAGTATCTGAAACACTAGGTTTCAGTTTAAAACATCATTGTGCCTACCATCCACAGAGTGCAGGATTAGTGGAGAGAACAAATGACACTATAAAACAAAGGCTCAGGAAAACAGTGGAAGAAACTGGCAGACCATGGCCAGAATGTATAGGCCTAGTCAAAATGTGGATGAGAATAACACAAGGAAATAACAAACTGTCCCCATTTGAAATTATACATGGGTGACCTTTTCTATTGCCAGTTACTAGCGAGCCACTAGATAAATCAATCTGTGAAACCACTCTGGCGGATTGGATGACTCAATTGTTGACAAACAGAGAAGTTGTTTTGAACAATAAACTGTCGCAAGACTCTTTTTCTATTTCCTGCAGGTTAAAGCCAGGTGATTGGATCCGTGTCCGAGTACTCCAAAGAAAAATTGGAGCTCGCCACGGTGGGAGGGGCCATACCAAGTGCTTCTGACCACTCCAACTGCCTGCAAAATAGTGGAGAGACCCTCCTGGATACATCAGAGCCACTGCAAAAAGGTTGAGGTCCCAGAGGACTCCACTTCCTCTACAGAAGTCAACAAGTAAAGGAAAGTTTCACCCTCACTTGGTTGCTTCAGTGGTGAGGGGGAAGTGCTGACTGAGCATTGCTCGCACTTCCACCTCCAGCCATTGGCCAACTCTAGGGCAACCAAGCAGTAGGGTGTGATGGACCTGTATGCAGCCATGGGAAGGTGGACCCTCTTGGTTACCTTGACTACGATGCTCACCCTTACAGGACCCCAGCTGATGCCAACAACAGCTGAACCATGACGCAGACAGAAAAGATCGACGAGACAAACCCATCTATTATTTACACTCTTCACGTCAACCTTCTAGGAGGGTTACAGCAAAAGAAAATCACTGTTGAAGACGTTGTACTTGATAAAGGAGCATGCGATCAACTTTTCTGGACCAACTTCAATGTAACAAACCGGAAAACATCCATCCATTTCCCAGTGTTCTTGGACCAAACTCCAGGGAAGAACTACTCCATGTGCTATAAACAAAACAAAGGTAACAGGCCGCTTGGAAACACCACCAACTGCAACCGGACCGCTGGAGGAGGATAGGGTGCCCCTGTGAAAATGACTGGACCACCTAAAGGCACATACTGGGTGCAAGGAATGGCCTGGCTATGTGGACAACGGGCATATTTCATACTGCCCCCAGGCTGGACAGGAACATGTGCTCCTATAGTCCTGTCAGACCACACTTTCAGGATGACCGCAGTGAACACCACTTCTACAGCACGCCGGAAAAGAACATCAACGTTCCCTAGACTTCAACCACATGACCCGATATGGGGAAGCAACCTACCCAAGGAATTCAAACTATGGACTACCGGACAGAAAGTACTCCATTCATTGTTTCCCTGGGTGGGAACCGGAAAAAACATGCTGAGGATTGAAAGTCTGGATTACCGTTTTGGACTCTTTTTGAGCGCTTCGTGCAAAATCAACGAACAGCAGAACCAGGAAATTGAGGCATTACGGATCACAGTGATGCAACATCGAGTAGCTCTGGACTTGATACTAGCAGAGAAAGGGGGACTTTGCGTCCTCTTCAACAACACCTGCTGCACTTACATACCAGACAATGTACACTCATCAAACATGACTGACGCCCTGAACGCCTTGAAACAGATCCAGCAGGCCCGAAATCAGGACTACGTAAGTGATACAAGTGACTGGTTTTCTTGGCTTTACACTGGCTCCTGGCTACCTCTAAAAGACTACTAATTGGAATTGGAACATTTACCAACCCTAACCCTAACGCGTGCATCACTGTGAACATGCAAAGTGTAGCTCGTGGCCTCGTTCATGTTTCAGCTGCTTGAAGTGAAAGCATGTCTGCCCAGAGAGGAGACCAAAAAGAAGAAGAAGAAGTGAGAGAAGAAAAGTGGAAACACGGCTGTAGAAACTTTACAAACTTGTTCAGCGTTTTTGGTTTTAAATTTATGTGATGATTCCAAAAACACTGCTGATTAAAAATGACTGATTGACTTTTGACTGATTGTCTCATTTAATGAATAAATTAATACTTATCATATTAAACTCCTCTGGGTTACCATAGTAACATGACCAGCAAAGATGGTTTGGCATGCAGACTGGAGCACCAGGGATCAAACCACCAACCTTTTTGTTGTCAGGTGACCTGCTCCACCTCCTGAGCCCCACTTCTCATGACAAATGACTCACTTTTCCCTTTCTTTTATTCTCACTGACACTTGAGGATTCATCATGTTTGATCAGAGGTTTTCTTATCACGTCTCTGTTCTGTGTTATGCACAGATTACACAACACTGACAAAATTTTGGGGAGTCTGTGTAAACAGTGTTTCTGTGATGACCGCAGCTCACTGTCCTGATCATTCCCTCTGTTACCGTCCTCCCTGTTAAACATGTGCTCTTTGCTGTGTGTGATATTAGCATGACCTTTGCTCCAGTTTATCACCGGGTCCCATCATGCTCTGCAGCTCTGTGGGTCAAACTGAAAATACTTTGTAGGTGTTGTTTCCTGAGCTGCTGCTTATTCTGAAGCCACAGGATGTGCCAAGGCTAAGGGAGGGGCAGCCATGTGACCAGTTTGGCTGAGAGAAAGAAGACATAAAAGATGTGCTGTGGCTGACCTTTGAACTGGCGTGACATGCAGCTATGCAGGTTAGCATCATGCTGGTCGACTCTCCCAGCCAGCTGTTGGCGGTAATGCACCACCAACTGCCAATAAAACGACAAAGAAGAACAAGCTATGTGGATGTGCGGGTTGATAGGTTACTATCTTGGGAGCTTGCTGAGTGGATGAGTGAGTAAAAGAAGACGGCTTTGTCAAAAGTACTTATAAAGTTATAAAGAGTGGAAATCTGAAGAGCTATTATGAAATCATACATAAGAACTTCAACCAAAGCTGTCGGCCTGGGTCTGACGGTAGAACAAGAAGAATAAATGAAGTGAGGTATGAGCGAGCTACACGGCTGATAACACAGTCTGTGACAGCACAACAGCATACGAGTGTTCACTGTGAGCACGGTGGATTTTAGGAGAACACAAAAAGACTTTCACTGACTGGAAAATGATAAAGAGTGAATGGAAGATGGAGCAGAAACACTTTTTAGTTTGGAAGAGAAACAATGTAACACTTTTAGATGGAAACAAACAAAGTAAAGTGCAACAATTTGCCTTAAATCAAAAAGAAATTAAATCCTTACTAAAACTATAAACATTTGAACCGTTTGATACTGAAAAATAAAATTAAATAAAGTCAATAAATAATAAAAATGAATTCAAACTGATCAGCAACATTAACTCAGGAGCACAATATATGAAACACTTTAACCTACAAAACAAAAATGAATAAAACAGTTTGTGCTGATTTCTTTCTTTGATCAAAATAACAAAGTCAGCATTAATGGCTCCGACGAGCACGTTTTGCAGTGCACAGCTTTTCAAAGCAGGTTTGAAGCAGGATCCTGCAGCTCTCAGCTCCTGCTCAGTGTTTAGCTGGGACCTGGACTTGGTCTGCAGCAACAGCAGAGAAGCCAGTCTCACAAGATGAGACTAAAGGAAGAAGGACGCCCACAGCCTTCTGCCCTCAGAGCGGATACTGCTTCTCTGCACTCAGCCAGAATCCACTCAGTGTCTGTGATGTGAACTGCAGTCTCAGTGTGGAGTCAGACGTCAATGAACTGGTTCTCCTCTGCAAAGCTGGAACCAGTTGGAGCTGGTGCTTTGAAAGGATCTCTCACCCAGTCATGCTGGGAACTGTTTTCATGGAAGTCCTTTTTAAAGTATCCCATCAGTGATGAAATATGTTGCTTGATATATGGAGTCACTGAGGCGGCATCATTGTCAGTAGTGTCAACAAATTCATGCAGGTTCTCCAATGAATCTGTGTTTCCTTCATCGAGTCTCCTGCCCCACACTGCAAGCTTTCCAGTGAAACAGCTGATCTTGTGACCTGAGGGAGGTTTTTATCTTTCCCTTGAAGCTGTAGATTTACTTCATTTCCAAATATGTCACTCAGGCAGGCCAGTTTTGCCAGGAAGCTCTCATCACTAACTCTGCGACTTCATACTTGTGCTCCTGCTCCAAAAACATTTCATCTGCTCTCTGAGCTCAAAAACTCGGGACAAGACTTTTCCTGGTGACAGCCACCTCGCTTCACTGTGAAACAGCACAGCTTGATGTTCGGCTCCCATCTCCTCACAGACAGCAGAGACACTCTTGTTTTTAGTGGTCTGATCTTTATAAAACCGACTACACCAATAATTTCAGTCATAACCTCACTGAATTCAGAGGAAAGCTGCTCTCAGTGTGAAAACACTCCAGCAGAGGGCGCTGTTAAGTCCTTATTGTAATACAGTTACTGTGTGCAGTTATACTTCATACATAATCTGCACTTATTTCAATCAGACATGCTGTCAGTAAATGATTGGTTTCTATTTATTCTACTTCCTGTTGACTAGTTTGATGACAGTGAAACAATCACAGCTGATTGTGTGATGATGTAAACTGTCACTGTTACATTCAGTCTGTGTGACATAATGTTAGTGCAGGGCTGATAACAGCCTGGTTCTGTTAGAAACACATGAACGTGCCCATAGATCAGTGTGTGTTTAACATGAGAGCTTCAGCCCTGCTGATGTGTTCAATAAAGACATGTAGGAAAACTGATGAGACTCTGAAATAACTCTTTATATTTATAATGTAACTCTGCATCAAAAGAACAACAAAGGATCCCAGACAGGTTTATGTGAACAAAGACAATTCTGATGTTTCTGTGTTTCTAACAGTTTGACATTATTAGTAAACAGACTGCAGTGAACAGCATTTATAAAGAGCTTATATATAAAGATATGACAGCTGTTTGACAAGTTTATCACTCTGTGTTTGGACCTGATCAGTCCAGCTGTTTACTTGAAATATGTTCATTTACCTGTTCTTTTATGTTCTTGTCTCTGATGAAAAAGACATTTTTAATGTCCCTCAGATTTTTCTCCCAGATGAATAAATATAAAAATGACACAAACTGACTGCAGCTACTTTTTGTCCTTTCTGTCAAAAACCTTCATGTGACTCATGAGAGACACGTTTCAGCTGTTTGTGACAGATCAGAGGCCAACAAGTCATTTATAACACTTTCCATCATTGTTTAGCACAAACACATGTTGACACAGCAGCGGGGCCGCAGTGAGAGTCAGAGCGAGGAGATAAAAACTCCTGTTTGACCACAGCCTCAGTTTGTTCCTGCAGTTCAAACACTTCCTGTTGTTGACTGGGTGGAGTCAGGAAGCCAGCGAGGCCCTGCAGGACTGAGACTGCAGACTGGGACGTGCTCTGTGATGGAGATCAACAGCATCACTGACTGTTTCTGTGAGGACACCATCATCCCAGCAGGGCTGTTTCCCAACAACAAGCCCTGGACCATCAAAGACCTGAAGCTGCTGCTGAATGAAAGAAGAGGATCTTCAGGTCTGGAACAAGGACGAGCTGAGAGTGTTAATAACGTTACTAATGTTCAGCTACACTTTACTAGGTCACATCTGTGACACACGTCACTTAAATAAAGAAGGAAATATTGGCTCTGTTTTATCTGCTGGGCCCAAAAGTGACTCCCCACATTTAAACTGCTATGAATAACTTGTTGGTCTATAATATGTGAAACATGAGTCAAATGTCTCCATCATGGAAGATATCAGGTCATCTTGAGCCACAAAAACATTCCTATCATGAGGTAGAAGCTGGAATCAGTTTGTTGCAGACGTTTATATATCCGATATTTATCCAGTTAAAAGTTGAAATTCAAAAATGTCTTTTCAAGAGTCGTCTGTCCAAGAGGAGCAGAAACTGCAACAAATATAACAACAGTTATTTAAGGCTGTTTTAAATGGCCACAAAGGAGCAGATTGGTTATAATGCAGCTGCTTCAGAGGAATAAAGATGAAACACTGTTTTTATTTCATGTGTAACACCTTTCAATGATGTGCTGACTAAAGTGATGACCAGTATAAGTAAAGACATCACACAAACACATGGAAACACTGAAACCTGTTTTTGGTGCAGCAGCGGTCCCAGCTGCTCGCCTTTATCTAGACTGGGTCGGCTGCTTATCTCAATATAATCAATGTTTAAAGTTTTGTTCTCAGTGTTTCTGTGTTGCTTCGTATAGGATCTCCCAGCATCATCACTGTGCTGTCCAATCATTGTGTGCTAGGTTACCCTTATAGTGCAATGTGTGTTTGCACAAAGAGAAGCATGTGTGTCAAATATAAATAAGCACAGAACAGAAAAAGCTGCTCGTTTCTTCTATTTAGAGTCAAGTTAGTGTTTTGTGTCTTTGTTTGAGGCCTAATGTCAAGCAGAGGTGTGTGTAACTGGACTGGTCTGTTATATGTGTGAAATGTGTGCTTCTCTTCAGCATCATCTTTGTCACTGCTGATTCCTTTGTGTCATCATTTGTTGAGAAGAGAGAACAGTTATAACGGAGGAGCAAAAGGAAGCCCTGAAATCTGCATCCAACAAGGAAGTGTTGGCTCACCAGTGATCCCAGCAGAGGCCACTGGTTTGACTCCAGTTGTTCTAGATTCAATGATGTTGTTCCTACAGATACATGTTAGCATCTTTATTGTAGTAAAGTCTTGTAATGTGAAGATAGAAACAAGGCAGAAAACAGCTCCATGATCTGATCTTAATGATGTTGTTTTTATTTCTGTCTTCCAGAACTGGATTGGAAACTATCAAAGGTTCAGTCCCAATCTGCTGTCATCTAAAGAACAAAATGATGTTTCTATGAGTCAAAAAGCTCCAGATGTTGTCGGCTTCACAAAGAAAACAAAGATTAGGAACTTAAAAAGTGTTTGGAGCCAAAATGTTACCAAGCTGCTCTTTTTGAAATGGCAGAGGTACAGTGGTGTCTAACAGCACACTGTGGAAGGCAAACATGTTATTGTTGGATGAAACTTCATGGAGCCTTTCTTTTCTCTTCAGGTGTACAGATGCTGAGGAGGCAGGTGAAACAGGTGGAGCTGTTGTAATGCTGGCAGAGGGTGTGTCTTAGTAACTCTGTGAGGTAGAACTGGATCCAACATTGTGGATGTGTTGATGTTGGAGCCATTAAGATTCTCTGGCCACACTGTAGGATTTCCCTTTGATTCACTGCGGGGGCATTTTGGAGTCTGTCAATGAAACTCTTCATATTTGTGTTTGACACCAGTTTATAGAAACAGAGAAATGTGTCATGCTTTTGTTCGGCCTCCACAAATACACACATTTGTTCATTGGTTGGACATTTTGTGAGGAGACACATTGAAAACCATGTTAATAAGATCTTGTTGTTTCCTGTGGATCCGACACAGAGAGTGGACTTCAGACAGAAAGCGTGGAAGAGATTTTAGAGGCCGTGTGTGGCAACAGGAAGTTTCTGTATGTTTGCTGATCTTACATGTGGAAAACAACACGTGATGTTTGTGAAGTTCTACAATGATCATTGTTCTCACAGCATTTTGAGTGGGAACAGTTCAAACTGAGAGTAGTGGGAGTTATTTACTGATTGAAACAAGCTGAATGTTTCTGTGCACGATGAAGATCAGCAGCAGCAGCTCAGCTGATCAATGAATTGACATCTATCAGTCGTTTCATGAGATGAAGTCATCAGCAGACATTTGTTCTAACTGTGTGATAAATGTCAGAACGTCAGGGCTCTGCTTTAGTCACTACTTGATGATCATTGGCTCATTGTTGAATCCAGAGGCCCAGTCTGACCTCTGACCCTTTGCTGCAGGTCTTCTGTGTTATCTCCACTTTCATGTCTGATCTTCTGCTGTATTGTCCAAAATAAACATCTGGATCATTTCCAACACTTCAGCAGATCTTTAGTTTGGGCAGTACAGTACAAAATAACACATATTGTACTATACTGCCCACTTCCTGATCTTATTGGATCTGTGTGTGAGGTTGGTGAAGGAAACACATGTTTACTGAGTGAACCGCTGCCATTAGGAACTAGTTTTTCATATCACAGCCTAGAAATCACACAGGACCATTTCTGCAAGTGAAAAGTGTCATTGGAGGAAAATAATTGTGTAGTTTGTGCGACTGTTGTTTGTAAATGAAGAATTGTCCCAACTACATGGGCTCCTGACCTTTGACCTTTTCTTTAGGTACACAGAGGAGTCTGTGGAAACATCCAGAACTGAGGCAGTGCTACAGATGTCTTCAAATAAAGTCAAATCAAATCACTTTTATTGTCACATCACATGTGCAGGTACTGTGGGGGATTAGAAATTATTTTACTGTTATTGTTAATCATCATCATCATTACCATTGCATTAATAATACAATCTGCAGTATTGATATTGTATTCAGATGTTTAAACATATTGGTACCCGATTAGCCTTTATTACAGGTGCAGTTATAACCACTCTAAACTGTTGAGTTGAATCTATAATCTTAAATGCTTTTGAATGCTTGTTATAATCTGAAATGTGTATGTGCTGGCCTTCTGTCTGGTGGAAAAGGTTACAAGTTGAAACTGAGTGCAGTTCATGCTGACACAAACACACAGTAGACTTTATCTCATGTATAGGTGAGAGGTTAATCATGTTTGCTTGTAACTCTAAAATTGTCTCTGTAAAAAGAGGAACAGTTTGGTTTTCCAGACGGGAAGTGAAAGTCAGATGACAGGAAGCATCTGTTGTGGAGATGGAGACAATGTTATTTTAAACTGTATTAAGTCATTGTGGTTTTGAACCCTATGTATGAACTGTATCTGAGTGACGTTTAGGGGTGTAGTAAATTTAAGCCCAGAAGGTATAAAACACCTGCTTATGCTTTGTAAGTCGGGGATCGGCGCTGTCTGCGTACAGCGGGCGATCTTCCCATGCGTGTGCATTAAAATCATCGTTTGACTCCACCCGGCCGGATCAGTGTTGTTATTATGGAAGTTTATTACCTCCTCTACCCCTCCTCAATATTTGAACCTTAACAGTACACTGGTACAGTACATGTGAGTGAAATTCTTGTGTGCGAGCTTCACAAGCAACAGAGTTGTTCAAAAGTACAATAACATAAGAACAAGCAAAATATAAGAATGGTTAAATCTGAGAGTTATATGAATAAATATATCTACAATATAAGAGTGTATGCATATTACTGAATGTGTATACTAAATATGTATATCTACATGTGTGTATATATGTGTGTGTGTGTGTGTGTGTGTGTGTATACATATTTTACAAATTAAATAGAGTAAACAATAAATAAAATATATAAAATATACAGAGGTTGGTAGTTGGATATTGTGCAAAACAAGTGGCACTTATATACCGTATGGAGTGCATAACGTTGAAGTTCCAGTAGTGAAACTGAGGTGTCTATGAAGTGTTCAGCAGTCTGATGGCCTGGTGGAAAAAGCTGTCTCTCAGTCTGCTGGTTCGGGACCCGGATGCTGCAGAACCTCCTTCCTGATGGAAGTAGTCTGAACAGTTTATGGCTGGGGTGACTGGAGTCCTTGATGATCCTCCCCGCTTTCCTCAGGCACCGCTTCCTGTAGATGTCCTGGAGGGAGGGAAGCTCAACTCCAATTATCCCTTCAGAGCACCGCACTACTCTCTGGAGAGCTTTGCGGTTGTAAGCGGTGCTGTTGCCGTACCACTTGGTGATGCATCCAGTGAGGATGCTCTCAATGGTGCAGCGATAGAAGGTCGTGAGGATGCCGAGTCTCCTGAGAAAGAAGAGGCGCTGCTGCGCCTTCTTCACTGTTTTGTTTATGTGTCCTGACCACGTAAGATCCTCAGCCAGATGTACACCAAGGAACCGGAAGCTGCTCACTCTCTCCACAGCAGCGCCGTTGATGGTGATGGGGGTGTGTACTTCTCGGCACCTCCGGAAGTCCACTATCAACTCCTTTGTCTTTGCGACGTTGAGGGTGAGATGGTTGTCTTGACACCAGTGGGTCAGGGCGCTGACCTCCTCCCTGTAGGCCGTGTCATCACCGTTGGTGATAAGACCCACCACTGTAGTGTCGTCCGCAAACTTCACAATGATGTTGGAGTTGTTAGTGGCCGTGCAGTCGTAGGTGTAGAGTGAGCACAGGAGAGGGCTCAGTACACACCCCTGTGGAGCGCCAGTGTTCAGTGTGATGGGGGATGAGGTGATGCTGCCCAGTCTGACCACTTGGCGTCTGTCAGACAGGAATTTAAGGATCCAGCTGCAGAGGGAGCTGCTAAAGTGCTAAAGTGGAGTATTATCCATGTTTTCTATGGATCACATCCAATATCCTGATCTAACAAGCCCCCTTTTTGTGGATTTTAGAGCCTCTTACTTTTGGTGTGTCTGCGTCTCATTTCAAGCACAAGAGCAAGAAGTGGATGAAGAAATGGGGCGAGTGGGGTCAGTGTAGTGCATGTCAGCTGTGCTCACACATGCTTTCACAAAGAACATGTGTATTCATTGGCAGCATTAAGGTGCACTTTAGTCTTCATAATAATAAAGTGTTCTGACTTTATTCTTCTGAATCCTCACAGTCATGTTGCAGCTCTGCTTTGCTTTAAGAAAATGTTCTACCAGGATGTTACTTTCCTAAACGTCTTCTCCAAATGTTCCCAAAGACTTTGTTCTAAGTAGTTCTACATGATGAAACATTCACACTAAGTTTAAGAAGGACACACAAACACCATCTGTCCTTTCATCATGTGTACAAACGTGTTCAGATGTCAAATGTACCGTGAATGGATGCAAATGTGGATCGTTCCAATAAAATGACACAGTTTTGTAAGTGGATCACAGTTTGAAGTTCATTGAAACCTATAAGAACATGTTATTCCAAACCAAATTTATCCAACAGGAAGAAGCATCAGGGGAACAGGAAACATCCAAACATGTTTACTGTAAGAACTTCACAAAGGAAGGAAAACACAATCCTACACACGACCACTTTAAAATGGACATTTAGCTTTTCAAACATCAGGGAGTGCTGCAATAACAACACTGTGCCCATTCTGATCAGATTAAAAGATTTATAGAGATTTATCCATGTGCTGGAAAAGGATTTGATATCAACATATATGCAGATTAGTAGGAGCATTTTCTTCATATTGATTTAGAGTTCAGTACTAGGAATATGTAGAATTAACATCTGTGTACATGACGAGTGATGAAAATTCAAAGTCAGGCTTTCAAAGGACGTCAGAATTGGTGTCTCCCTAACCCATTTCAGACTGCTGGTGGTTGGCTGTGATCTAAACTCAACATGGCTCCTGTGTTAGAAGAGACGATGATTTTAAACTATGGATTTGCACATTTAATAGTTTCTTTCCAAAACTATGGAGCTACCAGCCCAGTATATGTAGCCCACAGTAGATGGAGTTATCAAGCTGCACTGACAAACATCAGGACTCATGTAATCCCTACATGTGGACCTTTCACAGATGATCCAAGTGCAGATTCAACTCTGCATTACATTTGACTTCAGCTGTTACACACTTTCATTTTCTAGCTGTGTCACTTCTTGCTTTGTGGATCAGAGAGTTTATCCATGTCCACAAATGTTTGGCTGCATATTTTTATCATCTATATTTTCCAGTCTTCATACAGCCAATATTTCCTGTGAACTCCAATCTGCCACCTGCCATCACGTTTTCAGGGTTCATTCAGTGTTGAAATGTAGGACAAACAGCAGCACATGTTCTCTGAATATTTGCAGTCATTTTAAATGAAGCTGATACTACATGAGACATTTTCCACATTTATTGTCTTTGAACAGAGAATAATAAAGCCATCAAAAATATACAGGCTTGTGCCAATACAAACTTCTGTGGTGCATTTGATGACCTGCAGAGGAGAACAAGTCGAGCTTTTCAGCCCTAACAAGAAAATGTAAAAACGAAATGTACGAGCAGATATAACTGTTTCTCATAGAATGAAGAGTAGACTGATATATGAAATATTCCTTTATTGGGTGAGAAAATCAGACCATGTCATAACTGCTTTAAGTCATACAGAATAGATATCAGAGCCTTAAACAGGCTGACTTCTGCTAAATGGGTCAAACTGGGCAGAAAGTCTACAAACACATAACATCCTTATAGAATATGATGTAACACTATAGATCAACTTACCTCAGAATATATAAAGCATATAAACAATTACAGCAATATGATGCAACAAACACAGCAGTGCTACTGATCCAAAATACTCAAAGCTTCATAGAACTGAAACAAACATTTATTTTTAGCTCCATTCTGCTGCTGATACATACTTTAGGTTTCTGAACATTAAACTTGTTGCTGCCTTTCATAGTGTGTAACTTGAAGGCCCTGAGTACTTTCTCCCACACTGAAAACACTGGGATGATAACATTATTTGAACATTACCTAATAAGACTGATTCAGGATAGACAGTTAGTTATGTTAAACTTTCCTAGCAGTCCTTCACAAACAGGGAACAGTCTGTCTATTCTCTCCATCTGTCAGCTGCTGCTGGCTCTTCCTCCTCCTCTTCCTCACACACTGCTGAGTTTGTCCTGGTGGATTATCAGGGGTGCAAAGCCTCACAGATGATGTGCAGCAGTGGGTCCCTCAGTCTGTCCTCACTCTGGACACTTGCAGTTGTCACACATGGAAATCAAATGTGTGATAAGCTGCAGGATTCAAACACAAGTGTAACTTATAAACACATGTTCATACTTTTATTCCACAATCAGAGAGAAAGAAACAGAGAGAGAGTGCAGGACAGACAGACAGGTGACAGTCTCAGGTGTACACACTGCTACAAAACAGCACAAGAGAAGGAAGATTTAGTGTTTGTGTTATTACAAGTGCTGAACAAGAAGAGTTCCCAGATGGTACAGTGGACACATGTGTGACTGCTGTGATTAAAGCATCTTTCTTTCAGCTTAACGAGTGAACCGTCAGCTCGTTCAAACACACGTTAAAGTCCGTTTGGCTCGACACCACCGAACAGAGGCAGCAATATAACATAGCTAACATTAATAGCTAACATTAACAAAAAAGGAAAAAAAAAAAAAAAAAATAGCTAACATTAACAGTGCAGTGAATCCTTTATAAATGCTAAATGGGAGCCTTATTGTACAGTGTAAAGCATAACACCATTTATTAAGATAAAACTTTGTGTGCTTCTGCGACCTACACAGTCAGCACACGTTCGAAGAGATACAAAAAGCAGAGACTGGATGGGCTAGATTGCATGAAGCTAACGGTGTCATCAGTTAAGCATGATGGTGATGGTGAGGCCACCTGTGCCTCAATTTTATCTCACAACTTAGACATCCACATTACTTACACTCTCATAACACACACACATATATGTATATATGTATATATATATATGTATATGTATGTGTATATATATATATATGTATGTGTATGTGTGTATATATATATATATATATATATATATATATATATATATATATATATATATATATATATATATATATATATATATAGGGCCTTGAGGGTGGGCACGTTAACGGTGTCCAGTAGACGGTCTGTGTATTCAAACCTACCTCTGGCGCCGGTGCCCACCTCTCAATTTTAAATCCATGTAGACATTGAGGGTTCTCGGGAGGGGCCGTGCTAACACCTGCTGCTCTCTGGCAGCAGCACCATGCTCTCCCTTGTTTTAAATACACTTTAGAGCAACACGCAGCAACACTACACTTGAGCGGGAGGAGGGAGGTATGGGGTCTTAACACACCCCCGTTCTCTGCTAGCCATCGGGGCGGGGGGGCTGGGAAGAGATGCTGGCTGTCCGATTGGCCTCCCTGCTGCCGCGGAGCCTGGGGCGGTCTGCTTGCCTCCACCCCGGAGGGAAGGGTAACATCTCTTGGGTCTGGGTGCCGTTTCCATCTCTGGGGGTGAGGATACCTGGACCCGGGGTATAGAGTATGTTTGGGGAGTGTGATTGTGTGTACATGTCCATTTACATGTCCGGGTTTATTCCTACGTTGGGTGAGTGCTGAGTGTTTGTATATGTGTGCATGAGGGTGGGAATGCATGTCTGTGTCTGTGTGTGCCTGTTTGTCTGTGTCTATATGTCAGGTCGGGTCTTAGACTCCACCTCTCTGGGAACTCCCAGGGCCTCCAAAGTGTGGAGGCCTATCTCCCCTCACCACACTCCCTGCCGGTGACTGATGCCCTCAGGGGTCGGTGCATTGTTGGTTCTTGGTGTCCGGGGCTGGGCGCTCAGGTCATGTGCCAGCTCACTCCCGGTGGCTACTTGGCGGGGCCTGGCGCCTGCTGCTCGGTCAGGCCTCTTCCGGGGCGCGGGGGGCCCTCGGGCCTCCGGCCTCTGTGCCTGCGGCTCGGTTCACTCTGGCACAGCTGGCTGCCGGCGGAGCCGGCGGGCACGCCGGTGCAGCCCCCTCTAGCTTCTGCCCGGTGGCTACTGGGTGACCCCTCGTCTGGGGATCCTCAGCCCTTCCCATGAAGGTGGCACGGATGCCCCTCCGGTGGTCCTCCTTGGGCTCTTGCACTCTGGGGCCTCTGGATGTCTGGGGCCTGGATCTCCTCCATGCCTGCTTCATGCCCTGGGGGACAGGGCTATGGCTCTCTACATCCTCTAGCAGACCATTACATGGGGAAACCATTTGAATACAAGCGCGCCGATCCACACAGGTGTGCACATGGGTGTTCACTGTTCGTAGACTTAAATCACACCTTTCTTGGCTGCTACTTCAAAGCACATTGTGCGCTGTCTGTGCTGCACAACAACATTCAATATTTAGTATTTACTGCTGTTTACACTTAGCTAGATTAATGCGATGGTGTTGTGTATAGTATGTTGCTTTGTTTTGTTTTTTTTTGCTTGTTTTCTATTCTTTTTCTCTCAACAGGTGATCCCGGAGATATTTTTTCTTCCCCCCTTTTCTCACTGTCCCTCTCCCCTTCTGTTTTTCTTTTCCTTCCTCTTTCTTTCTCCCTTTCCTATCCCTCACTCATGTCTGTCCCGTCTGTAACAACTGAAAATAAAATAAATAAAAACAAAGGTCGATCAAATGGACCAATACGGCAATGCCATGATGATCCATTTGGCAAAATAAATCCATTGGGTATCCTTGTTGGTCTTCAGACAACAATTCTGACGGCTAGAGAACCAAATGGGACAGGCGGAAAAGAAAAAAAAAAAAAAAAAAAAAAAAAAAAAAAAGCATGATGGTGAGTAACGTTGTAATCCTAGCTACCTAGCTACAGAGCTATTTGGCTGCTAGCTACAGTGGCTAACTAACATCAGGTAGCACGTGAATAGCTCTAATACTATTGATTATTCCAAACGTTTGATATCACTCTGTTGTATATTTTTAGTTTTTATCTTTTGTTTATGTGCATCAATAGATTTATATTAAACACCCCAGTGAGGTAGTACACATAAGGATTATTTGCCTTGTTTTAGAAATGTCTAAACCACCATATGTGGATATATCAAAACTTTTTTACAAAGTGGCTTTTTATGAATTTAAGTTGTAAACATTTTTAATCAATATTTTATTTGAGTTTCCCAAGTTTAGATTAGCAATTATTTTAGTACTGTCATTTAATAATTGTTTGTTTTATAGATTTTTCTTCTAATCTTGCCCCTACTGCAACGGCACTTCTTAACAAGAAGCGAGAGGAACTGACTTTTCTTAAGGAGAAACTGGAGTGGCAAAAGATGAGAATTGAAGAACTGGAAGGAGAGAGAGATTTCCTACGAAGGCAGCTATCATCCTTTACAAGTATGAAATTAGGCTTGTTCCATAAGCATTATTTTTATTTTACAGTCTTCAGATAAACATTAGATAATTTATAAATCCCAGTGAAGTTCCCTATTGTCATTGTGTTGATTAAAATATTTTCGTCAGTTAACTTTAAGTGTTGTGCCAGTTCATTTCTAAAGAGATCTAGTTCCAAATTCAGTTCAGCCAGGTCAAACTTGATTGATTCATTTTCATAGTTCATAGATCATAGCTCCAACTTGAACTAGTAATGTAACAGCCTTAAAATCAGAATTAATATACGTTTTATACGTGTGTGTGTATATATATATATATATATGTGTATATATATATATATATATATATATATATATATATATATATATATATATATATATATATGCTCAGTGGCTAGTGGATCTGAGGGCAGACCATAGCGACCTCCGTGAACAGGGTCCAGTAACCATCACAGTGGCAGATATCCAAGAAAGGGTCTCCAATATGAAGAGTTGGACAGCACCAGGGCCCGACATGGTTCACGCCTACTGGCTAAAGAAGCTAACTGCACTCCACGAGCGTCTGGCAGCACAAATGAACCAGCTGCTAGTTAACGAGGGACACCCGGAATGGCTAACCGAAGGTCGGACTGTCCTGATCCCCAAGGACCCCAAGAAGGGACCAGTCCCCTCCAACTACCGACCAATAACCTGCCTCAGTACTACATGGAAGCTCCTGTCAGGCATCATATCGGCTAAGATGAACAGGCACATGGGTCAATACATGAGCGGGACACAGAAAGGAATTGGCAAGAATACCAGAGGCGCAAAACACCAGCTACTGGTAGACAGAACAGTCAGCCGAGACTGCAAGACCAGACAGACCAACCTGTGCACTGCCTGGATTGATTACAAGAAGGCCTATGACTCAATGCCCCACAGCTGGATACTGGAATGCCTAGAATTGTACAAGATCAATGGGACCCTGAGAGCCTTCATCAGGAACTCAATGGGGATGTGGCATACAACACTAGAGGCCAACTCCAAGCCCATAGCACAAGTCCCCATCAAGTGCGGGATCTACCAAGGAGATGCTCTGTCCCCACTGCTGTTCTGCATAGGCCTGAACCCCCTCAGTGAGATCATTAACAAGACTGGCTACGGATACCGACTACGGAACGGAGCAGTTGTCAGCCACCTCCTGTACATGGATGACATCAAGCTGTATGCCAAGAGTGAACGAGACATCGATTCACTGATCCACACTACCAGGCTATACAGCAATGACATCGGGATGTCGTTCGGGCTGGAGAAGTGTAGTCGGATGGTAACAAAGAGAGGGAAGGTAGTCAGAACTGAGGGGACTGAACTACCAGAAGGCAACATTGCAGACATAGAGGACAGTTACAAGTACCTGGGGATCCCGCAGGCGAATGGGAACCATGAAGAGGCCGCTAGGAAAGCTGCAACCACCAAGTACCTGCAGAGGGTCAGGCAAGTCCTGAGGAGTCAGTTGAACGGTAAGAACAAGATCCGGGCCATCAACACGTACGCCCTGCCCGTGATCAGGTACCCTGCTGGGGTAATAGGCTGGCCAAAGGAGGAGATAGAAGCCACTGACATCAAGACAAGAAAGCTCCTTACCATGCATGGAGGGTTTCACCCCAAGTCCAGCACCCTGAGGCTGTACGCTAAGCGGAAGGAAGGGGGCCGGGGACTGGTGAGTGTCAGCACCACAGTCCAGGATGAGACAACAAAAATCCAAGAATACATCACGAAGATGGCCCCAACTGACAGCGTGCTCAGTGAATATCTCAGGCAGCAGAAACCCAAGAAAGAGGAGGGAGACGAGGAACCATCATGGAAGGACAGGCCCCTGCACAGTATGTACCACCGGCAGATAGAGGAGGTGGCTGATATCCAGAAATCCTACCAGTGGCTGGACAAAGCTGGACTGAAAGATAGCACAGAGGCACTAATCATGGCAGCACAAGAACAAGCTCTGAGTACAAGATCCATAGAGGCTGGGGTCTATCACACTAGGCAAGACCCCAGGTGCAGGCTGTGTAAAGATGCCCCAGAGACAATCCAGCACATAACAGCAGGGTGCAAGATGCTAGCAGGCAAGGCATACATGGAACGCCATAACCAAGTGGCCGGCATAGTGTACAGGAACATCTGTGCCGAGTATAACCTGGAAGTCCCGAGGTCAAAATGGGAAATGCCCCCAAGGGTGGTGGAGAATGACCGAGCTAAGATCCTGTGGGACTTCCAGATACAGACGGACAAAATGGTGGTGGCTAACCAACCGGACATAGTGGTGGTAGACAAACAGAAGAAGACGGCCGTAGTGATCGATGTAGCGGTTCCGAATGACAGCAATATCAGGAAGAAGGAACACGAGAAGCTGGAGAAATACCAAGGGCTCAGAGAAGAGCTCGAGAGGATGTGGAGGGTGAAGGTAACGGTGGTCCCCGTGGTAATCGGAGCACTAGGTGCGGTGACTCCCAAGCTAGGCGAGTGGCTCCAGCAGATCCCGGGAATAACATCGGAGATCTCTGTCCAGAAGAGCGCAGTCCTGGGAACAGCTAAGATATGGCGCAGGACCCTCAAGCTCCCAGGCTTCTGGTAGAGGACCCGAGCTTGAAGGATAAACCGCCCGCAGGGGTGTGCTAGGTGTTTTTATACACTTTATTCACATGATGATTTTCTTTAACAAAATCTGCATTCTCTTTAAGCACATAAGCTGACTAAATCGTCAATTGTGTAATTGAAAAACAGGGGACTTTGAAGTAGCAGCTACTCTGCACATCTTTGTCACTCAGTGTAATCTGAGTGGTGTCAAATATCTTGTTTCTAAAACCAGCCATTTTCTTGTTTGCATCCTGCAGAGCAACCTAAAGACGAACCATTCAATGATCCATTTTCCTCGAAGGCTTCTGAAAACTCAGATTCATTTTCCGCATCTTCATCTGTATCGTCTGTGTGGTCATCCTCATCTTCATCCCCAAAGAAGCGAAAGCACAAATACAAGAAAAAGCATTCAAGAGCCAAGAAACCCAAGAAGGAGCAGAAGAAGCTCCAGCAGCGTGGTGAGCAAAAGATTTTGGAAGAGAAGATTGTACAGAAGAGGATACTATAAATGTGACATAGTATTATGATTTAAATTTTTTCTAAAAACGACTCTGTGTTTGCTACGTCATATATGCATATCTATCTATCTGCTTTGAGCATTTGCTTTTCTAATTATTTGCTTTGTTTTCATTTTTAGTTCAAATGCCAAATGACATTGTGCAGCGATACAAATCCCTCCTCAAGACATTTCCGAAGACGAAGACCATGACCAAAGCTTTTCAGAAGCATGGGCTCGACAGGAACACTGTTGTGTCCACTTCATCAGTTGGGGAGCTTGCTATTGCGGTCCCCAATGTTTACCAGGAACTACTGTCCAACAGGCCTAGTGGGGAGACGGAACTAGCTTTTGCTAAGCAATTTGAGGCTGCAATTCAAGGCAGTGATGAAGTAAAAAACAAAACAGAAAGTATGAAGGCTGCTGGTACTTTGCTTCCAATTCGAAGAGGGAAATCTGTCTGAAAACCTAATTTGTTCTAAGTGGTTTTGTTTGTTTTGAGCATATTGAACAGAAGAAAAGATCTGCAAAACCCTGGCTTGGACAGTCTCGGTCGTTGTGTCCTTGGGCAAGACACTTCACCCGATGCCTACTGGTGGTGGTCAGAGGGCCCGGTGGCGCCAGTGTCCGGCAGCCTTGCCTCTGTCAATGCGCCCCAGGGTGGCTGTGGCTACAATGTAGCTGCCATCACCAGTGTGTGAATGTGTGTGTGAATGGGTGGATGACTGGATGTGTAAAGCGCTTTGGAGTCCTTAGGGACTAGAAAAGTGCTATACAAATACAGTCCATTTACCATTTTACCAAAGCTGGTGCCAGGAATCCAGCGGTCCACCTAAACAAAGGGCTCTTATACTCTAATGCTCTCTACCACCACTCTTACCTAGCACTTAAGCTTACAAGTGAGATTGGGTGAATGAATTAGTTGTTTAAAGAGCATTGAGTGTTCAGACAGAGTAGAAAAGCGCTATATAAGAACCAGTCCACATAAGAACCAGTCCATTTATACTTAGCCAGATACAGAGTAGGTGTCCTCCTATACCATAAATCAGTAAGAGAAGGTACGACCTCTCTCATGACCCCAAGTTGTGTGTGCATACCAGAACTCTCTGGAAGGCACACAGAGTCTTTACAGACAACTAAGCATCAAACCTTTATTCATGGTTCGTACGGGTGCTTGAAATCCTTGAAAATGCTTGAATTTTAATGTTGTCCTTTCAAGGTTTGAAAAGTGCATGAATTTCAGATGTGGTGCTTAAAAGTGTAACTGTATTTCATTCACCACAAATAACTATCTGATTGAATAGTTTTCTTATTAGATAGAGAAATAAAATGAGTCGCAAAATGTAGACGCAAAATTTCCCCGCCTGGCTGCCTTGCGCCTCTGTCTGTTTCACTGTGTGGCCCCGCCCCTCCCTCGGACAGTCGGGGATGAGTGCGCTAACATACCTGTAGGTCGCTGTTTTAATGAGTGTTTGATGGAAAACAACAATGGCGGAGTTTGCGCTCTCCAGTCATGATAGGTGAGTCCTAGTAAATAATTTTCCAGTACGTGTACGTTACACATGCTATTTTTAAAAAATTATGATTATTATTTTGCTACCTATCAAACTCGCTGAAGAAATGATTGAAATGCACTGAGTGTGATGCAGTATGGCAGCGCTATTATGGAATATGCTGTGAACTTAGCTAACATTACTTAGCAGTGATATGAGTTACTTTGCTCAAGTGAAAGCTTTAAACATTAGCCCGATATATAACTAGCCAACTTAGGCTTTCTGGTTAACCCTCTGGGGTCGACGGGCCCAGAGTCTCCATTTCAACTTGGGTCGAAGGTGCGGACTTCAAACTATATACCAGTGTTTAAATTGTGTTGATAGGCCACGAAAAAAACGATGTTTTTTGTTTTTAATAAAACAGTGGCGTTTACTCCGGGAAGAAACTGTAAAAACTGTGTTTTCTAAGGAGAGCGCTAGCAAACACGCTTTGCTTGTGAGTAAAAAACAACAGTCATTGGTGAAAAAACACTCCTTCCCTACTGGTGGAAAAATGTACCATGTTGACCAATCAAAAAAATGATATGGCAAAATGTGGCATCTGGTTGTTTGGGAAGAGGGGGAAGTTTTAGGAGTGAGCGAAAGAGAGAGAGAGAGAGAGAGAGAGAGAGAGTTTTGATACATGAGAGATTTGTGACGTTTACGTGTTTGTTTGTTTCAGCCGGTGCTCCAGACCATTAATTTAACCAGTTGTAGTAGTAATCTGCATTAAGCTCAGGGTTGCTCAAATTCAGTACAATGACATATGAGATGAAGTAAAATAGGTAAATATTTAAACTAATAACGTGCATAGCGGCACTTGACCTGTTTGAAAGACTGTCGTCTTATTATAAGCCATTGTTGAGATATAGAGCACACCTATGAAAACAACTAATATGCTGAATCCTGTATGAAACAGCTGAAAACTACATGATGGAGAAGCTGAATTGAATATGAAACCACTGAGGTTGCGTTGCGGTCTCTTCTGAGCTGATGAGCAAGCTACACATTATCAGATTGAGATCTGGCTGAGAACTCATAAAAGACACAGGCGCCACCGGGCCCTCTGACCACCACCAGTAGGCAAACATGGGGTTAGTATCTTGCCCAAGGATATTTGGCATGCAGCCAGGAGGCAGCCTGGGATCGAACCACGGACCTTCTGATTAGTGGCTGACCTGCTCTGCCACCTGAGCTACAGCCACCCCGCTAATGTATGTGCATTCATGTGTGCCTGCGTGGAGATGCGAGGTTGGCTGGTACGGTGGACCTCTGTGCATAATCACATGTGTGTGCAACCATTGCCGTGTTTGGATTTCTTCAAATGTGGTTTCTTTAGGGGAGTTTATCTCTGGTTGTGTGCAAATGTATGTGCAGTCATGTGTGCCTGCATGGAGATCTGAGGTTGGCTGGTAGGGTGGACCTCTGCGCATAATCACATGTGTGTGCAAACATTTCCATGTTTGGATTTTTTGGATTTTAGTTGATTTTTAGGAGTTTATCTCTGGATGTGTGCAAATGTATGTGCATTCATGTGTGCTTGAGTGGAGATCTGAGGTTGGCTGGTAGGGTGGACCTCTGTGAATAATCACATGTGTGTTGTCATGAAATCAATATCCTTAGTATCCTTATTTTCCTATTATATTGTTTTATGTACTTTAATAATGAAGGCTTGTAGAGCAAGGCCACTTTTAACTCACAAACTAACTGCTCAGCCAGACTGAAAAACAGGAAGTTTTAGTGCACAGCCATATTAATAGATAAGACACTGAAATGAGGAACTCTCCATATAAGCAATGTTTGAGACTGTGTGACGTGTAAAGTACCAAAATAACACCTATATGAAGCACAGTTTATGATTCTAATGTTAGAGTTCTTGCAACTGGCGTTTGAGCTTTGCATGGGTCTCTCTCTTCCGGAAGATGATTGAATAAAAAGAAATATCAATATGTTAACACACTATGAGTCGGTTTTCTCTATTCTGTCATGGGGACAAAAGAATCAGGGTTTTGGTGTTTCCGCCCGGTTTCGTCATGCAACAGAGAGAACAAATGTGGCCGAAGGTTGGATCTGATATGAGGTGAACAGGAGACCAGTCTAAAAAGATTTAAAGGTAGGCACAAACCTGTTCAAAAAGCAAATTTGTGCAAATCGGCTGAATTCTAAATTATCTGTTCGCTGAGTAGATGATCTTAACTATCAAATTGGCTCAGTAGTGGTAAAACTGAATTCTTGAGAATAAAGTAAAACTTTGAAGTAATGAGAAGCTTTGAAGTAAGGATGATGAAACGTTGAGAGTAAAGAGAAAGCAGTTGGACTGCTAAGTGAATTTAGTATAATAGGTAATTGGTCATTTTTAAGGGATAGAGTCCCTATTGGCAAAGACGGTTGGACCGGTGTAGCGTTTGACCCAATAAACATACGCTGGAGCGATTATTTTGACAGCAAAACTTTTATTTGGAGATGTGGTTTCATTCACAGCCACCCCCGCTCTCTTTGTGCTGTCACGTCCGCTCCCCCTCCGACTGTCACTGTCAACATAAAAAGACACACAATCAATGTCAGAACCCAGCACACCTGTCGACCCCGCCCCTGCGCCGCCCCGGGAGCTCACTGTGTCACCCCTCCTCTGCAGCTGGCCAGAGACCACACCCACGCCACACATCCCCACCGCCCGACTGAGGCCGGGGCCCATCCGGCTGAACCTACTCCCCCCCCCCCCCCCCCCCCCCCCCCCCCCCCGCGAGCGGGAGAGGAAATTGGCCACGACCATCTGCGCACCCGGCCTATGGATCACCTTGAATTTAAAGGGCTGCAGAGCCAGATACCACCGAGTGATCCGGGCGTTGGCATCCTTCATGTGGTGGAGCCACTGCAGCGGGGCGTGGTCTGAGCAGAGGGTGAACGGGCGGCCCAGGAGGTAGTAGCGAAGGGAGTCGACCGCCCACCGGATCGCCAGGCACTCCTTCTCCACGGTGCTATATCGCGACTCGCGGTCCGTCAGCTTCCGGCTGATGTAGACGACCGGCCGGTCAACTCCCCCTACCTGCTGGGACAAAACGGCCCCCAGCCCTCTGCTCGAGGCGTCAGTCTGCAGACAAAAAGGGAGGGAGAAATTAGGTGTGAACAGCAGCGGCTCTCCACAGAGAGCCCGCTTCACCTGCACAAACGCCGCCTGGCACCGCTCCGTCCACTGGACCAGATCCGGGGCACCCTCGCAGGTGAGATCACTTAGGGGGCTGGTCAAGTCCGCGAACCCTGGTACGAATCGCCGGTAATAGCCGGCCAGCCCCAGAAACCGTCTCACCTCTTTTTTCGTCTTGGGACGCCGTCTTATCCACTTGAGGTCGCACCTGCCCGCCCCCCAAGTGGTACCCCAAATACTGTACCTCCCTCCGTCCAACCGCACACTTCTTCGGGTTGGCCGTGAGCCCCGCCTGCCTCAGGGACTCCAGTACCTCAGCCACACGCCGCACATGCTCCGCCCATGTGTCACTGTAAATGATGACGTCGTCTAGATAGGCGGCAGCATAGGCAGCGTGGGGCCGCAGCACCCGGTCCATAAGGCGCTGAAAAGTGGCAGGGGCCCCGAACAAGCCGAACGGAAGCGCAATGAATTGCTACAACCCGTACGGAGTGGAGAAGGCCGTCTTTTCCTTGGACTCTGCAGACAAGGGAATCTGCCAGTAGCCCTTGGTTAAATCCAGTGTCGTGAAAAAGCGAGCGGTGCCCAACCGGTCCAGGAGCTCGTCGACCCGGGGCATGGGATAAGCATCAAAATGTGACACCTCATTCACTCTGCGATAATCGACACCGAACCGTATAGACCCATCCTTCTTCACCACAAGAACGATGGGGCTACACCAGGCACTGTGTGATTCTTCTATTACTCCCAACCTCAGCATTTCCGTCAATTCCCGGAAAACAATTTGCCTCTTATGTTCCGGCAGCCTGTAGGGCCATGAACGCAACGTCACGCCAGGCTGCGTCTCAAAATGGTGCTCTATGAGAGAAGTACGGCCGGGCAAGGTGGAGAATGTGTGTGACTGGACCAAGGTTGGGATGAATAAATGTGGACAAACAATTTACCACGCTGGCAAGAGAAAGGGGATGCTTTGCTTTGCTTTGTTTGGTTTTGCTTTTACCATGAGCAGGAGGAGTGGAAGACTTAATTCTGGGGATGCTGGTTTTGGGTTGCTGACGTTTGCTTTGAGAAAACCTCTGTTTTATTGACTGGGATTAGATTATGGTATTACATTATAGTGTTGGGAAAATGCCAAATGCTAAAGGGGAAACATTTTTTGATATAACTCATGTTACCATGAACTGAAGAAACACATGACTGATAACTGTCCTGTTTTAAGTTTTCTTTCTTATAACACAGATTGGATCATAAGTGGGGAAACTGAGCATGAAATGTGAAGTTCAGGTTAACACACAGGTTTTGTTTCTAGGAAGTTCCAAGGATGCAGGCTCCGGATGGAGCCAGGAGTTCGAAAAGATTTGACATGATGATTAAATTGATTTCATTCCTTAAACACAGGTTTGCAGGGCCGGAGCAGATATACCTGAGAGGAGGATTGCTGAGGTGTTTTGAGAAATAATATGACTAATCTTTTTCTTTTAATTTCCTAAGCTCGGGTGAAGCATCTTGAGTTTGTGACACATGAGATGTGTCAAAAGGGGGGATTTAAGGTTTAATTTGAAATGGGTTTTAGGATCATTTTATGACTTTTGGGTTTTTTTGATAATTTAGATATGGTAAAACTGAGGCAAAAATTGTTATTTTCATGTTTAAGTTAAAGGATTAAAATGAACTGAATCCTGTTTAGAAGATAAAATGCCGGTGTTCATAATAAGCTGTATACCAAACTTAAATGGAAACTGCGGCACACTTTGAATAAAAGATATGCTTTGGGGAAAACTAGCAAAGATTTTAGGAGTAGAAAATGTTTGATTTCTTTTTGATTTCTAGAATAAGTGGTTATAATGCAGGCTTACACATACAGATATTACATAGATCTATTTCTAGGGTAGAGGTGAAACACAGTTTGCTTTGTATTTGTGCTTAGAAGATAAATTGCCGGTGTTCATAATAAGCTGAATACCAAACTTAAAGGGAAACTAGCAAAGATTGTAGGAGTTAAAATGTTTGATTTCTTTTTGATTTCTAGAATAAGTGGTTATAATGCACGCTTACGGATGCAGATATGACGTAGATTAGTTTCTGGGGTAGAGCTGAAAAACAGTTTGCTTTGTCTTTGTGTAGGAACTGGTGACGCAGAAGCTGTAAAGACAGACATGCCATGAATAAGTTGATAGGAAACTGTCAAGAGTGAGACAGCCATATAGAGCAAATGTGGTAGAGCTTGTATGTGGGCTTGAAAAGAGGAAGCAAGTTTGGTACAGGACGTGCTTGAGATGAGCAGATGAGAGAAGGGGAGAGCTTCTTAAGAGGGTGTTAAAAGTGTTGTTTACCCAAATGAATAACATTGAAGATTATATGCGTAGAAATGATTTTTTATACACATTGCGATTGTGCTCATGAAAGAGTTGATGCCCAGTCTATTCAAGGTTTTAAGCTTCGATGAGCGCGATGTCTCAGTCGATCTATTGTGTAAGTGACTTGGAGCAATAGAAGGATAACAGCACACACGCTTACAAACACATAGAATCCATAAACCTGACAGGCCAAAGGCCTGAAATTCATTTAGCTTCTAGCTGCATTTTAGTCTAGTTGGTAACAGATGACAGGAGATTAGTTAAAGAAAAGCATCCGCCACAGGGACCATGTAGGCTTGATGTTTATTGCCTTGTATGGAAAGAAGATGCTAGAAAGAGGAACTTGGGTGTCTGACTTTAGCTCTAAAAATTGATCATTGTCTGTAAAATATGCAAATGATGTTCTTAAGATGTAAATTATGTTCTTAGAACGCGAGAAGGAGCGTAACCCTAATGAATGAAACCATGCTGAATTGAGCTGTTTCGAGAAAATCTCTGTCTGTTTTTATGCTCAGATTGTGATGGTTTATATCTTACCCTGGGTGTGTTTAATAAAACTAAAAGTGTTGCTCACACACATGAAGAGCATTGAGATTAAGTAAAGTTAATATAAAGGATAGAGCCCAGAACATGATATGGTGAAACAACTTTGAATGATTAAAGGAACATTAGATGAACACAGTAGATGAGTGAGGTGTAGCAGAGAGACGCTTTTTCTTTTCTATCCTTTACAGGAGAAGATTTCAGGACCACAGCGACCACAGGGGTGGCGAGAATCCTGGAAGCCCGAGACCGAACGGAACCAACCAGAGAAAGGAGAAGAACAGAGCACAAAGACACCTAGTTGTTTACATCGCAAAGAAGATCAAAAGCTTGCTAGACACAGGTTATAATGGGAGCATAAAAGTAATGAGAGGGACTTTAGGAATTGTTGCAGGATTTATATGTTATGTAAATTGCCCAAACACAGTGCGCTACCCGTTAAAGGGTGCGAAGAAACGGGTTAACTCTATAGAGGATGTTTCCAAAGGTTGACAAAATAATCTAGGACCTTTTACCAGGAAAAGCTAATTGTATCTTTTGGGAGTTTACAGTGTACACTGAGGGAAGTCAGGAGTGGTTTTAAACTGGGTGAAAAGGGGGTGTAGGAAGATTTAAGGCAGCTCACAGCCCGGCGTAAACGCAAGGTGCTGTCACACAGCTTGATTTATTTGTTTGATTTCTTTGACAAAAACAATAAGGAAACATTGAAAACATACAACCCGTTGAGAGGACAGATAGGGTTGGGCAATTGAAAGGTTTTGTTTTGTTTAGCAGAATCTCTTTTGTTATATTTTAGCTTTTAACATGAGACACGCCTCTCTGGAGCTTCTCTCCTGATGCTACCCCGTCAAAAAAATCCTTATCCATAGTGACAGGGGATTTCTAAAAATCACCCCGCAGTTCTTCAGCTAAGACACCTGAGTTAGAAAACACAAACACTGCAGTTGTCTTTACTCGCGAGGGCAGTCATGGACGCAAGACCTGCGTCTCATCACTGTCTGCGTTCTTTATTTATACAAGATTGTCTGTGTGTGTGTGTGTGTGTGCGTGTGTGTGTGTAAAGATAACAATGTCACTCAGAGCAACGGGTTTTTCCCTTTTCTACATCTGTATGTTCTCGTAAAAGAACTGAGGTTTCTCTTCTCTACATCTGAATGTTCTCTGAAACAGGAAGCGGTTAGTAGCTGAATAAGTTCATCATCAAAAAAAGTTATTAGGTGAAAAGTCACGTAGACATGTAGATTGCTTAGTGATCAGTAAAAAGAGCACATTTCATGAAGCTGATCACATTATATAAAAACAATTTTCCTTTGACACATAGAGAGTGTGTCAGCTCCCAAACAGACAAAAACAAACTAAAATCCAGCAATAAACAACTTAAACATAAACAATCACAAAGCAAGAACAATACAGAATCCACATCTGAACTAAAGAGTAAAACAGTGAAATGTGGATTATTAAATATTAGGTCTCTCTCCTCTAAGTCTCTGTTATCTCACCCCAACCGGTGGCAGCAGATGGCTGCCCCTAACTGAGCCTGGTTCTGCTGGAGGTTTCTTCCTGTTAAAAGGGAGTTTTTCCTTCCCACTGTTGCCAAAGTGCTGCTCATAGGGGGTCATATGATTGTTGGGTTTTTCTCTATACCTATTAAGCGCCTTGAGGCAACTTTTGTTGTGATTTGGCGCTATATCAATAAAATTGAATTGGATTGAATTGAAGTAAACTTAATGGGATAAATTAGGAATTATGTTGTGTTTCTTAAAAAACACAAAAAGGGGGAGAACTGTCATGAAATCAATATCCTTAGTATCCTTATTTTCCTATTATATTGTTTTATGTACTTTAATAATGAAGGCTTGTAGAGCAAGGCCACTTTTAACTCACAAACTAAGTGCCCAGCCAGACTGAAAAACAGGAAGTTTTAGTGCACAGCCATATTAATAGAAAAGACACTGAAATGAGGAACTTGCCATATAAGCAATGTTTGAGACTGTGTGACGTGTAAAGTACCAAAATAACACCTATATGAAGCACAGTTTATGATTCTAATGTTAGAGTTCTTGCAACTGGCGTTTGAGCTTTGCATGGGTCTCTCTCTTCCGGAAGATGATTGAATAAAAAGAAATATCAATATTTTAACACACTATGAGTCGGTTTTCTCTTTTCTGTCATGGGGACAAAAGAATCAGGGTTTTGGTGTTTCCGCCCGGTTTCGTCATGCAACAGAGAGAACAAATGTGGCCGAAGGTTGGATCTGATATGAGGTGAACAGGAGACCAGTCTAAAAAGATTTAAAGGTAGGCACAAACCTGTTCAAAAAGCAAATTTGTGCAAATCGGCTGAATTCTAAATTATCTGTTCGCTGAGTAGATGATCTTAACTATCAAATTGGCTCAGTAGTGGTAAAACTGAATTCTTGAGAATAAAGTAAAACTTTGAAGTAATGAGAAGCTTTGAAGTAAGGATGATGAAACGTTGAGAGTAAAGAGAAAGCAGTTGGACTGCTAAGTGAATTTAGTATAATGGGTAATTGGTCATTTTTAAGGGATAGAGTCCCTATTGGCAAAGATGGTTGGACCGGTGTAGCGTTTGACCCAATAAACATACGCTGGAGCGATTATTTTGACAGCAAAACTTTTATTTGGAGATGTGGTTTCATTCACAGCCACCCCCGCTCTCTTTGTGCTGTCACGTCCGCTCCCCCTCCGACTGTCACTGTCAACATAAAAAGACACACAATCAATGTCAGAACCCAGCACACCTGTCGACCCCGCCCCTGCGCCGCCCCGGGAGCTCACTGTGTCACCCCTCCTCTGCAGCTGGCCAGAGACCACACCCACGCCACACATCCCCACCGCCCGACTGAGGCCGGGGCCCATCCGGCCGAACCTACTCCCCCCCCCCCCCCCCCCCCCCCCCCGCGAGCGGGAGAGGAAATTGGCCACGACCATCTGCGCACCCGGCCTATGGATCACCTTGAATTTAAAGGGCTGCAGAGCCAGATACCACCGAGTGATCCGGGCGTTGGCATCCTTCATGTGGTGGAGCCACTGCAGCGGGGCGTGGTCTGAGCAGAGGGTGAACGGGCGGCCCAGGAGGTAGTAGCGAAGGGAGTCGACCGCCCACCGGATCGCCAGGCACTCCTTCTCCACGGTGCTATATCGCGACTCGCGGTCCGTCAGCTTCCGGCTGATGTAGACGACCGGCCGGTCAACTCCCCCTACCTGCTGGGACAAAACGGCCCCCAGCCCTCTGCTCGAGGCGTCAGTCTGCAGACAAAAAGGGAGGGAGAAATTAGGTGTGAACAGCAGCGGCTCTCCACAGAGAGCCCGCTTCACCTGCACAAACGCCGCCTGGCACCGCTCCGTCCACTGGACCAGATCCGGGGCACCCTCGCAGGTGAGATCACTTAGGGGGCTGGTCAAGTCCGCGAACCCTGGTACGAATCGCCGGTAATAGCCGGCCAGCCCCAGAAACCGTCTCACCTCTTTTTTCGTCTTGGGACGCCGTCTTATCCACTTGAGGTCGCACCTGCCCGCCCCCCAAGTGGTACCCCAAATACTGTACCTCCCTCCGTCCAACCGCACACTTCTTCGGGTTGGCCGTGAGCCCCGCCTGCCTCAGGGACTCCAGCACCTCAGCCACACGCCGCACATGCTCCGCCCATGTGTCACTGTAAATGATGACGTCGTCTAGATAGGCGGCAGCATAGGCAGCGTGGGGCCGCAGCACCCGGTCCATAAGGCGCTGAAAAGTGGCAGGGGCCCCGAACAAGCCGAACGGAAGCGCAATGAATTGCTACAACCCGTACGGAGTGGAGAAGGCCGTCTTTTCCTTGGACTCTGCAGACAAGGGAATCTGCCAGTAGCCCTTGGTTAAATCCAGTGTCGTGAAAAAGCGAGCGGTGCCCAACCGGTCCAGGAGCTCGTCGACCCGGGGCATGGGATAAGCATCAAAATGTGACACCTCATTCACTCTGCGATAATCGACACCGAACCGTATAGACCCATCCTTCTTCACCACAAGAACGATGGGGCTACACCAGGCACTGTGTGATTCTTCTATTACTCCCAACCTCAGCATTTCCGTCAATTCCCGGAAAACAATTTGCCTCTTATGTTCCGGCAGCCTGTAGGGCCATGAACGCAACGTCACGCCAGGCTGCGTCTCAAAATGGTGCTCTATGAGAGAAGTACGGCCGGGCAAGGTGGAGAATGTGTGTGACTGGACCAAGGTTGGGATGAATAAATGTGGACAAACAATTTACCACGCTGGCAAGAGAAAGGGGATGCTTTGCTTTGCTTTGTTTGGTTTTGCTTTTACCATGAGCAGGAGGAGTGGAAGACTTAATTTTGGGGATGCTGGTTTTGGGTTGCTGACGTTTGCTTTGAGAAAACCTCTGTTTTATTGACTGGGATTAGATTATGGTATTACATTATAGTGTTGGGAAAATGCCAAATGCTAAAGGGGAAACATTTTTTGATATAACTCATGTTACCATGAACTGAAGAAACACATGACTGATAACTGTCCTGTTTTAAGTTTTCTTTCTTATAACACAGATTGGATCATAAGTGGGGAAACTGAGCATGAAATGTGAAGTTCAGGTTAACACACAGGTTTTGTTTCTAGGAAGTTCCAAGGATGCAGGCTCCGGATGGAGCCAGGAGTTCGAAAAGATTTGACATGATGATTAAATTGATTTCATTCCTTAAACACAGGTTTGCAGGGCCGGAGCAGATATACCTGAGAGGAGGATTGCTGAGGTGTTTTGAGAAATAATATGACTAATCTTTTTCTTTTAATTTCCTAAGCTCGGGTGAAGCATCTTGAGTTTGTGACACATGAGATGTGTCAAAAGGGGGGATTTAAGGTTTAATTTGAAATGGGTTTTAGGATCATTTTATGACTTTTGGGTTTTTTTGATAATTTAGATATGGTAAAACTGAGGCAAAAATTGTTATTTTCATGTTTAAGTTAAAGGATTAAAATGAACTGAATCCTGTTTAGAAGATAAAATGCCGGTGTTCATAATAAGCTGTATACCAAACTTAAATGGAAACTGCGGCACACTTTGAATAAAAGATATGCTTTGGGGAAAACTAGCAAAGATTTTAGGAGTAGAAAATGTTTGATTTCTTTTTGATTTCTAGAATAAGTGGTTATAATGCAGGCTTACACATACAGATATTACATAGATCTATTTCTAGGGTAGAGGTGAAACACAGTTTGCTTTGTATTTGTGCTTAGAAGATAAATTGCCGGTGTTCATAATAAGCTGAATACCAAACTTAAAGGGAAACTAGCAAAGATTGTAGGAGTTAAAATGTTTGATTTCTTTTTGATTTCTAGAATAAGTGGTTATAATGCACGCTTACGGATGCAGATATGACGTAGATTAGTTTCTGGGGTAGAGCTGAAAAACAGTTTGCTTTGTCTTTGTGTAGGAACTGGTGACGCAGAAGCTGTAAAGACAGACATGCCATGAATAAGTTGATAGGAAACTGTCAAGAGTGAGACAGCCATATAGAGCAAATGTGGTAGAGCTTGTATGTGGGCTTGAAAAGAGGAAGCAAGTTTGGTACAGGACGTGCTTGAGATGAGCAGATGAGAGAAGGGGAGAGCTTCTTAAGAGGGTGTTAAAAGTGTTGTTTACCCAAATGAATAACATTGAAGATTATATGCGTAGAAATGATTTTTTATACACATTGCGATTGTGCTCATGAAAGAGTTGATGCCCAGTCTATTCAAGGTTTTAAGCTTCGATGAGCGCGATGTCTCAGTCGATCTATTGTGTAAGTGACTTGGAGCAATAGAAGGATAACAGCACACACGCTTACAAACACATAGAATCCATAAACCTGACAGGCCAAAGGCCTGAAATTCATTTAGCTTCTAGCTGCATTTTAGTCTAGTTGGTAACAGATGACAGGAGATTAGTTAAAGAAAAGCATCCGCCACAGGGACCATGTAGGCTTGATGTTTATTGCCTTGTATGGAAAGAAGATGCTAGAAAGAGGAACTTGGGTGTCTGACTTTAGCTCTAAAAATTGATCATTGTCTGTAAAATATGCAAATGATGTTCTTAAGATGTAAATTATGTTCTTAGAACGCGAGAAGGAGCGTAACCCTAATGAATGAAACCATGCTGAATTGAGCTGTTTCGAGAAAATCTCTGTCTGTTTTTATGCTCAGATTGTGATGGTTTATATCTTACCCTGGGTGTGTTTAATAAAACTAAAAGTGTTGCTCACACACATGAAGAGCATTGAGATTAAGTAAAGTTAATATAAAGGATAGAGCCCAGAACATGATATGGTGAAACAACTTTGAATGATTAAAGGAACATTAGATGAACACAGTAGATGAGTGAGGTGTAGCAGAGAGACGCTTTTTCTTTTCTATCCTTTACAGGAGAAGATTTCAGGACCACAGCGACCACAGGGGTGGCGAGAATCCTGGAAGCCCGAGACCGAACGGAACCAACCAGAGAAAGGAGAAGAACAGAGCACAAAGACACCTAGTTGTTTACATCGCAAAGAAGATCAAAAGCTTGCTAGACACAGGTTATAATGGGAGCATAAAAGTAATGAGAGGGACTTTAGGAATTGTTGCAGGATTTATATGTTATGTAAATTGCCCAAACACAGTGCGCTACCCGTTAAAGGGTGCGAAGAAACGGGTTAACTCTATAGAGGATGTTTCCAAAGGTTGACAAAATAATCTAGGACCTTTTACCAGGAAAAGCTAATTGTATCTTTTGGGAGTTTACAGTGTACACTGAGGGAAGTCAGGAGTGGTTTTAAACTGGGTGAAAAGGGGGTGTAGGAAGATTTAAGGCAGCTCACAGCCCGGCGTAAACGCAAGGTGCTGTCACACAGCTTGATTTATTTGTTTGATTTCTTTGACAAAAACAATAAGGAAACATTGAAAACATACAACCCGTTGAGAGGACAGATAGGGTTGGGCAATTGAAAGGTTTTGTTTTGTTTAGCAGAATCTCTTTTGTTATATTTTAGCTTTTAACATGAGACACGCCTCTCTGGAGCTTCTCTCCTGATGCTACCCCGTCAAAAAAATCCTTATCCATAGTGACAGGGGATTTCTAAAAATCACCCCGCAGTTCTTCAGCTAAGACACCTGAGTTAGAAAACACAAACACTGCAGTTGTCTTTACTCGCGAGGGCAGTCATGGACGCAAGACCTGCGTCTCATCACTGTCTGCGTTCTTTATTTATACAAGATTGTCTGTGTGTGTGTGTGTGTGTGCGTGTGTGTGTGTAAAGATAACAATGTCACTCAGAGCAACGGGTTTTTCCCTTTTCTACATCTGTATGTTCTCGTAAAAGAACTGAGGTTTCTCTTCTCTACATCTGAATGTTCTCTGAAACAGGAAGCGGTTAGTAGCTGAATAAGTTCATCATCAAAAAAAGTTATTAGGTGAAAAGTCACGTAGACATGTAGATTGCTTAGTGATCAGTAAAAAGAGCACATTTCATGAAGCTGATCACATTATATAAAAACAATTTTCCTTTGACACATAGAGAGTGTGTCAGCTCCCAAACAGACAAAAACAAACTAAAATCCAGCAATAAACAACTTAAACATAAACAATCACAAAGCAAGAACAATACAGAATCCACATCTGAACTAAAGAGTAAAACAGTGAAATGTGGATTATTAAATATTAGGTCTCTCTCCTCTAAGTCTCTGTTATCTCACCCCAACCGGTGGCAGCAGATGGCTGCCCCTAACTGAGCCTGGTTCTGCTGGAGGTTTCTTCCTGTTAAAAGGGAGTTTTTCCTTCCCACTGTTGCCAAAGTGCTGCTCATAGGGGGTCATATGATTGTTGGGTTTTTCTCTATACCTATTAAGCGCCTTGAGGCAACTTTTGTTGTGATTTGGCGCTATATCAATAAAATTGAATTGGATTGAATTGAAGTAAACTTAATGGGATAAATTAGGAATTATGTTGTGTTTCTTAAAAAACACAAAAAGGGGGAGAACTGTCATGAAATCAATATCCTTAGTATCCTTATTTTCCTATTATATTGTTTTATGTACTTTAATAATGAAGGCTTGTAGAGCAAGGCCACTTTTAACTCACAAACTAAGTGCCCAGCCAGACTGAAAAACAGGAAGTTTTAGTGCACAGCCATATTAATAGAAAAGACACTGAAATGAGGAACTTGCCATATAAGCAATGTTTGAGACTGTGTGACGTGTAAAGTACCAAAATAACACCTATATGAAGCACAGTTTATGATTCTAATGTTAGAGTTCTTGCAACTGGCGTTTGAGCTTTGCATGGGTCTCTCTCTTCCGGAAGATGATTGAATAAAAAGAAATATCAATATTTTAACACACTATGAGTCGGTTTTCTCTTTTCTGTCATGGGGACAAAAGAATCAGGGTTTTGGTGTTTCCGCCCGGTTTCGTCATGCAACAGAGAGAACAAATGTGGCCGAAGGTTGGATCTGATATGAGGTGAACAGGAGACCAGTCTAAAAAGATTTAAAGGTAGGCACAAACCTGTTCAAAAAGCAAATTTGTGCAAATCGGCTGAATTCTAAATTATCTGTTCGCTGAGTAGATGATCTTAACTATCAAATTGGCTCAGTAGTGGTAAAACTGAATTCTTGAGAATAAAGTAAAACTTTGAAGTAATGAGAAGCTTTGAAGTAAGGATGATGAAACGTTGAGAGTAAAGAGAAAGCAGTTGGACTGCTAAGTGAATTTAGTATAATGGGTAATTGGTCATTTTTAAGGGATAGAGTCCCTATTGGCAAAGATGGTTGGACCGGTGTAGCGTTTGACCCAATAAACATACGCTGGAGCGATTATTTTGACAGCAAAACTTTTATTTGGAGATGTGGTTTCATTCACAGCCACCCCCGCTCTCTTTGTGCTGTCACGTCCGCTCCCCCTCCGACTGTCACTGTCAACATAAAAAGACACACAATCAATGTCAGAACCCAGCACACCTGTCGACCCCGCCCCTGCGCCGCCCCGGGAGCTCACTGTGTCACCCCTCCTCTGCAGCTGGCCAGAGACCACACCCACGCCACACATCCCCACCGCCCGACTGAGGCCGGGGCCCATCCGGCCGAACCTACTCCCCCCCCCCCCCCCCCCCCCGCGAGCGGGAGAGGAAATTGGCCACGACCATCTGCGCACCCGGCCTATGGATCACCTTGAATTTAAAGGGCTGCAGAGCCAGATACCACCGAGTGATCCGGGCGTTGGCATCCTTCATGTGGTGGAGCCACTGCAGCGGGGCGTGGTCTGAGCAGAGGGTGAACGGGCGGCCCAGGAGGTAGTAGCGAAGGGAGTCGACCGCCCACCGGATCGCCAGGCACTCCTTCTCCACGGTGCTATATCGCGACTCGCGGTCCGTCAGCTTCCGGCTGATGTAGACGACCGGCCGGTCAACTCCCCCTACCTGCTGGGACAAAACGGCCCCCAGCCCTCTGCTCGAGGCGTCAGTCTGCAGACAAAAAGGGAGGGAGAAATTAGGTGTGAACAGCAGCGGCTCTCCACAGAGAGCCCGCTTCACCTGCACAAACGCCGCCTGGCACCGCTCCGTCCACTGGACCAGATCCGGGGCACCCTCGCAGGTGAGATCACTTAGGGGGCTGGTCAAGTCCGCGAACCCTGGTACGAATCGCCGGTAATAGCCGGCCAGCCCCAGAAACCGTCTCACCTCTTTTTTCGTCTTGGGACGCCGTCTTATCCACTTGAGGTCGCACCTGCCCGCCCCCCAAGTGGTACCCCAAATACTGTACCTCCCTCCGTCCAACCGCACACTTCTTCGGGTTGGCCGTGAGCCCCGCCTGCCTCAGGGACTCCAGCACCTCAGCCACACGCCGCACATGCTCCGCCCATGTGTCACTGTAAATGATGACGTCGTCTAGATAGGCGGCAGCATAGGCAGCGTGGGGCCGCAGCACCCGGTCCATAAGGCGCTGAAAAGTGGCAGGGGCCCCCGAACAAGCCGAACGGAAGCGCAATGAATTGCTACAACCCGTACGGAGTGGAGAAGGCCGTCTTTTCCTTGGACTCTGCAGACAAGGGAATCTGCCAGTAGCCCTTGGTTAAATCCAGTGTCGTGAAAAAGCGAGCGGTGCCCAACCGGTCCAGGAGCTCGTCGACCCGGGGCATGGGATAAGCATCAAAATGTGACACCTCATTCACTCTGCGATAATCGACACCGAACCGTATAGACCCATCCTTCTTCACCACAAGAACGATGGGGCTACACCAGGCACTGTGTGATTCTTCTATTACTCCCAACCTCAGCATTTCCGTCAATTCCCGGAAAACAATTTGCCTCTTATGTTCCGGCAGCCTGTAGGGCCATGAACGCAACGTCACGCCAGGCTGCGTCTCAAAATGGTGCTCTATGAGAGAAGTACGGCCGGGCAAGGTGGAGAATGTGTGTGACTGGACCAAGGTTGGGATGAATAAATGTGGACAAACAATTTACCACGCTGGCAAGAGAAAGGGGATGCTTTGCTTTGCTTTGTTTGGTTTTGCTTTTACCATGAGCAGGAGGAGTGGAAGACTTAATTTTGGGGATGCTGGTTTTGGGTTGCTGACGTTTGCTTTGAGAAAACCTCTGTTTTATTGACTGGGATTAGATTATGGTATTACATTATAGTGTTGGGAAAATGCCAAATGCTAAAGGGGAAACATTTTTTGATATAACTCATGTTACCATGAACTGAAGAAACACATGACTGATAACTGTCCTGTTTTAAGTTTTCTTTCTTATAACACAGATTGGATCATAAGTGGGGAAACTGAGCATGAAATGTGAAGTTCAGGTTAACACACAGGTTTTGTTTCTAGGAAGTTCCAAGGATGCAGGCTCCGGATGGAGCCAGGAGTTCGAAAAGATTTGACATGATGATTAAATTGATTTCATTCCTTAAACACAGGTTTGCAGGGCCGGAGCAGATATACCTGAGAGGAGGATTGCTGAGGTGTTTTGAGAAATAATATGACTAATCTTTTTCTTTTAATTTCCTAAGCTCGGGTGAAGCATCTTGAGTTTGTGACACATGAGATGTGTCAAAAGGGGGGATTTAAGGTTTAATTTGAAATGGGTTTTAGGATCATTTTATGACTTTTGGGTTTTTTTGATAATTTAGATATGGTAAAACTGAGGCAAAAATTGTTATTTTCATGTTTAAGTTAAAGGATTAAAATGAACTGAATCCTGTTTAGAAGATAAAATGCCGGTGTTCATAATAAGCTGTATACCAAACTTAAATGGAAACTGCGGCACACTTTGAATAAAAGATATGCTTTGGGGAAAACTAGCAAAGATTTTAGGAGTAGAAAATGTTTGATTTCTTTTTGATTTCTAGAATAAGTGGTTATAATGCAGGCTTACACATACAGATATTACATAGATCTATTTCTAGGGTAGAGGTGAAACACAGTTTGCTTTGTATTTGTGCTTAGAAGATAAATTGCCGGTGTTCATAATAAGCTGAATACCAAACTTAAAGGGAAACTAGCAAAGATTGTAGGAGTTAAAATGTTTGATTTCTTTTTGATTTCTAGAATAAGTGGTTATAATGCACGCTTACGGATGCAGATATGACGTAGATTAGTTTCTGGGGTAGAGCTGAAAAACAGTTTGCTTTGTCTTTGTGTAGGAACTGGTGACGCAGAAGCTGTAAAGACAGACATGCCATGAATAAGTTGATAGGAAACTGTCAAGAGTGAGACAGCCATATAGAGCAAATGTGGTAGAGCTTGTATGTGGGCTTGAAAAGAGGAAGCAAGTTTGGTACAGGACGTGCTTGAGATGAGCAGATGAGAGAAGGGGAGAGCTTCTTAAGAGGGTGTTAAAAGTGTTGTTTACCCAAATGAATAACATTGAAGATTATATGCGTAGAAATGATTTTTTATACACATTGCGATTGTGCTCATGAAAGAGTTGATGCCCAGTCTATTCAAGGTTTTAAGCTTCGATGAGCGCGATGTCTCAGTCGATCTATTGTGTAAGTGACTTGGAGCAATAGAAGGATAACAGCACACACGCTTACAAACACATAGAATCCATAAACCTGACAGGCCAAAGGCCTGAAATTCATTTAGCTTCTAGCTGCATTTTAGTCTAGTTGGTAACAGATGACAGGAGATTAGTTAAAGAAAAGCATCCGCCACAGGGACCATGTAGGCTTGATGTTTATTGCCTTGTATGGAAAGAAGATGCTAGAAAGAGGAACTTGGGTGTCTGACTTTAGCTCTAAAAATTGATCATTGTCTGTAAAATATGCAAATGATGTTCTTAAGATGTAAATTATGTTCTTAGAACGCGAGAAGGAGCGTAACCCTAATGAATGAAACCATGCTGAATTGAGCTGTTTCGAGAAAATCTCTGTCTGTTTTTATGCTCAGATTGTGATGGTTTATATCTTACCCTGGGTGTGTTTAATAAAACTAAAAGTGTTGCTCACACACATGAAGAGCATTGAGATTAAGTAAAGTTAATATAAAGGATAGAGCCCAGAACATGATATGGTGAAACAACTTTGAATGATTAAAGGAACATTAGATGAACACAGTAGATGAGTGAGGTGTAGCAGAGAGACGCTTTTTCTTTTCTATCCTTTACAGGAGAAGATTTCAGGACCACAGCGACCACAGGGGTGGCGAGAATCCTGGAAGCCCGAGACCGAACGGAACCAACCAGAGAAAGGAGAAGAACAGAGCACAAAGACACCTAGTTGTTTACATCGCAAAGAAGATCAAAAGCTTGCTAGACACAGGTTATAATGGGAGCATAAAAGTAATGAGAGGGACTTTAGGAATTGTTGCAGGATTTATATGTTATGTAAATTGCCCAAACACAGTGCGCTACCCGTTAAAGGGTGCGAAGAAACGGGTTAACTCTATAGAGGATGTTTCCAAAGGTTGACAAAATAATCTAGGACCTTTTACCAGGAAAAGCTAATTGTATCTTTTGGGAGTTTACAGTGTACACTGAGGGAAGTCAGGAGTGGTTTTAAACTGGGTGAAAAGGGGGTGTAGGAAGATTTAAGGCAGCTCACAGCCCGGCGTAAACGCAAGGTGCTGTCACACAGCTTGATTTATTTGTTTGATTTCTTTGACAAAAACAATAAGGAAACATTGAAAACATACAACCCGTTGAGAGGACAGATAGGGTTGGGCAATTGAAAGGTTTTGTTTTGTTTAGCAGAATCTCTTTTGTTATATTTTAGCTTTTAACATGAGACACGCCTCTCTGGAGCTTCTCTCCTGATGCTACCCCGTCAAAAAAATCCTTATCCATAGTGACAGGGGATTTCTAAAAATCACCCCGCAGTTCTTCAGCTAAGACACCTGAGTTAGAAAACACAAACACTGCAGTTGTCTTTACTCGCGAGGGCAGTCATGGACGCAAGACCTGCGTCTCATCACTGTCTGCGTTCTTTATTTATACAAGATTGTCTGTGTGTGTGTGTGTGTGTGTGTGCGTGTGTGTGTGTAAAGATAACAATGTCACTCAGAGCAACGGGTTTTTCCCTTTTCTACATCTGTATGTTCTCGTAAAAGAACTGAGGTTTCTCTTCTCTACATCTGAATGTTCTCTGAAACAGGAAGCGGTTAGTAGCTGAATAAGTTCATCATCAAAAAAAGTTATTAGGTGAAAAGTCACGTAGACATGTAGATTGCTTAGTGATCAGTAAAAAGAGCACATTTCATGAAGCTGATCACATTATATAAAAACAATTTTCCTTTGACGCATAGAGAGTGTGTCAGCTCCCAAACAGACAAAAACAAACTAAAATCCAGCAATAAACAACTTAAACATAAACAATCACAAAGCAAGAACAATACAGAATCCACATCTGAACTAAAGAGTAAAACAGTGAAATGTGGATTATTAAATATTAGGTCTCTCTCATCTAAGTCTCTGTTATCTCACCCCAACCGGTGGCAGCAGATGGCTGCCCCTAACTGAGCCTGGTTCTGCTGGAGGTTTCTTCCTGTTAAAAGGGAGTTTTTCCTTCCCACTGTTGCCAAAGTGCTGCTCATAGGGGGTCATATGATTGTTGGGTTTTTCTCTATACCTATTAAGCGCCTTGAGGCAACTTTTGTTGTGATTTGGCGCTATATCAATAAAATTGAATTGGATTGAATTGAAGTAAACTTAATGGGATAAATTAGGAATTATGTTGTGTTTCTTAAAAAACACAAAAAGGGGGAGAACTGTCATGAAATCAATATCCTTAGTATCCTTATTTTCCTATTATATTGTTTTATGTACTTTAATAATGAAGGCTTGTAGAGCAAGGCCACTTTTAACTCACAAACTAAGTGCCCAGCCAGACTGAAAAACAGGAAGTTTTAGTGCACAGCCATATTAATAGAAAAGACACTGAAATGAGGAACTTGCCATATAAGCAATGTTTGAGACTGTGTGACGTGTAAAGTACCAAAATAACACCTATATGAAGCACAGTTTATGATTCTAATGTTAGAGTTCTTGCAACTGGCGTTTGAGCTTTGCATGGGTCTCTCTCTTCCGGAAGATGATTGAATAAAAAGAAATATCAATATTTTAACACACTATGAGTCGGTTTTCTCTTTTCTGTCATGGGGACAAAAGAATCGGGGTTTAATAGTGTGTAAGCATTGCCGTGTTTGGATTTCTTGGAATTTGGTTTCTTTGGTGGAGTTTATCTCTGGATGTGTGCAAATGTATGTGCATTCATGTGTGCTTGCGTGGAGATCTGAGGTTGGCTGGTAGGGTGGACCACTGCGCATAATCACATGTGTGTTGTTGCGAAATCAGTTTCACCCCGGTTCATTTTATTCCTCGAGGCATCCAGAGACGGCACTGGAACTCAGGAGTTATTTCACAAAAACTTTATTCATCTTTATTCATCTTCATTTAAGCATGCATCTTCTAGAAGGGAAGTCGAGGCCGGTGTCCCTCTGCAAAATCTTCACTCCTTTGTTAGTTACAGCCAGCTTTATAGAAGTGACCCCATCATGAAACACCCACGGTGTGCTGCAAACTCTGTGTCTGTGTCTATGTGCACGAGCACGTGAGTGCCTGTGTGTGCGCGTACCCGTGTGTATGTGAGTGCACATGAGTGAGTGTATGCGCATACCTGTGTGTATGTGTGAGTGCACGTGAGTGAGTGTGAGTGTGCGTGTGGATGTGTGAGTGTAACAGTTTAAGCACTGTGTATGTGTGTCTCTGCGTACGTGACTTCCTGGGGGTCATAAAAGTCCATCTCCCTTCCAAACCAAAGATATTTAGTTACAAACTTTGAGGCTCCCACCCAGGCATGCCCTGAGGAATTTCCACTCAACATTAACCTCTCTTTGTCTCACTTTCACAGTTCAAACTGGGGGAGGGTCTCCTAGAAATCTGCTCCTAAGTTTATGAAACACTCAGACCTTTAATACATCCAGGGCAGTGTCAGTGTCTTTACAATAATTCTACATTCTAACACATTTATAAACTCTAAAATAGGCTAGGCATATCTTCAGTGTGCAAACATTTCCATGTTTGGATTTCTTGGAATGTGGATTCTTTGGGGTGAGTTTATCTCTGGACGTGTGCAAATGTATGTGCAAATATATGTGCATTCATGTGTGCTTGCGTGGAGATGTCAGGTTGGCTGGTAGGGTGGACCTCTGCGCATAATCACATGTATGCAAATATTTCCATGTTTGGGTATCTTGGAATTTGGTTTCTGAGGGGGAGTTTATCTCTGGATGTGTGCAAATGTATGTGCATTCATGTGTGCTTGCGTGGAGATCTGAGGTTGGCTGGAAGGGTGGACCTCGGCGCATAATCACATGTGTGTGCAAACATTTCCATGTTTGGATTTTTTGGAATTTGGTTTCTGAGGGGGAGTTTATCTGTGGATGTGTGCGAATGTATGTGCATTCATGTGTGCTTGTATGGAGATCTGAGGTTGGCTGGTAGGTTGGACCTCTGCGCATAATCACATGTGTGTGCAAGTATTTACCATGTTTTTATTACTTGGAATGTGGATTCTTTGGGGTGAGTTTATCTCTGGATTCAATTCAATTCAATTCAATTCAATTTTATTTATCTAGCGCCAAATCACCTTAATGCGCTTCATAGATACAGAGGAAAACCCAACTATCATATGACCCCCTATGAGCAAGCACTTTGGCGACAGTGGGAAGGAAAAACTCCCTTTTAACAGGAAGAAACCTCCGGCAGAACCAGGCTCAGGGAGGGGCAGGGCCATCTGCTGTGATTGGTTGGGGTGAGAGAAGGAAGATAGGATAAAAGACATGCTGTGGAAGAGAGACAGAGGTTAATAACAGATATGATTCATGCAGAGAGGTCTGTTAATACATAGTGAGTGAGAAAGGTGACTGGAAAGGAAAAACTCAATGCATCATGTGAATCCCCGGCAGCCTACGTCTATTGCAGCATAACTAAGGGAGGATTCAGGGTCACCTGGTCCAGCCCTAACTATCTGCTTTAGCAAAAAGGAAAGCGTGAAGCTTAATCTTAAAAGTAGAGATAGTGTCTGTCTCCTGAATCCAAACTGGAAGCTGGTTCCACAGAAGAGGGGCCTGAAAACTGAAGGCTCTGCCTCCCATTCTACTTTTAAATACTCTAGGAACAACAAGTAGGCCTGCAGAGCGAGAGCGAAGTGCTCTAATAGGGTGATATGGTACTACAAGGTCATTAAGATAAGATGGGGCCTGATTATTTAAGACCTTGTATGTGAGGAGCAGGATTTTGAATTCAATTCTGGATTTAATAGGAAGCCAATGAAGGGAAGCCAAAACAGGAGAAATCTGCTCTCTCTTTCTAGTCCCTGTCAGGACTCTTGCTGCAGTATTTTGGATTAGCTGAAGGCTTTTCAGCGAGTTTTTTGGACATCCTGATAATAACGAATTACAGTTGTCCAGCCTGGAAGTAATAAATGCATGAAATAGTTTTTCAGCGTCACTCTGAGACAGGATATTTCTAACTTTAGAGATTTTGCGCAAATGGAAGAACACAGTCTTACATATTTGTTTAATATGTGCGTTGAAGGACATATTCTGGTCAAAAATGACTCCAAGGTTCCTCACAGCGTTACTGGAGGCCAAGGTAATGCCATCCAGAGGAAGTATCTGCTTAGATACCATATTTCTAAGATGTTCAGGGCCGAGTACAATAACCTCAGTTTGATCTGAATTAAGAAGCAGAAAGTTAGCGGCCATCCAGGTCTTTATGTCTTTAAGACATTCCTGCAGTTTAACTAATTGGTGTGTGTTATCTGGCTTCATGGACAGATAGAGCTGGGTGCCATCTGCATAGCAGTGAAAATTTATGCTATGTCTTCTAATGATGCTGCTGAAGGGAAGCATGTATAATGTAAACAGAATTGGTCCTAGCACTGAACCCTGTGGAACTCCATAATTAACCTCAGTGTGTGAAGAGGACTCTCCATTTACATGTACAAACTGGAGTCTATTAGATAGATATGATACAAACCACTGCAGCACAGTACCTGTAATACCTACAGCATGTTCAAATGGCTCTAATAGGATATTATGGTCAACAGTATCGAATGCTGCACTAAGGTCTAGCAGGACAAGCACAGAGATGAGTCCACTGTCAGAGGCCATAAGAAGATCATTTGTAACCTTCACTAAAGCTGTTTCTGTGCTGTGATGAACTCTGAAACCTGACTGAAACTCTTCAAATAAACCATTCCTCTGCAGATGATCTGTTAGCTGTTTGACAACTACTCTTTCAAGGATTTTTGATATGAAAGGAAGGTTGGAGATTGGCCTATAATTAGCTAAGACTGCTGGGTCTAGAGATGCTTTTTGAGTAAAGGTTTAACTACAGCCAGCTTGAAGGCCTGTGGTACATAGCTGATTATTAGAGATAGGTTGATCATATTTAAGATCGAAGAATTAATTAATGGCAGGACTTCTTTTAGCAGTTTTGTAGGAATGGGGTCTAAAAGACATGTTGATGGTTTGGAGGAAGTAATTATTGAAGTTAACTCAGAAAGAAAAAGAGTCTAACTTAACATCAATGAAACTAAGAGTAGCTGTAGATAATATTACATCGGTGGGATGATTATTGGTAATTTTTTCTCTAATGATAAAAATTTTATTTGTGAAGAAGTTCATGAAGTCTTTACTAGTAAACGTTAAAGGGATGGTTGGCTCAAAAGAGCTCTGACTTTTTGTCAGCCTGGCTACAGTGCTGAAGAGAAACCTGGGGTTGTTCTTATTTTCTTCAATCAGTGATGAGTAGTAAGCTGTTCTGGCTTTGCGGAGGGCTTTCTTATAAAGCAACAAACTATTTCTCCAGGCTAAATGATGATCCTCTAAATTTGTGACACGCCATTTCCTCTCCAGCTTACGAGTCATCTGCTTTAGGCTACGTGTTTGAGAATTATACCACAAAGTCAGGTACTTCTGATTTGAGACCTTAGTTTTCACAGGAGCCACAGTTTCCAGAGTCGTACGTAGTGAGGAGGTAAAATTATTAACAAGATAATCAACCTCTGTTGGGGTAGCGTTCAGATAGCTGCTCTGCTCTGTGTTGGTACAGGGCATTGAAGATGATAACAGTGGGTGGATTATATTCTTAAACTTAGTTACAGCGCTTTCAGAAAGACATCTACTGTGATAACGTCTACTCTCTACTGCTGTGTAATCAATTATTGTAAATGTAAATGTTATCAGGAAATGATCAGACAGGAGAGGGTTTTCAGGAAACACTGTTAAATGTTCAGTTTCTATGCCATATGTTAAAACAAGATCTAGAGTGTGATTAAAGTGGTGGGTGGGTTCTTTTACATTTTGAGAGAAGCCAATTGAGTCTAATAACAGATTAAATGCTATGTTGAGGCTGTCATTTTTAGCATCTACATGGATGTTAAAATCACCCACAATAATTATTTTATCTGAGCTGAGCACTAAATCAGATATAAAGTCTGAGAAATCAGACAGAAACTCTGTGTAAGGCCCAGGTGGACAATAGATGATACTGGTTTCTGAGTTTTACAGCTGGGGTGGACAAGGCTAAGCATCAGGCTTTCAAATGAATTAAAAGTCTGTCTTGGTCTTTCATTAATTAATAGACTGGTGTGAAAAATTGCTGCCACACCGCCCCCTCGACCTGTGCTTCGAGATTTCTGGTAGTTAGAATGACTCGGGAGGGTTGATTCATTTAAACTAACATAATCATCCTGCTGCAACCAGGTTTCTGTAAGGCAGAGTAAATCGATTTGTTGATCAATTATTAAGTCATGTACTAACAGAGACTTGGAGGAGAGAGACCTAATATTTAATCATCCACATTTCACTGTTTTATTCTTTGGTTCAGATGTGGATACTGTATTGTTCCTTCTTTGTAATTGTTTATGTTTAAGTTGTTTATTGCTGGTTTTTAGTTTGTTTTTTGTCTGTTTGGAAGCAGACACAGTCTCTATGGAGATGGGTTTTGTGGGGTAGCAGGAAGAGAGAAGCTGCAGAGAGGCGTGTAAGACTGCAACTCTGCTTCCTGGTCCCAACTCTGGATAGTCATATTTTGGGGATTTTAATAAATTTGTCGATATTTCTAGAAATGAGAGCTGCTCCATCCAAAGTGGGATGGATGCCGTCTCTCCTAACAAGACCAGGTTTCCTCCAGAAGGTTTGCCAATTATCTATGAAGCCCACATCGTTTCTGGGACACCACTCAGACAGCCAGCAATTTAAGGAGAACATGCAGCTAAACATGTCACTCCTGGTCTGATTTGGGAGGGGACCAGAGAAGTCCCACATTGTTTTGCAAAGTTGCACACCGTTTCAATATTGATTTTAGTGACCTCCGATTGGCGTAACCAGGTGTCATTACTGCCGACGTGAATTATGATTTTACTGAATTTACGTTTACCCTTAGCCAGCAGTTTTAAATTTCCTTCAATGTCGCCTGCTCTGGCCCCTGGAAGACAATTGACTATGGTTGCCGGTGTCTCTAGATTCACATGTCTGAGAACAGAATCACCAATTACCAGAGTTTGTCCCCCGGCGGGTGTGTCGCCGAGTGGGGAAAAACGGTTAGACACATGAACAGGTTGGTGGTGTACCTGGGCCTTCTGTTTAAGAGTATGCTTCCTCCTCACCGTCACCCAGCCGCCCTCTTTCCCCAGCTGCTTGGGGTCTACCGGGGAACAGCTAGCGGGGCCTACACTATCTTCGGCTGCACCAGCTACAGGGGCCTGGCTAGCTACAGGTGAATGAAGGGTCCGAAGCCGAGTCTCCAATTCAGTAATCCTGGCTTCCAGAGCAGCAAATATGCTACATTTGTTACAGGTATCATTACTGCTAAAGGAGGCCGAGGAGTAGCTAAACATCTGACACAATGAGCAGGAAAGTGCAGGAGGGACAGGTGAAGCAGCCATGGTGCTAGGGAGCTGGCTACGAGCTAAGCTAAGGTAGCAAAACAGCACAGATACAGTGAGTGAATAATTTGGCTATAAATTAGGTCGTGAGTGCACAGAGATTGTGCTTTGGATGAAGCACATGAAGATTATACTATGAAAAAAGAATGTATTTAAAAGTTTTTAATTAAATTGCTAAGCAGATAAGCTACTCAGAAACACCACTGTGTTTGAGCAGGAACAGGAAATGATACTCTACCACAGAGCGGGCGAACACCAAGTGGCGTCCCACAATACTATGATGTGACAGTGCGCTCACACAGAGGCGTTGCTGCTTCAGTTGCGTGGTTTGCCACTAAATAAGATTTTCCTTGCTGCAACAGAAAGATGGAGGCATAATTTTATGACACAAATCAGTGACACAGATTTAAAACACAATTCATGAAATATGTCAAAAGTTCAAACTGTTGCCATAACGTGTATACATTGCTGTGACTTATAAAGTGTCTGCTTATTTTTTTTTCTTCCAAAGTGTCAAAAACATTAGCTAATGTAGCTTAAATCACTATTAGTTTGTTAAAGATTTGTATTTCTAATCTGATCAAATTGGACTTTTGTCTATGGTTTTGATTTTCAAATCTTTAGCATTTATTTTTCTTCGTCTCTGAGTTTAAGAGTGATCTTTGGAACTCCACTTTCTAAGAAAAAGAATAAGAAAGAAGTGAAAGGTTTCTGACACTTGTAAAGTGCACCAGCTCTACATATGGGGATATCACAAGCTCGTGATTTGCTGCACAGTGTTGAATTGGGTAGCACTCTGGCCTCACAGCACATCGCATAGCACGTCCCTATCTCAACGCCAGCGTGACTGTGGTGCTGCCCAAAAGCTTCCAGTAAACACTCCTATTTAGATCACACTTCACAAACTGTAACTTTCTGTTCATGAACCAGTAAGACTAGCAGGTACGGTAATACGTGCCTTTGCTTCTATTCCTAGGGACTATCAGGAATTCAAAAATAGACCTCCTTACTAAAATATGCTGTCCTTTGTTATTTGTATTCTCTGGTGAGCCAGCTTAGAGATGTTTTTTTTTCTTGTTACACGTGAGCCTACTTTTGTTGTTGACAGCTTTACTTCCTCATTTTTGAATCATCCACCTGCAACTGTTTTCTGTGTATAAATAAAAATAATAATTCCAAGAAAAAAGTGGATCAATTGTAATGAACAGATAACTAAATAAATAGTTTTTTAAGAAATAAAATGAACATTTAAACTCTGTTTCTCCATTTACTGATTTATATCTGATCTCTTATGTAATCATTTTAAGCACAGCTTGTGGTTTGATCAGGTTGCACGCAAGGATGCTTTATTTAGAAAAACTAATCTTAAAAACCTGTTTCGTGGTTTCCATCCCAGCCCTTTGTCTCATGTAGCACTGAGTCTTTTGTCACTTGAAATTTCTCATCTATTCATACATAATCTTCTTTCATGTGTGTCTTGCTTACTGAGAATTGATAGAGACAGTTCTCCTTACTCAGGAGCCAAGGTATTAAACAGTGCTGTTCAGATTTTGACTGTAGGTTAACTGCAAAGGACCAACATCATGACTCCAGCCTTTTTCTTCTCCGTCTGCCTGTCAATGACAGCCGTTTGTCTGGTAAGCTTGACTCTTCCAGCAAAGGTATTAAATGTTGTTCAACACTGCCGGCTGTTCTGTGAAAGTCATGTAATTATAACCATGTCTGCTTAACACGGTGGTGACGATGGATTTCCAGATTTCTAAGATGTTATGAGCGTTTAAGCGTGACACAGCTGAAGTATTTTCACATAATAGTTTTTGTTTGCAACAAATATCCAACAATAACATTTGTCAGTGTGATTTCAAATGTGATTAAGAGTAAGTTGAAAATGTCTTGTTTTTTATTGCAGAGGGCTGCTGTCATTAGAAATATAACTGGTGCGTTCAGTGATGAAATACTTCCAACATATTGAGGTGTTTTTAATATAAGAGCTTAAAGTTAATCTGCTGGTTTCCTCTTGTATCCACAGATGAGTCTCTGGGCGCCTCAGCGATCATTGAAAAAGTCAATGCTAACTCAAGTGAGTGAAGATTTACAAAATAAAACTCTTTTTTGTTAACATATAAATTCTGGATGAAAATGAAAGATCCCTGAGAACTGACATGTTACAGTTTTTCTCAGTTGCTTTGGTGCATTTCTCATAACAGAATTGATCTCTGCACCACTACTAAGGCTCTTCTCAAAACAATTAGTGCAAACTGCAAAACATGGTGGATAACTTGCAAAAGTGAGTCACTTCATCAAAAAGAAAAGTCAGTTGTTCAAAAGCAAGTCAGTTGCTCAAAATAAGTAGTCAATGCTTCAAAAGCAAGTCCCTTAATCAAAACAGATAATATATTCATCAAAAGCAAGTACTTATATCAAACAAAGTGTCACAATTACAAGTCATAACACCAGCACCTTTGGTCACAAAATCAAATGGTTTGAACATGTTCTCATTGTGACGGATTTCTTTGTAGGTGCTTCCCAATGACATGTCAAGTCTGGACAGCATGCATGGCATGTTGAAAACCATAAATTGTAAAGGACAATCAAGACACTTCATATGCACTCTTGATAATATTCAATTGAAAGTGTTCACAGCATTATGCAACTGGGGAAATACAGTAAATCAAACATTTTACAGCAAACATAAACTCACTTAGACAGTAAACCTTACTGCAGTAGTTATGAAACAAAAAAACCCCCCTGAAAAACAGACACTGCTGCATATCAATCATTGATATCTAGACGCTCCCGTCTGTCTGTCCACATATTTGCATCAACATCACAGCGAATGTCAGCTCTATTGATGCATCGGGGAAAGTATCTTCTGGAGTGTCGAATCCACCCTCTGCAGGACCAGGCACGTGCGGGGGGGGGGGGGGGGGGGGGGGGGGGGCTAGAGGGGCTTGAGCACCCACCCCTTTCCTGATGGGTGCCCAAAGTGCCCTTTTGTTGAGGCAACTTTTTAAAAACATTATTTCTTTAATGTGTGTGTGCGTGCGGAGTCCTGTCTGTGCCCCTCAACAATAATATTTAACTATTAATCACAGTTTTGCTAAATAAAAGGATCTGGCTTGCATCAGTCACATGATCACATTTAACCAATGATCGCCCTTGACGGCAGAACGCGCTGGTTACGAGCTGGGAACGAGCTCACAAAGAGCACGCGCATTTTTTGCGGTCTGGAGCTGCAGGAGAAACACAAGTTAACTCAGAGACACAGACTGATGCGACAAAACCAGTAAGTAGGTGTACAGCGTACACTGTAGTGTATAGCACACAGGAGTATTAGCTTATTATGTACACGTTGGTAAGTTGTCTTGTTGCAACTGACGAACTGAAACAAACGAGCGTGCTGTGTGTGCAACAGCGTAACGAACATTACCTGTCCTTTTATTAACTGCACATGTAGTGCTGGTCATAGCTGCTGGCTACCTGTGTAAGGCTGTCATGGGTCTGTAGCTCTGTCCACCGTTTTAGGGAACATATTTAGTTTTAAAGTAAGTTTCCGGGCTTTTTCTGCCTTTCTGGAGGGATTATATTTCACTAAAAAACGATCTAATATGCATGTCCACATAATTATGCAGTATTATAATTATAATATATTAAAAAACACACGCTGTATTTTAAAGAACATACATTAAGAAGCAGATTATATTAGATTTATATTTTAAACATAGAAAATTTGGATTTTACAGCAGTAAAATTATTGTATCTCTACAGTTTAAAAATGTAATAAGCTTTGCCCCTGCACAGAGTGGATAGTGAAACAGGAATCATCATAAATACATTATTTCATATTTATTACTTCTCCCTCCTCATTGCTTTATTATTGTAGCTCTAGTAATAAATAATAATGTAAGGATTCTGGATCAGCACCGTGATGCCCATAGTATATACAGTATTCTGAAGAAGGTCTAAAACATCACTGTGTGTGCGTGCATGTGTGTGTTTTATTTAGATGGATTTTTAAAAAAAAATATTACTCATGATATAACAATGTCCAGACATGCCTGGTAAGGACATGAGGAGGAAACAGTAGGAGCTGTGTGAGGCTACTAAAGGCAGTGCTATAACATTTTTCTGTCATCATTTTATTATAGATTAAGTGCGAGAGTTGTTAGGTGTGGATAATTAGATTATAGTTTATTGCAATAGCAAGTTGTGCCTTGTTCTTAGATAGACAGCAAGTGGAGAGTGATATATGAAATGATGGGATGGATGGAAGAAGAGAAGCAAAGAGTGATTCACAGGCAGAGCCTAAATTATTTCTCACAGTTTTTTGTTGCCTTATGGTTCCAAGCGCTGTCACCAATCTTTGCATTTTGTTATTATCTCATGACACTTGTTTAATCAGCTACCATCTCTCCTATGGACTTTTTACTGTCTACAGTCTCAGATCAACACAGCCCTGCCCTTCCCATATTAGATTCTTGTGAATGTGTGTTGTTGTTATTCAGCCTGGTTCAATGTGCCCCTTTTTAACTTTGAGCACCCGCCCCTTTAAACTTCTCTGCACGGCCCTGTGCAGGACTCTGCTGTGATGTCATCACAAGCTGCATCCATAGCTGCTAGCAGGGTCATTTGGGTATGTGGATGCCTGTCATATACCTTCCACCTCCAGGAAGAGAAAAACTCCTCAATTGGATTTAGGAATGGAGTGTAAGGAGGAAGAAACTCCATAAGCATCCTGTCGTGTGCTGCAAACCACTGCCTGACTACAGCAGAGTGATGGAAGCTAACATTATCCCAAACCACTACATATATTGTCCAATTGTCACCAGGATCATCCCTTTCATTTTGTGGGATTAGGCCCCTATAAAGAGCGTCCAGAAAAGCCAACAGGTGTTGTGTATTGTATGCACCAATACGAGGAATATGGGTGTGAACGCCATTTTCTGAGATTGCTGCACACATTGTAATATTTCCTCCTCGTTGGCCTGGGACATCAATGGTGGCTCTTTCTCCAATGTGATTTCGTCCACGCCGTCTGCCTTTTGCGAGATTGAATCCCGCTTTATCAAGATATACAAATGTGTGCCAATTCCAGGATACGTGTCTCCAATTCCACGATACGCTATACAAAGGATGAGAATGAAAAAGTCTGTAATGGTGCATTTGGCACAACAGATTGTACAGTTTGAATTGTAAATAGGATTACAGTAACATTCATAAATGTAAGTGCAGTACATGGCCTAAACTTTTACAGTAAACAGAGGTACATATGCAAACATGTTTTACCTGTACATACTGGTGACGGAGCTCCTTCACTGTTCCGTTCAAATGGTACTTTGTACAATTGCTTCATGGACATTCATGGACATTTCATTCCGTCTGAGGACTCCGTCTATGGTGGAAATTGATATTGACTGAATATTTCCGAAGATGGTGTCATCTTCTACGACAGTTCTTTATATTTTTCTCAGTCTCAAAGCGTTGTTTGTAGCCACCATTGCACAAATTCTTTCCTCTTGCTGCGGAGTCAAAAGTGGACCTCTTCCACCCCTTCTAGGTTGTCTGGCAGTCCTTTTTGAGATGCAGATGAAAAAACACAAACATAAATAAGCGCAAACATGCTTACAGTAATTGTTACAGGACGATCATTCGAAACTCCTTTCTTTACAGCATTACTGTATTGTACCACAGCACACTATGCCACACCTGGGCCAAGTCTGCGCTTCAGTTACAGTACGCCTATATGTAAAGATCTATAAGGTCATGTCCTAATGCAAGTCTCCTGTATGACTATGAAAGTGCAGAACAAATTAGTTTGTGCTGAATAACTACATTACAGAATGCTCACCTGTTTTCCCGACGAAATGTCTGAATAATAGAACTTACAGTAGTTCTCCCAACATTTGGCTGCACCCTTCGACCAGCCTCGGCCATTGTGAGGTCATGGTTTATCACATGATCCACAAGTGTTGCCCTGATTTCGTCAGGAACGTGTCTATGTGGTTGGCCTCTTCTTACCCGGTTTTGTCCTCGTCCTCCACCGATCCTCACCCCTCTTCCACAAGGCTGACGTTCCATGTTCTGCAGTTTTGTAGATTCAGTATGCACCTCATGCCAATCCTGTCTGTTGGTTTACATTATATATATACTTGTAGAGTAGGGGATACTGTAACGCGATTCACCTGTGACTGGGTAGAAGAGGCTTTTCATTGGTTGGAAGTAAGAGTAACACACACCAATTTTCATTAGTGTGAGATAAGGTTCACCTGAGAAAAGTAATTTATGGAGATTTTCATGGAAACTCCTTAAAAATAGGATTTTCAAAATGGGTGTACAAATTGTTTGACAAGATGTTCAACAATTTTGAGTGCACTGACACAAGCAATGAAATGAAGACTATTAGTTGTAAGGACAATGACTATTCAGCCGGTACAAGTATAAATAATTGTGACATTCATGATAAAAGCAAGGAGATAGTGATGAATAGCAAGTCAAAAGTGACCATTCTTTAGATATTTGTACTTACTCAACTGCTTCATGTCCAAAGGCATTTGCCGCCACAAGGTTGTGCCAAAACGACTACATGTTGTGGAGGTTGAACTAACTATTGTGCAAAGTTTAATTCTGTTGTGAGAAATGCACCAAAGCAACTGAGAAAAACTGTAACATAAAATAGACTCCCAACAGACACAATGATCAATCAACCTTTTGGTCATTTACTGGATTGTCTTAGTCAGCTGTTTTATTTGTGTTATTATCAAACATTGTAATTGTGCAATCAATAAAGTAAATGCTGTAAGCATTTACCTCTTTGTTTTGACATAACTGAGCAAATGGCAACCTAAGTATTGAGTATTTAACCACTCTCTGTTTGTTGTTCTGCAGCAAAAGTGTTGGTTCATGGTGACATTGTACCCACTACTACCAGGAATGCTGATCCATGCACAGCCATTGGCTGCAAGTGGCCTAAAACTGAACCCTATGTCTATGTACCTGTCTCCATTGGCACTGAATACAGTAAGCAGTACAAACTTTAACCATTAAACACAGACTTTATGAAAAGGAGAGATGGATAAAAATAGTTCAATAAAACCCATTATTATATAAATATATATAATATATATTTCAAGTGGTTTCCAAAATTACTGCTTTGTTAACTATGCTGTTTTATTGTCAGATTAACTAAAAAGCATTTAAACTGAAAAGTCATATTTGCATAAGTATTCTGAATTGATATCATATACAGATGCACACAATTTTCAAATTATGTGCACAAAAAACTTTCTCAATTTTTCTCTCTCATATATGTGGACAGACAGAGACAGACAGACAGACAGACAGACAGATAGATAGATAGATAGATAGATAGATAGATAGATAGATAGATAGATAGGGATGGGAACTCAGAGATCCTCGAAGCAGCACAGATTATAAATACTGTTTATGCTGCCAAGTTGAAATGGCTGAAACATATCGAAGATACTGAATACTGAAGAAGCTCCTCATCAGACTCATATTTGAATCTGCAGGCAACGAAGAGCGCAACATCATCATCAGTGCCCTAGTCACCTTCCACAATTCCACCTGCGTCCGGTTTGTCTGGCGTACAAACCAGACAGATTTCATTCACTTCTTCTCTGGAAAAGGGTGAGAATGCACTTGCTGTACTTAGACTGTACATGTATTTATATGGCAGGACAGGACTGATACACCCACACCCTCAAAACCCTTCAAAAATGCAATTCTGAAAATGATTGCATTACAAATATTCTGTATGTGTCATCAAAACAGGTTCTTGAAGGACCATTCTGCATTGACCTTGTGTCAGGGTTCCTGGGTCGGTGACCCAGTGTTTTCAGTTTTGTCACATTTAGGTTATGTTGCCACATCAATGTTCTCACTTCCTGCTTTTCCTGTGTCAGCTTGTCTCTTGTGTTATTAGCCAGATTATGTACAGCTGTGTACTCACCGGCCTCTCATTATCATCCTCATCAGTCTGTGCATTTAAGTCCTCTGTTTCCACTCATTCACTGTCGTGTCATTGATGTTGTTCCTGTCGCGTGTTCAGTTCAGTCAGCCAGTTAGTCTACCAGTCCATTAAGTTCAGCCAGCCATCCTGTCATCTTTTGTCTCCGTTTCCAATAAACCTCATTCTGCACCAAGAGTCCTGCATGTGGGTCATCTCTTCCTCGCCTCCGCACACGACCCCTGACACCTTGTACTGTAAAATGTCCAGTTTTATTTTTGTTTGCTACTAGATGAAATTTATACTGTTGCATAGGAGTGTAAAGCGCATTTTATTCATCTGCTCTTAATTATTTCACATACTATTTGGTCCACTAGTTCCAAAACTAGAGACCGGCACCTTGTAAGGCGAAAAGATGAATCTGGTGGGTTATTAGATGATTAAGGGATGACAGATGTTTAAAAATCTTCTGAGATTGATTTGACCGGTATCTGTTTATTTACTTTAGTTGATAATGGATATGTGTGTATTTTATTTTAAAATATTATTTAAGATATTAAAGTACAAAAGCTAAAGTGTGGTTCGAGCAGTGTCTATAGAGCCACAGTGTCAAAGTCACATGATTACTGTCATTGCTTTTTTTGGTACTTTAGCCTTAACATGACTAGCTGAAGGAGGAGGATGCACAGTGCTAGGCAATAGAACAGTCCATCTATTTTTTAAGTGATGTCATTGTGTATATCAGGTGTTATTCATACCTGGGCCGTCAGAGTGGAGGACAGCCAATCTCCCTAAAGAGAAATGGTTGCTTGTATCAGTCGACGGTGCAACATGAGGTTCTTCATGCTCTGGGCTTCCACCACGAGCAGGTCCGCTCTGACAGAGATCAGCATGTGAGGATCCTTACTGGGAACATCATCCCAGGTCAGCTGAACTACCCAAAACATTGGTTACAGTTAACTTAGTACACAATGGGACATCCTCCTGTTTCACAGCAGTGTACATATTACAAGTAATCTGTGCTTTTCTGAACTGAGCACATAAAACACTGCAGTTCAAGTGAGCACTGCATAGAAGATTTTGTTTGTATTTCTTTAGTCCCAAGACTATCAAACAAATGACCACAGGAGAGATTAGCTAGCATTTCGATGTATACATCTTCAAAGAGCTGAGACTGAAGACGGATTTTGAAGTGGAAGCATATAAAAACATGTAATATTTTCTGGAAATTTCTGTTTAGGAAAAGAGCACAACTTTGTGAAAGTGCAGACCAACAATTTGCAGACTCCCTATGACTTCACCTCTGTCATGCACTATGGCAGGTGAGTTGCTGTGTGAGAGGGACTTTGTAAGGTTTTATATCCCCTTACATGTTTTGCATTTTCTGCAAGAAAGTGGGGGATGGATTTTTAATGTTAAATACTTTATGGGCCCATTTTCTCCTCTGTTTTCCCAATATAACCGCGTATGTATGTTTGTGTGTGTGTTTGTGTGCTGTTGTTTGTTCTTTTAGATTCTACTTCTCCAAGAATGGGAAGCCAACAATTGTTGCCAGGTCCAATCCTAATCGTAATTTTGGAAATGCTTTCCAAATGAGTGCCAATGACACTGCTCGTGTAAACGGGCTTTATGGATGCTGTGAGTAATTAAGACTCACCCACAAAAAAGAAATTTGCTATCTTTTTGTACAAAGCAAGTACTGATCGGAGTTGATTTTTTTTTCCTAACCAGAAATTCAGCAAGAACCTTCAACTTTGCATCCAGATTCTTCAGATGCCCAAACACCAGCATTACACCAAGGGATTGGATCCACTATACTTAAAATAAAACAAAAAATGTGCTGCAAATATCCCATTTAGAGGGTTGAAGTTCTGGGTCTTTGTTTTACGAGCTAAACTGCAGGCTTATATACCAGAGGGTGATGGTGTTATCTCGCTTTCTGTTGAGGTTTTCTCCCCTTTTGATTAATTAACTTTGTAACTGTAAATGATGCAGACATAGAAACAAACCTTGCGACTGCGACATGTCTCAAAAATTTTTGTTTGGCAAAACAGCAAATTGAAAAAATATGTGAACAAAACAAAAAGTCAAATCTTTCATGGAATGATCATGACTGTTGTCTTACTCTATACATGACCAGCAGTTTCTTTTGTATCAACAAGATATAGTGTGTAGATATTGTCCAGTGTCACAAGTGTAAGAAGAAGAATCTTTCTTCTGATATTTTAAAAATCTATTTTTCTGACAATGTCTTTTTTCTAATTTTTCTTGCTTGATCGTGTGTGTGTGTGTGTGTGTGTGTGTGTGTGTTTGAGTGAGTATGTGAGAATGCGTGTCTCTCTGTGTGCGTGACTTCCAACTGTTTCTAACAACATCCTTAGTCATAAAATGGTAATCTCCCCCACACCCAATTTATGGTTCAATTCCTGTATTGGTTCACCATAGGGGTGGGCGACATAAACGATATACGATAGAAACAATATAAATTTGGCCAATGATAGAGATTTTGACTATATTGCTCTATCATGATAGCGCATGTGATGATGTCATCAAGCTGTGCCTGTTTTGGTCGAAAGCATCGCAGCGGCTACAACAATTATCATCTGCAAATCATGGCGGGCGATAGTCATAGCAAAGAGATGAAGCACTTTTGAAATATGGGGAAAGCCAAAAACTGCGCTTCCTCCACTTCTGTAACATTGATTCATTAATGTTGAATTCTCTTGCAGCTGCTCTGTTCCCATGTTGTTGCAGTATATTAATGACTAACCTCATATTGTGGATGAATAATCTCAGTTGTTCTCCTGACTGAAGTTTGGCCCGTGTATAGCATCCTGCTATGCGATTGCATTTGTCCCTGACCACCAGAATCCCTTACGTTAACTTTTATCGAGTGGAAAAAAGTTAGCGTTCATCCTCCAGCTTCACTGTGCTAATGTTATGCTAACATAGCTGTGTCGCTAGCAATCACGTAGCACAACATTATATACCAGGTAGTCCAACTTCAGTAACCCTGCAAACGTCACTGCTGTTTAGTTTTCTGTCTTCATTTATGTTGGAAGTGGTAGCAGAGCTGTACGTTTGAATTAGTTTCAAAAATATCTGTCAGAACATGGTATGAAATGTTTAGGTGGAAACTAGCGAGCTAACTTCCTGTTAACTTCTAACTCCGTTAAATTTAATAAAATCTGTTTTCATGGATGCATGGATGTAAAACTTAATTGTTACACCTGATAAAGCAGCAACATTTCTGCACGCCCAAATCGGTTTGAGGTCAGTAAGCACAACCAGAATTCATACATAAGGCACACTCTCGATTTTTGAGAAAATTAAAGGATTTTAAGTGTGCCTTATAGTGTGGAAAATACGTCATACAGAAGAAAAGAATATATCGTGATATATATCGTTACCGCACATGCTTCAAATTATATCGCGATATGAATTTTAGGCCATATTGCCCAGCCCTAGTTCACCATGCACAACACAGTGAAGCCACAAAAGGGCAGGAAGCTTACCACACAAGAAACAGAATCTTCACAAGGGATGTGTCTACAATAATCCTCCCCCAGCACAGAGTGGCTGGAGAGGTGGTCAGGGTCAAAGGAATGTCTTGATCCTATAGATTGAACTAAGACCTTAAAAATTTAAGAAACACATTGACAACATTCAACAATTAGACTTAACAGGGGCCATTAGGAAAGCCACAATGTTCATAGAGGGACCATGCAGCTCACACTTGACTGTGACTCCTGACCAGGGCTGGACTGGGACAAAAAATCGGCCCGGGCATTTTGACTAGAGACCGGCCCACCAGGTATTATAGGAAAAACCATAAATCCTTTGAATGAAAACAAACGCTGTTGTCACAGTGATGTACACTGTCTTGTTGGTATATATGTATCAATCTAATAAACTTAAACCTACACCATCCTCCCTATTCTGCTATTCTAAACAGTACCTGAAAGTAGACTGTTGGTCGAGTTAACCTCCTGAACTATCTGCAACACATGGTGAAAACCTGAAATTAAGACAGAGAAGACTAGAGGTGAGACATGATCATTACTGATTACTGATGACAGATTTAGATAGATTTTCATAAACCATTCATTTGCCACATTAATAAACAGCATGGCAGGGCACAATATTTTTTCTAACATGGCAACCTTTAAAAAGTGAAAGGAGATAGAAAGACAGATGAGAAAGAAAAACTTAATTAACTTTTTGATGGCATTTTACACACAGTACTGGTACAGAATCTAGAAAATGTGGGAAAATACTGGCATCATATACAGTACAAAGCTACTTCTGAAGAAATTATGATGGGACACTAAAAAAAATTACTATGTACAATAATGGATTTCTATACATTTTACATCAGATAAAAACTTTGTTGTAAGATTCAGATAATTATTTGTTAAAAGCGAGACATTTTAAATGAGAATAAGAAAGAAAAGTATTTCTTTGTGCCCCCCTCTCCCTGTTAATGCCCTACCTGGGCCCATGGCAAAACTTTGCTAGACCCGCTCCTGCACAGTTACCAGCTGTCAGCTACTTAGAAAAGGATCCTGGGGTTATCTGTCTCTCAGAAACAGTTCATAACTTCCCTTCACCTCATTCATGTCACCTAAAAGGTAAACTTGTTTCTCCATCAGCTGTTCAGCTCTGATGATTCAGTAAGGACATCTCCTGGTTTCATGTTTCCCTCTCACCTCATATCCAAACCATCATGACCAGCAGCTTTACAGCTGTGGCTCCAGCAAACATCAGCTGATACTAGAAATTAATATTAAATAAATTCTAACAACAGCTGATCAAGCTTAAACGTGCTGCTGTTGTTTAGCGCGACATCCGCTGGTTTCCTCTTTCTGGAACAAAGTGGGCGATAAACAAACACGAGAGCCGATCAGCTGATCATTGATCAGTTTCATGATTGAAGTAGAAACAGGAGAGGGAGGGGAGAGAAGAAGAGGCAGCTGTGCAGCAAAGACACAGAATAACTCCAGCTTTGTGTCTTTTTCATTGTAGCTGAAGTCCGGGACAAACTGTTCCTTTTCACCTCAATACGAAACGCGTAATATTTTCTCTGAATACAAGATGATTCTCTTTTTACGGGATGGTTGGAAACTCTAATAACTAACCTTATAAATAAAATAGGATAAATCAAGTTCAACATCAATAATATCATAGCACCCACCCAGCTGTATAGAAACTCCGTCATGCTAGCTAGTACGCAGTACTAGTTATTGTAACTGACTGTAAAAAGTCAGCACAACGAAAATAAACTCGACCTAAACTTGGTTTATATCTGACCCAGATAGACTGCAGGTCATAACTTCTTACCTGAAGTTCAGTTCACCGCCTCGGGTCTCTGCTCCTCCTGCCTTTCTGTCATCCACCTGCCAGCGTGTTGCATCTCCTGGCCTCCACCACTTGCTAATGTTACTGAATCTGTGGAAGCTCCGCAATAGCCACCACCAAACCACTGAGTTATTTTTACACATCTTCCAGCATCTGGCCAATCCACCACCTTTCAGTGTTTATACCGTTATGGAAAAAAAAGAAAAAAAAACCATCAGCCCATAAAACAAAAAATCACTATTGGGCATACCAGGCATTTGCCCGGTGGGCATATTTTTTTCATGTTCTACAACCATTTAAAAATATTACTAAAACTAAAATGAGAGAACAATCAGGTTTTGCAATAAGATGCTCCACAAATGATGTGTGCCAGTAAAAAAGAATTCCAGCTATGCTCCTGACCGTGTTTATGGGCCAAATGTTTTGTTCTTTACATTGTCTTTCTTCTATATAATTTTTAAACATTTAATAAATATGTCTACAAAAAATATTTTTAAAAAATCAGACATTTCACACATACACCCAAATGATTTCTGACTGATGAAGAGGGCTGAAGGTGCCCTGCTCTTGACCAGCTTCTGCTGCTCTCTCCCTGCTCACTGTCAGCAGCTGGCAGGCTCAGGCCCTGCCTGAGACTTTTCATCTCATCTATCAGCGCCAAAGAATATGGAAACGCACAACATGCAACTTACAAAACAAGTACATGAATCAGCATTACATTCATTAGTGAAGTGCTGAGGTTATTTCCTAAACTTAGGGCCTTAATTAACATTGCTGTTAACTAATGTTTGCTTTGCATTTTAACCAGTGAAGCACCGAGGGGCTTTCTGAGGTTCCTGCTCATAAATGCCCAAAATGAGTCGAGTATTTCTCTGCAACTACAAACTCTGTTTTCATCAGAGGTGTAAATATTACAGCACTGTGTCAGAGTCACTGAGGCTGGAACACAGAAAAAGGAAGTCGATTGATTTATTTTTTGATTTTATTGCCTGGAACCACTTTAAAAATACGCTTTGGGTCACAATTAACTCCAGAAAACCAGGAATTCACATATGAACATTATCTGCGCAAAGATTTATGCTTCTGATGGTAAACAGTGAAAACTTACAGCACTAAATGCACAGATAGCCAGGCGTTTCACATTTTGGTACCATCTGCCAGTTTTAATTTCTTAGGTATTGAAGAGCAGAAATTATTTAATTTTATTTACATGCTTAAAAATGTTTGCTTTTGAATATTATTTGAAGAATTACCCACACACTCAGGCACTTTGGGCCTGTTTCCCTTTGCATAACCGAGTGTTGGAAACGTGCCTTTTCTCTTTGAACTCTGAGGGGCTGTAACTTTGGCTTCTATTGCATGATTGACCCTCTTTTTAAAATAATTTTAGCCAAGAGAATCAAGTTAACATCACTGTTTTTACGTCAGGTCTCAGCTCACTTCACACGAGCTGATAAGGAGAAGCCAAAACTGGAAGCCAAGAATTTGTTGAGGGTGTTTTTTGCAAAGTTCTCTCCACAAATTCAAGTTTTCAAACTGCTTCAACATCTCACTCTGTGTATTCGTGTGTCTCTGAGCTTCGGTGCAGGATTATCATTAAACTGGTGGGGAAAATGAGCATGACTGCAACGACCACGGCACAATGGATCAAGTTACAAAAATTAAGCGATACTGACCAACGCACCACAATGATTGTGTCACACAACACAGGATGTGATGTCAAAACATGTGCGAGACTTGCTGGCCTGCTCCTATGAGGGTTGTTTTCCGGAGATGGCTTGTTCTTCTCGGTCGGGGTTCCCCCAGGTTCTTGGGGTCCAGGGTCCCGTCTTTGGCTTTCTCTGAAGTGGCCGGCCTCTGCAGTGGTTGGCTGGCCGCTGCTTCTGGACCACTAGTACTCCTTCCCCTGGCTGTGGGAGCTCCATCTGTTGCAGCAAGACCAGGGGCAGATCTAGAGAAATTGTCTTAGGGTGGCAAAGAAATCAAATGGGGTGGCAAAATCAAAGCCTTTCCCCCCAAACACATATGCAGGTGGTTACATATGGTTAAAATGATTCAAATGCAGTAAGTATACACATTTTTCATATAAATATAGTCTATAACTTAATTATTGTCTGTAGCCCACATAACTACATACTTTAGTTACATAAAACATGTGAGTTTTGAAGTTATGTACAGTATAGCCTGTATAATAAATAAATATGTAGCCCAATGAGTATAAAATTCAGAACGCTACACAACATGGGGCGGTTCATTTTTAAACACAGGTCTAAGTTTCACACTGTTAGAAAACAATCACATTGTTACAGCTTAAATTACACAAAATGTCAGAAATCTGCACTGTCATGAACAAAAATGTAAACCTAATTTTTCATGATTTGTTGGATTAACCCACTGAGGTCTGAAATACAACCGGACATGTGTGACTCCTTTTGAGTTTACGTTTGTATTTCACCCTCAGATTGTTTCATTTTATTTTTTTCTCCTTGCCTTGTTTGGTGTCTTTTCAGCTCAACTGAATTTAGTTGTTTTTTCACTGACATACTTCATTAGCATTCCTGATCTGAAATCACACAAAGAACTTAAAATCCTAGTAGTATTTTTTTTACTGTTAAAAAACCACAGACATGTTGGGTAAAAGTTTACTTGAAATGCAAATATATATTGTACATTTGGTAAACATATACAACTATTTATCTAAAAATGCAGCCAATACACCTGCTGTTTTTTCATTTTCTACAACCATTTAAAAATATTACTAAAACTAAAAAGAGAGAACAATCAGGTTTCGCAATAAGATGCTCCACAAATGATGTGTGTCAGTAAAAAAAAAAGTTTGTCCACCAAAAGACAGAAGAGCACAGGGATAAACCTGCAGGCCTGACAACAGGAGGTGTATCACTCCGCTGGTTTTCTACTTAGTGACAGTGTTTACGTTGTGACATTCATTAGTGCCCTCACTGACACACAAAACAAAACGACTACAAAACAGAACAACTACACAAGACAACACAACACACTAAGTATACACTCCACACTAAACGTCACAAATCTCCCACATCTAAAAGCTCTCTCTCTCTCTCTCTCTCTCTCTCTCTCTCTCTCTCTCTCTCTCTCACTCGCTCTCTCTGTCTCGCTGCCGTTACCGTCACTCCCAAAACTTTTCCCTCTTCCTAAACAACCAAATCCCACATGTTGACTTTTTTTTAATTGGTCGACATGGTGCATTTTTCCACCGATAGGAAACGTGGATTTTTTCCCTTTCTTTACTTTTTTTGCGCTGTCCTTAGAAAACGCTTAAAACACACACACACACACACACAAAAACGTGACGACAGTGTTTAGAACAAAGCGTGGCTTATATATATTATCATAACTCTGGATTTACTGGCCTGTAATTAAAATTTGAAAAATTTGAAGTCTGAACTTTCAATGTGGGCTGAAACAGAGACTCAGCGTGGCTGTAGCTTGTTGCTGTGTCAGCTTACATCAGTCATGTGATTTGGAGGTGCAGCGTGTCCGTGGACCACAGAGGGTTAATAACACTCACCTTCCTTCCATTTCCACAGTGTAACAACCGACCACCTGTGTAAAATCTGAAATTTCCATGGTGTTGTTCAAAATGTGCTCTAGCACAATCATAAGCATGCTTGCTACTGAAAACAAGAAAAAAGCCGTCCTGCTATGGGCTGAACCATTTGTTAATGTGGAGGGGGGGGTGGGGGGTGGGACGACACTATGCAATATATTCAGTTTTAGCATTTATATTCACTGCTGACTGTAACTACGTTCAAACTGTTAATGCTACCTTATTTTAAAAAACAACACTGTCATATGCAAAACTGGGGTGGCACTTGGGGTGGCAAGGGATCATTTTAGGGTGGCACTTGCCACCCCATGCCACCCTTCTAGATCCGCCCCTGAAGACATCACATATTTGCAAAAGTGCTCTAATGTTTTCGGAGACAACCCCTTGGCTTCCGTACTTGCGCATCGCTGTTCCACTTGAACGACGTATTGTTGTTAGCCTATAGCCTATCATTCAGCATCGCCTCACTCAAAACGCGCAATGGGTGCTTTGACTTACGAAAATGTTCAACTTACGAAAGACCCCCGGGAACGAATTAATTTCGTAAGTCGGGGTTCCACTGTACCTTACAGTGTAAACAAGTATGACTGTTGAGTCTGTTGAGTCTCAAGTAAGTTGCCTGCAATGATATTTAAAGTCCAACAGGTGTCAGTATGGAGCAAAACAGCAACACTGTGTCGACACAGTATCGATACAGTTTGGGGAATGTGCTGAAACGCTTCACGAGGCCTCCTCTACCCATCACTACACAAAACTAACCTCAAACCTGAAATCCTTAGAAAGATATGCAGGGAGACGTGAAGGAGACGACACCGACAATTCAGCGACAAACACGAGACAACACACACTGTAAATACACAGAGGGGAAAGAGGAAACTACACACAGGAGGGAGGCACAGCCGATTTTGATTGACAAGACGAGACAGGGGAAACGCAAACTGAACACTCTGGCATAAGACACAGACCTTCACAATAAAACAGGAAATGCAGAACACAAGGAAGCTACATAACAAACCCTAAAACTAGAACTCAAGAAAAAATAAAAAACTAAGGAACCATGTAAAGAAACCAAAAGTACAAAACTCAAAAAACACTGGGTCACCGACCCAGGACCATAACACTTCAAATCTAAGCAAGCACGCTGCCATGGGAACGTGACATTGACAGAGAAACCCCCAGATCCTCCCACTGACATGACCGCTGTGGGCAGACCTCCACCCGCCCCACTCTGGAGTGGAAACACAAAACATTATTTTATTTCTGTCTGTGAAGGTTCTCAGTCATCCAGGTCATCGTAGTCAAAGGAGCTTGCAAAGAAAAGCGTCTGGACTTCTTTAAGTTACTTGAAGACGTTTCACCTCTCATCCGAGAGGCTTCTTCAGTTCTAAGGTCAAATGGTGGAGAGTCCCAGATATAACCCTAGTGGGAGTGTCCCCCCACAGAGGGACAAAAGGACCCCCTGATGATCCTCTAATCGCCTGAGCCAAGGTGTGGAACTGGGTGTGGGTCCCAATCAGCCAGAGTTTCGGGTGATTTCATTGTGAAACCTGGCCCCACCTTATCATGCGAATTCCTGAGGTCAGATGGCCCAGGGTGTGAGTGGGCCTTAAGGCGTCTGGGAAGGGATCTCAAAACTGGATTATAGATGGCAGAGAGTTGGTGTCGTAAACCACCGCCTCTGTTCAAAGATGGTCGCTCACAGTGGACATAGATGGCTTCTTTCACTCCTCTTTCAAACCATCTGTCCTCTCTGTCCAAAATGTGAACATTGGCATCCTCGAAAGAGTGTCCTTTATCCTTAAAGGACACTCTTCACACCCTAGGCCATCTGACCTCAGGAATTCGCATGATAAGGTGGGGCCAGGTTTCACAATGAAATCACCCGAAACTCTGGCTGATTGGGACCCACACCCAGTTCCACACCTTGGCTCAGGCGATTAGAGGATCATCAGGGGGTCCTTTTGTCCCTCTGTGGGGGGACACTCCCACTAGGGTTATATCTGGGACTCTCCACCATTTGACCTTAGAACTGAAGAAGCCTCTCGGATGAGAGGTGAAACGTCTTCAAGTAACTTAAAGAAGTCCAGACGCTTTTCTTTGCAAGCTCCTTTGATTATTTTATTTCATATGCTGGAATATACAGGAAATAGGTTTTGTGAGATTATTATAGTATCTTATGCCAGGTTATACCCTTAATTAAAGATTGTGAAACTATTATGTAGTTTTAGTTTGCATTATTCTCCTGAATTAGAAGAAGGTGATAACTATTACATTTGTTAAACTGATTTGTATTACATTGGACTGCTGATTTATTGTGAATGAATGATATTGTTTATGATGCAGTATACTGCTGAGTTATAAGAAACACTGTTTTCAGAGAGTCAGGACCTTGCTTTTTCTGATAATAGAGGGGACAAAGAGTACATTTCACGGGAGCTTCACTCCCACCGTTGTTGAAGGCAGACGAAATATATAGGGAGCCAAGGTCATAAGTCAGGCTCACTTTTGATTAGAGAGTCCCAAACATGATAGCTTGAACCAAGTCATAAATAATACCCTGATGTTATAAAAACAACTGCTTGTGTATCATTGGGCGGAGATCTATGCTGTCTGTGTGCAGGGTTCATCTCCCCACGCATGTGTTCATTAAAAATCATTGTTTGACCGACTCTCCTGGACCAATTGTTGTTTCTGTTCTCACCCTCAATATCTGAACTAGTAACAGTTTAAATGTTAATGTCAATGGAAACTTGTACTGAGTAGTCAGTATAAGCTTTTAGTGATATAAGTTTATTGATGATAGAATATTGCATGATGACCTTTTCCTTGTTTAGAACTGATTGTTCTTTTCATTTCTCAGAACTGATTGTTCTTTATGAAACGTGTTCTGATATTTGTATCTGAATCTTTCCACAGCGATAGTAAGAAGTTCAACAAGCAGTTCTGACCTCGCACACACACACACACACACACACAATCACATATGCACATGCTCATGTCACTGAATGAATGTATTCATTTCTCTTGTATAAATAAAGAACACAGATGGTGACAGAGCACAAGTCCGTGAGTGTCTCTTACGTGTAGGAGCGCTCTGTCACTTGTCCTCGCGAGTAAAGACAACTGCAGTGTTTGTGTTTTCTAACTCAAGTGTCTCTGCTGAAGAACTGCGGGGTGATTTTTAGAAATCCCCTGTCATTTAAATTGGTCCTTCGAGCTTAGCGATGGAAACAACAGACACGTTTCTGTGACTCCAATGAGGTCTGACTGCTGCATCCTGACGTCGTGGGAAGCCAGCACCGAAGTCTGTCGACAGCCCTCTCCAGGTAGAGGTGAAAGACCTGGGACATGAAATTCGGGTCCAGGCCGGTGCTTTAATTCCACGACGCTGGGATTCAGCCAGACAACCTGACAACCAGCAAAAGACGACTGAGGGTGAGAAAACACTGTTTGGTCTTAAACCGCAGGAAAGGTTTAGAAGAATGCGCAAAAGAGGTTAGAAGTAGCCAAAATTACTTCATGAAATGCGCAAAACGGGTTAGAGGTAGCCGGAATTACTTCATGAAATGCGCAAAACAGGTGGAAGTAGCCGGAATTACTTCATAATACACGTAAAATAGGTTGAGTTTGCCGAAAGGAACTGTGTTTAGATTGGTTCTAGAGGTAGCCGTGAAATACCTCGTGACAAAATAGGTTTAAGTTCGCCAAAAAGGAACTGTGTTTAGACTGGTTTTAGAAGTGGCCGTGAAATACTTCGTGACAAATTAACGCGCAAATGTCTATCTGTGTGTATGTATATGTGTGTTTGGGAGTAAGTTGATTTAAGTGTAAGTGTGTGTGACAGGAACTTTGCATGCCCATAAAAGGCAACTGCCTGACTGTGTGAAGTATGCACCAAGAGAGAGAGAGAGAGTAAAATCTAGGCAGATGAAGCGAATAGATGTTTTCAGAAAAGAAATAGTAAGTGGATGTTTTCAGAAAAGAAATAGTAAGTGAATGTTTTAGTGTGTTAATACAGGTGGATTTCTCTCAACCTGGAGACCTGAGTACAGTGGCAAAAGGATAGATTAACAGAATTGGGACGACAGACAGGCCAAGCTTTGGCTCAAAATTTTACAGCTTGACCTCTCACTTTGTCCCCACCCTGAAAAGAAGCTTAAAGGACATCTTCTCCTCCAGTTATCGGTTACCATCGCTGGAAATTTTCAGGCAAGTTTTTCACTGAATTGTTGTTAGCGCCATGTGTCCCTGAATCTCACAAGCAAGCGCTAACTCCTGGCTGAAGACATGGAATGCTGTTATTTAAGGTGGGAAATCAAAATTTGGGAAACAAAATAAAAACACACACACAACCAGAGAAATGTATGAGAAAGACATGTGGTACAGAAATGCCTTGTTTGAGAAAAAAGTTAAAATAACCCACCCACAAACACACACACACGCAATGAAGAAACAGCTTACATTCATGAACACGTGAAGATTTTCCAGCAAGGTTAAAGCAGCAAAACTTAACATACACCTGTTGTTAAATGATAAGGTTTATCCACTACTAACAAATAAACTCTCTGGGTTGCAGGACAACAAATTGACTTCAAAAAGAAAGACACTGGTATGACCAACCAGTGATGAAACAACAAATTTAGTGGTTAAAAGAGTCAAATTGTGACATGTTTTCTGCTGATTGATTAATACAAGTGATTACTGAATGAAGGAAAATTTCTTTTTTGGGCTTTTAAACACGATCTTAAGAATTTTAACATGTACCTGTGTTGACCTGTCAACTTGGTGGGTTATGAGTTGATTATATGGTGAGAAAAAAAAAAAAAAAAAAAGGGGGAGAGAAGGCTGACACAGGGCCTGGCCCGGTGTTTCTCCCCTCTCTGAATAACACAGCCAAAACAACATCATTTTCCTGTTCGTCTGTTTTTGTTTTGTTTTTGTTTTTTCTCTTTATGCTTAATTACAGGCTGCTTTGTCAGCCCGGAAAGCCGAGGCTGACCTGGACTCCTGCTCTCCCCTCTACCATCTTTGCTCTCCCCTCTACCATCTTTGATGTGACCCTGACCAAATGCTACAGCAGCTGGACCCACAACAACAGCCTGAAAATGTCAACAGTGCTGCAGGAAAGCGATCTCATGCAGCGGAGATGGAGAACGTTAAATCCAAGACCCGTTTCACTACACGGGGGGGATTTCCAGACAGCTTCAGCTGACAGAGCTGTGACGAGACGCCTATTAAGCCCGGATGAAAAGTGAGGCCGAGCAAAAGAATGCTGACCTTAACAACTCTGCATTAAAACTGTGCAGGACAGTGATGGACCAACACGGATGATCGGGCAGCAAAAAGGGCGTGCCAGAGACATGAGGAGTGACTGAGGTCAGGAGGCACCTCAGATTGGACAAAAGCACCAGAAGAACATAAGCTGAAGGCACAGGTGTCGGGGCTCAGCCAGGAGCTGACCTCTGAGAAGAGCCGGACAGCAGAGCTGCAGAAGGCCGTGGAGCAAAGCAAGGAAAACATCAATAAACTTCAATCTGACGTGTACAAAAAAGACTCTGAGGTTTCTGCCCTCAGTGAGAGCTCAAGGCATCAGAGCAGAAACTGAGCATGCCTCAGGAGGAGCTGGCTGCTAATCGAACCCATCAGTCAGGCTTGGAGTCCCAGATACAGGACTTGAAATCAGGCCGGAGCTTGCTGGAGCAGGAGGTTGCCAAACCTGACGAGAAGCTCCAACAGCAGGAGCAAACCCTGAAGGAGCTACAGAAGCAAAAAGGGTCAAGTTAAGGAGGAGCTGGACAAGGAGAAGATGCAGGACACTGGAGAAAAGGACTGCCTCAATTGGGGCCAGAACCAGTATGGACAGAACTTTGGGCAGCAGCACCAATGGACGCAAACGGACTGAAAAGGGGGAGGCAGGACCCCAGGGCACGGGCTTCAGGCCATGGTTTACCCAGAACACCAGAACAGGAAAGTGATGAACACAAACACACACATCTACATACACTGACTCAGAATCAAGAGAAACACACATATGAACACATATGCACTCGTTGATTGACTGAGAAATGACACACACACACGCACACAAATCGAAATGCTGATTCAATTCACTGAGAAGTGAACCACACACACACACACACGCTTGTGCAATGAAGAGTGATACACACACGCTGATGCAATGAAGAATGCTTTACTAACAAATGCTATGCTGATACGCAAAATGCTGCACACAAACGTCCAAATACAGAATCTGTTACAACAACAAGAAGCCATTGATTGTTAATTGGTTAAATGCATTTCATGTCACCCAGAGGGCATTTGTGTAGATTTAGGGGACAGGGTCTAAGGCAGTTTAGTTATGAAAACAATGTCTGTGAGTGATGTCTGTTTATGACTTAAGGCCTCGACTGAATTGTTTACTGTGCTTCGCACAGCCTGATAAGGAGCAGTGGTACAGAGTGAAAATGATGAATTAATGGTGTGAGCTTTATTTCGGAGCGCCACATTTTTGTGATTGAGATTTAATTGAAGGAGGAACACACTGAAAAAATAAATAAATAAAAAAAAGAAAAAGAAAGGGGGGCCAGCCCTTAGATTTACGTAAGCATCCCACGTGTATTTAACACAATTGCCTCAGGCTTTAAAGATCTGTACAAAATTCAACAGGAAATCATAGCTTCCCTGTATTTCCTACATTGTTGGCATGCTGGTGAGTGCTGTTGCTCCACAGTAAGAAGGTCCTGGGTGCAAGTCCACAGTCTGGCTAGTTTGCAGGGGTTTTTCTCTGGGTATTCTGGTTTCCTGCCACAGTGAAAAGTCATGCAGCTATTAGAGCTAGGTTAATTGATGATTCTAAATTATCCGTGAATGTAAGTGTAAATGGTTGTTTGTTTCTAGGTGATAGACTGGTGACCTGTCCGGGGTGCACCCTGCCTCGTAACCTATCACTTCAGGGTTATTTCCCAGCCCTCCTGCAATCAGGATAAAGACAGGAGGATGGTAGTTGTTGTAGACCCATTCAATTTTTATGGTAACCAGAATTTAGACTTTGTTGAACCGTATGCAATATGAAGACAACATGTAGTATTTAAGGGACCAAGTAGAATTTGGATAAAAGTTATTGAATAGTGTTGAAAAAAATGATAGAAGTGTGAAGGATTAAAATATTCCAGGAGCTCAACTTACTCCATCTGAACATGTTTTAATCGTGTTCTATGAACTCAAAATGCACAGGTTTACTGAATATGAAAAGGTTGTGTTGATTTAACTCAGTTGTTTAAGTTTCTACCAAAGCAAAATATTTGTGTGTAACTAGTGTCCACTATTGAATCAAATAAGTCCAACACGTTTTTGTCAGTGCAAAAAGAAGTTACGGTACCTGTATGCCTACACAATATTGTCCCGGGACGGAGAAAAACTTTCTGGTGAAGTTTTGGTTGATTTTGGGTTTTGCTTAACACTAGGTTGATTTTATCAGTGAGGTTTGGATTGTTTTCTTTCTCTAAGAGAGAGAAAGATGGTTTTATGCTTGGACATGTTTGCAACGGGCCCCAGTATTTGTTATTATATGAGTATTTTATTGGTTACGTTTGTCTTTGCTTTTGTTACAGTGCACTGAAATAAGAACATCTGAGAGGAGTGATCCACCGGTGGTGATATTTTGGTATTTTGTGAGTTCCTGATTTAACAAATCAGCTCTTTAATCCAGGCCTGAGAGATTGAATCTTAAAGCGCTATAAAACATTCTTACTGAAAACAGTCGCAAAGTATTTTTCTCCATAATTATAATGGGCTTGGGAGAAATTCACTTATATGGGACATTGATCACATGAGAAGTCCTGAGCCTAAAAGGATTGCAGCGAGTCAATCCAGTCAAAAAACAAGGAACTGTTTTTCCTTTAAAATGATGACGTCATCTTGCTGGTGATGGAGGCTCGAATAGGTTGCGTGTGAGACTCCATTATCAGCAATATCTGGTATGAATGTGTGTGAATGTATGCATGTGACTGGACTGTGATGGACTGACGACTAAAAGTTTTAACTGACTTGATACTGAGACAAAAACGGTACCGACTTTAGGATTAGTAAATGCCCACAAACAATTCACCCAGCCTGTAAAAGAAGGGTGGAAGTTTTGTCTTGCTTTGTTTTGTTTTTGCAGGAGTAGAAGGATGACAGAGACTAAAGGGGGAGGCTGTAGCTTCACATGAGTGTGAACTGCAGACTTAACCCTTTGGTTGCTAATTTTGAGCTACTGATGTTTCCATCAAGAAAATTGTGTTTTATTAGCTGTGTTTCAATTAATGTATCACATTATATTGTTGGGAATGTTAAATGCTAAAGTGGAGAGAAGCTTTGATTTCACTCCTGACTGAACATGTTATTATTATCCATAGCAGGCCACTGTAAAAAGCCAATTAATTTTGATAGATAAAGACAAAAACTCTATTGATGTCTATGAATAACAGGGGAAAAAAAGACTTGTCACATTCAAAATAGAGATATGTAATGACAAACACTGGTCCACGTCATTTAGGTTCTCCATTGAAATAGTCAATAATTTAGAAAAGTAAGATAGAACCGACAGGGGCATGTGCTGAGATGTGGTGCTGCACAAGAACAAGAGCAAAAAAAAAAGAAAGAAAAATTATTGTGTTTAGCTTTGATAAATTCAAATTAAAATGTACCATTACACTCAGAGGATCAATATGAAATTCAATATATGCTAATTTTGTATGAAGTACGTGACTGATAACTGTTCTGTCCTGAGCTTTTGTTTTTACAGCACCCACTTGACCACACCAACAGTTTCTCGCCACCAAAAGGGGGTACTTGCAAAGAATAGGGAGGAATATCATCAGAAGTGGGAAAGGTAAGCCCCGATGGGGGTGATAACATCATTAATTTCAACTATGGTCAAATTCTTAAAATTTGACCCCAAACATGAAAAATTCTTCAAACATTTAGAGACAGAGTGGAGTTCTAGATAAACATAATGTAGCAAACCACATAAGGATGGAGCGTTGGAATTGATAAGATGGTGAAATAACACACAGGAAAAATGTTGATCATGTTGATTATGTTTATTCCAGTGTGCAGGGATTGGCTAATCTGACCAGGAAATGTTATAAATGGATTGTCGGAACAATCAGCGTTAAAGTCACCTTTGACAGTCCAGACTAAGATGGCGTTGGACATCTTCAGGGCGGAAAAGGGTTGGTGTGACCAAGGTGTGGTTTGGCTTGTTGTATGTATATTTCAAGATGATATGGCTCTGGATGGACCAGTTACCAGGGCATGGAAGGAGGACAGACTCATTAAATGAGGGGAAGGAATTTTCTGGGATTGGAGATCCTGTGGGTGAATGGTTGACTAAAAGCATGCATAAAATAAAGCTATTTTTTGTTATTGATTGGTAATAGATTGATAATTGGCCACATTTACAGCTGTATTGACTTGTTGTGGACGTAGTCTACTTCATGTTTAAACACTCTAATTAGCAGATTGAAAATAGTGACATTAAAGGAAGAATATGCAGCACCACCCTGTCAGATGCCAGTGCCGGTGGGGCTCAGTGATGAATCAGGTGAGCTGGATTCATGGCTGGATCAAAACATAGAGGCCCCTGCTGTGGTCAGTAAGGGATAAAAAGGGGGTGTTTTACTGTTATTTTAGCATCAGCATTATTGTTACATCAGAATCATATAACAAGCATTGCATTGAACATTTATTGAAGCTATTGACATTACATTCACATTTGTATTACAGTGATTGTTATAACTTCATGTTAATCTTCTATTTACAGGTGTCAAAAGTAGTCAACAAGTTCATGTTGAAGTGAAGTTCATATTAATACAGGTTTTGTTTGTAGACAATTGTGAAGACGCAGGCTCTGGGCGGAGCCAGGAGTTGAACAGATCTAACATGACAATTAAATTGATTTCATTCCCTAACACAGGATAACAAGACTGGAGCAACGACACTGGATAGGAGAAAGTCTGATACTTTCTAAGATATGAGGTCACTAACCTTTTCTTTTAATTTTCTAGCTCCGTTGAATTGACACATGTTAGAATTAAAAATGGCTGATTTGTTTTTGATGTCTTTTATTAGAATGAGTGGTTTTAATCATTTTCATATATACCTTGCAAATGTGCTTATAATGAGTTGGCACTCGGTCTTTTGAAGGTCATAAGCTTCGTTCGGCGTGATGGTCCGGACTGATAAAGTGTAGGAAATGCCAGTGCAGCGGGCTAAATGCAAACACGCTTACACACACATTCTGAACCACCAAAGATCAGTAGATAACAACATTAGATTGTTAGAGCTAGGAAGAGAGGTGTTTTGGTTTTCTGTCTCTTACAGAGAAAGGAACAGACACCAGACGAGGTCACAGATATACGAGGATCCTTCGCAGCAGAGACAGACACAGTGACTGCTGAAACACCAACTGGGTTCAAGTGTCATGGCATTTTGGGCTCCAGTTAGTCACCTCAAAAGGATGGATCCCATAAACACAGCAATAACCATGAAGCGGTTGGCGGAAATCCAGGAACACCAGACCAACGAGGTTCGAGAGGCTCTTGGTCATAAGGAGAACACGTTCCTGTTCCTTTTTCTGGGGAACACAGCTGTGACCCCAGAATACACAGATCATTGTTTGAAATCGGGGCAGAATAATCCCCTGATCTGTGCAACGACTGAAGGGTTGTCTAACCCCTGAGGTTGAAGGAAACAAGAGCAGAGGATCACCCGACTGGAAGACACTGGTGCCTACAGCCATAAAATAAAGGTTAAAAGCTCCTCGGACAGAGGTTCTAGTCTGAGTACGTTTGAAGGGTATAAGGTAGCACCGAAATAAAGCTGTGGGAGAACTGGGGAGTGATGGGAGTATCATCTGTACCTACTGTTGTTGTTGTAATAAAAGCTTTTCTTGCATCTGAACTGCGCAAACACAGAGGTCATCTCACATAGGGTTCACCCAACAGGGGGACGAAGGGCCTCAGGAGTAAGGAGAAATGAACCCGGCAACACTGGATTGCAGGGTGTAAGTGAGGTCTTTAAGTCTAAAGAGCTCATCAGGGAGAATTGTCGGATTATAATATTATTTTATGCCATGTTAGACCCCTAATTAAAGATTGTGAATTATTATGTAGTTTTAGTTTGCATTATTCTCCTGAATTAGAAGAAGGTGATAACTATTACATTTGGTAAACTGAATTGCATTACATTAGACTGCTGATTTATTGTGAATGAATGATATTGTTTTATGATGCATTATACTGCTGAGTTATAAGAAAATACTGTTCACAGAAAGTCATCACCTTATTTGTCTGGTTAGAAGAGAACAGAGCATTCTGCCCCATCTCAGCAGGAGCAGATAAACAGGGAGCCAAGGTCGTAGCTTAGGCGCTGTGTGAGAAAGAATGTGAATGTTTAGGCTTTTATGATTAGGTGGGGGCCACTAGAGGCTATAAGAGTTTGATCAAGGCTCCACCATTTTGAGATCTGATGCTGTCTGCTGTATGGTGTCCATCTCCCACGCGTGTATTCATTAAATCATCGTTTGACTTGACCCGGCCGGACCAGTGTTGTTATTTTGGTTTTTCCTCTTGTATCCATCCCCAATATTTGAATCCGTAACAATAGCTGTCAATAAATAAAAGCATGTTAGTAAAATCAGTCATAAGAAATATATTACAGGCGATAAATAATCAATAAATAGATCATAATGGTTAAAAAACAAATTAAAAAACATCAACAATGATGCAATTCATGGTATAGTATTTCATTTGTGTTTAAAAACATGTTAAAGGTTAAAAAACTTGCTGATTCACGGTGTTTTAATGTTAATTCAGGTGAAATGGGTCAAATATGTGTTCAGACTCTTATTATAACTATAATAAGAACATAACTGAACGGGACTTGGTGAGTAGTGTTGGTGAGATGAAGCCTCGTGATGAACTGAAGCTTCCATCCAACTGGTCGAATTATGGTTTGAAGCATTGTGATGATTCATTTGCTCTACTGTGCCATCAAGTGGACGATTCTAGTGAAACTGGCCTCCTGCACTATGAGCAGAGGCTCTGCAGACAGAAATGAGCTTAGAGCAGCTTTACATTAGGCATCATGCTAGCACTGTGTGAGAGCATAAGAGGAGGATACCAGGCTTTAAGGGTCACATGATACCTCACTCCATGATGTCATATCCTTCTTTGGTTCAGAGTTTAGTGGAGGGGCTGCATGAACAGGGTCTGTGTGGTCTGCAGAGGTGTGTGAGGGAGGTAAAGATGAGGATGGATGGTGTTCACCTGAGCTTCAGAGGTTTGAGGGGTGTGGCTGATGGAGTCAGTGTGAACAGGAAGTGTCTCACACACACAGAAAAACACTCTGATCCTGACGTTAAAAACACAAATCATCTCAAAGAGACAGAAACAGGAAGCACATGTTCTCCGCCATCGCCCCGACCTCCTCCCTCTGGCTTGAAGCTGTTTCTCCGTCTGTGAGGACAGCTGACTGTAGCACTCACACACAGACACCAGGTGGCAGCAGAGACCAGCCTCATCATCATCTTCATCACTGGGTCAGCCACTGTTTTAAATGTGTCCTATAAATCAAACACTCAGCACAAAAACATTGTTATGTTTAAATATTTCACCAGCTTCACCTTTGGCTGTGTGTCCCTGCAGGAGGTCATACCTGGACCCTACACAGGTAACACAGGTAGTCCGAATCCAAGCTCCTTTATTTTATTTTATTTAGAGCAGAAACTGTTCAAATGTCTGTATCGAGTTCCTAAGTAATCAGCTGCTACAGCATCAACCATGGTCACTAACTAATGCTGCAGATCTGACATCAGTCATGGCTGAAACACCACCTTTACACCAGGTTATACTGAGTCAGTGCCTCCACCCTGTTAACAGCTCACCACCCGCTCCATGCACTCACAGAGACACTGCTGTTTTCAGGTGTGGGTGTTAAGCTGGGCTCATTTCAGGCGTGTGGGACGAGCTCAGAGTCCAGAAGCAGAAGCAGGAAGACTCGGGTCACGACTCCAGGACTTAGTTTCTGATTTAGGCCTGTGTGCATGTCCTTTGTGCTCTTTGACCTATAACAAAGTAGTGTTCCTATCTTTAATATGAATGTACCAGCAGGTTATGGACTCAGCAGGGAGCCTGGAAGATGGCAGAGATGAGAAATACACTATGAATTATGGCAGACGGAGTTTCCAGGTCACCTGCTTCTAGGTTTAAAGGATGCCATTCTGAGAGAGGCTGATGATGGAGAAGAAGATGAAAATGCGTACGCTGAGTCTTTCCCTCATTATGAGAGAAGCAGAGGATGATGGAGGAAGGTGTTGGAGATACTGAGAGAGCAAAGAGTAAAGGTACGCCACCAGTGATTAGCCTCTACGCTGAGCTAACGTCTCTGCAGAAAGGCACCGACGACAGCGTCACAGGTTATTATTGGTGCTGAAGGGTCCAACAAGACTGGTCCAAACATCAGAGCTTACTGTGTGAACATGATGATGGTGTCAGGCCTGCTGTGATAGTCACACATGGGTCACTGTAGAATAGAAATATTCCTTATTGTCCCTCACTGAGAAATTCATGTGTTCCCAGGCAGGTGGAGCACGGGGATTCAAAAAACTGTTTACAACAATGAAAATACTGTACAGTTATTACGTTATTAAAAAACAGAGAAACTGTGCAAACACCAGCAGGATGTTTGATGTCTGCTGGGAGCAGTGATGGTTATAAAGACTAACAGCTGCTACAGACACCATAGTACATGCTTACTGGGAGAAAGGATGAAGGTTTTTGGATCAGAGTGCTGTGCATACAAACAGGATGAGGGCAAAAGTGGATTTTTATGGTCTATGATAAAAACAACCCATCCTGTCTGCTCTGTCACAAAGACCTGTGACGTTTGTTAGAACAGCTGGAGAGAAACAAAGACACATGTGGAGACAAAGACTGACCAGCTGGATGATATTCAGAGCAGTGGTTCCCAAACTTTTTTTGCTGCGCCCCCCTTTGTTTTACAGAAAAATGTTTGCGCCCCCCCCCCCCTCGCGCGCGCACACACACGCACACACTAACACATCCTCCAACCACACACACCCATATTTTGCTCAATTGCGGTTTATTTCACACCTCAAACATTTAGTAAACAATTAAGCAAATACAAGTAATCTGCAGCTAGTAAGAAAGTAAACTACTAACTCTTTTACGCTACGTCCACACCTACACGGGTGATTTTGAAAACGTAGCTGTTTCGTCCACACGTAAACGGCGTTTCGAATCACCGAAAACTGAGATTTTACGTGTGGACAAGGAATACAGAGTTCGTCACGCAACATCAAAGGTATGTGCCTTTTTTCACGTCACGCTGTGGCCACGTTATTGTTTACATGAGATGAATTGCAGACTGACAGATAAAAAGTATTTTGTCTCTATCTTCAGGTTTTACACGCAGTTACTGTCCCTCCATTTACAAAGGCAGAGGCATCACGGTGTAATTATTTTACATGTAGTTGTTTTTTCCTGTGTAATAATATTCAACATTGCTATCAATACATTTTTCAAAAAATGCCTCTCTGTGCAAAATGGGTTCAAAAACATAAACAACTGTTGGATGCTGTTTGTCTGTGATTTGAACTGGGGGAACAAATCATGGCAGGATCAGCCTGATGTTATTTGTATCCTGCTGTAACTTTACTGTATAAAGAGCAAACATCTCCAACATGTTAGGAGTAGTTAGTCATTACAATAAGTGTTTGTGAACTAAACATCATCCTGTTTGTCCGTGATTTAAACAGCCCAGCGCTGCTGAAGGGAAAACCAATCCTGCAGGGAGACCTACCTCAGCACCTGTGCAGGTGAAACCAAAGGGAAGATTTGCTTCATCATATTTTCTAGTCTTTGGCTTAGAATGAAGTTGGTTTGGAAACATATTCAGCGATGCTTCATCTCCTGCTTTGCGTTTGTGTGGGCGCCCCGTGCTAGCAGTGTGCAAGCGTTGTTTTTTTGGGTTTTTTTTCTCCCTTTTCATGCCGCGCCCCCCCTGCAAAGGCTCTGCGCCCCCCCCCAGGTGGCGGGCCCCACACTTTGGGAAGGTCTGATTCAGAGAAGATAGGGCCTTCAAAATAAGAGCCCAGAGATGAGGACTCAGAGCTTTTTACTTTTAACAAACACTTTGAAGAGGAGGAAATAAGAACACGTGCAGGCCTGCTTTATATGAAACATCTGTTTGACTTCACAGCTTCTTGAAAATTAATCAAATAAAAAACCCTTCAAATACATAAAACGCAGCCGTGGACTAATAATTTAAATATAATTAATATTTTAGTCATGACTCAGTTACTTCAGTGAGCTGTGTTTGTAATCACGCTGCTGGCAGCCATCCAGCTCATGCTAGGAAAGCTGCTCACACGTGGGTCCAAAGCCAGACAGGATTCTGAAACATGGGGACAAATCTGTGTCCAAAGAGCTGCAAATGTGTCAGCAGGACGCTCAGTGGTGACGCCACAGCTCAGTAAACCCTCTGGTGTCGCTCTGTCCTCTACGACAACAAGTGCAAACCCACACTTAGTGAAGGATATTAGTTTAAAATGGTTTTTCAATCGTTTAAAGGTTATTTTCTCCAGCTCACCGATAAAAAAAAAAGTTTAGCGCGCCTGCTCTGCTCGGCTGTAGAAAGTTAGAGCCCGGAAATATGGGAACTGGCGCCGGGGCGGGGCAAGAGCTGCCTAGAGCTTCACCGATTGGCTGACACTGTCATGGTCCGGGTGTGTGCTAGTGTGTCTCCCTCCGAGCCGGCATCTCCACCCCTGGGAGGGGCCTCTGTGTTCTGCTGATTGCTAGTGATGTGCGATACCACTGATTTTCTTTCCGATCCAATACCAAGTAATATTCAGGGTGGTATCGACGATACTGATCCGATACCGATACTTTGTACAAAAACTTATTTTATTTATTGTATCTCAAATTATAGCATCATAATGATTACAGGACATCAGATTACTTGTTCTTATCACTTAATAATGCAGAGTTCATCATATAGAAATAAAAAAAGCTGAAGTTGTGCCTATTTGAACACCTTGCCTGCCTGCAGCACTAAAGGACTCTGTGAGAGACGTCTGTCTCGCCCCTAGCAGCGCCTGTCCCTCTCCTCCTCTTCAGTTCGTCTCAACATACGCTCGTCATATTCTGTGATATTTACTCTGAGGTGTTTGACAAAGTTAGTGATGTTGCCACAACCATACATGCCAACCCTCCCTATTTTTCCGGGAGAATCCCGGAGCCACCATTCTCCCGATTTTCCACCCGGACAACAAAATTGAAAAACCATATCGCAGAATTCATAGCGCGGCCCAGCCAATTCCAGTTTCCAACAATGGCAGCAGCGACTTAGTTTTAATATTACTCTTATTTCTCTTTCTGGGTCGCAAAAAAACTTTTAACATATTTTCAGGTGAGACTGTAGCTGTGTAAACTTCAAATATCTGAGCCGACCGACACATCATCTTCAAACCCCCGCGGTCTTTCGCTACTCGGGTTAAACATGATATATAAGTCACTTAGATAACCTAAAAATGTTATTGTTTGGCTTTTTTCAGTGTTTTATTTGTTTGTGAGTAAATCGGTTTGGCTGAGATTAAATTAAATTTAACTTTATTAATCCCTCGGGAGGGTTCCTCCAGGGTTTTCACACAGCTGAATAAACGTCAAACAGAAAACTAATTAAACAAAGTGTGAGATGGTCGAGAGTTTACGTCAGTGCCCGGTTATATTTTAGATAGCAAGGAGCAGACGGCAGAGTTTCACTCCACCGAGGGAGCTCGTGACGTACCCGGCTTTCTTTAGACCGCGAAGGCCGGGTCCTCAGGTGGAAGCAGCCTCTGAATTTGGACACGCCCGCTGTTTCCGGGCCGGCCAATAATAACGGTGACATTTAACGTATTTTATCTGATAAATAAACACTGTAAAATGCATTTATCACCCTAAATTACTAAAATATCGATATTTTAATGTGAGAATCGATTCTAGAACATAAATGATTGGTATCGGAGGAATTGATATTTCAGGATCAATCCGCACATCACTACTGATTGCTCACACCTGTGGGTGACTAAGCCGGGGATTCCTAAGGCCAGCGCACTCAACCTCTCTTCGCCCAATTCTCAGCTAACCCTTCCGCTCACCATGTTGCCGGACGCAAATCTCTGCCGAAGAGCCCCCATCCAGATGCTGGACCACCTGACAGTCCCACGGGTTGTTCATCCCGTTCACCTGCCTGCCTCCCTGCCTCATTGCCAGGAATTTTGGACCACTCACCCAGACCACTCACCCCTCCACGCCACTACAGACCACCCGTGGCAAGTAAGCAGTACTCAGGAAGATTCAGAACACACAGCTTACCCATATTCCTCCCAAACCCTACCTGAACGTCTATACTCTATTTTCCGTGACTCTGACCCTTTCCCCGGACCCAGGTTGACTCTCCCTCCAGCCCAATCCTCGGAGCAGCTGTTTTCCACTGACGAATGACCAGATTGCTGACTTAGCTCAGGCTGCAGAAACCCCTTTAGTTTTGTTGTTGTATTTAGCATTTGAGAAACTCACATTCCTGTTGTGAAAATAAAAGTTGTCACTGAAACTACTTATGTGCTGTTCGGCGCCCAGCAATTGAGTCCTTTTCCTTTTGAGACGGCCTCGGCCGTGACAGACACGAGAGCAGTGGAATAAAATAATACGCCCTCAGCAGAGCTCATCAACACTTGGAAAAAACACCTAATTCTTGTTTAACCGAAACACACATCATATATAAATCTGTGTCAGTTTCAAGTTTAAATAAATTTATTGATTATGTTTCACTGTCATTAAAGAAAGCGAGTAAGAGCAGAAACAATGAACGTGACATGTTTGACTCTTTCCTTTTTAATGATGATTTTAGGATCTGGGTTACAGGTGCCTTTAGGCCCACCTCGTAAATCCAGCATCTATAAACCAAACAGCAGAAGGTTGTGTAAAAACTTTCCTGGTTAATGCTCTTTTGTTGGGACAGACACATCTGTGTTGTTCTTTAGACTCAGCGTTTTATTAAATCCAGTGCTAAAGTTCTTCACACTGAGTGTAGAGTTTTAGGACAAAACCAAAGTTTTCACACTGCAATTACAGCTTTGAGCGATTCTGTCATCCCTGAGTCCTCTTGTGCTTGCTTGCCTTTTTTCTCTTTCTCTCCCCTGTCAGTGGGTGTGTGGATATGTGGGTGTTTCTGTTTTCCTTCCCGCAGAGATGGCTCAGGTTTCTCCACTTTCTTGTCTGTTACTCACCTGTCAGCTCATCACACTGATTTCAGCATAGCGTCATCAGGTAATGTGTCAGGTCTCAGTCATGTCATGTTTTATGTCAATTTCTGCCTCTTTCTGTGAAGACCTCTTCATGTTTCTGGAGTTCTGTGCGTGTGCCTTTGGACACCCTACCTCTTCTCAGTTTCTTGCGAGTGGGTCCATCATTCTGTTAATTCATAACACATCCAGGCAAAGTGCTGATTACACACATCTCACAAAATTGTGTGTCACAGACTTTGTAATTCAAATTCTGATCCTTTTTCTTTAAAAGTCCAACCTTTATGATTAAGTTGTATTTTTCACAGGATCATCTGGTTTAAATGACCTGCAGAAAATAACAGCCAGAGCAGTTAATGGTGAATTAAGATGCTGAATTTTATTCCGTCTTCTGCATAGTGCGGGTTCAACATGACAGACCTCTAGAATTTATTAACCTTACTACGAATGACATATTTGGAACAAGGAACTTCAATTTTCAGCTCATTTTCCTGTGAGGTATAACTCTTAAATTCCATCTTCAGTTTGTTTCCATCTCAAAGAAGCAGAAATCCTTGTTGCACAAACAATAAGAACATAAAGTTCTGGTTGTGACAAGGGGCCTTCCAGATGTTGAGCAGCTGCACTGTTTCCCTGTCTTTTGTTACTTCTTCCCCCTAAAGAATTATTGAGGATTAAAAACAAACTTTGGCGCAACAATGGTGGTGTTAGCTTAACTGGGGTATGGGAGAACTGTTACAGCTCTGATATCCAGTGTCTGAACCAATCAAGCACATTTTCACTGATCATGAGAAATTTCATTGTTGTACAAATGAATGCCACAGATTTCATGTTTAAAGGCAAAGAGGAAACACACACTGCAAGCTAAGGTGTGTAACACTAACTCCAGTGAACCAGACCAGTTTAAACTGGTACTTTAATCAGGTTTTACTGGGTCAGTTTCTACTGGGCGTCGCTCAGACAAGTACAACATGGCCACACAAACACTGACAGAGAGTGCACCTTACAATTATCTACAGGTTTCTCAGGGGGAAATTAGACTTCTTTGGCTGCACCAAATTGATAGCTGTAATAAACTTTTACTTTATTTCTTCGCCAAGTAAAGTTAGCTGATTTGAATGCCGTTTTTAACAGATGAAGATTGATATATAAGTTTATTAACTATTATTATTAATTTTACCAGCACAGAATACATCCTTGATTACATTAGAAAACATCTGTTAAATGAAACTGGAATAAGCAAAAATTTAGGCCTGAGGCTACATGTAAATGAGAGCAAACAGGCTGTAGTGCAAAAAAACATGCATATGATATATACTATATATGTCTAATTAAATTATGTTGATCAATTAAGTGGATGGGAGATGAGGTTTAGGAAGTATGAGTCGGGTTAAAATACAATGATTAACCTTTATTTTCTTGGTTGCCGTGGTCACGCCTTTGTGCTCACATGCTCTTATTTTGACAGTCTACCTCCTGCCCTCGCTTTAATGCCCTTTTCCCCACTATGAAGCATTTATTATTATTATTTTCTGGAGTCAGGGTGACATTTGTAGAATAATTATGAATCTGATCTAAAAAAATTAAGATCATTTAAAACAATTTTTAAATGAAATCATGTGCGCCTTATCCTCAGTCTCATGTTTTCCTCCTTCTGGATAGAATCTCACACCGAGACATTCAAAGAGAGATGTAAAAAGTAAATGTAAAGGTTTTCCTCACTCTGTGCTGTTTTTTATTTATTTATTTTTCTATGTGGCTTACTTGTGCCTGTATGGTATTTTATATTCCCAATGCACCCTTAATCAAATGGGTGGAGAAAACAAACAAAGATGAAAAACAAGCAAAGCGAATGAGCATTTGGAGCCAGACAACACAAGTTGAGACAAGAACACAGTGACAAACCTCGGGTGTGGACTGGAGATTCTTCATCCTCTGCTCTGTTTGAACAAACTGTAAGTCTTAGACTTCTTTGGCTGCACCAAATTGATAGCTGTAATAATCAATTGATAGCTGTAATATATACGTTTTTTAAAAACGTATATATTTCATATATTATAGTTTATTGATGACTGGAATCAAATTGTTTAATGAACAGATGACGTTTGATATTTTTTATTTTGAAGAAGAAAATAATAATTTCTCCATCAAAGTCAGTGTGCAATGGTTTCCAGGCTAACATCAGCTGTGTGCAGCTTAGTTCAGCATTAGTTCTTCCTCTTTGATGCAGCAGCAGAGTTAGTTGATGGTCTGCAGCTGAACTCAGAGTCGGTGTTACTGTGGATCCTCTTCATGATGACTTTTCCAGCTTTTCCTGCCTCCATCAGTCTGTGGAAGAGGTGGAGAGGAGGGGCTGCTCTCCCACTCACTGATGCACTGAATGTGGACCAGAGAACCATTGGAGAGACTCTCAGCTCCGGGTCTTTACATTAACACTGCTGGACTCACAGACAGGCAGATCACAGTGGATTTTTTTTTTCTGTAGATGGAGTTCAGATAAATTTTAAACATGTAGGCTTCTGATTCAAAATACTGCTTCACAAACTAATGAAATTTCTACAACAGGAAGTAAATATTTGTTACTCTGACAGGATTAGACTGACAAAATATATCATGCTAATATCTCATGAATCAGTCTATCAATCACTTCAACAATTGAAAGATAAATACACAGTTGTCTTAACATCATATCGGCATATAATAACGAGTCACCAAAAAGTGAACTTTTTCCTAAAAACAAACATAATTTTATTCAAAACCAGTGGCTGTCAGTGGTTGTTGATCAATGGTCATGAGAATTTGCATATTAATGATCAAGGAACTGACCTCCCAACCCATTGTTCACTCAGTGGGCTTGTTTTTAGTCTTTGTGCAAATGTACTGTTAATAAGATTGGGGAAACCTGCAGTCAGCTGAGACTGAAGAAGTCACCTGGATGAGTGACAAAACGTTTCTCCCACAAAACTCTACGTCCAGATGAACAGAATCATCTTTTGGAGAATTGAGATTCAATCTGAGCCATTTGAATTTGAATTTAACTTATTTAAAGTCAGTTTCTGATGGTACAAAGTTCTGCCCATAATCCAAATGTGAACTAACAGGCAGGAAGGATTAATAAAAAAGTAACCCAAAAATCCAGAGAACTCAAAAGCCATGATCCAAATTTCAGGAAAACCCACAGCAGAAAATCTATAGCATCCCTGCTTCAATGGCATTTACTGCTAATGTCAAAAAACACAGAAATTCTTGTTGAGTAAAACATAAATTAAATGAATCCCTGAATACAACAGTTCATGTGGGGTGCACATGGTTTTCAATTACTCTGAAAAGGAAACATTTGCAGTATCCTGTCATGGTTCCATCTTCTCGTATTGTGATACTTGGAGCTGTTAATGAGTCGTTGAAGCATGTTATCCAAATGATAGTTGTGTTCTTTGCAGGTTTTTAATCAGGCCTGAGATAAAAAGATTTTTTTTCTTGTTACTTCTTCCCTCTACAGAAAAACTGAGGAGTCAACACAAACTGTGGCCCAGTAATGGAGGCGTAAAATGTGATTTTGGAGAACTGTTACATTTCTGATATCTTGTACAGCTCTGTACAAATTATTGCAACAGATTTAATGTCCAAAGGCAAAGAAGGCATGTGAACTACAAATTAAAGTGTGTGTCGAAGTGAATCCATAGACTTTAGTTTCACACGGACACTAACCACAGTGAACTAGACCAGTTCAAACTTGTATAATCACTCAGGTTTGACTAACAGTCAGTTTCTGCTGGGTGTTGCTCAGACAAGTACAACACTCACAAGAAAGCTCACATGCACTTTACTATTATCTGCAGCTTTCCTCAGGGAGTATTTTTTAGTCGGTTTTAAACAGCTTGAAAACATGTATCACAGAAACTACAGGGTGGAGTTTGTTGGGCTGGCAAGCTTTTGCTTGTAGCAAGTGGCATATTTTTATTTCTGAGTAAGATACATTGAAAACTTGTCCTAACTTTAACAGTTACTAATTGTTGTTTTTACAGGGTTACTCGTTGCACTTTTGGGTCTCATAAAATGCTACCATTAACTGCCACTGGCTGGTAGGCTGCAAAACTCTGGCCTTATTAAGCCTTAATTCATTTGAACAGGTCAGTTAGCTACAGAAATCAAAATTTAAGAGTGACTCCCATGATTGAGCTGAATCTGGAAACAAAAGCAAATCAAGGCAAAGTGAGCTGCAAGCAATAGTGAAAATGCTACGTCGAAATTAATGTGTTAAACATTATTCATTACATAACAGGAATCATTTGCTCCTTAAGGAAAGAATTTTGTTCCACTAATCACTGCATCAGTTTTGTGTTAATATACAAGATGACCTGAAATGTTTTGTCACCTTATTACGAGTTAAAAATCTAAGGCTCAGGCTGCAATCACACACATTGACACTAAATCCTGTCATAATGAGGATTCACAGGATCTTTGTTTCAGTGTTTCAGTTTGAACACAAAGTGACAGCAGAGCTGCTGAAAAACAGCTCAAAAGCTCTTTGACAGAAAAATGTCTCCACAGAGAGTCTCTCCAGAAACGGTTAAAGACAGAAATGGAGGCTTCAAAGCTGCAATTATCAGCATCAGCAGCTGAACAAAGAGGTCAAAAGTTAAAGAAACATTTTATTCCAGCAGACACGTTAAACATATATCATACAGTTGGTGCTTTGTCATGTTTTTGATGTTTTTTTAATATTTCATGGAAATTATTCAGGACCCACAGTGGGCCCACAGACTATGAAAACTTTAACTTTAAATTTATTATTTATTGCTGCAGTCAGAGTAACATTTATAGAATAATTAGGAATTTCACCTAAACATGTCTGGAAATTAAAGCCTAATGATTGTGTTATATCTTTTTAAATGATAACTTTATTATTAATTATTATTATTAATTTATTTATTATTATTTATTATTATTATGATTTAACTTGCCTAATATTCTCAGTCTCATGTTTTTGTCTTGTGGACACAGGGATGTAATCAATCTCAACAATACTAATATCTCTCAAAAGAGAAGAGCCACTCAATCAGTAGTGAAAACATCAATATTCATATAAAATAATCTCAAAACCAGAACAACGGGCTCTCAACTGAATGAGGAAATTGGCACCTATGGTATATTAATATGCATTACTTGATGACTTCTGCCTTCTGCAGCACATCAGCTCTTTTTAAGCCCACATAAGTGAAGGAGTTCAGAGTATCTGACTGACTGTCAGGCAGGACTGACCTATTTATGTGGGACTTTGTCTTTGTCTTCTCTATCAGCCCATCATAGCAGCTGCACCAGGTGATAGCACAGGAAGAAAGATGCTAGTTACATAAATAAAAAACTTCTAAGCTAATGAACGTCCCTCTGCTTAGAATCAAATAAACATTCATTTGATAAATAAATAATAATAATATAATAATAATACATTTTATTCATAGGCGCCTTTAAGACCCTAAAGGTCACCTTACAATAACACAAGAACAATAGCAGCAATAAAATATAATAAACATGGAAAAATAAAATTTAGAAATAGGGTAAAAAAAAATAAAACAAAACACAAGTATAAAAGCTGAGCAAGGTAAAAATGGACTAAGACAAATCAGGTGTATGCAATTCTGAATAGATCTGGTTGAAGTGCATCCAAAGTCTCGGGGCAGAACCACTTAGAGTCCCAAGGCAGTCAGACGAGCAGGTGGAATAGACAGAAGGCAAGCTTAAGAAGAGCGGAGTGTGCGATGTGGTGAGTATGTATGGAGAAGATCAGATAAATATGGAGAAGTGAGGTTATAAGGCACCTTGAAAGTGAGTAAATAAGGAAGTAAATAAGGAAGAAAAAAGAAATCGATCAGTAAAATAATAACTACTCCCACAGCATGAATTTTGATTATCTAAATTACTGAGAAACAATTTCCTCTCCATATTTCATGTTATCTGCTTTAAGGTGTGTGTTTGAGCGTTATATCAGGGAGCCTCTTCTCATTTGAGGCTTTCTTTTTCACATGAGCTACAGTATTCAGAGTCGCATACAGTAAGGACATTAAACCCTTTTTTAAAACTGTAACCAGACTGACAGTGGCAGAGCTCTGTCAAGCAAAGCTGTAATAAATGCACAAATTTCTTCAAAATTGAATTTTAACCATTAGAGAAAATTATTTAAAACCATGTCACAGACATATAATCACGTGCAGCTACTTTGAATACAGTAGATAATTGTTTAGATTCTTTCTCTGATGGATCTTTCTGAGTTAACTTCAATAATTACTTCCTCCAAACCATCAACGTGTCTTTTAGACCCCATTCCTACAAAACTGCTGAAAGAAGTCCTGCCATTAATTAATGCTTCTGTCTTAAATATGATCAACCTATCTCTAATAATCGGTTATGTACCAAAGGCCTTTAAGCTGGCTGTAGTTAAACCTTTACTTAAAAAGTAGTTATGTACTCAGTGAAGGACAGGCCCCTGCACGGTATTTACCACCAGCAGATAGAGGAAGTGGCTGACATCCAGAAATCCTACCAGTGGCTGGACAAAGCTGGACTGAAAGACAGCACAGAGGCACTAATCATGGCAGCATAGGGACAAGTTCTGAGCACAAGATCCAAAGAGGCTGGGGTCTATCACACCAGGTAAGACGGCAGGTAATACGGCAGGTCAAAATGGGATACACCCTCAAGGGTGGTGGAGATTGGCTGAGCTAAGATCCTGTGGGACTTCCAGATAAATAAAATGGCGAAGACTAACAAACTGGATATAGTGGTAGTAGACAAACAAGCCGTAGTGATAGATGTAGCAGTTCCGAATGACAGCAACATAAGGAAAAAGGAACACGAGAAGCTGGAGAAATACCAAGGGCTCAGAGAAGAGCTCGAGAAGATGTGGAGGGTGAAGGTAACGGTGGTCCCAGTGGTAATCGGAGAACTAGGTGCAATGACTCCCAAGCTAGGCGAGTGGCTCCAGCAGATCCAAGGAACAAAATTAGATCTCTCTCTCTCTCTGTCCCATTTATGTTCCCATTTGTGTTTGGTTCCCACAGTGCTCTCTCACCCTAGTGTGTGTTCTCAGTTTTAGGTTTCAGTAACCTCAAACAGAAGTTTTCAGTTTCCTATTTTTTTTTATTAGCTTCTTCAATTTGAGTGTCTGCATTTAGGTCCTCATTTCCAGGACACCTATGACAATTATTACTGATTCATTTGACATGTAATAGTATTCCCATTACAGTACAAAAACTCCCAAAAAACCTTAGTCCAGATTAAAACATGTAAGTTGTAATCTGTTGTGCAATGCCCTACATAAGTAAATAGGAGATGTAGGACTGTCTGCGATTCATGTGCTCTCATGTTTTACAGATCAGGGATGGAGAAGGCCTTACCAGTGCAGCTGCTGGAAATGTTGAAGAACTTGGGAGACGAGGAGGTGAAGCATTTACACTTTTACCTGCAGTATGAACCTGGAGGTGATTTACCCACAATCTACAAGTCCCAGCTGGAGAATGCAGACAGACTAAAAACAGTAGATCTGATGGTGCAGGCATATTCAGACCGAGTTATGGAGGTGGCGAGGTAGATTATAGAGAGGATGAATGAAGGTCAGTCAGAGAAAAACAGACATTAAACACTCAGAGCAATATGCAGACACAAAATTGTCAAAATTTATATTATGAAATGTATGTAAACTGAGGATGTTATAGGCTTACCTTTTAATTCAGTGTTTTTACTCCTCAAAGTATGTTTGAATACAAATATTATATTTACATTATTTTGAAATCATGCACGTTTTCAGTTTTAAAAAGACCAGTTCATGATTCAAGTCACATTTTACTCCAACAGGAAGTCCCTCAGTCAAGGAAGCTTCATCGATTACATCAGAAGGTAGGAATCAGTCGTCATCAGTTTGTCTGAAGAGAGATAGATACGGCAGAAACACATACCTGAGCTGACCAATGTGAATGCTTTTTCACATGATATCTCTTTTGCCTCAGCGTAGCTCAGCGGTCAGAGCTCTAATGCGTGAATGGTTGATCATTTTAATATTATCTAACTTCAGTTCACTGGCTATAATAGCAGTTACCTGATATTTAGGCTTTGGAAGCACATCCAGTTAAAACAGAAGACAACAGAGCTTTACATGAGATGTAAGGATGGTTCATAGCAGATTTTAAAAAACAAACTAGAAAACCACCTAACATGTTTGGAATCAGAAATAGTCATGCTTTAACCCTTGGATGCACAACCTACCAATACCTACACTCTTCCACGAGTGGGGTCAAAAATGACCCCAAATAGAAACAATGCATTTTGCTATAAACTCAGTTGTTATTCTTCAAAATTTTTTAAAACAAAGAGTTGTAATGTTTTCATATTTGAGTTATTCCTCATAAAACATGTTTGTGACATGAGGCCCTTTGCATTTTTATTTATTTTTTCATTAATTTTAAGAAATTGCAGTTTTTGTATCACTTTTGTATGCTTGCACGGCATATACTGCAGAAGCTGGGTCTTCCCTCTGAAAGGCACAAGTTGTTCACCCACTGTAACACAATCACTGAGGATGAATTTCTGCCTGCAGTTGACCAGGAACAGGCCCCATATGTAGCAGAAAGCTGCCACGTGGTTTGTTTTCAGTCGGTAGGCTCTCGTCCTCTTGTCATCAAAGTGCAAGAAACGGCAAACATCTTTAAATATTTGTATTGACATAGTGGCCTTGTACAATGGGTTATGCAGAGGACTCCCAAAAAACACACTGACTGGTACATCCCAGTTCTTCTCACCTCCTGCAAGAATGGTCAATCAAATGAAGGCCAGGAGCTTAAGTTTGATTACATTTTTCCACTCTTTTCCCCTGTCTGTGGCTACTCTTCGTGCCTCCATGTTTGTGCATGTAAGAACCTCTTATATTAAATTATCAGACATGAACATCTTCCATACATTTCCTGGGGAGAAAGTACTAAACCCAGGTGTAAGCCCTGGCTGACTAATTCAGAATATTGTGGCTAGAGCAGTAAGAGGGCCTCATTCTGTTAGACTCAATATCCATCTCCTCTTCAGAGGACTCATCAGAGGACTCCTCTGTATCTGACTGGCCTTGTTCAGTGGGGGGGACAATAGTCTGGGTCCTCTATATCTTAGATGTCAGATACTGAGTCAGTGCCTCCAATGGGCTCTTCATCCCATCCGTCTTGTATAACTTGTAGGGCAAGGTCCACAGGGATCCTAGCTGGCCTCATAGCAGCCATGTTACTTTAAATATTAAAAAAAAAAACATCAGAAAGGACAATGTTTGAAATGCACAGGAAACTATAAACAGGGCTGCGCATAAATGGTCCGCAGGTGCGCATTTGCTGTCAAAATAAAAGACGCATACCAGATAAGAAGTTGGAACGCTCATTTGCGTACATTAGATGTTCTGGAGGAGGACAGACATTTGTTCAGAACTCTTAAAGATGTCGAAGAAGCAAGCTCCGTAAGCAATTACTTTGGTGTTCCTCCACCACAAAAGAAGCACGTATTCTCTGAATTTCCGGGAATACTTTTATTTTGACAGTGAATGCACATCTGCGGACCACTTATGTGCAGCCCTGACTATAAATCATGTATGTTACTGTGTAAAAATTAATACTTGATCCATCAGAAGTGTAAGTGGGTCAGTCAGAGTTGCTAAGAATGAAAGTTTCAGATTCCATAGCAACTGCTTGGGGTCATTTTTGACCCCACTTATGGAAGAGTGGGGTAGTGATACAAAAACTGCATTTTTTTAAATTAATGAAAAAATAAATAAAATGCAAATGGCCTCATGTTACAAACATATTTTATGGGGAATACCTGGAATATGAATATATTACAACTTTGCATTTTAAAGATTTTGAAGAAAAACAACCTGTGGGGTCAAATTTGGCCTGCCATTCTACTTTTAAATACTCTAATAACAACAAGCAGGCCTGCAGTGTGAGAGTAAAGTGCTCTAATAGGTCTTTTTCAGAAAATCATTTTTGAAAGTATTTGATATATCTAAAATTTCAAACCTGTCCAGGCTTTGTGACAAGTTTTTTATGGAAATCGGAGGTGGTGAGGTATTAGAAAAGTCATTAAGAGGCAAACAAGTGAATACATATAGATCTTCGCACCACAAAAACCGCAATAGACTAATCATCTAATATCCTCTTTTAAATTCAGATGCTCTTCGACAATGTCAGCTTAAACTCAAGTATAACATGAAAGAGAAGTTCCACTGTGTGTTTGAGGGGATCGCTAAAGCAGGAAACCCAACCCTTCTGAATCAGATCTACACAGAGCTCTACATCACAGAGGGAGGGACTGTAGAGGTCAATGATGAACATGAGGTCAGACAGATTGAAACAGCATCCAGGAAACCAGACAAAGAAACAACAATCAGACAAGAAGACATCTTTAAAGCCTCACCTGGAGGAAATAAACCAATCCGAACAGTGCTGACAAAGGGAATGGCTGGCATTGGGAAAACAGTCTTAACACAGAAATACACCTTGGACTGGGCTGAAGGCAAAGCCAACCAGGACTTCCAGTTCATGTTTCCATTCACTTTCAGAGAGCTGAATGTGCTGAACGAGGAAAAGTTCAGCTTGGTGGAACTTGTTCATCACTTCTTTACTGAAACCAAAGAAGCAGGAATCTGCAGCTTTGAAGACTTCCAGGTTGTGTTCATCTTTGATGGTCTGGATGAGTGTCGACTTCCTCTGGACTTCCACAAAACTACAATTCTAACTGACCCTAGAAAGTCCACCTCAGTGGATGTGCTGCTGATAAACCTCATCAGGAGGAAACTGCTTCCATTCTCTCATCTCTGGATAACGACACGACCTGCAGCAGCCAATCAGATCCCTCCACAATGTGTTGCCAAGGTAACAGAGATCAGAGGGTTCACTGACCCACAGAAGGAGGAGTACTTCAGAAAGAGATTCAGAGATGAGGAGCAGGCCAGCAGGATCATCTCCCACATCAAGACACAACGAAGCCTCCACATCATGTGCCACATCCCAGTCTTCTGTTGGATCACTGCTACAGTTCTGGAGGATGTGCTGGAAACCAGAACGGGAGAACAGCTACCCAAGACCCTGACTGAGATGTACATCCACTTCCTGGTGGTTCAGGCCAAAGTGAAGATGGTCAAGTATGATGAAGGAGCTGAGACAGATCCACACTGGAGTCCAGAGAGCAGGAAGATGATTGAGTCACTGGGAAAACTGGCTTTTGATCAGCTGCAGAAAGGAAACCTGATCTTCTATGAATCAGACCTGACAGAGTGTGGCATCGATATCAGAGCAGCCTCAGTGTACTCAGGAGTGTTCACACAGATCTTTAAAGAGGTGAGAGAACTGTACCAGGACAAGGTGTTCTGCTTCATCCATCTGAGTGTTCAGGAGTTTCTGGCTGCTCTTCATGTCCATCTGACCTTCATCAACTCTGGAATCAATCTGCTGGAAGAACAACAAACAACCTCCAAGAAGTCTGAAACAAGAGAATCTGCAGAGACACACTTCTACCAGAGTGCTGTGAACAAGGCCTTACAGAGTCCAAATGGACACCTGGACTTGTTCCTCCGCTTTCTCCTGGGTCTTTCTCTGCAGACCAATCAGAGTCTCCTACGAGGTCTGCTGACACAGAAAGGAAGTAGCTCACAGTCAAATCAGGAAACCGTTCAGTACATCAAGGAGAAGCTCAGTGAGAATCTTTCTGCAGAGAAAAACATCAATCTGTTCCACTGTTTGAATGAACTGAATGATTGTTCTCTAGTGGAGGAGATCCAACGGTCACTGAGGTCAGGACTATTCTCCTCACTTTCTGCTGTTCAGTGGTCAGCTCTGGTTTTCATCTTACTGTCATCAGAAAAAGATCTGGATGTGTTTGACCTGAAGAAATATTTTGCTTCAGAGGAGGCTCTTCTTAGGCTGCTGCCAGTGGTCAAAGCCTCCAACAAAGCTCTGTAAGTAAATGTGTGATCAGTCTTTTATTTATAAAAGATTAAAATGTAAAACTTTTTTACAAATTATAAAACTTAAAATGATCAAATAATAATAAAATTATTATCAGCACTAACTAAAGTATATCACATTTAGTGTTTAATAGCAGCAGTAAATGTCAGAGTGTATTAAACATTTCTGGGTGTCACCTTTTATCAAAGAACCATCTAGAATCATCCTGTGATGTACCCAGAGGTCCACCATCAACTCCTTTCAAAGTAAATACAAATACAATGAAAATAAAAATCTGTGACATGTGACATGTCCTGTGAGCTTATTGCTCTGCATGAGTTCACTTCAGCCTCACTAGTACAGTTGTCCCAGTTCTGCAGCTGCTTGCAGATTCAATCATATTTCTCGTGTTTCTTCCTCTTGCCATATCTTCGTTATGCATTTTTGTCACTCTCTTGTATGTCATGCTCTTAGTGTTTGAATTTACACAGTCTCAGAACCTTTAAAAATGTGACAGAATGCAATTGCTAGTAAGTAAATGTCAGGGGACCCTGACATTTACACTGTGGAGAAAGAGGCATGAGATTTTTGACTTCTTCTCACTGCTTTGTGGAGGACTTTTATGTAAGGACATGACTAATTGCTATATCTACTTTTGCAGAAATGATTTCCATGAAAACTTTTCTGGTTCAACACAAAAAATTCCCTTTTGAGATCTATTGATTTTTCTAACCTCATTAATTTTATGTCTTTAGATTCTGAGATGAAGCTTGCATGATCATGGATTTGAACCCGGGAACACTCCTGTTTCGAAAATAATATGCAGGTTGATTTTCAGAAAATAGTTAATGCATCTTGAAAACTATTAAAATATTAGGCACAACACCATAAGATGCAAATACGGGATGGTTGAAAAACACAACAATCATATGACCCCTATGAGCATGCACCCTGAAAAACAGTGGGAAGGAAAAACTCCCTTTTAACAGGAAGAAACCGCCTGCAGAACCAGGCTCAGGGAGGGGCGGCCATCTGCCTCAACCAGTTGGGGTGAGAGAAGGAAGACAGGATGAAAGACATGCTGTTGAAGAGAGCCAGAGATTAATGACAAGTATGAATCAATGTAGAGAGGTCTACTGAAACATGTTGAGTGAAAAAGGTGACTAAAGAAGGAACACCCATCATAGGAATCCAATACTATACTGCTATGGTAGCCAACGTTTCAAATGTAGGTTTGACAGGTTTATCAGTGAATGCTTTATCCAAAACCTAGTGAGGGTTTACTCATGTTTGCCACTGAGTGGCTGTAGCTCAGGAGGTAGAGCAGGTCACCTACTGATCGGAAGGTTAGTGGTTCAATCCATAGCTTCTCTTTTCTGCATGTCAAGAGTGTTAATGTGTATGAATGTAATAGTGATGTGTTGGTCGCGAATGAAACGGCACTTAGAGCCGGATCTTTGAAGTGAACGACACGAGCCGGCTCCTTTTTGGGAGCCGTGGGTTTTTTTTTCTTTCTCTCACCCTCTCTCTTGCACTTTTTTCCACTTCACTCTGCACACGAGCCTTGTGCTTGCGCTGGGAAGAGGGGGGAGGGGCACAGTAGCACAGGAACAGAGCGGGAGGGAGAGACAGAGAAAGAGAGCCAGGGACAACAACGTCACATTAGAAATCAGAATCAGAATCAGAATCAGAATTGAGTTTATTGGCCAAGTATATGTGCAGACACATACAAGGAATTTGGTTTTGGTAGATGGTGGCTCTCAAGCACAGCAATGTAAATCACACACACACACACACACACGCACACACACACACACAAACACACACACGTGTCTATATATACATTACACATGCATACACATACATACACAAAGCTGTGTAAACCAACTATAAATAACTAATCTAAACTTATATACATAAAATACAGAAATGAATGAGGTGGAATGAATACTACAGAATGTACATAAGGTGCAGTTGCAGTCTAGCAGTGGGAGCAGTGTGAAAGGTCAACTGTTTAGAAGGGAGATGGCGAGGGGAAAGAAACTGTTCCTGTGTCGGGTGGTCCTGGTCTGCAGGCTTCTGTACCGTCTGCCAGAGGGCAGCAGATCAAAAAGTCTGTGTCCAGGGTGTGAGGGGTCTGTGATGATTTCCCCTGCCCATTTCCTGGTTCTTGAGAGGTACAGATCCTGGATGGAGGGCAGGGGGGCGCCGATGTTCCTTTCTGCTGCCCGTACAGTGCAGTCTGCTCCTGTCCTGTTTAGTGGCTGCAACATACCAGACTGTGATGGAGGAGCACAGGACAGACTCAATGACCACAGTGTAGAACTGGATTAGCAGGTCCTCTGGAAGACTGTACTTCCCCAGTTGTCTCAGGAAGTACATCCTCTGCTGGGTCTTTTTGAGGATGGAGTTGATGTTGGTCTCCCACTTCAGGTCCTGGGAGATGGTGGTACCCAGGAACTTGAAGATCTTCACAGTCGACACAGGGCTGTCTAATATGGTAAGGGGGGGGCAGAGTTGAGGGATGTTTCCTGAAGTCCACTGTCATCTCTACAGTTTTAAGAGTGTTCAGCTCCAGATTGTGCTGACTGCACCAGTGTACCAGCCGCTCAACTTCCTGCCGGTATGCAGAGACGTCACCATCCTGAATGAGGCCAATCACAGTGGTGTCATCTGCAAACTTTAGGAGTTTAACAGCCGAGTTCTTGGAGGTGCAGTCGTTAGTGTAGAGGGAGAACAGTAGTGGTGAGAGGACACATCCTTGAGGGGCACCAATACTGAGGGACCGGGTTTCAGAGGTGATCTCCCCCAGCTTCACTTGTTGCTTTCTGTCTGTCAGGAAGCTGGTGATCCACTGACAGGTGGCTGGTGACACGCTGAGCTGGGAGAGTTTGGAAGAGAGAGGTTCAGGCACGATGGTGTTAAAAGCCGAACTTAAGTCCACAAACAGGACCCTGGCATAAGTTCCCGGGCGGTCGAGGTGTTGCAGGATGTAGTGCAGCCCCATGTTCACTGCATCATCCACCGACCTGTTTGCCCGGTAGGCAAACTTCAGAGGGTCCAGCTGGTGGCCTGTAATGTCCTTCAGATGGGCTAACACCAGTCGTTCGAAGGATTTCATGACCACAGACGTCAAGGGGACAGGTCTGTAGTCATTCAATCCTGTGATGGTGGGTTTCTTGGGAACAGGGATGATGGTGGAGCGTTTGAAGCAGGATGGAACTTCACACAGCTCCAGGGATCTGTTGAAGATGCGAGTAAAGATGGGAGCCAGCTGTTCAGCACAGGTTTTGAGGCAGGAGGGTGAGAGGTGTGATGGAGGTCGTTGAGTCTGGATTGGAGAGGGTGGTGGTTGTCGTTGGGTCTGGATTGGGGAGGGTTGGGGTGGTCATTGAGACTGGATTGGGGAGGATGAGGGTGAAGGGGGGAGAGGTGGAAGGTGTGTTGGGGGTCAGTGTCTGAAGCAATGTCTCTGGGGAGGGGAGGGTGAGGCGTGGGAGTCTGTCCGTCTCAAACCTGCAGTAGAATGTGTTTAACTCATTGGGCAGGTCTTTGTTTGCTTCAACAGTGGGTGGAGGGCATCTGTAGCTGGTGATTTCCTGCTGGCCCCTCCACACTGACGCAGGGTCGTTGGCTGAGAGCTGTTCTTCCAGCTTCTGGGAGTAGATCCTTTTAGCTGCTTTGATCTCCTTGGTCAGTGTGTTCCTGGCTTGCTTGTACAGGGCCCTGTCACCACTTCTGTAGGCATCCTCCTTGGCCTTACAAAGATGTTGGAGTTTAGGAGTGAACCATGGTTTATTGTTGTTGTATGTGCAAAAGGTCTTTGTTGGCACACACACGTCTTCACTGATGTATGATGTCACAGTGTCCGTCAGCTCATCCAGGTTATCAGATGCAGCTTCAAAAACAGTCCAATCAGTGGAGTCAAAACAGTCCTGCAGTTTCTGCTTTGCTGCGTTAGTCCACTTCTTCACAGTTTTGACTACAGGCTTGGCATGTTTGAGTTTTTGCCTATAAACTGGAACAAGATGGACCATGCAATGATCAGAATGTCCCAAAGCTGCCCGGGGAACAGAGTGATAGGCATCTTTTAGAGTGGTGTAACAGTGATCCAGTATTATGTTGTCCCTTGTGGGGCAGTCTATATGCTGTCTGTATTTAGGGAGTTCGTGGTTGAGGTTTGCTCTGTTAAAATCCTCAAGGATAATTGTAAAGGAATCCGGGAATTTCCTTTCCAGGGTGGTGATCTGGTCAGCCAGCTCGCACAGTGCGTGGTTCGCGTTGGCCTGAGGAGAGATGTAAACTCCGACCAGCATGAAGGAAGAAAACTACCGCGGTGAATAAAACAGTTTACAATTGATGAAAAGACTTTCCAAGTGTGGGCTGCAGTGTTTCTGTAACACTGTGACATCAGTACACCAACCTTCATTAACGTAGAAGCAGACTCCACCACCTTTTGTTTTCCCCGAGAGCTCAGTTTCGCGGTCCGCCCGGTGAAGTTGGAAGCCCGGCAGATTTAAGACTGGGACTCACTCACTGAGCCAGGTTTCAGTGAAGCAGAGGGCAGCAGAGCATGCAAAGTCCTTGTTAGTCCGGTTTAAGAGCAGTAATTTGTCGACTTTGTTTGGAAGAGAGCGGAGATTTGCGAGGTGAATGGAGGGGAGTGCCGTGCGGAATCCTCGCCGACGTAGTTTCACCAGCGCACCAGTGTGAGTCCCCTGTCTACGTCTCCTCCAGGAGCCACAGAGAGCTGCTGCGCCTCCAACTAAAATCTCCAAAAAACTTTCCGGGTTTGTGAAAAATAGATAAGAACTATAGTGAGACGACTGCCTGATGTTTAGCAGTTCATGTCTGGAGAAAGTGATGTGGTCTGAGTGCCCAAAAGTGCAGAAAATAAACAGAAACAAGAAAAGTGCGAGAGAGCACAGTACCGAGGCTGCCGTCCTCGGCGCCATCTTGAATGTCCTCATCAAATCAAATCAAATTAATTTTTATTTATAAAGCACTTTTCATACAAAAAATGTAGCACAAAGTGCTTTACATGGTTAAAAGCAGCCCACCCCACCTGCCCTCCAACTCACTCCCCACACTTTCATTAACATAAGCAATGTGAATACAGACATATCCCCCACACACACACGCATGCACACTTAAAAAGTAAAATTGGGCTGGGTACGCATGAGCCAAGTGAGGAAACACTATCACAGGGAGCCGTCTGCACCGGAAGCCGGTCACAGACCGCAGCCTCCAGGCTAGGAACACAGCAGGAGGGAGGCAAAGAAGCCCCGGTGCAGAGAGCGCCCTCCGAGGAAACACTGGAGATATGACACAATAGGATATATACAGGGTAAAAAGATAAAATAAATAAGAATGGGATACAATATAAATAGAAATAGAAATAGAAAATAAATAAATAAGAATAAAATCAATAAATATTAGGTAAAACCTAAATGAATAAATAGAATAACAGGATAGAATAAATAATCATAAAATAAATAAACGTTAAGTAAAAGCTAAATTAAAAAGGTGGGTCTTGAGCCTGTTCTTAAAAACATGTACGTTCTCTGCGGCCCTGAGCTCCTCTGGCAGGCTGTTCCACAGACGAGGACCTTTGCAGCTTTTCAGTGGTGGCCCACTGAAAAGCTGCCTCTCCGTGAGTATGTGTCCTGACTTTAGGGACAATCAAAAGGCCAGTACCAGAGGACCTCAGGGTCCGCGAGGGTTCATATGGTAAAAGCAGATCTGAGAGATAAGAAGGTCCAAGACCAGTAAGACATTTAAAAAAAAATAAAAGAACTTTAAAATCCTGAAACACACGGGGAGCCAATGCAGCAAATCTAAAACCGGTGTAATGTGGGCCTGCCCTCTGGTCTTCGTCAGCACACGAGCTGCAGAGTTTTGTAAAAGTTGTAAAGTTGAAATATTCTTTTTAGGAAGACCAGAGAGCAGGGCATTACAGTAATCAATGCGACTGGTAATAAAAGCATTCATCAACATCTCCGTGTTGGTCCGAGAGAGAATAGGGCGGACTCTGGCTATATTTTTTAGATGATAAAATCCAATTTTGGTTACATGTTTAATATGTAGGATAAAACCAAGCTCAGAGTCAAAAATGACACCCAGGTTTTTCACTTGTAGCGATATCATAAGGTATAGTAAGGTATAGAAAGGTATAGTAATCATCCACAACTATTTTCAGTTGCAGAAAATAAAGGATTCAGAAAGTTTAATAATGCAGGCCTAAATGACAGAGAATATGCATCTTCTTTTTGTTTTCATATTTAAATGTATATTTAATTGTGTTGTGGTTTGCAGGGTTTTGTGTTGTTTCACTTTAAATTTGTTTAAAAGGAAAAAGCTGAAAGTTTAAATAGTTAAAAGTTGAAATGTGAATAGTTGGTTTTTGTATTATATGATTTATTTATTACATTTTATGTGGAGTGAATGAATAAAAGTATATTTACGGTGACTGCTAGAGACAAAGCATGTACAAACTCCAAAACACGTACAAACTCCAAAACACGTACAAACTCCGAAGCACGTACAAACCCTGAAGCACGTACAAACTCCAAAACACGTAAACGCTCACATTCGCACACTGGTGGAGGCATGCTACAGCTGCCCTGGGGCAGACTGACAGAAGCAAGGCTACTATATCGCGCCATCGGCCCCTCTGGCCAATATCAGTAGGTGGGAGGTGAAGTGTCTTGCCCAAGGATACAACGACCGGGACTGTTCGAACCGGGGCTCGAAGCGGCAACCTTCCGATCATAAGACAAACTGCCAACTCTTGAGCCACGATCGCCCTTTGATTTGAATATATATGAGTGCTTTTGTATAAATACACAAACACTACACATATGCTTTCAATTGTGTAATTTAAGTGATCTAGGTAGCTCTGTTTTTGGAAGTTCAGTTAACGCTAGAAATGTGCTTTGGAATTTGTACGTGCTTTTTGGAGTTTCTATGTGCTTTGTCTTTAGGGACCACCTCATATATTCATATAAATAAAACCACTTTGTTTTTACATTAGTAATTCCTTTTGTGAATAATTTTGTATTATTGTTAATAATAAATAAATCAACAAAACAACCTGAAGAGCCAGTTGGGGGCTGAAAGAGCTGGCTCTTTTTAGTGAGCCGAGCCGAAAGAGCCGGAAATCTCGTCACTAGAATGTAATTAGGAAGGTGGTGGCCCAGATCGGGTGTGCCAGAGGTAATCCACACATGGGCCAGCACAGGACCACCAGCCTTTCTGCAACTGGCCTTGTGCTCGCCCATGTGTGGGCCGCTGCTGGTAAAACCAGATCTGGTCCACCAAAGGGCCGTCATTCTTTGTGGTATGTGGGCCATGTGTAAGCACATTGTGTGGGCCAGATGTGGGCCATACCAATTTTGCTATGTGGGAATGGGGTGAAATGGAACTATAAGATCATTAAGATCTTTATCCTGTCTTCCCTTCCTGTGCTGAATTGTAGCGTAAGCGAATCACTCAGGACTCACTCACCCCTTCCTTCCTGTGCTGAACCATAGCGCGAACGAATCACTCAGGACTCACTCAGGACTCACTCACCCCCTCCCTTCCTGTGCTGAATCATAGCGCAAACAAATCCCTCACGCGCTCACCCCCTCCCTCCTGGTTCACAGCTTCTTCTTCTTCTTGTTTGGCAACCAATGTTAAGGCACATTACCGCCCCCTGGCTCACAGCTCAGTGGACATTTAGATGAGAAAATATATATTTGACACATTTAGGGAAAATCCTAATAAAATAAAAATAAACAAAATAAATGTTCCCTTTAGAAATGTTTTTTGCTCTTTTTTTTCTCTATAAAATAGTTGTTTTCTTTTAGAATTCATCTTAGCAGTAGGATATACATAAAATAGTTGTTTTCTTTTAGAATCACTCATCTTAGCAGTAGGATATACATGAAAAGAGAAGAAAATTAAGTTTGAGTGAAAATGTACATTTTTTGCATTCTCTGGTCAACTGACTCAGTGACGCAAATGACTCAAAAAACCCGATTCACTTTGGTGAGTGACTTATTAAAACTCGATTCAGTAAAACGAATCAAAATTACCATCACTAGTAAGAATTATTTTGAATTATCGTAGCTATTTAAATTGGGAAAATGACAAAGAGCACTGTAAGCCTTTGCCAGCAGGTCAGACATATCAGTCAGACAGACAGATTTTCTTGTAAAAGGTGCAACATATGAAAAACATATTTTTCTTTTCTTTTTTTAGACTGAGTATTCCTGATCTCTCAGAGAGAGGCTGTGAAGCTCTGTCCTTGGTTCTCAGCTGCCAGTCCTCAAGTCTGAGAGAACTAGACCTGAGTTTCAATGACCTGCAAGCTTCAGGAGTGAAGCTTCTCTCTGCTGCAGTGGAGAGTCCATGGTGTACACTGGAAATGCTTAGGTAAGTTTAAGTAATATTCAATACTCTTTAAGAATAAACACAGTCAATTAAAATTCTAAGAAAATCAAGGTAATCTTTTTTGATTTATTGTTGTATTTGAATATTTTTCATTGTTAGTGTGACAAATTTACAGCATGTTGCAACATCTCTTGTCTATATGACAAAAAAGACTCTTAAATATCTTCTTTTTCACACACTGCATCTCTGTAACCTCTCAGAGAGAAGCGATGAAGCTCTGTCCTCAATTCTCAGCTCCCAATCTTCCAGTCTGAGAGATCTGGACCTGAGTAACAACAACTTGCATGATTCAGCAGTAAATCTACTGACTGCTGGATTTAGGGCTCCACACTGTAAAGTGAATACTTTGAGGTCAGATCAAAGGATATTGTGTTATTTATCAGTAGGCAGATTTAACCAATAAGAATATACTATGCTACTAACAGATACCTTAGATGGGCAGCAATGAAATAACACCCAAAGCAGGAGAAGATTTTCTGGTGCCCCCCCCCCCCTCCAAACACACACACACACACACACACACACACACACACCCTTTCTTACTTTTGTTTTTATTCGTTTATTAGGGTCCATGTGAATACTGGTAGCCTGAGGCTACCCGGACACCACGGACATTGCACTGTTGGTCCAACTCATCCAGGATGACACATCAATATGTGGCATTGGCAGAAGGTTTACTGTGTCTCCCAGCACATTCTCAAGAGCATGTAGGAGATTCTGGGAGACAGGCAGTTACACTAGGGGAGTTGGACAGGGCTGTAGATCATCCTTAAGCAATCAGCGGGACTAACAAAGTCAGAAAGGAGGGGAAAAATATAACTGGTTTCCACCCATAAAACCATCCCTGTTTTGAGCGTTATCTTATTGTTGCCCCTCCAAGGCACCTGCTAATTTTATTTGGACAAAACCAGCTTAAACTGATCTTCTCTTTTCTACAAACAAGAATGAGCACTACCAGAGCTATAAAATAACTTCCAGCAGACTACTGGTGTTAATGAGTCTGAGCAAACAATCATAAAAAAGACTTCATCATGGTGGTATGAGGGCCTGATATCCTTTAGTGGGCCCTCCCCTCACTGCCTGGCATGTGAAATCCAATTTGCATTTGCCATAAACTACCAGAATTGAGCCACCACTGTACTGAATACCATCTTGATAAGTGTATATTTTTCTTTTTTTCAGCAGTGTATTTTAGCTAATAAACCTCATTTTTTTCTTGTATCTTAGTAAGGTATGAATGATTCCTGAAAAGACAGAATTAAGTATTGTTACATGTAATAACTTTTCAGTGCACCCTCAGTTCACTTCAGCAACAATGTTTGTTTAATGTTTATCTTTCATTTTCAGACTTAGTCACTGCAAGTTCTCAGAGAGAGGCTATGACGCTCTGTTCTCAGTTCTCAGCTCCCACTCCTGTAGTCTGAGACAGCTGGACCTGAGTAACTGTGATCTGGAGGTTTCAGTGAAGTTTCTGTCTGCTGGAGTCAAGAGTCTACACTGTAAAATGGAAACTCTCAGGTCAGGCTTTACGTTTGTCCACTGATGATCATTTCAAACCCGATCCTAATCACTGTATAAACAGTAACTTAATAGAAACATCTTGATCATCATCCACTGAAAATGGTGACTATGTGGACCAAGCGTGGTCCACATAGTCGCCCCCGGAGATGAATCATTCCCCTCATCACCAGACTCTGCTTCCTCCATGGAAGATGTCCCTTCAGGTCTCATTAGTATAGGTACTTTTTGTTTTCTTCCATGTATTTATTGAGTTTTAGACTTTACACGGACACCATCATTAAACAAAACAAAACCAACATAACAGAACAAAGCAGACAAAGCAAACAACCCGGCTCAAGAATACAGATAAATGAATAGAAAATCCAGACACTTTGATTATGAGATACAATTAACGATACACATATGTAAAATAGCAGTGACGTGCTTGTATTATACCAGGGCCCGTAAGAAAATAGCAGAAATATCCAAACCGGCATAAATGGTCCCCATATTTTATGAAACTTTTTGTCCCTACTATGTAACTTGCATTTTAGCAAATTAGTGACACATATTCCAGTACTGTCTGGTGCAATTTAGTCTTAGATGGGGCTGTGTTCTTGATCTAGTTCAAAAGGACACCTTTCCTTGCAAAGAACATTAACAGTACATAGAGCTGCTTTCCAAACTACCACCCGATTTTGTCATTTTCCACTCCAAGTAGCATGCGCAATGGATTCCATTCAGTGTCAGTGGTGAAGATCTTATCCAGTTCACACTTTATGACAGGGGTGGCCAACTCCAGGCCTCGAGAGCCAGTGTCCTTTAGGTTTTAGGTGTGTCCTTAATCCAACACAGCTGATTGAAATAGCTAAATGATCTCCTCAACATGTCTTGAAGTTCTCCAGAGGCCTGGTAATGAACTAATCATTTGATTCAGGTGTGTTGACCCAGGGTGAGATCAAAAACCTGCAGGATGCCAGCTCTCGAGGCCTGGAGTTGGCCACCCCTGCTTTATGACAAACCAAAATTGTTGCATTTTCTGGCAGGACCATAGACAGTGCATGAGGTTGCCCATTTCTATTTTACATTGAGGGCACAGTTTACTTTATTACAGATGCTAAGAGATTTAGCATTCTCTCAGACTTCATTCCATGCCTCGTCACTAATCTCTATATGTAATTCCTTTTCTCAAGTCCTCTTTAAATAAGTTGTGTCCTTGAGCCCAAATTCTTTTAACAGGCCACAACAAATTTTCATAGACGTTCTAAGATTTGGCTGAAATATCTGCTTTTCATAGTTAAAGACCGTTTGTTTATTAAGTATTTTTGTAGCTCTTTGGTTATGGTCCCTTACTTGTAAATATCTAAAGAAGTCGCGCCTATCAATGTTTTATTTATTAATTAGCTGGTCAAAAGATATAAGGTTGGACCCGTCAATTAAGTCAGAAAAAGCAGAAATACCATTCGCAGCCCAGTTCCGAAAGCCAGGGTCAGTGGTCCCAGTCAAAAAGAGAGGATAATCAGATGAGGGAGTAAAAAGAGATGTTAAGTGAGACCTTCCTTCTAGTTTTTGAATCATTCGCCAAACTCTGAAAGTAGATAATGTGAGTGGGTTGTTACAGAACATCTTTAAGGTCTTAACTTTTCCCACAAAAAGCAAATTTTTCAAACGGAATTTGGACATAGAGCTCTCAATATCCAACCAGACAGGAGCGTGCTGTTGTACCCAATCGGCAGCTATACACATATGGGCTCAGCTGATACCTCCTTATATCTGCCATTACCTGCCCAAAAACAGAAGTGACATCATTTTCCAAATGTATTGGTTTTCTTTTACCTTCGAGGCCTTATAAGCCTATACTGGTGTTTTTAAAAGTTATGTTTGACTTTATGAATTTCTGTATTGTTTCTGGGATGCTTAGAACTCAAATTGCACTGCTGGAAATAATTTATTTTAATGCACATGCTGTTTTTTGCAAATTTGCAATTATTATTTTTTATTCAAAAATAAAACTGTGAAGACACTCAAAATAAATTTTCTGTGGTGGGAAACTATTTTGTGCAACATTTTTGTATTTACAGTTTTGAGGGATAAGCCTCTTAAATTTCTCTAACTAGAAATATATATTAAAAATACAAAAATGATTTTCAATTTTTTGTAGTTTATTGCACTTTTTTGCAATTTATGTAATTACCATTCACTTAATGGATACATATTATTAAAATGTGGGCTATAATGGTTGTATTGATGAATAGCAACTTGAAATGCTCCCAAAAATGGCACTACAGCATGTAAAAGTATAATATAAGCTCTGGCGGACTTGGTTCTATGGTAGGTCTTAAAAGGTTAATAGTTTCAACCAGAGAGGGGATTGACATTTCTGGCCGAGTCAACACAACAGGTAAATCATCAGGATTCAGAGTAATCTTATGCTATCGTTGTCCTATGGACAGACCATTTGTGTCTGCCTGAGCTTGTACTGCCTCTGCCAGTGGCTCTATGGCTAATGCAAAGAGGGACAGCCTTGTCTGGTTCCCTTCAGTATCTGGAGTACCGCACCCCATTTGTGAAAACTGCGGAGCAGGGATTGTTATAAAGTAACTTAATCCAGTTTTGATGTACTGATGTATAGCAACTGGAAATGCTCCCAAAAAAAGCACTGCAGCACGTAAAAATAGAAAGATAAGCTCTGGCGGTCTTGGTTCTAAGGTAGGTCTTGAAGGGGTTAAAGGAGTCATTGTAATTGTTCAACAGGGGGCCAGCTAAAATTTCTCCAAATTCTTCATAAAACTTGGCACATTGTCAGTCCGGTCCCGCTATGTTGCCAACCTTCAGCTATTTAATGGCATCTAATACCTCCTGTTTTGATATGGGAGAGTCCAGTTTGAGATTCTGGTCTTCAGACAACTTGGCAAGGTTAAGAGGGGCGAAAAATACATCCAATAGGTCTGCTGTATTTGTCTGAATCTGTGATGCATAAAGGTTGTCATAGAACTTTCTAAATATAATATTAATACTGCTGTTGTCAAAAAACTGTTTTCCATTTACATCTTTAATTGAAGTGATGTTCTGAAAGTCTAATTTCTTCTTAGTCAGGTATTCTAAGTATTTCCCAGGTTTGTCACGATGTTCATAGACCCTTTGCCTAGCAAATCTAATTTTAGTTATTGTATCTTTTGTCAGTAGACAGTCTAATGCTGAACGTAGAGCATAAATTTCTTACCCTTAGAACGCTTTTTTAAGATTATCTCCTTCTGTGTGTTTTAGCTTGGATTCCAAAACCTTCCTCTGCTTGCTTGTCTACGCTTTTTATCTTTAGTATATGAAACCAGCTTTCTTTGTGTTAGCTGGTTTTGTCAAACCAGCTAACACAAAGAATGCCTGGCTATGCTGGACTTGGTGTGGAAGCAGCTCCCAGTGTGAGTTCAGGAGATTGACACCCTGTCTACTTAGAAGATCATCCTCTAACTTTCCTTTTTGATAAAGCTTAAAGTTCGAGCTGGATCAGGTGACCCCGAACCATCCCTTAGTTACGCTGCTATAGGCTCAGGCTGTTGGTGGACTTCCCATGATCCTCTGCTTTCTTCTCCACTCCCCTATTTTCACTCCTGATGTCACTACTGCATGTCCTTAACTTTTGTCTTTTTCCCCTTAGTTTGTGTTTTCTTTTTGTCTCTCTGAACTCATCTCTTCTCTTTCCCCTCACCCTGCAACCAGTCATGGTAGATGCTCCTCCTGGACCCTGTTTTCACTGGGATGATCTTTGTGTCAAAGGGAGTTCTTCTTCCCACCATCACCAAGTGCTGCTCACAGTGGATTGTCTGATGTTTGGGGCTTTCTCTCTAATAATGGAGGCTGTTACCTTACACTGTTAAACATCTTGAGATGACTGTTGTTGTCTGTTGGGAATTGTCATTTTTAAATAAAGTTACATTGAATGGATGTAACTGGATGGATGTTATTGTGACAAAGAGAAAATGATTGTTGACAGATGGATTGTTGTTTTGTGTGTCTGCAGTCTGTCAGGCTGTCTGATCACAGAGGAAGGCTGTATTTCTCTGGCCTCAGCTCTGAGCCCCAACCCCTCCCATCTGAGAGAGCTCGACCTGAGCTACAATCATCCAGGACACTCAGCTGCTGTCGTCTGGACTGAAGGATCCAGGCTGGAGACTGGACACTCTCAGGTATGGAGATAATGTCTGATAGAGGAGGAAGAGCTGGAATCATTTCCTGTGTCCTTCACTCACTTCCTGTTTGTTTCCTGCAGATGATACATAAACAATCACACATGCAGGAATATTTTCAGGGACAGACACAGTAGTCTAACTGGATAGTACATGGACATTTATGTAGGGGTTCTCCAAGGAGTCTAGTTGCAGGAACATTAACCCTTTCATGCATGAATTATGATAAACTCAATCAGGATTTTTTTTTCTTAAGTATTTTTATTCATCTTAAGGCATGCAAGGCATTCTCCTTCTCCGAGCTACTCCCTCCAGACTGTGTTTTTTTTAGTCTAAAAAGGGCGGTCAATGATTTTGTCCTTTTCAAGGTTTTGAAGGCCAGCTAAAACTTTCTTTTTGTAGCTGCTTGTGGCGTCTCACTTTAAGGCTTCGCACGTATTGTTGTCGCACGTATTGTTGAGGAGAGTAGTGATCTTTCTCTGGTAATCTGTTGTGTTTAGAACCACTGTGCACCTTCTTTTGTCAGCTGGTAATACGGTGATATTGTGGTCTTCGCTCAGGAAAGCGACAGCCTTCTTTTCTTGTATTGTGAGGTTAGACGGGGGGACTTTGGCACTGAAGAGGGTGACTGTAACTTTCATCCTGATTTGCTCTACTTCTGTTTGTGATAATTAATTAATCCATATGCCGGTTTCTGTTGCTGTGATGAGGTCCACTATGGGCAACTGTTGAGGAGAAATGGCAAAATTGAAATAGAATTGAAATTGACATCTTGGACTCTCCACCATTTGACCCTAGAACTGAAGAAGCTTCTCGGATGAGAGGTGAAACATCTTCAAGCAACTTAAAGAAGTCCAGACACTTTTCTTTCCAAGCTCCATAGACTACGATGACCTGGATGACTGAGAACCTTCACAAACATATGTGTCTTTTTTGTTCACCCAGGGCGAATGGTAGAGGTAGAGGTCATTAAACATAAATTTAGAGTGTGGCAACTGCCCTCCCTTACCTAGCCCAGTTTTGAAGTTCTGATCTTTTAGGATCTCTTTTAAACTACGACTGTGCTCTTATTACTGGTGATTTTAATATTCATATCTGCTCCAAAAATGATCTGTTAGCCAAGGATTTTCTCGCTCTTATGGATTCTTTTAGCGCGTCTCAGTGGGCAAATGTACCTACCCATTATAAAGACCATACTCTTGACTTCTTTATTTCATGTGGCCTGGAATTTTGTATTAAGAATATTGACAATACTGGGATTTCTGACAATTTTCCATGTGATGCAAATTAAATCAGCATTCTGATGGCCCCCGACACCTGGCGCGTATAATCAACCCAGAAACTGTGGCTAAATTCTCTGCAGCCTTTATTTACTCTGCATTATCTGTTACTGATTGTTCTATATCTCTTACGGCTGATGATTACACTAATTCTTTGATATCCACATGCTCTCATATTCTTGATGCTGTTGCCCCTGTTAAAGGGAAACGTCCCAGAACTCACTCCCAAATTTGGTCAAATGACACTAAATGTGTCTTACGTCAGGCTTGCCGCCAAGCTGAGAGGAGATGGAAGAAAGATAGGCTCCAGTTTTCCCTTGACATGCTACGTATGAGCCCCTTGGAATTTCAAAATGCTGCTAAAATGGCTAAAGCGGCTTTTCTATTGGATATTATTGTTGCCACTCACATCCCCGGAATGTTATTTAAAATATTTAATTCATTGGTCAATCCCTGTCCCGAAGTCCCGTGGGCGTCCTCTCCAGCCCTCTGTATAGAATTTTTAAATTACTTCACAGACAAGAAAGCCATACACTACTTAGTGAGGAGCCCTGCCCCTATCTTAGGCTATGTCCACACTAATGCGGTTTCAAATGAAAGTGCATCGTTTTCTCTCCGTTTTGGCCTCCCGCCCACACTGAGACGGCGTTTTGCCCAAGGAGAAACGCAGCGTTTTGAAAACGCTCTCGAAAATGAATACATTTGAAGACGCATTTGCGTCACAGTGTGGACAGTGAAAACGGAGATTTTCTTAAACAATGACAATGAATATGAATATGAATATGATACAATCATGCGACCAATTAAACAAAGATAGCGAAGGGCATTATACAGCAGTTGTTTTGTTTGCTCTCAATTCTGACAGCCCTATTAAAGATTAATATCAGTTTGTACATGCTCTGGAAAGATTTTCTTCAAATTATTTAATTCTCACTTGCTTTGGCAACTTTGTACTTTTGTGTTACTTGCAGCAACAACTCCACCTCATTGTTAGTCCATGAAAAAAACTCAGGGTGTTTCCTCGACCTTTCCCCGACATTTCAATGAGCCGCAAAGTAAATAAACGGCAGACAGAAATGAGGCAGGTCAAATCTTCTTGGATTTCACACATGTACTGGAACGTAATTTTTTTGGCCATTTCAATGTGGATGCACAACTCTGTGAAAACGACTGAAAACGCTGGTGGGGACGCGGAGCATCCATCCATCCATCCATCTTCATCCGCTTTATCCGGGGCCGGGTCGCGGGGGCAGCAGCCTAAGCAAAGAGGCCCAGACCTCCCTCTCCCCAGCCACCTCCTCCAGCTCATCCGGGGGAACACCAAGGCGTTCCCAGGCCAGCCGAGAGATATAATCTCTCCAGCGTGTCCTGGGTCTGCCCCGGGGCCTCCTCCCGGTGGGACATGCCTGGAACACCTCACCCAGGAGGCGCCCAGGGGGCATCCTTACCAGATGCCCAAACCACCTCAGCTGGCTCCTTTCGATGTGGAGAAGCAGCGGCTCTACTCTGAGCCCCTCCCGGATGGCCGAACTTCTCACCCTATCTCTAAGGGAGATGCCAGCCACCCTTCGGAGGAAGCTCATTTCCGCCGCTTGTATCCGCGATCTCGTCCTTTCGGTCACTACCCACAGCTCGTGGCCATAGGTGAGGGTAGGGACGTAGATCGACCGATAAATTGAGAGCTTCGCTTTTACACTCAGCTCCCTCTTCACCACGACGGACCGGTGCAGCGTCTGCATTACTGCAGCTGCAGCCCCAATCTGTCTGTCGACCTCCGGCTCCCTTCTCCCATCACTCGCGAACAAGACCCCGAGATACTTGAACTCCTCCACTTGGGGCAGGACCTCATCCCCGACCCGGAGTGGGCACTCCACCCTTTTCCGGCTGAGAACCATGGCCTCAGATTTGGAGGTGCTGATCCTCATTCCCGCTGCTTCACACTCGGCTGCGAACCGCTCCAGTGCGAGCTGGAGGCCCTCACCCGATGAAGCCAACAGAACCACATCATCCGCAAAAATCAGAGATGAGATCCTGAGGCCACCAAAGCGAAAGCCCTCCGCCACTTGGCTGCGCCTAGAAATCCTGTCCATAAAAATTATGAACAGAACCGGTGACAAAGGGCAGCCCTGGCGGAGCCCATCACCCACCGGGAACGAGTCCAACTTATTGCCGGCAATGCGAACCAAGCTCTTGCAACGGTTGTATAGGGATCGAATGGCCCGTAGCAATGGGCCAGACACCCCATACTCCCGCAACACCTCCCACAGGACACCCCGAGGGACACGGTCGAATGCCTTCTCCAAGTCCACAAAACACATGTAGACTGGTTGGGCAAACTCCCATGCACCCTCAAGTATCCTCGAGAGGATGAAGAGCTGGTCCAGTGTTCCGCGACCAGGACGAAAACCGCATTGTTCCTCCTGCATCAGAGGTTCGACTAGCGGACGAACTCTCCTTTCCAGCACCCTGGCATAGACTTTCCCGGGGAGGCTGAGGAGTGTGATCCCCCTGTAGTTGGAACACACCCTCCGGTCCCCCTTCTTAAAGATGGGGACCACCACCCCGGTCTGCCAATCCACGGGTACTGCCCCTGATCTCCACGCAACATTGCAGAGGCGTGTCAGCCAGGACAGCCCTACAACGTCCAGAGCCTTCAGGAACTCGGGGCGGACCTCATCAACACCAGGGGCTCTGCCACCAAGGAGTTGTTTAACTGCCTCAGTGACCTCGCCCCCAGAAATTGGCGGGTCATTCCCCTCATCCCCAGACTCTGCTTCCTCCTTGGAAGACGCGTCAGTGGGATTAAGGAGGTCCTCGAAGTATTCCTTCCACCGCCTGACAATTTTCTCAGTCGACGTCAGCAGCGCTCCGCCAGCACTATACACAGTGCAGGTAGAGCACCGCTTTCCCCTCCTGAGACGCCTGACGGTTTGCCAGAACCTCTTCGAGGCAGTCCGAAAGTCTTTTTCCATGGCCTCTCCGAACTCCTCCCACACCCGAGTTTTTGCTTCAGCCACTGCCCGAGCCGCATTCCGCTTGGCCTGTCGATACCTGTCGGCTGCCTCCGGAGTCCCACAGGCTAACCAAGCCCGATAGGACTCCTTCTTCAGCCTGGTGGCTCCCTTCACCTCTGGTGTCCACCATTTGGTTCGGGGATTACCACCACGGCAGGCACCAACCACCTTGCGGCCGCAGCTCAATGCAGCAGCTTCGGCAATGGAGGCGCTGAACATGGTCCATTCGGACTCAATGTCCCCCGCCTCCCTCGGAATGCTGTTGAAGCTCTGCCGGAGGTGTGCGTTGAAGATCTCGCGGACTGGGGCCTCTGCTAGTCGTTCCCAGCACACCCTCACTACGCATTTAGGTGCACCAGGTCTGTCCAGCGTCCTCCCCCGCCACCTGATCCAACTCACCACCAGGTGGTGATCAGTACAGCTCAGCCCCTCTCTTTACCCGAGTGTCCAGAACATATGGTCGCAGGTCTGGTGATACGATTACAAAATCGATCATCGACCTACGGCCTAGAGCGTCCTGGTGCCACGTGCACTTATGGACACTCTTATGTTCGAACAAGGTGTTCGTTATGGCCAAACTGTGATTAGCACAGAAGTCCAATAACAAAGCACCGCTCGGGTTCAGATCAGGGAGGCCGTTCCTCCCAATCACGCCCCTCCAGGTCTCGCTGTCGTTACCCACGTGAGCATTGAAGTCTCCCAGCAGGACAACAGAGTCTCCAGGTGGAGCACCTTCCAGCACCCCCCCCAGGGACTCTAAGAAGGGTGGGTACTCCGAACTGCCACTCGGCGCATAAGCGCAGATGACAGTCAGGACCCGTTCCCCGACCCTAAGGCGCAGGGAACAAACCCTCTCGTCCACCGGGAAAAACCCCAACGTACCGGCAGCAAGCCGAGGGGATATTAGAATACCCACCCCAGCCCGCCGCCTCTCACCAGGGGCAACTCCAGACTGAGACAGAGTCCAGCCCCTCTCCAGGAGACTGGTTCCAGAGCCCAAGCCGTGCGTAGAGGTGAGCCCGACTATATCTAGCCGGTACCTCTCAACCTCACGCACTAACTCAGGCTCCTTCCCCACCAGAGAGGTGACATTCCATGTCCCTATTGCCAGTCTTGGCAGCCGGGGGTCAGTCCGCCAGGGCCTCCGCTCCTGGCCGCCACCCGGCACACAATGCACCCGACCCCTATGGCGCCTCCTGCGGGTGGTGGGCCTGCGGGAGGATGGGCCCATGTCTCCTCTTCGGGCTGTGCCCGGCCGGGCCCCATGGACTAAGGCCCGGCCACCAGACGCTCGCCCTCGGGCACCCTCCCCGGGCCTGGCTCCAGGGCGGGGCCCCGGTAACCCTATCCCGGGCAGGGTAAACTGTTCCCTCTGTGTTTTTTTCATAGGGGTCTTACGCGGAGCATTTTCAGACAAAAACGGTATTTTCAAATCTGTCTGGGCTAGTGTGGACGTAGTCTGAGTGTCCATCTACTTTTCATCAGTTTGTGCTGGTGTTACTTCCCACTCTTAAGCAAATAATTGATCAACTGAAAAATCATTTGATATCCTCCCATCTCACTTTGTCAAGGATGGTTTTGATGTAATTGGGCCCAGTATCTTATACTTAATGAATTTATCACTTTCTTCTGGCTGGCTTCAAGCGGTATTACAGCCCATCCTACAAAAAGTAACCTTGATATTAAGGACCTTGCAAATTGTAGGCCGATTTCCAAACTTCCGTTCTTGTCAAAACATTGGAGAAGATAGTCCTCTTGCAGATGCAGGCCTATTTGGATGCAAATAATATCTGCAATAAATTCCAGTCTGGCTTTAAACCATGCCCTAGCACTGAATCAGCGCTGCTGAGAGTCCTTCTTTTATTTGCCGACTCGGTGCTCTACAGATTTAGTTCTATTGGACTTGGCTTCTGCTTTTGATATGGTGGACCATAATATGCTCTCAACGAGGCTTGAAGATACACTTGGCATAAGGGGTAGTGCCTTTAACTGGTTTAGATGGTATCTTTCGGATAGGTCATACTCCGTCACCATTGGTGGATGCTCATCTTTTCTTGCTTCCTTCTACTGTGGTGTGCCCCAGGGAACTGTGTTGGGCCCTATGTTGTTTTCATTGTTTAAGCTACCCCTAGACTCTATCTTCAAAAAGCATAATATCTCCTTTCACTATTATGCTGATGATATAAAAATTTACTTTCGGCTGAATAATGACATTTCGCCATCAGTATGCTGTTTATTAAATGACAAGAAAATGGAAATCGTGTTGTTTGAAAACCGTATTCCCCGGGGCCAATTTGCTGACACTCTTGGCCCCTTGCCGCCTTTCTTCCTGGCACTGTTAACAACTTTGGTATATTTTTGACAGCTCCTTTAAGTTCGAAAAACAAGTATCCTCTCTAGTTAAATCTAGTTTTTACCAACTGCGTCAAATCTCCAAGGCCAAGCATCACATACACCGCAAAGGACCTTGAGAAACTTATCCATGCTTTTGGCAGCAATTTTTCACACCAGCCTCACATTAACGAAAGACCAATACAAACTTTTAATTCATTTGAAAGCCTGATGCGTAGCCTTGTCCACCCCAGCTGTAAAACTCAGAAACCAGCCTTACTTGTTATCATCTATCGTCCACCTGGGCCTTACACAGAGTTTCTCTCTGATTTCTAAGACTTTTTATCTGATTTAGTGCTCAGCTCAGATAAAATAATTATTGTGGGTGATTTTAACATCCATGTAGATGCTAAAAATGACAGCCTCAACATGGCATTTAATCTGTTATTAGACTCAATTGGCTTCTCTCAAAATGTAAAAGAACCCACCCACCACTTTAATCACACTCTAGATCTTGTTTTAACATATGGCATAGAAACTGGACATTTAACAGTGTTTCCTGAAAACCCTCTCCTGTCTGATCATTTCCTGACAACATTTACATTTACAATAATTGATTACACAGCACTGGAGAGTAGACTTTATCAAAGTAGATGTCTTTCTGAAAGCGCTGTAACTAAGTTTAAGAATATAATCCACCCACTGTTATCATCTTCAATGCCCTGTAACAACACAGAGCAGAGCAGCTATCTGAACGCTACTCCAACAGAGGTCGATTATCTTGTTAATAATAATTTTACCTCCTCACTATGTACGACTCTGGATACTGTAGCTCCTGTGAAAACTAAGGTCTCAAATCAGAAGTACCTGACTCCGTGGTATAATTCTCAAACACGTAGCCAAAAGCAGATGACTCGTAAGCTGGAGAGGAAATGGCATGTCACAAATTTAGAAGATCATTATTTAGCCTGGAGAAATAGTTTGCTGCTTTATAAGAAAGCCCTCCGCAAAGCCAGAACATCTTACTATTCGTCACTGATTGACGAAAATAAGAACAACCCCAGGTTTCTTTTCAGCACTGTAGCCAGGCTGACAAAAAGTCAGAGCTCCTTTGAGCCAACCATCCATTTAACATTAACTAGTAATGACTTCATGAACTTCTTCACAAATAAAATTTTAATCACTAGAGAAAAAATGACCAATAATCATCCCACAGATGTAATATTATCTACAGCTACTCTTAGTACCATTGATGTTAAGTTAGACTCTTTTTCTCCAATTGATCTTTCTGAGTTAACTTCAATAATTACCTCCTCCAAACCATCAACATGTCTTCTAGAACCCATTCCTACAAAACTGCTCAAAGAAGTCCTGCCATTAATTCTTTGATCTTAAATATGATCAACCTATCTCTAATAATCGGCTATGTACCACAGGCCTTCAAGCTGGCTGTAGTTAAACCTTTACTCAAAAAGCATCTCTAGACCCAGCAGTGTTAGCTAATTATAGGCCAATCTCCAACCTTCCTTTCATATCATATCAAGAGTAGTTATCAAACAGCTAACTGATCATCTGCAGAGGAATGGTTTATTTGAAGAGTTTCAGTCAGGTTTCAGAGCTCATCACAGCACAGAAACAGCTTTAGTGAAGGTTACAAATGATCTTCTTATGGCCTCTGACAGTGGACTCATCTCTGTGCTTGTCCTGCTAGACCTTAGTGCAGCAGTCGATACTGTCGACCATAATATCCTATTAGAGGGATTAGAACATGCTGTAGGTATTACAGGTACTGTGCTGCTAATCTAATAGACTCCAGTTTGTACATGTAAATGGAGAGTCCTCTTCACACACTGAGGTTAATTATGGAGTTCCACAGGGTTCAGTGCTAGGACCAATTCTGTTTACACTATACATGCTTCCCTTAGGCAGCATCATTAGAAGACATTGCATAAATTTTCACTGCTATGCAGATGACACCCAGCTCTATCTGTCTATGAAGCCAGATAACACACACACCAATTAGTTAAACTGCAGGAATGTCTTAAAGACATAAAGACCTGGATGGCCGCTAACGTTCTCCTTCTTAATTCAGATCAAACTGAGGTTATTGTACTTGGCCCTGAAAATCTTAGAAATATGGTATCTAACCAGATTCTTACTCTGGATGGCATTACCTTGGCCTCCAGTAACACTGTGAGGAACCTTGGAGTCATTTTTGACCAGGACATGTCCTTCAACGCACATATTAAACAAATATGTAAAACTGATTTCTTCCATTTGTGCAACATCTCTAAAGTTAGAAATATCCTGTCTCAGAGTGACGCTGAAAAACTAGTTCATGCATTTATTACTTCAAGGCTGGACTACTGCAATTCATTATTATCAGGATGTCCTAAAAACTCCCTGAAAAGCCTTCAGCTGATCCAAAATGCTGCAGCAAGAGTCCTGACAGGGACTAGAAAGAGAGAGCATATTTCTCCCGTTTTGGCTTCCCTTCATTGGCTTCCTGTTAAATCCAGAATTGAATTCAAAATCCTGCTCCTCACATACAAGGTCTTAAATAATCAGGCCCCATCTTATCTTAATGACCTTATAGTACCATATCACCCTATTAGAGCTTCGCTCTCGCACTGCAGGCCTACTTGTTGTTCCTAGAGTATTAAAAAGTAGAACGGGAGGCAGAGTCTTCAGTTTTCAGGCCCCTCTTCTGTGGAACCAGCTTCCAGTTTGGATTCAGGAGACAGACACTATCTCTACTTTTAAGATTAGGCTTAAAACTTTCCTTTTTGCTAAAGCATATAGTTAGGGCTGGACCAGGTGACCCTGAATCCTCCCTTAGTTATGCTGCAATAGACGTAGGCTGCCGGGGGATTCCCATGATGCATTGAGTTTTTCCTTTCCAGTCACCTTTCTCACTCACTATGCGTTAATAGACCTCTCTGCTTTGAGTCATACCTGTTATTACCTCTGTCTCTCTTTCACAGCATGTCTTTATCCTTTCTTCCTGCTCTCACCCCAACCAATCACAGCAGATGGCCCCGCCCCTCCCTTAGCCTGGTTCTGTCGGAGGTTTCTTCCTGTTAAAAGGGAGTTTTCCTTCCCACTGATGCCAAAGTGCTTGCTCATAGGGGGTCATATGATTGTTGGGTTTTTCTCTGTATCTATGAAGCGCCTTGAGGCGACTTTTGTTGTGATTTGGTGCTATATAAATAAATTGAATTGAATTGATCAGTGGGCTTTGTTCAGTAGTTGTTGATCAATGGTCATTATAATTTTTATATTAATGATCAAGGAACTGACCTCACAGTCCATTGTTCATTCAGTGGGTTGGTTTCAGTTATTGTGCAAATGTACTGTTTATAAGATTGGGGAAACCTGCAGTCAGCTGAGACTGAAGAAGTCACTTTGGATGAGTGACAAAATGCTTCTACTACTGAAAATGTTACATCTAGATGAACAGAATCAACCTTTTGGGATCTATTTACCTGGATGATTGAGCATTCATCAAGACATATTTCATTCAATGGAGTGGTGTGCTGACAGATCCAGGATCAGTCATGAGCAGTTTGATCCACATACGGATTCAAGTGAAATTGTGAGAATATTGGCCTGTTCCTTTATCAGTGTGTAACAGTGTGTGTATGAGAGCCATGTAATGTCCATGTGTGCATGCTGACTGTGCTGCTCTGACCCCCCTCCTTCTCTCAGGTTGGAGCCTGCTGGAGTCCGATGGTTGAGACCAGGTCTGAGGAAGTGTAAGTGTGTTTTTAATGTGATTCATGAAAACAAACCAGCACACATTCAACCATCTTCATCATTCTGATGTCAGGAGTCATCATCAAAGTGTCAATCAATGAACAGATGATGGATCAATAACTGCAGCTGGATTGTGTTTGTTCTCTCCATCAGATTCCTGTCAACTCACAATCGACACAAACACAGTGAACACAAACCTCCTACTGTCTGACAACAACACAAAGGTGACACATGTGGAGGAGGTTCAGTCATATCCTGATCATCCAGACAGATTTGGTTTTCATCCTCAGCTGCTGTGTAGAAATGGTCTGACTGGTCGCTGTTACTGGGAGGTCGAGTGGAGAGGAGACATTTGTATATCAGTGAGTTACAGAAGAATCAGAAGGAAAGGAGACAGTAACGATTTTGTTTTTGGACTCAATGATCAGTCCTGGAGTCTTGAGTTCTCTGAAGATGGTCCTTGCTATGTCTGGCATAATAAAAGACAAACATCCATCTCCTCCTCCTCCTCCTCCTCCTCCTCCTCCTCTGTCTCTAACAGAGCAGCAGTGTATGTGGACTGTCCTGCTGGCACTCTGTCCTTCTACAGAGTTTCCTCTGACACTCTGATCCACCTCCACACCTTCAACACCACATTCACTCAAACTCTTTATCCTGGGTTTACAGTCTACCGAGGTTCCTCAGTGTCCCTGTGCTGAGTGGAGTGTAAGGAGTGTCCTCCTGTTAGATAAACACTCTGACTGTTGAACAGATAGTTCAGTCTGTACATGTCTGTCTCTTTTTGTTTTTTTTTTTGTCTCTTGGCTCTCAGTGAAGGCGTTCGCACTTTTCTCCTCTCCTGCCCTTATCTTCCCTGCTTAGCTTCTTATGTCCTTGTCTTGTCTTGTGTTTTTACTTACTTGTCCCTGGAACACTCTCTCACAGTCTGTTCTCTAAAACCTAAAAGAGGAATTATCGATTTGATCAACTGGTCTCTGAATGCAATTGACACCCCTTGTCAACGCGAAGTCTGGGCTCGGGTGAGCCTGACTGCTGAAGATATCTACCTATTCGGAACCATGATAACAGGGTTCTTGCTGATCGGAGCTGGCTTGGCCCTGGCTTATCGAAGAATTAGGGAAGCGGAACCGGCTGTTCAAATCCCCACAAGGTTTCCCGCTGGGATTGAAATGATGGGACGAGGCGTGAGTTTCTCAAAATGGGCTCATTGAGTGCAGCACGGAGAAGATCTTGGAGAGGCTACGGCTGCTGTAAATACTCAGAACAAGACCTCTGAGTGAAAAACTGGATTACATCTGGAGGGGCTAGCTCGAATAACACCTTTGAGTGCAAATTCGACCACATCTTGGGGAAGTGCACTGCGGTCGTGAGTTCTCAGAATCGGCTCTTTGAGCAAAAAGAATGACAACATCACGGAACGTAAGTTTGGATAACATCATAGAAAGTTCACGGCTCTCCAACGGGAGATTGAGAGACCAGTGTTGGACTGTTAGAACAGCTTTGAAATTCATATGAGTTGTTTGCACTAAAGTAAAAACCACCATCACTTCATGCGGATACCCCTTTGGCGCCAGCTGCAGCCTCAAGGCTGGAGCTGAACAAAACACCCTGATAACGACTGTGTTTAGACTGTTCCCCCCATTCCATGCAAGGCCACCTGGGTTGGCTGGAAGACTGTGTACTTAGCCTGGCGGGGCGTAGGACACTGTCTCAGCTGAACTCTGGACACACACACACACACACACACACACACACACACACACACACACACACACACACACACACACACATACACTGATAAGCACACACTGATCCCCCCTCCCTTTCCAAATGCCTTCAATGCTTGTGCTCTACCGGGGAAGATGGCAGTCGACTGGACTAGCACAGACATGCTGCAGGACCGGATGCGCTGTCTACACCGGCTCTCTCTTACACTTTACCCGCCCCTGTTGCTTGTCTTGTGTTTCTATGGTGTATTAATAGTCATGTGCTTTTTGTGCTGAGGTGTTTTTTTTCTGTTATCAAACTGTTCTCCCACTAGAAGCTCAGTCTGAGTGGAGTTTTTTTTCTCCTCCTCTTACCTTATGTTATGTATTTTCGTTGTTTTTTTTCCTATCAGCCTACCTCTCTGACATGTCTCCCTAATGTCATGTTTCTGTAAAGTTGGTCAGAAGGTTCCTTTGTAAGTGTGCATGCGCCATTAGCGTGCTGCCTGCTGTAACCCTAATTTCCTTCGGGATTAATAAAGTATTCTGATTCTGATTCTGATTTCACTCACAAACACGTTTTCAGATTCATGGATTCAATCAGTTGATGTTTGAAACTCTTCTAAATGATTCCTTGTAAACTTCTTCCTCTTCAGTCACAAACAAACAGGAAGTGATGTCACGTGTGTTCCTGTCCACACAGCAGAATGAGTCTATTGCTGACAATCAGTGATGTACAAACAGAGCGAGCATTTCTGAGGCCCAAAATAAACTGAGTAGTTCACTGAATGAACAATGGACTGTGAGCTCAGTTCCTTCATCATTAGTATGGATTATATATGTATATGTATTATATTAGTATCATATATATCAGGTGCCACTGCTGCTGGTTTCAGTCATTGTGCAAATGTGTTGTTTGTAAGGTTGTAAAGCTGCAGTCAGCTGAGACTGAAGAAGTCACCTGGATCAGTGAGCAAACGTTTCTGAAAACGTCCAGATGAACAGAATCAACCTTTTGGGATCAGCCAGCAATGCAGCATCATTGTTGTTCAGGTTCAGAGGTTTGCAGGAATGAACTGATGACCAGAAACAGCTGCAAAGTCCAATAAAATACCAGCTGGAGTTCAGCTGCATTTGAAGAAGTCAAAGAAAAGTAAAGATGGCAAAGGGCGATGTTTTCTTCCAAAGAACTGAAAACATGGTCGATGCCTCATTAGAAGAATAATCTGGACATTTGTGAAGAACTCTAACCAAGAAAGAAAACTAGAAAGCAAGTGTTTGGACTGTGGGAGGAAGCCGGAGTACCGGAGAGGACGCACACAAACACGGGAGAACATGAAACTCAGCACTGAAACAAAGATGGTGGACCAGGCGTGTAATTTCCAGGGGGGTTGCAGTCCAGTTTATAAGATGATGAATTATCTTCCATAAATAGCTTGTTGATTTTCTTTAATCATTTCATTTATTGCCAGCAAAATAGTTTCATGTTTAATCATCTAGTAATGTAACCCCCCTCCTTCACCGCATACTTGGTATTACCCAACCAGCTTTCTCTACCGAACCTTCACTATTTGCTGTATGTTTGTTAGCGCAGTCGCTGGTGCTAACTAAATGCTTGCTAACTGAACTGTGGAGACATCGGACATGAAAAGAGGTGGACAGGCGACACTATTTAATTGTTGGTCCAGACCAAAAAAAGAAAAAAAAAAAAAGAAAAAAATCCAACCCAAAGGAGGTAAATACTTGTGGTGTTAAGTTAGCTGATGATCTGTTGACTGAAGTTGGTTAATTAGTTGTTTGATTGCCAGCCGAGCCTCCTGTGAGGAAAAGCCAGAGGCTGCCAGTGTGTCAGTGGATCTCCAACTTCCTAACTGGCAGACCACAGGCAGTAAGGATGGGCGGACATGTCTCAGCCTCCACCACTCTCAGCACTGGAGACCCCCAGGGGTGTGTTCTGAGCCCCCTGCTGTACTCTTTGTACACATATGACTGTGTGGCCACTACCAGCTCCACCACCATCATCAAGTTTGCTGACGACACCGTCGTGGTGGGCCTGATCTCTGACAACAACGAAGCGGCCTACCTGAAGGAAATTAGGAATCTGGAGAACTGGTGCCAGAGGAACAGCCTCCTTCTAAACGTCAGTAAGACAAAGGAGTTGATAGTGGACTTCAGCACTAAGCAGGAGAGGAACTACCAGACCCCCGTCATCAACAAGTGCTCAGTGGAGAGAGTGGACAGCTTCAAATACCTCGGAGTTCACATTACACCGGACCTGTCATGGTCCTGTCACATCAACACCGTGGTGACAGCGTCTCTACCACCTCAGACGCTTGAGAGACTTCCGACTGCCCTCCAAGGTGCTCAGGAACTTTTACTCGTGCACCATAGAGAGCATCCTGACGGGAAACATCTTAACCTGGTTCGGGAACAGCACCATGCAGGACAGACGAGCTCTACAGAGGGTTGTGCGATCAGCTGAGCGCACCATCCGCTTCGAGCTCCCTGACCTGCACTCAATCTACAGCAGGCGGTGCTGGACCAAGGCCAGGAAGATCGTGAAGGACCTCAGCCATCCCAACAACGGACTGTTCTCTCTGTTGAGGTCAGGAAAGCGATTCCGCTCCTGAAGACCAACACAGAGAGACTGAGGAGGAGCTTCTTCCCGCAGGCGATACGGTCTCTCAATCACACCCCCACACAGTACTGACCCACACATATGGTTCTTACACACACACTGGACATTCTGGACATTGTTTTCACTTCATCACTTAAATCACTTAAGCATATTTGCACTGCACAAGACACTTACAAATGTAGATTGCACAACACTGGACGTTATATTCTTCATTTCCATTTAATACTTGTACAGCTGCTGTTATTGTGTATATATATTTATATTTCTTCATACATTCTTATATATTTCTATACTGTGTACTGTGTATTTTGTTGTACAGTTATTTTATTTTCAACTTTAATTTATATATTTTATCTTATTCTTTCCCAGTTAAATTTACCCTTCATTCTAATTTGTGTTGTACAGTTGTTTAATTTTTAACTTTAATTTTTATATTTAGTTTTATTTTATTTTATTCCTTCCTAGTTAAATTTACCCTTTTTAATTTTCATATTTATTTCCTATCTTATTCATAGCCTTTTCTTTTTTCTTTAGGTCACGAGCAGTTGTGTAAGCATTTCGCTGCATATCGTACTGTGTATGACTGTATGTGACAAGTAAAATTTCAATTTCATTTGAATTTGTAGCCGACTGTCTCGGATCAATGTCAGTTTCACTGAATTGTAACTTAAGTAGCTGTTTGCTACAATACGTGTTAGCATCGTTTAGCTATCTGCCATCCCTCCTGCTTAACTCTGTCATTGACAGCTAGCTGCTGATGGTTAGTTCAGAGCATAGACAGTAAGGTCCAGAGACCTAATTTCCAGCACACACGCCTGCACACACAGACCTACGGTGAATGACGCTGCATGTTTGTAGGCTTGTTAGTTACACAAAGATGGAGTCTATGACTGAAACGCTGAGTTGAGGATTAACAGAAACATCTGGTTAGCTGTTCTTTAGCTTATCTGCAAAAAAACTGAAATACTGAATGTAAAATAATTGCAATGTAAGAAAAGGGAGATATTTGCTCCGTTTGTTGATGTCTGCCACCATAAATCACTGCAAACTTTGATGTTAACTAGGATGTCCTACATTTGGATGTCCTTGTTGATTAGCTACAATCACAGCATTATAGTGGCCACTGATAAAACTCCTTTCTTGACACAATACAATCATGAAATAATAAATGTTTTCCTCAGAGGTAGAAACATTTCAAGGTGAACAAGGAAATTGGTGATTATACGCAAGAAAGGCAAAAGGTGTTTCAAATGCTCTCCAGCTTCTTGGTAAGGAAACATGCATTCTCCAAAACCATGTGAATCAGCTATGATTACAGGGCTTGGTGCATATTTTTCTTCATGTTTATATCTTTGACAGGTTAAACACAATAAACAACAACAGCAGACATGTGGTGTGTGTGCGGGTGTCTGCCTCTTATAACCACAGATATTCTCCTGTGTTTTGAAATCTCAGGTGATCTTGTGACGTGATCACGCGTCCAAACACTAACAGGTCACCTCAACAAGAACAGATTCAATCCTAATGATTTAGTTACCATAGAAACATGAAATGATTTTTGTATTATATGATTTATTTATTAAATTTTATGTGGAGTGAATAAATAAAAGTATATTTACGGTGGCACCTAGAGACAAAGCACGTACAAACTCCAAAGCACGTACAAACTCCAAAACACGTACGAACTCCAAAACATGTAAAAACACCTCACATCAGTGCTGTGGATGACTGTATTCATAGAAGAGTAGATCTGTAGCAGGTGGTGTGAGAAGGAGGAGGAGGTGGTGTATTCTAGTTAATGCAGTACTGACACACTACACCAGAGGGCGCTCCTTATTGTAATACAGTTACTGTGTGCAGTTATACTTCATACATAATCTGCACTTATTTCAATCATACATGCTGTCAGTAAATGATTGGTTTCTATTTATTCTACTTCCTGTTGACTAGTTTGATGACAGTGAAACAATCACAGCTGATTGTGTGATGATGTAAACTGTCACTGTTACATTCAGTGTGTGTGACATAATGTTAGTGCAGGGCTGATAACAGCCTGGTTCTGTTAGAAACACATGAACGTGTCCATAGATCAGTGTGTGTTTAACATGAGAGCTTCAGCCCTGCTGATGTGTTCAATAAAGACATGTAGGAAAACTGATGAGACTCTGAAATAACTCTTTATATTTATAATGTAACTCTGCATCAAAAGAACAACAAAGGATCCCAGACAGGTTTATGTGAACAAAGACGATTCTGATGTTTCTGTGTTTCTAACAGTTTGACATTATTAGTAAACAGACTGCAGTGAACAGGATTTATAAAGAGCTTATATATAAAGATATGACAGCTGTTTGACAAGTTTATCACTGTGTGTTTGGACCTGATCAGTCCAGCTGTTTACTTGAAATATGTTCATTTACCTGTTCTGTTATATTTATGTTCTTGTCTCTGTTGAAAAACACATTTTAATGTCCCTCAGATTTTTCTCCCAGATGAATAAATATAAAAATAACACAAACTGACTGCAGCTACTTTTTGTCCTTTCTGTCAAAAACCTTCATGTGACTCATGAGAGACACGTTTCAGCTGTTTGTGACAGATCAGAGGCCAACAAGTCATTTATAACACTTTCCATCATTGTTTAGCACAAACACATGTTGACACAGCAGCGGGGCCGCAGTGAGAGTCACAGCGAGGAGATAAAAACTCCTGTTTGACCACAGCCTCAGTTTGTTCCTGCAGTTCAAACACTTCCTGTTGTTGACTGGGTGGAGTCAGGAAGCCAGCGAGGCCCTGCAGGACTGAGACTGCAGACTGGGACGTGCTCTGTGATGGAGATCAACAGCATCACTGACTGTTTCTGTGAGGACACCATCATCCCAGCAGGGCTGTTTCCCAACAACAAGCCCTGGACCATCAGAGACCTGAATCTGCTGCTGAATGAAAGAAGAGGATCTTCAGGTCTGGAACAAGGACGAGCTGAGAGTGTTAATAACGTTACTAATGTTCAGCTACACTTTACTAGGTCACATCTGTGACACACGTCACTTAAATAAAGAAGGAAATATTGGCTCTGTTTTATCTGCTGGGCCCAAAAGTGACTCCCCATATTTAAACTGCTATGAATAACTTGTTGGTCTATAATATGTGAAACATGTGTCAAATGTCTCCATCATGAAAGATATCAGGTCATCTTGAGCCACAAAAACATTCCTATCATGAGGTAGAAGCTGGAATCAGTTTGTTGCAGATGTTTATATATCCAGTATTTATCCAGTTAAAAGTTGAAATTCAAAAATGTCTTTTCAAGAGTCGTCTGTCCAAGAGGAGCAGAAACTGCAACAAATATAACAACAGTTATTTAAGGCTGTTTTAAATGGCCACAAAGGAGCAGATTGGTTATAATGCAGCTGCTTCAGAGGAATAAAGATGAAACACTGTTTTTATTTCATGTGTAACACCTTTCAATAATGTGTTGACTAAAGTCTATTGACCAGTATAAGTAAAGACATCACACAAACACATGGAAACACTGAAACCTGTTTTTGGTGCAGCAGCGGTCCCAGCTGCTCGCCTTTATCTAGACTGGGTCGGCTGCTTATCTCAATATAATCAATGTTTAAAGTTTTGTTCTCAGTGTTTCTGTGTTGCTTCGTATAGGATCTCCCAGCATCATCACTGTGCTGTCCAATCATTGTGTGCTAGGTTACCCTTATAGTGCAATGTGTGTTTGCACAAAGAGAAGCATGTGTGTCAAATATAAATAAGCACAGAACAGAAAAAGCTGCTCGTTTCTTCTATTTAGAGTCAAGTTAGTGTTTTGTGTCTTTGTTTGAGGCCTAATGTCAAGCAGAGGTGTGTGTAACTGGACTGGTCTGTTATATGTGTGAAATGTGTGCTTCTCTTCAGCATCATCTTTGTCACTGCTGATTCCTTTGTGTCATCATTTGTTGAGAAGAGAGAACAGTTATAACGGAGGAGTAAAAGGAAGCCCTGAAATCTGCATCCAACAAGGAAGTGTTGGCTCACCAGTGATCCCAGCAGAGGCCACTGGTTTGGTTCCAGTTGTTATAGATTCAATGATGTTGTTCCTACAGATACATGTTAGCATCTTTATTGTAGTAAAGTCTTGTAATGTGAAGATAGAAACAAGGCAGGAAACAGCTCCATGATCTGATCTTAATGATGTTGTTTTTATTTCTGTCTTTCAGAACTGGATTGGAAACTATCAAAGGTCTAAAAACAGCCTCAACCCTCCCAAAGAGCAAACTTTACACACGTCATCTTTCAGCTACAATCTTTGTTGCAGGGATCTTCTGCCAAACAAGGCTGAGAGAAGATTTCTTACAGCTGTCATGTTGATGCTGTTTCAATCTTTGGGCAAACACACTCATATATTAGGGCTGATATCAGGGCTGCACAAGTTCTTTGTGTTTGTGATCATGAATAATAGAAGTGTGCCTGTTGAAGATCATGTTTGCTACATTATTATATGTCCTGTTATTGTTCTGTATTATATTCAGCTTTCAGCATCCTTTCCCAGCCCCCTGTTACACCATCCATACAAAGCCAATCTGACTGTGAGCCAATGTGTTTGATAGTTTGTGTTGGATCAATAGATTTGACAGACTTGGTTCTCATCCAGAGGGAAACAGTCCAAATTCAGATCTAATGAAATGATGGAGGCTGTTTCCTACCACGGTGCTAATGTGTGACTAACAAGGCTCATGGTCTCCAGCAGACAAGCGCCTGGAATGAGGTGAGCTGAGTGTTGCTTTGGTGGGTCTATGCCCACATCATGCCATCAGGATTCATATTGGCAATAGTTCATATCTCTGTTCTTTAGCCTTCATCACAAAGCTGTGAAGGAAAAACAATCCAAACATCTAACAGGATTTGATGGATGCAAAGTCCACTGAGCTCTTTGTCATTTACAAACTTGTCCAACCAACAAGAGCACTGATGACAAACACAGTGACAGTTAAAGGATTTTGCCATATATGAGCATAGATTACTTTCATATAGATTTTCAATGCAGGCTTTTGGTGAGCGTTCTGTCTAATAATCATCTCAGCATTTTACAATAGAATAGCTCTTTATTAGCTCTTCATTGATTGTTATTGGACATGAAACGAGAAAGCTGTGTTTCTCATTGGATGTTAGTTTCATGTTCATCAGGATCATTTTCTAAAGAGCTGATATTTAGACCATTTACTGCACTGGCTGCACATCCTGTCTACATTTCTCTGTATGTACTGTGTTTGTCTTTGCATATTTCTCCATAGTGACACAAACAGTGAACAGCAGTAGATCTACTCTTCATCTGTTTTAGGCCCAGTGAAAGATATGAAGCAGAAATGGTGTCATTAGGAGAAGAAGAGAAGAACAAGTCCGGCGAGGAGGCAGCAGCTCTTAAAGATGAAACACAGCAACTTAGCCCTGAGCTCAGAGAGCTTCACATGAAAAAGCTCCTCAAGCAGATCATGTCAGAGGTTTGTCATCAACAGGAGGAACTGTTAATATCATAGGATGAAGGATGCTTGTCAGCTGGATGAAGAAGGTTATTTAATGGCAAACGTTCACATTGAAGTCAAATTGTTGTCGTGTTGAACAGATTCATGTACTGATCGTCTCCAGAATGTTAGAAGAGCTTCAATGAATCATTAGAAACAACTTACAGCTGCACAGTTGTGTCAAACCAATCTTTGTGTCATTGTGGGATTTTTGTGTTTCTACATGTGACACACGTCTAAAACATGCACACAATCTGAACACAAACAGGGACTCATTTGTTACCACAGCCAGATGCTGAGAGCCATTTCCTTGTAGTGCTGTGTCTATATATATGAACCATTAGATGTTATTGGAATGATTGTCAGCTTTGATAGTTTCATGTGTGTTTAGCTGGATGGCTGTTTGATCCTCGACATGTTTAAAGGTGTCCAGTCCTGAGACACTGGGGGTGGAAACAGCTGTGATGTCATTGGACTGTCACAAAGACAGAAGTGCATGAAGTGAGCAGCCAAGGAGCCGCTGATGTTTTGGATTCAACAGCATTTGAAAGGTTGACACAGACACATTTGCACATAGAAAGCTGAATTTGTCATATGCCACAGTGAACTCACTGTTCAGTGTTTTTCAGGAAGCTTCTTAACTGCCTCTGCTGCCAAACAAGCAGCTGATGTCCTTGAGAAGAAGCTGAAGAAGTCTTCAACAACAAATACAGGAAGTGGACTTTCAAATACTAGATTCACTTTAGACTCACACAAGAAATGACTCAACTAGCTGTGTTTGATTGACTCCTTTGACTCTATGAAAGGTCAGTGTGTGTCTGTACACAGACTGTTGTGTTGGACTATTATTCAGTTGTCTGCTGAATGTTTTCAAATGTCTGCATCTCAGTGTAGATGAGGCTGGGGGTCATGGGAGGCCACCATAGGAGTCTCTTCAACATCATGACATCATCATAAATGCTGCTGGACTGTCTGATGGGCTGACGGTGAAAAAGCCGTCTGGAAGGAAACAGAAGACATTTCAGAGGCTGCAGGCAGATTTCTTTGATTTGGGGCCTTTTTCAGCTTTATTGGACAGAGCAGTGAAGATAAGTGACAGCAAAGCAGAGGGAGAGAGAAAGGGGGCGTGGTCAGAATCAAAGCCAGGCCAGCTGCTCTCCACCTCGTGGCACATGGTCACCTGCTCATCCTAGTGAGCTCCACCAGCGGCCCTTTCACACAGTTTACACTGTCAAACACTGTGTGTGGACCTCAGCTAACAATAGGCTACATTTAAGTCTGGACTACATGCTTTTATATTGAGGCAGATTTTCACTGTTTTTATTCCATCAGCAGCTCAACATCATGAGCAGCTTTGACATAAAGACATCAAACTCAAGCTGACTTTAAACTACTTTTAATACAGGGGCTCAAAAACAACTAACAGCTTTATTATATATCAGGACAGAAAGTCATTTCATCTCAAATGGAAAACAACTTTATTTGGAATAATCAGCACTATCAACTGGTTTGGGATCTCCACCAGTTTCATGTCTTTACAGCTTCTCCAACAAAGTTCCTGTAAAATCAGCATTTTTGTCTTTATTGGTTTGATAGTGATTGATTATTCAGTCCCAATCTGCTGTCATCTAAAGAACAAAATGATGTTTCTATGAGTCAAAAAGCTCCAGATGTTGTTCACAAAGAAAACAAAGATTAGGAACTTAAACACAAAGTGTTTGGAGCCAAAATGTTAGCAAGCTGCTCTTTTTGAAATGGCAGAGGTACAGTGGTGTCTAACAGCACACTGTGGAAGGCAAACATGTTATTGTTGGATGAAACTTCATGAATCCTTTGTAGATTTGAGCTTTTGGAGCCTTTCTTTTCTCTTCAGGTGTACAGATGCTGAGGAGGCAGGTGAAGCAGGTGGAGCTGTTGTAATGCTGGCAGAGGGCGTGTCTTAGTAACTCTGTGAGGTAGAACTGGATCCAACATTGTGGATGTGTTGATGTTGGAGCCATTAAGATTCTCTGGCCACACTGTAGGATTTCCCTTTGATTCACTGCGGGGGCATTTTGGAGTCTGTCAATGAAACTCTTCATATTTGTGTTTGACACCAGTTTATAGAAACACAGAAATGTGTCATGCTTTTGTTCGGCCTCCACAAATATACACATTTGTTCATTGGTTGGACTTTTTGGAAGGAGACACATTGAAAACCATGTTAATAAGATCTTGTTGTTTCCTGTGGATCCGACACAGAGAGTGGACTTCAGACAGAAACCGTGGAAGAGATTTTAGAGGCCGTGTGTGGCAACAGGAAGTTTCTGTATGTTTGCTGATCTTACATGTGGAAAACAACACGTGATGTTTGTGAAGTTCTACAATGATCATTGTTCTCACAGCATTTTGAGTGGGAACAGTTCAAACTGAGAGTAGTGGGAGTTATTTACTGATTGAAACAAGCTGAATGTTTCTGTGCATGATGAAGATCAGCAGCAGCAGCTCAGCTGATCAATGAATTGACATCTATCAGTCGTTTCATGAGATGAAGTCATCAGCAGACATTTGTTCTAACTGTGTGATAAATGTCAGAACGTCAGGGCTCTGCTTTAGTCACTACTTGATGATCATTGGCTCATTGTTGAATCCAGTGGCCCAGTCTGACCTCTGACCCTTTGCTGCAGGTCTTCTGTGTTATCTCCACTTTCATGTCTGATCTTCTGCTGTATCGTCCAAAATAAACATCTGGATCATTTCCAACACTTCAGCAGATCTTTAGTTTGGGCAGTACAGTACAAAATAACACATATTGTACCATACTGCCCACTTCCTGATCTTATTGGATCTGTGTGTGAGGTTGGTGAAGGAAACACATGTTTACTGAGTGAATCGCTGCCATTAGGAACTAGTTTTTATATCACAGCCTAGAAATCACACAGGACCATTTCTGCAAGTGAAAAGTCAAAATTGGAGGAAAATAATTGTGTAGTTTGTGCTACTGTTGTTTGTAAATGAAGAATTGTCCCAACTACATGTGCTGCTGACCTTTGACCTTTTCTTTAGGTGCACAGAGGAGTCTGTGGAAACATCCAGAACTGAGGCAGTGCTACAGATGTCTTCAAATAAAGTGGTGTATTATCCATGTTTTCTATGGATCACATCCAACATCCTGATCTAACAAGCCCCCTTTTTGTGGATTTTAGAGCCTCTGACTTTTGCTGCGTCTGCGTCTCATTTCAAGCACAAGAGCAAGAAGTGGATGAAGAAATGTGGCGAGTGGGGTCAGTGTAGTGCATGTCAGCTGTGCTCACACATGCTTTCACAAAGAACATGTGTATTCATTGGCAGCATTAAGGTGCACTTTAGTCTTCATAATAATAAAGTATTCTGACTTTATTCTTCTGAATCCTCACAGTCATGTTGCAGCTCTGCTTTGCTTTAAGAAAATGTTCTACCTGTTAGGGAACGGCTGTGTGCAGACAGGAATAGGACCCAAAGTGCAGACTCCAGAGACAAAACTTAAACTCAAAACCGCTTTAATCTTAAACTCAAATATAACATAACTGAAAATATCCAAATAAAATTACACCGGAGGACTGAAAAAAAACACACAGCTATATAAACGGTAGATCGCAACAATGACAAACTGAAACACAGGGCTTAAATACATAGAGGGAGCAATCAGGGAATGGACAACAGGAGGGAAACACAGCTGGGGCAAATCAGAACTGACGAGACAAGGAAGCGTAAACTGAACACACTGAGATAAGACAGAGACCTTCAAAGTAAAACAGGAAACACATAACACAGACTGAACAAAAGACACAGACTCACATGCAGGCACTACAACAGAGGGAACAGAAATGTGGGACCAGGACAGACACAGACACCGACTGGACACGGGGATATAGCAGACAGGGGAGACAGCAACTAAGGATTACACAGAGACAAACCGTAAGACATGACTCTAATGAAAACCCAAAGACTAGAAATTATAAATAATATAATAAACTCAAAACCCCTGGGTCAACGACCCAGGCATCCTAACAGTATCCCCCCCTAAAGGGCTGGCTCCCAGACAGCCCAACCCGAAACACCAAAACAAAAAACAACCCAACCTGGGTGGGCGGCGGGGGAACAGGTAGGAGGGACCGAAATGAAACAAACACACGGAGCCAGAGACAAAAAAAATACAGGGAGCAAAACCCCAAAACAGAACAAAACAACAGCACTGCGGCCCAGCAACGGTCCAAAAGAAAACAGACAAAAAGCCCATGAAAGGCGCAGAGGCCCCGGTACCAGTCTCGAAAAGGTACAGGAGGCCGGCCCAGAGGCTGACGGCACAACAGTCCAAACCCGGGCAGTTCAGGGGGGCGGCCCGGAGGCAGGTGGCCCAAGAGCCAAAAGGACAGTTCAGGGGGCCGGGCAGGCGGGAGGCACCGGCGGCGACGGAGCAGGTCAGGAGGCCGGCCGGGCGGGAGGCACCGGCGGCGACGTAGGTCAGGGGGCCGTCCGTAACGGCAATGATGTCCAGTCATCAGCCCGGAAAGTGGCCGAACAGGCCGGACAGGACGAGCAGGACGAGCAGGCCGGACAGGACGAGCAGGACGAGCAGGACGAGCAGGACCAGACGGCATGGGGACCTCAGGCGCAGACGAAGATAGACGGAGCGAGGCAGGACCAGGCGACGCCGAAGGCGAAGACACGGAGGCCGGACCAGGCGACACAGAGGCTGAAGCTGAAGCTGGACCAGACGAGGGCGAAGACACGGAGGCCGGACCAGGCGACACAGAGGCTGAAGCTGAACCTGGGCCAGGCGAGGGCGAAGACTCGGAGGGCGGACCAGGCGAGGGCGAAGACTCGGAGGGCGGACCAGGCGAGGGCGAAGACTCGGAGGGCGGACCAGGCGAGGGCGGCGCTGCAGAGAATGGTGCGGGAGCCGCAGGTGGTGGCGCTGCAGGCGACGCAGGTTGCTGGACGGGCCCCTCGGACCCTCCAGCGGGAACAGGAGGCTGGACGGGCCCCTCGGACCCTCCAGCGGGAACAGGAGGCTGGACGGGCCCCTCGGACCCTCCAGCGGGAACAGGCGGCTGGACGGGCCCCTCGGACCCTCCAGCGGGAACAGGCGGCTGAAGCGGTCCCTCGGACCCTCCAGCGGGAACAGGCGGCTGAAGCGGTCCCTCGGACCCTCCAGCGGAGGCAAGATGCTGGACGGGTCCCTCGGACCCTCCAGCGGGAACAGGCGGCTGAAGCGGTCCCTCGGACCCTCCAGCGGGAACAGGCGGCTGAAGCGGTCCCTCGGACCCTCCAGCGGGAACAGGCGGCTGAAGCGGTCCCTCGGACCCTCCAGCGGGAACAGGCGGCTGAAGCGGTCCCTCGGACCCTCCAGCGGAGGCAGGCGAAGGCTGGACGGGCCCCTCGGACCCTCCAGCAGGAACAGGCGGTGGAGTAAATGACTGAGGTGAGAACTGAGCAGGTGACTGAGCTGATAGGTGAGCTAAAGCCCGAGCTACGGAGAGAAGTTTAATATGTATCGACTGTTGTAAAGATGGTAGTAATGGTGGGTAAGGTGGTGGATCCGCAGTAAGCTGAGCTAGTTCCCCTGAGCCTCCAGAACCTGAAGAAATCTGCTGGACGGGCTCACCTGAGCCTCCAGCGAGGTCAGAAACAGGTGCCTGCCGGACACCAGCCACTCCCACCCGAGGAGAAGGTACGGGTGCCGGAGCTAACTGGTTCCCGGTCATCCTCACACTGGGAGCCGGGACAGGCACCGTCAATGGCTGGGCAGCTGCCGTCCCCACCCGAGGAGCTGGCATGGGTGCAGCGACAGGCAGAGGCTCAGCCGGCCTGGACACCGGAGCAGGGACCAGCTGGACCTCAGCCTCCCTCACCTGAAGCACTGAAACAGGTGCAGGGGAATGCTGGGCCTGAGCTGCCCTGGGAGCAGGAACACAACGGTGCAAAGGAGCAGGCTCAGCAAACACAGACTCCTCTAAAATGTTTCTTAGCTTCCTACCACCACCACGTCTAACAGTCTTAACAGTTTTCACAGTCTCAGAATTTACAGTGTGCACATGATTGTCTTTTTCCAGCTCAGAGGGAGCAGAATGAAAACAGTCAATATACCTCACCATGGGGAGTGGCTCAGCAGAGACAGAGTGGCGACCGCGTGAGCGTCGCTTTCTCCGGGAAGTGGGAGGTGGCAAACTGGGCTGCGAATCCTCCAAAAGACCGGGCTGCGATGAGGAAGCAGAGAGTTTGTGAAGCTCAGAACGTGGCAGACCCAAAAACGAAGCGAAGGACTGCAGTGGAGTGAGTCTAACGTACGGCGTCCAGTAATCCTTCTTCCTCCGCTGCTTAACCCTCTTGTCGGACTGGTAATCCAGGGGTGGAGGTGGAGGTGTAGCGACTGGAGAGAATGAGCATGTGCTCAATCTGATCGCCCGAGGCATAGGCGCCGGCTCGGCCGTAGCCATGGCAGTTTGGAGGCTGCGGGGTCCTCCCCAAGCCAAACGTGAACCATAGAAAGGTGACTCGAGCTCCCAGGCATGCTTAGCCTCCTGCCTCACGCTCTCCTTGAGGAAGGCAGAAGCTGCGGGTTGCCAATACCACACGGAGTCTGCTGGGTCCATGTTATGGTCGCGATCTTCTGTTAGGGAACGGCTGTGTGCAGACAGGAATAGGACCCAAAGTGCAGACTCCAGAGACAAAACTTAAACTCAAAACCGCTTTAATCTTAAACTCAAATATAACATAACTGAAAATATCCAAATAAACTTACACCGGAGGACTGAAAAAACACACAGCTATATAAACGGTAGATCGCGACAATGACAAACTGAAACACAGGGCTTAAATACATAGAGGGAGCAATCAGGGAATGGACAACAGGAGGGAAACACAGCTGGGGCAAATCAGAACTGACGAGACAAGGAAGCGTAAACTGAACACACTGAGATAAGACAGAGACCTTCAAAGTAAAACAGGAAACACATAACACAGACTGAACAAAAGACACAGACTCACATGCAGGCACTACAACAGAGGGAACAGAAATGTGGGACCAGGACAGACACAGACACCGACTGGACACGGGGATATAGCAGACAGGGGAGACAGCAACTAAGGATTACACAGAGACAAACCGTAAGACATGACTCTAATGAAAACCCAAAGACTAGAAATTATAAATAATATAATAAACTCAAAACCCCTGGGTCAACGACCCAGGCATCCTAACAGTATCCCCCCCTAAAGGGCTGGCTCCCAGACAGCCCAACCCGAAACACCAAAACAAAAAACAACCCAACCTGGGTGGGCGGCGGGGGAACAGGTAGGAGGGACCGAAATGAAACAAACACACGGAGCCAGAGACAAAAAAAATACAGGGAGCAAAACCCCAAAACAGAACAAAACAACAGCACTGCGGCCCAGCAACGGTCCAAAAGAAAACAGACAAAAAGCCCATGAAAGGCGCAGAGGCCCCGGTACCAGTCTCGAAAAGGTACAGGAGGCCGGCCCAGAGGCTGACGGCACAACAGTCCAAACCCGGGCAGTTCAGGGGGGCGGCCCGGAGGCAGGTGGCCCAAGAGCCAAAAGGACAGTTCAGGGGGCCGGGCAGGCGGGAGGCACCGGCGGCGACGGAGCAGGTCAGGAGGCCGGCCCGGAGGCAGGTGGCCCAAGAGCCAAAAGGACAGTTCAGGGGGCCGGGCAGGCGGGAGGCACCGGCGGCGACGGAGCAGGTCAGGAGGCCGGCCGGGCGGGAGGCACCGGCGGCGACGTAGGTCAGGGGGCCGTCCGTAACGGCAATGATGTCCAGTCATCAGCCCGGAAAGTGGCCGAACAGGCCGGACAGGACGAGCAGGACGAGCAGGCCGGACAGGACGAGCAGGACGAGCAGGACGAGCAGGACCAGACGGCATGGGGACCTCAGGCGCAGACGAAGATAGACGGAGCGAGGCAGGACCAGGCGACGCCGAAGGCGAAGACACGGAGGCCGGACCAGGCGACACAGAGGCTGAAGCTGAAGCTGGACCAGACGAGGGCGAAGACACGGAGGCCGGACCAGGCGACACAGAGGCTGAAGCTGAACCTGGGCCAGGCGAGGGCGAAGACTCGGAGGGCGGACCAGGCGAGGGCGAAGACTCGGAGGGCGGACCAGGCGAGGGCGAAGACTCGGAGGGCGGACCAGGCGAGGGCGGCGCTGCAGAGAATGGTGCGGGAGCCGCAGGTGGTGGCGCTGCAGGCGACGCAGGTTGCTGGACGGGCCCCTCGGACCCTCCAGCGGGAACAGGAGGCTGGACGGGCCCCTCGGACCCTCCAGCGGGAACAGGAGGCTGGACGGGCCCCTCGGACCCTCCAGCGGGAACAGGAGGCTGGACGGGCCCCTCGGACCCTCCAGCGGGAACAGGCGGCTGAAGCGGTCCCTCGGACCCTCCAGCGGGAACAGGCGGCTGAAGCGGTCCCTCGGACCCTCCAGCGGAGGCAAGATGCTGGACGGGTCCCTCGGACCCTCCAGCGGGAACAGGCGGCTGAAGCGGTCCCTCGGACCCTCCAGCGGGAACAGGCGGCTGAAGCGGTCCCTCGGACCCTCCAGCGGGAACAGGCGGCTGAAGCGGTCCCTCGGACCCTCCAGCGGAGGCAGGCGAAGGCTGGACGGGCCCCTCGGACCCTCCAGCAGGAACAGGCGGTGGAGTAAATGACTGAGGTGAGAACTGAGCAGGTGACTGAGCTGATAGGTGAGCTAAAGCCCGAGCTACGGAGAGAAGTTTAATATGTATCGACTGTTGTAAAGATGGTAGTAATGGTGGGTAAGGTGGTGGATCCGCAGTAAGCTGAGCTAGTTCCCCTGAGCCTCCAGAACCTGAAGAAATCTGCTGGACGGGCTCACCTGAGCCTCCAGCGAGGTCAGAAACAGGTGCCTGCCGGACACCAGCCACTCCCACCCGAGGAGAAGGTACGGGTGCCGGAGCTAACTGGTTCCCGGTCATCCTCACACTGGGAGCCGGGACAGGCACCGTCAATGGCTGGGCAGCTGCCGTCCCCACCCGAGGAGCTGGCATGGGTGCAGCGACAGGCAGAGGCTCAGCCGGCCTGGACACCGGAGCAGGGACCAGCTGGACCTCAGCCTCCCTCACCTGAAGCACTGAAACAGGTGCAGGGGAATGCTGGGCCTGAGCTGCCCTGGGAGCAGGAACACAACGGTGCAAAGGAGCAGGCTCAGCAAACACAGACTCCTCTAAAATGTTTCTTAGCTTCCTACCACCACCACGTCTAACAGTCTTAACAGTTTTCACAGTCTCAGAATTTACAGTGTGCACATGATTGTCTTTTTCCAGCTCAGAGGGAGCAGAATGAAAACAGTCAATATACCTCACCATGGGGAGTGGCTCAGCAGAGACAGAGTGGCGACCGCGTGAGCGTCGCTTTCTCCGGGAAGTGGGAGGTGGCAAACTGGGCTGCGAATCCTCCAAAAGACCGGGCTGCGATGAGGAAGCAGAGAGTTTGTGAAGCTCAGAACGTGGCAGACCCAAAAACGAAGCGAAGGACTGCAGTGGAGTGAGTCTAACGTACGGCGTCCAGTAATCCTTCTTCCTCCGCTGCTTAACCCTCTTGTCGGACTGGTAATCCAGGGGTGGAGGTGGAGGTGTAGCGACTGGAGAGAATGAGCATGTGCTCAATCTGATCGCCCGAGGCATAGGCGCCGGCTCGGCCGTAGCCATGGCAGTTTGGAGGCTGCGGGGTCCTCCCCAAGCCAAACGTGAACCATAGAAAGGTGACTCGAGCTCCCAGGCATGCTTAGCCTCCTGCCTCACGCTCTCCTTGAGGAAGGCAGAAGCTGCGGGTTGCCAATACCACACGGAGTCTGCTGGGTCCATGTTATGGTCGCGATCTTCTGTTAGGGAACGGCTGTGTGCAGACAGGAATAGGACCCAAAGTGCAGACTCCAGAGACAAAACTTAAACTCAAAACCGCTTTAATCTTAAACTCAAATATAACATAACTGAAAATATCCAAATAAACTTACACCGGAGGACTGAAAAAACACACAGCTATATAAACGGTAGATCGCGACAATGACAAACTGAAACACAGGGCTTAAATACATAGAGGGAGCAATCAGGGAATGGACAACAGGAGGGAAACACAGCTGGGGCAAATCAGAACTGACGAGACAAGGAAGCGTAAACTGAACACACTGAGATAAGACAGAGACCTTCAAAGTAAAACAGGAAACACATAACACAGACTGAACAAAAGACACAGACTCACATGCAGGCACTACAACAGAGGGAACAGAAATGTGGGACCAGGACAGACACAGACACCGACTGGACACGGGGATATAGCAGACAGGGGAGACAGCAACTAAGGATTACACAGAGACAAACCGTAAGACATGACTCTAATGAAAACCCAAAGACTAGAAATTATAAATAATATAATAAACTCAAAACCCCTGGGTCAACGACCCAGGCATCCTAACACTACCAGGATGTTACTTCCCTAAACGTGTTCTCCAAATGTTCCCAAAGACTTTGTTCTAAGTAGTTCTACATGATGAAACATTCACACTAAGTTTAAGAAGGACACACAAACACCATCTGTCCTTTCATCATGTGTACAAACGTGTTCAGATGTCAAATGTACCGTGAATGGATGCAAATGTGGATCGTTCCAATAAAATGAGACAGTTTTGTAAGTGGATCACAGTTCTAAGTTCATTGAAACCTATAAGAACATGTTGTTCCAAACCAACTTTATCCAACAGGAAGGAGCATCAGGGGAACAGGAAACATTCAAACATGTTTACTGTAAGAACTGCACAAAGGAAGGAAACACAATCCTACACACGACCACTTTAAAATGGACATTTAGCTTTTCAAACATCAGGGAGTGCTGCAATAACAACACTGTGACCATTCTGATCAGACTGAAAGATTTATAGAGATTTATCCATGTGCTGGAAAAGGATTTGATATCAACATATATGCAGATTAGTAGGAGCATTTTCCTCATATTGATTTAGAGTTCAGTACTAGGAATATGCAGAATTAACATCTGTGTACATGACGAGTGATGAAAATTCAAAGTCAGGCTTTCAAAGGACGTCAGAATTGGAGTCTCTATCTGTGACTGTCCCAGAGGAACCTACCTGAGGGATTATTAAAGATCTGTCTATGTAGAAAGACTTGCATTGATTCACAGTGTACAATTCTTTCTAATCTATTAACATCTTCCTCCAAATCCTGTTTCTGCTGCATCAGAAGGGCTCAAACCTCCTGCTGTTTCTACTGGACCATCAATTCTACTTTATGATGATCTTCAAAGGTAAAAACGTGAGTTTATTTGTGAACTCTGTGAAATGCGTCTGATGTTTAGTTTGAACCAATCCTGTGTCAGCTGCAGCCACATCATTGCCACGCATACAAATGGGTGCGTTCCTGTTTAGACCTGCTGGCTGTCAATGGGCTTCATTCCATTTCAGACTGCTGGTGGTCGGCTGTAAACTCAACATGGCTCCTGTGTTAGAAGAGCCTCTGATTTTAAATTTGCACATTGAATAGTTTCTTTCCAACACTGTGGAGCTACCAGCCCAGTATATGTAGCCCACAGTAGATGGAGTTATCAAGCTGCACTGACAAACATCAGGACTCATGTAATCCCTACATGTGGACCTTTCACAGATGATCCAAGTGCAGATTCAACTCTGCATTACATTTGACTTCAGCTGTTACACACTTTCATTTTCTAGCTGTGTCACTTCCTGCTTTTTAGATCAGAGAGTTTATCCATGTCCACAAATGTTTGGCTGCATATTTGTATCATCTATATTTTCCAGTCTTCATACAGCCGATATTTCATGTGGACTCCAATCTGCCAGCTGCCATCACGTTTTCAGGGTTCATTCAGTGTTGAAATGTAGGACAAACAGCAGCACATGTTCTCTAAATGTTTGCAGTCATTTTAAATGAAGCTGATGCTACATGAGAAATTTTCCACATTTACTGTCTTTGAACAGAGAATAATAAAGCCATCAAAAATATACAGGCTTGTGCAAATACAAACTTCTGTGGTGCATTTGATGACCTGCAGAGGAGAACAAGTCGGGGTCTTCAGCCCTAACACAACCTCTTTGTTCTCAATACTACAAAACCTTCAAAGGCTGATATGCAAGTTTGCATGAATCACCAACAAAGTTGTGTTTGTTTCTAGTATAGTTATAAATAAGCTGATCAAATATCTGCTCACTGATTAGATCCAGTATCTATTACAGATGAACTGGATATCACAGCATGTTGTTAATCCATCATATCAAACTAAACAGTGTTGCTGGTGTAAATATACTCCAATAAAGATGAGGGCTTCTGTTGCCAGGTAACGATGATGTCACACTGGATCTTCTGATCTTTAGCATCGTAGCGCTCGGAGTCTGATGTTGGCTCATGTGTTGTCACCAACATGACGTTCTACTAGTCACGGCCTCACCTTAACCCACTGATGCTGATCACACAGACCCAATAATAGAACTGTTTTATCAGGTTTATGCAGCGTCACCATTAATGTCACATTTAATCAGACACATTTACATTACAAGCCCACTACAACCATTATCACCATTTTAAATTACATTATACATCCTCACTGATTTAAAGTATTTTAACCTGATTCATTTTTTCCACCTTAACAGTTCATTCCTCAAATCAAACAAGATATTTGACCCTCAAAAACTGTACAGTGGGGCAAAAAAGTATTTAGTCAGCCACCGATTGTGCAAGTTCCCCCACTTAAAATGATGACAGAGGTCAGTAATTTGCACCAGAGGTACACTTCAACTGTGAGAGACAGAATGTGGAAAAAAAATCCATGAATTCACATGGTAGGATTTGTAAAGAATTTATTCGTAAATCAGGGTGGAAAATAAGTATTTGGTCAATAACAAAAATACAACTCAATACTTTGTAACATAACCTTTGTTGGCAATAACAGAGGTCAAACGTTTACTATAGGTCTTTACCAGGTTTGCACACACAGTAGCTGGTATTTTGGCCCATTCCTCCATGCAGATCTTCTCAAGAGCAGTGATGTTTTGGGGCTGTCGCCGAGCAACACGGACTTTCAACTCCCGCCACAGATTTTCTATGGGGTTGAGGTCTGGAGACTGGCTAGGCCACTCCAGGACTTTCAAATGCTTCTTACGGAGCCACTCCTTTGTTGCCCGGGCGGTGTGTTTTGGATCATTGTCATGTTGGAAGACCCAGTCTCGTTTCATCTTCAAAGTTCTCACTGATGGAAGGAGGTTTTGGCTCAAAATCTCACGATACTTGGCCCCATTCATTCTGTCCTTAACACGGATCAGTCGTCCTGTCCCCTTGGCAGAAAAACAGCCCCATAGCATGATGTTTCCACCCCCATGCTTCACAGTAGGTATGGTGTTCTTGGGATGCAACTCAGTATTCTTCTTCCTCCAAACACGACGAGTTGAGTTTATACCAAAAAGTTCTACTTTGGTTTCATCTGACCACATGACATTCTCCCAATCCTCTGCTGTATCATCCATGTGCTCTCTGGCAAACTTCAGACGGGCCTGGACATGCACTGGCTTCAGCAGCGGAACACGTCTGGCACTGCGGGATTTGATTCCCTGCCGTTGTAGTGTGTTACTGATGGTGACCTTTGTTACTTTGGTCCCAGCTCTCTGCAGGTCATTCACCAGGTCCCCCCGTGTGGTTCTGGGATCTTTGCTCACCGTTCTCATGATCATTTTGACCCCACGGGATGAGATCTTGCGTGGAGCCCCAGATCGAGGGAGATTATCAGTGGTCTTGTATGTCTTCCATTTTCTGATGATTGCTCCCACAGTTGATTTTTTCACACCAAGCTGCTTGCCTATTGTAGATTCACTCTTCCCAGTCTGGTGCAGGTCTACAATTCTTTTCCTGGTGTCCTTCGAAAGCTCTTTGGTCTTGGCCATGGCGGAGTTTGGAGTCTGACTGGTTGAGGCTGTGGACAGGTGTCTTTTATACAAATGATGAGGTCAAACAGGTGCCATTCATACAGGTAACGAGTGGGGGACAGAAAAGCTTCTTACAGAAGACGTTACAGGTCTGTGAGAGCCAGGGATTTTCCTTGTTTGAGGTGACCAAATACTTATTTTCCACCCTGATTTACGAATAAATTCTTTACAAATCCTACCATGTGAATTCATGGATTTTTTTTTCACATCCTGTCTCTCACAGTTGAAGTGTACCTCTGGTGCAAATTACTGACCTCTGTCATCATTTTAAGTGGGGGAACTTGCACAATCGGTGGCTGACTAAATACTTTTTTGCCCCACTGTACCAACAAATAATTTTGCAATAAAATATTTAATTTTCAACTTTTACAAGTGAAATCAAACAAGTGTCTTTAACAGTGAAACCAGAGTGGAAGCTGCTCATATAGAGTCCAACCCAGGCTAAAGTAAGTTGAGTAGAGCAGCTTCATCAAAGTGTCGGCTCTCTGAACACGGTGCAAGATCGCCATCTGCAGGACAAAACTAGTTTTTCATCGTACTGCATCCAACATCCATCCACAGTCTAATTTTATCCCAAAGTAGTGTGTGTGTGTGTGTGTGTGTGTGTGTGTGTGTGTGTGTGTGTGTGTATATACATACAACCCTGCGTCACATCTTCTTATAACTGTATTTTTTTCTTGTCTTGTAAATTTGCCCTCAATCTTTTAATTTTTTAATATTATTTTAACCTGTGATTGTGCAGCATACAGCCCACACAAAGTTAACGAGTGGCTTTGACATGTAAACAGTAAACAGTGCTCCATGTAATACTTGGCTAGATGGCAGTAGCATGACTCCCCAGTCAGCTTTTGACCAGTCCAGTGTTTCTGTTTCAGTCATTTAAACATTGTGATATCCAGATAAGTGAAATACCCTCCACAGAACAGCAGCATGACTACATGATCTCCCTAATCCGGCGATACAGGAACAGCCGACTGTCTCCACTACTCCACTTTCTCTTAGCATTAGCCATGCTAAGTGTTTAGCTTGATTAGCGCTCTGGCTCGGCTCTACAGCTGCTTTAAGAAAAATAAAGTCGTCTTGTTTGTTGAGCAGTACTTTATCAATTTTGTTGCTGTGCAGGTAATTACACGCCTCGGTGCTCTTATAATTATACAATTCCTCGCCAACAACGCCTTCAGAAAATACAAGTCATTAATAATGTGGATGTAGCTAACATCGGGCCATAGTTTAAAGTCATCTATTCAATTCAATTCAATTTTTCAATTCAATTTTATTTATATAGCGCCAAATCACAACAAATGTCGCCTCAAGGCGCTTCATAGATACAGAGAAAAGCCCAACAATCATATGACCCCCTATGAGCAAGCACTTTGGCGACAGTGGGAAGGAAAAACTCCCTTTTAACAGGAAGAAACCTCCGGCAGAACCAGGCTCAGGGAGGGGCGGCCATCTGCTGCGACCGGTTGGGGTGAGAGAAGGAAGACAGGATAAAGACATGCTGTGGAAGAGAGACAGAGATTAATAACAGATACGATTCAATACAGAGAGGTCTGTTAATACATAGTGAGTGAGAAAGGTGACTGGAAAGGAAAAACTCAATGCATCATGGGAATCCCCCGGCAGCCTACATCTATTGCAGCATAACTAAGGGAGGATTCAGGGTCACCTGGTCCAGCCCTAACTATATGCTTTAGCAAAAAGGAAGGTTGTAAGCCTAATCTTAAAAGTAGAGATAGTGTCTGTCTCCTGAATCCAAACTGGAAGCTGGTTCCACAGAAGAGGGGCCTGAAAACTGAAGGCTCTCCCTCCCATTCTACTTTTAAATACTCTAGGAACAACAAGTAGGCCTGCAGAGCGGGAGCGAAGTGCTCTAATAGGGTGATATGGTACTACAAGGTCATTAAGATAAGATGGGGCCTGATTATTTAAGACCTTGTATGTGAGGAGCAGGATTTTGAATTCAATTCTGGATTTAACAGGAAGCCAATGAAGGGAAGCCAAAACAGGAGAAATATGCTCTCTCCTTCTAGTCCCTGTCAGTACTCTTGCTGCAGCATTTTGGATTAACTGAAGGCTTTTCAGTGAGTTTTTTGGACATCCTGATAATAATGAATTGCAGTAGTCCAGCCTGGAAGTAATAAATGCATGAACTAGTTTTTCAGCGTCACTCTGAGACAGGATATTTCTAATTTTAGAGATGTTGCGCAAATGGAAGAACGCAGTCTTACATATTTGTTTAATATGTGCGTTGAAGGACATATCCTGGTCAAAAATGACTCCAAGGTTCCTCACAGTGTTACTGGAGGCCAAGGTAATGCCATCCAGAGTAAGAATCTGGTTAGATACCATATTTCTAAGCTTTTCAGCGCCGAGTACAATGACCTCAGTTTTATCTGAGTTAAGAAGCAGAAAGTTAGTGGCCATCCAAGTCTTTATGTCTTTAAGACATTCCTGCAGTTTAACTAATTGGTGTGTGTTATCTGGCTTCATGGACAGATAGAGCTGGGTGTCATCTGCATAGCAGTGAAAATGTATGCTATGTCTTCTAATGATGCTGCCTAGGGGAAGCATGTATAATGTAAACAGAATTGGTCCTAGCACCGAACCCTGTGGAACTCCATAATTAACCTCAGTGTGTGAAGAGGACTCTCCATTTACATGCACAAATTGGAGTCTATTAGATAGATATGATACAAACCACTGCAGTGCAATACCTGTAATACCTACAGCATGTTCTAATCGCTCTAATAGAATATTATGGTCAACAGTATCGAATGCTGCACTAAGGTCAAGAAGGACAAGCACAGAGATGAGTCCACTGTCAGAGGCCATAAGAAGATCATTTGTAACCTTCAATAAAGCTGTTTCTGTGCTGTGATGAACTCTGAAACCTGACTGAAACTCTTCAAATAAACCATTCCTCTGCAGATGATCTGTTAGCTGTTTGACAACTACTCTTTCAAGGATTTTTGATATGAAAGGAAGGTTGGAGATTGGCCTATAATTAGCTAAGACTGCTGGGTCTAGAGATGGCTTTTTGAGTAAAGGTTTAACTGCAGCCACCTTGAAGGCCTGTGGTACATAGCCGATTATTAGAGATAGGTTGATCATATATAAGATCGAAGAATTAATCAATGGCAGGACTTCTTTGAGCAGTTTTGTAGGAATGGGGTCTAAAAGACACGTTGATGGTTTGGAGGAAGTAATTATTGAAGTTAACTCAGAAAGATCGATTGGAAAAAAAGAGTCTAACTTAACATCAATGGAACTAAGAGTAGCTGTAGATAATATTACATCTGTGGGATGATTATTGGTAATTTTTTCTCTAATGATAAAAATTTTATTTGTGAAGAAGTTCATGAAGTCATCACTAGTTAACGTTAAAGGGATGGTTGGCTCAACAGAGCTCTGACTTTTTGTCAGCCTGGCTACAGTGCTGAAGAGAAACCTGGGGTTGTTCTTATTTTCTTCAATCAGTGATGAGTAGTAAGCTGTTCTGGCTTCGCGGAGGGCTTTCTTATAAAGCAACAAACTATTTCTCCAGGCTAAATGATGATCCTCTAAATTTGTGACACGCCATTTCCTCTCCAGATTACGAGTCATCTGCTTTAGGGTACGTGTTTGAGAATTATACCACGGGGTCAGGTACTTCTGATTAGAGACCTTAGTTTTCACTGGAGCTACAGTATCCAGAGTCGTACGTAGTGAGGAGGTGAAATTATTAACAAGATAATCGACCTCTGTTGGGGTAGCGTTCAGATAGCTGCTCTGCTCTGTGTTGGTACAGGGCATTGACGATGATAACAGTGGCTGGATTATATTCTTAAACTTAGTTACAGCGCTTTCAGAAAGACATCTACTTTGATAAAGTCCACTCTCCACTGCTGCGTAATCAATTATTGTAAATGTAAATGTTATCAAGAAATGATCAGACAGGAGAGGGTTTTCAGGAAACACTGTTAAATGTTCAGTTTCTATGCCATATGTTAAAACAAGATCTAGAGTGTGATTAAAGTGGTGGGTGGGTTCTTTTACATTTTGAGAGAAACCAATTGAGTCTAACAACAGATTAAATGCCATGTTGAGGCTGTCATTTTTAGCATCTACATGGATGTTAAAATCACCCACAATAATTATTTTATCTGAGCTCAGAACTAAATTAGATATAAAGTCTGAGAAATCAGACAGAAACTCTGTGTAAGGCCCAGGTGGACGATAGATGATAACAAGTAAGACTGGTTTCTGAGTTTCACAGCTGGGGTGGACAATGCTAAGCATCAGGCTTTCAAATGAATTAAAAGTCTGTCTTGGTCTTTCATTAATTAATAGACTGGTGTGAAAAATTGCTGCCACACCACCCCCTCGACCTGTGCTTCGAGATTTCTGGTAGTTAGAATGACTCGGGGGTGTTGATTCATTTAAACTAACATAATCATCCTGCTGCAACCAGGTTTCTGTAAGGCAGAGTAAATCAATTTGTTGATCAATTATTAAGTCATGTACTAACAGAGACTTGGAGGAGAGAGACCTAATATTTAATAATCCACATTTCACTGTTTTACTCTTTGGTTCAGATGTGGATACTGTATTGTTCTTTCTTTGTGATTGTTTAAGTTGTTTGTTTTTTGTCTTTTTGGAAGCAGACACAGTCTCTATGGAGATGGGTTTTTGGGGGGGTAGCAGGAGGAGAGAAGCTGCAGAGAGGCGTGTAAGACTGCAACTCTGCTTCCTGGTCCCAACTCTGGATAGTCATGTTTTGAGGGGTTTAATAAATTTGTCGATATTTCTAGAAATGAGAGCTGCTCCATCCAAAGTGGGATGGATGCCATCTCTCCTAACAAGACCAGGTTTCCTCCAGAAGGTTTGCCAATTATCTATGAAGCCCACATCGTTTCTGGGACACCACTCAGACAGCCAGCAATTTAAGGAGAACATGCGGCTAAACATGTCACTCCTGGTCTGTGTCACTCCTGGTCTGATCACTGGATAGTTTCTCCACATAGTTGGTCGTCACTTCTCATCTACCGTGAGAAGTGACGAGCGAGGCGCTGCTACTGAACTGTTCTTAAAGATTTTTAAAACATCTCTACTGTCTATACACCTTTAATGTGTTGCCATTTACACCAGGTAAAAACACCTGATTCATTCCAGTTTCTCTGCTTTCACTTTGAATCATGTCAACATGAAGCCTGAACGTCTGTGATGAACACACTATCAGCATCACTGACGTATTTCATCATTTAAAAACACTTCCTGTCACTGTGGTGGTTACAGTCACATCATGCAGTTTGTGCTTTGACCTCCAGAGGGCGACAAATCAGCACAGACAGAGAGCTCCATTCAAACTTTGCTACCATCAGTAATAATTCTTCAAATATAATCATCAGTGTTTGAGCAGTTATGATATCAGGGACAATCTAGACATGTGTGACAATACTGAACATGTCACATGACACACCTTAAACATCATGTGATCCACTCTCAGTCTGCACTTTCATTCATGACTTCAACAGGTTGAAATGAGCTTTGAAGAAACATTCAGTGAAATAAATCTTTCATGGATTCATGTGAGCAGCAGATCGACTTTACAAAGAATCAGTGGATTTATCTTCTGTTTTAGATCAACTTTGATCACGTCGAGCCATCTTAAGTCCGTTTGTTCTTCTCACTCACTAACATCTCATATGATTTCAGATCCCTGCTGTTCCCCAGCTGCCCTGTAGGTGGCCTCAGTGTGCCTCACACCATTTACAGATGATTACAGGTCGTTTACAGTTCAAACAGGTCCAACATAAGAAATATGTAGAAAATATCCTGGCTATAACAGTTTAGGTCAAAGTGCAGATGTTCCAGATGTTCTGAGCCTCTCTGTGTTTCATGTTAACATGTAGATGTTGAACCAAAGTGAAGCTTTTTGATGTGACAGCAGGAATGTGAAGTGTAACTCTGAGCTTTAGGAAATGAAACTAAATGGACTTTTTCTCCTTTATTTATAGGAAAGTGTAGGAGAGCAACAGATGAGCAAGCGTTACTGTAACAGGAAACACAAACACGTCATCAGAGGATCTTTATGTTCATCATCATCACTGTTTCCTTGTTCTGTCACAAACACACAACACTTCCTGCTCTCTCTCTCTGATGGATCTGATTGGCTGTTTCATTCACAGGAGGTCAGGGCGTCACACAAACAGCTTTAACTGCACAACGACACACTTTAAATCATCTACAGAAATAATAAAGAAGTGTCCACAGCTGTCCATAAAGCAGCTTCTCACACAAACTCTGACACTTCAGCCACTTTAATTCCTGCAAAGCTGCGTAATAAAGAGCTGTGACTGCTATGAGCTGCTTATGATGACTGCATGAAGCTCTCAGCTGAAGCTTCATTCATTTATTTTAATGTTAATGTCTCCTTTTTAAATCTGTGTGAAGATTTTAATGACACACATTAAAGGAGCTTCTTTGATTAAAACCAAATTCATGTTGATTTTCAGCCTGAAATGATAAAAACTTTAATAATTCTGTTTATAATCATCAACCTGGAGACTAATGAGAAGTATAATAGTAATAAAAAGCCTTTATTATTTGAGTAATGCCTGAATCTGCTCAGAGACAGAGACAACACAGAGATGTTGATGACAGTTTGACATTAACTGAATTAAAAACAAAGTGCTCTTATTGTGAAAATCTGCCTCCTACTTCTTTAAATCATTGTTATGTATTTTTTAACCTCACAGTGAAACATTGAGACATTAATCTGACACAGTTTCATCAGCAGCTGTGTTTTCACTGACGTTTCACTTTGATTTGTTCAGACTGAGCAGAGAGGAGTGGCTCTCTGTGTGCGCACTGCTGAGAAACAGAAGCTCATTTCTGCTGTTTCATGAAAACAGTGTTATGGAGGAACAAGAAGTTCAGCCTCTAAACTCTCAGCGTGAGGACTGAGTGAGGAGTTTCAGAGCAGAGAGTTTTGGCTCACAGCCTTTAGCGTCTACACAAAGAGACGATTACGCACTCGTTCTGAGAACATCTCCACCTCCTAAAAACAAACTCTCCCACGAGCAGCTGTCACAACCACAACAGGCAGAAGACTGGATTTCTTCAGGTCAGATTTCATGCAGTTTGCACTAAATTGTGTGTCACAGACATTGTAGTTCACATTTGTGTGACTCGTTTAAATCTTCTCCTCCTGAAAGTGAAACTCTTACAAACACATAAGGACACAACCTGCTACAGGTTAATGATTGATCTAAAGACAGCTGACCATTGAGCAGGAAGTTGTGAGTCTTTTATTGTGTTTAATGCTCACAGTGCTGAAGCCTGCAGACACACCCACATCATATTATTTGTTCTCAGGGTTGTTCGGCGTGGTGGAGTCGGAACAGAAACTTTCTGCAGGTTAATTATTGATCAAACTAAAGTCATATTAAGGAGCTACTGGCACGGAGTCAGAGCAGAGCTCAGAAATCTGAAATATATCAAAGTATATTAAAGTTAAAGAGTTTAGAGAACACTGTTTGGTTAGCTGCCTCAAAGGCAGATGACTCTCAATATCACAAGATTAGGTGAGATTTCAGACCAAGGGAAAATCACTGGGATTATCTGTGAAGAGGCAGAAAAGCATAGACCTAGTCTACCTTATAGACATATTTAGAAAGGGTAAGAGTGAATCTGTCTTCATTCATCTACATGGAAACATAAAACCAAAAAACAAACCAATACAACCAAATCACTCCCAGTAGGGGTGGGCGATATAAACGATATACGATAGAATCGATTAAATTTGGTCAACGATAGAGATTTTGACTATATCGCTCTATCGCGATAGCGCATGTTGATGATGTTCATCAAGCTGCGCTTGTTTTGGTTGAAAGCATCGCAGCGGCTACAACCATTATCATCTCCAAATTATGGCGGGCGACAGTCATAGCAAAGAGATGAAGCACTTTTGAAATTTGGGGAAAGCCAAAAACTGCGCTTCTTCCACTTCCGTAACATTGATTCATTAATGCTGAATTCTCTGCAGCTGCTCTGTTCCCATGTTGTTGCAGTATATTAATGACTAACCTCGTATTGTGGATGGATTATCTCAGTTGTTCTCCTGACTGAAGTTTGGCCCGTGTATAGCATCCTGCTATGCGATGGCATTGGTCCCTGACCACCAGAATCCCTCACGTTAACTTTTATTGAGTGGAAAAAAAGTTGGCGTTCATCCTCCAGCTTCACTGTGCTAATGTTATGCTAACATAGCTGTGTTGCTAGCAATCACGTAGCACAACATTATATACCAGGTAGTCCAACTTCAGTAACCCTGCAAACGCCACTGCTGTTTAGTTTTCTGTCTTCATTTATGTTGGAAGTGGTAGCAGAGCTGTACGCTTTAATTAGCTTCAAAAATCTCTCAGTCAGAACATGGTATGAAATGTTTAGGTGTAAACTAGCGAGCTAACTTCCTGTTAACTTCTAACTCCGTTAAATTTAATAAATTCTGTTTTCATGGATGCCTGGATGTTAAACTTAATTGTTACACCTGGTAAAGCAGCAAAGCTGATGATTTTATTAAAGATGAAAGAATTTAAACCGTTTTTAACTCTCAGTGTTCGTTTGACTTTGGGACCTGAAGTGGACGGAGTTTTGGACCCAGATTACTCCGCGAAGCTCCACACTACGGCAGCCGTAATGCTCTGACAATCCATCAAGCAATGTGGCTTACCAAAGTTGTACTAAAACATTTTTTAACAGATTTCTGCCAAAATCGGTTCGAGGTCAGTAAGCACATCTAGAATTCATACATAAGGCACACGCTTGATTTTTGAGAAAATTAAAGGATTTTAAGTCCTTATAGTGTGGAAAATACGTTATACAGAAGAAAAGAATATATCGCGATATATATCGTTACCGCACGTGCTTCAAATTATACCGCAATATGGATTTTAGGCCATATTGCCCACCCCTAACTCCCAATTTATTTACAACATTTGAAACATACAGTGTAGCTCAGTCAAAACACCCCAAGGCCAAGTGAAAGTGCTGAGAGGGAAAAGATCATGATTAATGATTTATTTAAACTCATAACTGGGTGCAGCAGCTGAGCTTTGACCTGTGAGCTGCAGCTTAAGCTTCTTTTGTGGTTCAGTGTTTAATGTGTAAACTGTTTATCACTGCAGAGACGCCTACAGGCTATCTACTTTTCAAAAGTGAATTGTTATATACAATGTGGCAGCTGACCTTTGACCTGTGAGCTTCAGCCTCTTTGCTGGTGTGAAGTGTTTAATCTGACGCAGTCTGCAGACACAGAGGACTGCTGACAGAGAAGAAGCAGAGGATTTTCTCTGTTTCTACACAGACCTGGTCCAGACAGCAGAGCTGCAGAGTGAAGACGTTCACAAGAAGAAGAAGCTGAGTAAGTTCAACATCCTCTTTGAATCCTGGATCAGGAAGTGAATATTTGGTGTTTATATAAGGTTTCTGTCTTTGACTCAGTCTGCTGTCACTTTTTTTAGAGAAAAAATGAGATTTTAGATTAACTGGTGTTCCTGCTGCTCCAGCATTAAAGGACAGTATAGGTGACCGCGCTGATACCTGTTTATAATTTCACCAAAGCTAATAAACTGTTGGCTAAATTTTCTTGTTTTCAGATGTAAACAGAGGTGAGAGGAGCAGATAATAAGGATTAAATATTATGCTGAATAACTAAATTCTGCTAGTCTGTGACATAACTCCCAGCAGCATCGCCTCATTTCTTTGACCTTTAACATGAGTTAGCTTAGCTAGCAGAGCAGCTAGCAGAGCAGCTATCTCTGCTGCCTGTCATGTGACTGAGTCAAGTGTGTGTAGTAGACTTGTTAGCATAGCTAGCAGGCTGAAAGAGGCTAGCAAACTGTGTGAACACTTTGTAAGAGGTGAGCAGTAAAGAGAAGGATAAGGAGCTCCTCCAAATGCTGATAATGCACTTAACCTGAATTTACTGCTTGTTACATTATATGTGATGTTCAGTCGAAAACAGTTACTTAAATTAACATTATTATTATTATTAGTAGTAGTATTATTATTAGTTTATTATTCAAACATGGCTCCCTACTGTAGTGGTTTGAACAGTTGATCTGTGGTTATTGTGTCCCTGCAAATTCAACAATGCGCCTCAATGCAAAGCATCAAACAAATATTTTTATTATCAAGTCATTCAAGCAACTGGTTGAATCACCGTAGCTCTGACAGTGAAGCACACTCATTTTTATTGGTAGTCACCTTGTAAGCAATGTTCCCTCTAAGCTGTGCACTGTTGGCACGGTCTCTGCGCAGAGAAAATCTGTGTTGCGCACACAAAAAGAATTCTAACCTGAATTGAAATTAAAGTAAATATGTGCCGGTGTTTTAGCTAGCAAAGCGGCTGATGTGGAGTGAAGCCACGTTAATGACAACGTGTACAACCATTGGAGATGTGAGCAGGACAGACGGAACAACTGACGGGAAAAGTGTGGACTTTATACCAGTTTTTAAATTGTGTTGATCGGCCACGTAAAACCAGAGTTATGATAAAATATCTGCAATGTTTGTTTTTCTTCCTGAATACTGTCGTTGTTTATATTTACTGCGGGAAGAAAAGGTAAAAACTGCGTTTTATAAGGAAAACGCTCGAAAGCCTGTGAGCAAAAACAGCCCCCCTCCCTTTCCTATTGGTCGAAAAATGTACCATGTCGACCAATCAAAACATGGCATTTAGTTGTTAAGAAACGGAGTGACGGCGTGTTTTGAGATGTGACAGATTTGAGACGTTTAGAGCAAATCTTGTGTAGTTAGTGTGTAGTTAGTGTGTAGTTGTGTGTAGTCAGTGTGTAGTTAGTGTGTAGTTAGTGTGTAGTGTAGTCAATAGTGTTGTGTGTGTCAGAACAATGAGGCGACTGCTGAATGTTACAGGTGTTACAGCAGTGATATATCTGCTGCTGTCAGGCCTGCAGGTATCAGGCTGTTGTTCTCCTTCATCTCATAGTGGACAGAAATTATTTTTGGAGTGGCACAAATAATTTGTGTGGCATCAGATTTGATGCAGAACAGCTGATTGTTCTGTAAATAGTTTGAAATGTTTATTTAAAAAAAACGTCTTTCACCTAAAAACGCCTTGGCTGTATTTTTAGGTAAACAGCTGCAAAAAACTTTGTTGCATAACTCGGTAACTTTTTTGAAGAAGTAACTATATAATTAACTGCCCAACATTGGTCATTATTTACTGTATTTTGCAGACAGAGTTACAGACTCTCTCCCAGACCACAGACTCAGAATACAAGTCAGAGCTTTATAAAAACAGAAAGTTGTTTTTAAAATTGGAGTTCAAGTTATTTTTTCTTCCAATAATGTTAACATGCTACACAGGTCATGAACAAGTTTTTTTTTTAAACTTTCATTGTAAGCGGGCTAAAGCAGTTAATTAAAAGTAGTCTAACATAAATGTAAATGCTGTAATTTGATTACTTTAATAAACATGTAACTTGGATGGATTCGATGCTGGTGTGACCACAGTGGACACGTCTAATGTCGCTCACGGGGATCGCTCAGGGAGTTTGTGTGTTCGCTCAGACACATGAAAAATTAGAGGGAACATTGGCGGTGACTGACAGGGAAAAGGGGAACATTGAGGGAACATTGCTTGTAAGTGCAAGCTTTAAAATCTCATGGATGAGTAAAACTCATTAGAAAAACACTGAAACAAGAAAGAAAGAAACACTGGCGAGCAGTGAGTGAATAGTTCCTTGATCATTAGATTCCCTTTATGTCTCTGTGTGTGTCTGTGTGTCTCTGTGTGTCTCTGTGTGTCTCTGTGTGTGTCTGTGTTTGTGTGAGGCCTGGTGCTCCATTCTATATTTCCTCAGCCTGTCATGTCTCTCGTGTCTCCTCTTTCCCTCGCTCACTCTCGTCTGCCTTTCCTCCACTCCTCTGTCAAGCTCTCGTGTCAGTGTTGCGTTCCTTTGTTTGCTGTTTTATTGTGAAAGTCTTGCATTCTTTGTTCAGTTTGTGTTTCATTTTTCCTGTGAAGGTTCTCAGTCATCCAGGTCATCTTAGTTTAAGGAGCTTGGAAAGAAAAGCATCTGGACTTCTGTAAGTTGCTTGAAGATGTTTCGCCGTTATATTCGGGTCCTACCCTGTCTGCATTACGCAGCCAGTTCAAGACTAACATTTTTCTAGTTTACCAAACAGTAAATCAGTGTGAGTGCAGTTCTCTGCAAACACAGCAGGAATAATTAGTGTGAAGCTTTAACTCTGCTGATCCTCTTTGAATCATGGATCAGCTGAAATGTTTAAAATGTTGTTCACACGTGTTGAACTGACTGAAGCTTCCAGTCACAGTGAATCAGTGTGTGTCAGTGAATGCATCGTGTGTGCTTCACGGCTCCATCTAGTGGACTGATAGTAGAGCAGCTGATGGCAGCTTCCTCTGCTTCACACTGCTGTCTGACTGCATTCAGCTGACACCGAGATGAAGCAGGAAAGAAGCAGCTGATATTTGGACAGCACACATGATGGAAAGGAGGATTTCAGTTGATGTGCACATGAATGATTTGTGTTTCCTCTGCAGGTGAAGGTAGAAAGTGTGTGTGAGCTGATGTGAATTGAGCAGCATGGATCAGTGTGAGGACAGAGAGGAGGGAGTCCCTCCCTCTAAAAGCACTCTGTGTGGGGAACATGAGAGCCAGACCAAAGCTCAGAGGTGACATGACCATCTCTAACTGTCCATGACTCTTCTCCATGTCACAGCTCAGCACTCACATCACTGCTCCATCATTATTCACAGGAACCAGCCTGGACCTCCACCCAGCTCTGTGTCCTATGAAAGTAACTCATTCAAAGATTTCATTAAGAGATTTGAGCAAAGACAGTCAGCTGAGAAAAGGTAAGCTAACACCAATAATATCAGCTGATATGTGATGAGAATTTTACTGAAGATTTATAACTTTTTCAGGATCCATCAGAGACTCAAACCTGGACCTCGACCCAGCTCTGTGTCTGCTGCAGAGAGGTGAGCTGTTAGTAACATGAACTCTCTGATTTAAATGATTTGATGTTTCCTGGTTTCTAAAATGCATCTCTGTAGGAGAGCAGTGTCTCAAAGGACACACAGGCTCAGCTGTAACTGTCATCTGGTTTAAGATACATTTGGACCATCACAGTCACGTCTCCATCCCGCTTTTATTAATTAACTTCCTGTTGCTTGCAGATGACAGGAAGTGTTTGTGCCACGTGATGCTGCAGGAATTGTTAACATGTCCATGATGGTTTTTCACAGGAACCCACCTGGACCTCCACCAAGCTCTGTGTCCTTACAGAGTGACTGGTCTGAAGATCGCTACATTGAATTTAAATCCCAGCCTGTGTCTGCTGGTCGCCTCATTGATTTTAAAGTCCAGCCTGTGTCTGCTGCAGAGAGGTGAGCTGTTAGTAACATGAACTCTTTGATTAAACTGCTTGATGTTGTTGGATATAAACTGCAGTACAAACACGTCATTCCCTCAGTCCTATTTAAACTGTCTTTTAAAACAAGCCTTTGGTTTTTAAACAACTGAAAACCCACTTCAGCAAACAGGAAGTGATCAGAGCGTCCGTCCACTTCCTGTCAGGCCCTGCAAACATTTCATATTGAAGAAAAGTAGTTGATATCTCACATTTTTACTCCACCACATTCAACCATTTTGACATTTTAGGCCACAGCATGAAACTCCCTGGTGGTCACATGACTCTATAACATAACAGGAGTCATGTGACCACCAGGGAGTGATTTGTATGGATGTGTGTGAAACACAACAAATCAATCTGATTCATCAATGGAAACATTTTTGGTGTAAAATGCACCAACACTGAAAACGCTGAAGATAAAAACACAACAAATGAAATATGAACAAATCGAGGCTTTGAATACACGTGTGTGTGTTTGAGACAAAGAGATAAATGGATTGTGTGTCTGTCCTATTGCTGCATGAGGATTTTATTGTAGATTTTGTGCGTGTACACTTTTGACCATGAAGGTGTTGAAAGGGCACGTAAAACAGTTGGAGGCAGTAAGAGTGACCAGTCTAAAGATGATGTTATTTACTTTAAATTAGACGTGTGTCGTCCTGCAGAGAGGTAATGTGTGTGTAAATGTTGTTGTGTGTTTGTGAATAAATCCTCCATCATGTTTAATGTCAGCTCTGTTTCACACACATGTTCATATGTGCAGCGCTGTGTGTTGGAGTGTTTCCACAAACACAGCAGATACTCAGAGATTATTTTTAGGAAGGGGAGATGTTCTCAAACTGTCTGTCCTGAAACTCTTCAGTCAGTCTGATCCCCACTTCCTGCTCCTCAGCAGTGCTGCCATTTTCATCAACCAGGACAGAAATGAACTGAACTGTTGTTTCCTCATCAACTTCTTTCTGTCTGCTGAATCTGTAGTGAATCAAAGTGAAACGTGTGAAAATGCAGCTGTTAATGATCCAGTTTGTTAGATGAACGTGTGAATGTTGTAGTGTGCTGTTAAACAGTAACACAGTAACTGTGACGTGTCCTGATCTGACAGTAGATCATGTTTGTGTTCTTGGTCACATGACACAGGTCAGCTGTTCACACAGAGTTCATCTTTATAGGCTGGACCAGTTTGGAATAATACTGGGAGTAATGGTTCTTATATGGAGCTTTTCTCCTCTGAGCACTTTGATACTCGCCTCATTCACACATGGAAAGCAGTGCAAATAAATGCACGGTTTTCCTGCACTCATCTTTTATCAGGATGGATGTCAGTGTGAGCTGTTTCTGTCACATTTAACCTGACACTGAATTTTGCATCATTTCTATACAAAACTGAACACAAGTATGAAAAAAGTGTTTCACAGTTTTACTTTGAAAAACAAACAAACTGTGCTGCAGGTAAACAGTTTGATGGTTGGAATGAACAAACAAACAGACTCAGCAGCGCACAGACGTCCGAGCTTCATATATCGGTTGTTAAACTTAACGTAGGAATCATAAACATTCAGAGATGAACTTACACACTTGGCTTTATACGTTCTTTGAGTTGAAACGTACTTGATCTGTGAATGATGACGTTTCACAAGTACATTTACTGAGAAACGGCCTTTAACTTTAGAATCAAAGTTCAGTTAGAAAAACATTGAAGTCATTCAGGGAATTATGATCTTTGTGTTTTTACAGAGTTTAAAACACAACAAAGAAGTGTCAGTGATCAGGATAACAGTGGAAGGACTCTGGAGTATCATTTGTATTATTGATCATTTTGATCTCTGACAGAGAAACTACAAATACAGATGCAACAAGGGAAGCAGCAAAAGTGACTGAACACAGCTTTTAGAGGCTAAATTCACATTTCAATAATCAAAGTGGCCTCGTGTGTGTGTGTGTGTGTGTGTGTGTGTGTGTGTGTGTCCATGGTTCCTCCACAGAGTGGAGCAGCAGAGCTCAGAGGTTCCCAGTGGTCAGTCTGCCCAGCAGCATCAAACACAGCTGGACTCCATATTTATGGTCTGTACATGTACAACAACTACTTTTATTATTATTAATAATACATTTATTTATAGGTCCCTTTCAGAACACCAAGGACTCTGTGGACTAAATGTCCAAAAGAAACAAACTTTGACTGCTGGCACGTCTCTGTGCACAGAAAATCTGCATTGCACACAAAAAAAATCCACCTGAATTGAAATTAAAGTAAATAGGTTAACAATTCATTTTTGCAGTGTTAGTCAGTGACTGGCTGCTCCCGTATGGGATCAGAACGATGCCACCTTATCCCATAGTCCAGCCAATGATGCGATTCACATTCGTATATACGCAGCTAATCAACGTCGCTGACAGGCTATGACAGCGTCCTCATGTGCCGACACCGGTGTTTTAGCAAAGCGGCTGATGTGGAGTGAAGCCACGTTAATGACAACGTGTACAACCTTTGGAGTTGGTTTGGTTGTTTGGTTTTCTTCCTGAATAATATTGTTGTTTATATTTACTGCGGGAAGAAACGGTAAAAACAGCATTTTATGAGGAAAATGCTCAAAAGCCTGCGAGGAAAAACAAAACCAAAACACTCCACCCTTTCCTATTGGTCGAAAAAAGTACCATGCCGACCAATCAAAACATGATATGGCAACATGGCATTTAGTTGTTTAGGGAGGAGGAAGTTTTAGGAGTGACGGCATGTTTGAGATGTGAGAGATTTGAGACGTTTAGCACAAATCTTGTGTAGTTAGTGTGTAGTTAGTGTGTAGTTAGTGTGTAGTGTAGTGTGTTGTCTTGTGTAGTTAGTGTGTAGTGTAGTCAATAGCGTTGTTGTGTGTGTCAATGAGGCGACTGCTGAGTGTTACAGGTGTTACAGCAGTGACACATCTGCTGCTGTCAGGCCTGCAGGTATCAGGCTGTTGTTCTCCTTCATCTCATAGTGGACAGAAATTATTTTTTGGAGTGACACAAATAATTTGTGTGGCATCAGATTTGATGCAGAACAGCTGATTGTTCTGTAAATAGTTTGAAATGTTTATTTAAAAAACACCTTGGCTGCATTTTTAGGTAAACAGCTGCAAAAAACTTTGTTTTACCTTTTTGAAGAAGTAACTATATAATTAATTGCCCAGCACTGGTCATTATTTACTGTATTTTGCATCCAGAGTTACAGACTCTCTCCCAGACCACAGACTCATAATACAAGTCAGAGCTTAATAATAAATAATAAATTAAATGAAGTTGTGTTTTCAAAATTGGAGTTCAAGTTATTTTTACTTCCAATAGTGTTAACATGCTACACAGGTCATGAACAAGGTTGTTTTTAATTTTTATTGTAAGTGGGCTAAAGCAGTTAATTAAAAGTAGTCTAACATAAATGCTGTAATTAGATTATTTTAATAAACATGTAACCTGGATGGATTCGATGCTGGCGTGACCACAGTGCACACGTCTGCTGTTGCTCACAGTGGTCCAAGGGACGCTCAGGGAGTTTGTGTGTTCAGACACATGAAAAATTAGAGGGAACATTGATCACAGGGAAACGTTTTAAACATCGAGGCTTTAAACAGAAACCAAAGTGAAACAGTTTGTAGTTGAGATCAGTGAGAATGAAGCTGAATAACTGTTTCTTCAATAACTTTGAGCAATAAATGACAAATATGATGGAAATTAGCAGCATTAACACTTACTAATGATGTGAGTTGACACTCGGCTACATTGAGACGACCACATTAGGTGGTCCTCAACTGTAATGGAAACCAGTTGATCCAGTCCAGTCGTGGCGACCTGTGGTGAGTCAATCTGAGCAGCTACTAATGGAAACGGGGCCATAGATGTGTTTGTGCTTAATAACAATGAATCACAGGATTTTTACATTACTGTTAAAATCTCATGTTGTTTGTTAAAGTGTTGTTAAAGATGGTGACAGATGTACCCTTAGGCCCCTCCTCCATTCAGAGATGGTCTTTCCCTTTTCACATAAATGGCCTCCTTGACTCCGCCCACAAACCAGCGTTCACATTTTCTCAGGACCTTCTTGATGTTGTGTAGACTGAAGTTCAGAGTGGTGGCTCATTCATAAATATTCTGTTCCAGCTGCTGGAGGACAACATCATCACTTTTGTGAAGAACGAGCTGAAGAAGATCCAGAAGGCTCTGAATCCAAATAAGCCCCAGTGCTTGGAGTGTCAGAGGGAGGATGATGAGCAGAGGAGAAACAGCAGAGAGGCATTTGTGAAGATCACAGTCGACTTCCTGAGGAGAATGAAGCAGGAGGAGCTGGCTGACCGTCTGCAGAGCAGTAAGAGGATTTATCTAAAGATTTAAGCTGCTGGATAAATGAGACACTTGTGACACCAGTGTGTTCAGTCATTTCTCAGTGAGTCAGAAAATGTCATCAGCATTTTGTAAAATATGATTGTTGAAGTTGTATTTTTATTATTATTATTCAGAACTTCCAGCTGCAGTTTGTCATCGTAACCTTAAATCTGCTCTGAAGAAGAAGTTCCAGTGTGTGTTTGAGGGCATCGCTAAAGCAGGAAACCCAACCCTTCTGAATCAGATCTACACAGAGCTCTACATCACAGAGGGAGGGACTGCAGAGGTCAATGATGAACATGAGGTCAGACAGATTGAAACAGCATCCAGGAAACCAGACAGACCAGAAACAACAATCAGACAAGAAGACATCTTTAAAGCCTCACCTGGAAGAGATGAACCAGTCAGAACAGTGCTGACAAAGGGAGTGGCTGGCATTGGGAAAACAGTCTTAACACAGAAGTACACCCTGGACTGGGCTGAAGACAAAGCCAACCAGGACATCCAGTTCATGTTTCCATTCACTTTCAGAGAGCTGAATGTGCTGAAAGAGGAAAAGTTCAGCTTGGTGGGACTTGTTCATCACTTCTTTACTGAAATCAAAGGAGCAGGAATCTGCAGCTTTGAAGACTTCCAGGTTGTGTTCATCTTTGATGGTCTGGATGAGTGTCGACTTCCTCTGGACTTCCACAAAACTACAATCCTAACTGACCCTACAAAGTCCACCTCAGTGGATGTGCTGCTGATAAACCTCATCAGGGGGAAACTGCTTCCCTCTGCTCGCCTCTGGATAACCACACGACCTGCAGCAGCCAATCAGATCCCTCCTGACTGTGTTGGGATGGTGACAGAGGTCAGAGGGTTCACTGACCCACAGAAGGAGAAGTACTTCAGGAAGAGATTCAGAGATGAGGAGGAGGCCAGCAGGATCATCTCCCACATCAAGACATCACGAAGCCTCCACATCATGTGCCACATCCCAGTCTTCTGCTGGATCACTGCTACAGTTCTGGAGGATGTGCTGGAAACCAGAGAGGGAGGACAGCTGCCCAAGACCCTGACTGAGATGTACATCCACTTCCTGGTGGTTCAGGCCAAAGTGAAGAAGGTCAAGTATGATGGAGGAGCTGAGACAGATCCACACTGGAGTCCAGAGAGCAGGAAGATGATGGAGTCACTGGGAAAACTGGCTTTTGATCAGCTGCAGAAAGGAAACCTGATCTTCTATGAATCAGACCTGAGAGAGTGTGGCATCGATATCAGAGCAGCCTCAGTGTACTCAGGAGTGTTCACACAGATCTTTAAAGAGGAGAAACAACTGTACCAGGACAAGGTGTTCTGCTTCATCCATCTGAGTGTTCAGGAGTTTCTGGCTGCTCTTCATGTCCATCTGACCTTCATCAACTCTGGACTCAATCTGCTGGAAGAACAAAAAACCTCCCAGAAGTCTGAAACAGGAGAATCTACAGAGAAACACTTCTACCAGAGTGCTGTGAACAAGGCCTTACAGAGTCCAAATGGACACCTGGATTTGTTCCTCCGCTTCCTCCTGGGTCTTTCACTGCAGACCAATCAGACTCTCTTACGAGCCCTGATGTCACAGACAGGAAGTATTTCAGGAATCACTCTAGCAACAGTCCAGTACATCAAGGAGAGTCTCAGTGAGAATCTGTCTGCAGAGAAAAGCATCAATCTGATCCACTGTCTGAATGAACTGAATGATCGTTCTCTAGTGGAGGAGATCCAACAATACAGGACTTCAGGAAGTCTCTCCACAGGTAAACTGTCTCCTGCTCAGTGCTCAGCTCTGACCTTCATCTTACTGTCATCAGAAGAAGATCTGGATGAGTTTGACTTCAAGAAATACTCTACTTCAGAGGAGGCTCTTCTGAGAATGCTGCCAGTGGTCAAAGCCTCCAACAAAGCTCTGTAAGTAAACATGTTGTCATCGCTTCATTGTTAAAATAATGGGAAATAAATCAGAAATGCTGAGTTCAAAGAGCACTGTAACATTTTTTTTAATAGTGAATTAAATGATCATCAGTCACTCAGTAAATATACGGTAGTTTTAATGTTTCACTCCAGCATTTCTAAAACACACTTTGTTCTGTAACTCTTATCAAAGGACAATCCAGACCCAGCCTATAAGAACATGAGCTCTGATGCTTCAGCCCCTCTGACAGGTTTATTATCCTCAGCTTGTTCACTTGTCTCCAACTACAGGAGTTTGGTTGTTTTATTCTAAAGCACAAACTTCACCTGCCAGACTTCACCTACATCTTTTTATGATGTTCGTAATTCAAGTTCAAGTTTGTATCTCACTTTCAGTGCACACTCTCCCTTTTTAAATATAAATCTCTGCTGTGCTGTCATGTTTTCATCCCGTATGGAGGGAGAACTTCGGTCTTCATTACTGAAATTGCCTCCAAGGTCGTGTTTCTTGTCAGTAACCATATGTAACTGTAAGGCTTCCATAACCAGTGTTACCACAGAATTACAGTGGGTTCACTCTGGGTCCTCTACAGTTTCCTCCCACTGTCCACAGACATGGAGTTAGGTTACCTGGTGATCTAAACTTCATGCAGGTGAGAGTGAGAGTGGTTGTCTGTACATCTGTGGGCTTAGTGGAAGAGACTGGATGGATCTCTGCTTTGTCTTTGATATATCCTGACAGCAAACATTCTCCATGAAGTCTGCATTTCAGCTCATCTCCTTTATACGCACCTTTAACAGGAAGAGTTTTATACAGCTAGTGTTTAAAATCCAGTGTTCTTCACAATACACAGGTAATCAGCATCATGATTATTGAATTAGTAAAATTTTCTAAAATAATTGTTTTAGTTAATATTGTATGATAGAATACACAGAATTATGAGCTCAGTAGGTAGAATGGTCGCCCCATGATCATAAGGTCAGGGGTTGAATCCACCGAATAGCTACCTTGTGGTACCCCTGAGCAAGGTACCATCAAGGTACCAATCGTGTGCATTGGATTGGTAGCACTCATAGGTTTAAAATAACATTTTTAAAAAAGGTTCAACATATAAACAAATTTAATTTGATCACATATATTGTTTGTTTTGTTTTTTTTTGTTTTGTTTTTTTCCTTTCTCTCTCAGACTGAGCAGCTGTAACGTCTCAGAGGAAGGCTGTGAAAAGTTGTTGTCAGTGGTCATCTCCCAGTCCTGTAGTCTGAGAGAGCTGGTCCTGAGTACCAACAGCCTGAAGGCTTCAGCAGTAAAGCTTCTGTCTGCTGCAGTGGAGAGTCCACACGCCAAACTGAATGTTCTGAGGTCAGATCAATTTGTATTCTGTTTAATTCTGTTTGTTTATGTGTTTGATGTTTGTTTTTGTTTATATCTTTTTCTAGTTATCCTTGTTTCATAGCATTTTTATTCATTTCCAAGTTAAAGTGAAGTTTTACTAACCTGCTCAGCACAAGACAATAAGCTATTGCACCCTGATTACACTTTAACAACAATCTTTATTCATGTTTTTATCTTCAGACTTAACATCTGTGAACTCTCAGTGGAAAACTGTGAAGCTCTGTCCTCAGTTGTCAGCTCACAGTCCTCTAGGCTGACAGAGCTGGACCTGAGTATCAGAAAGCTGCAGGATTCAGGAGTGAAGCTTCTGTCTACTGGACTACAAAGTTTAAACTGTAAAGTGAATACTCTGAGGTCAGATCAGAAAACATTTTGTTTTTAAATTATTTAGTAAAGTTCATCCGTATGATGTTGTATCTTAGTATGTTTATGTTTCCTTTAAAAATAGAAAGTCAAGATTTAATGTTGTGAAATGTATTAACAAACTCTACATAAGTATTTGTTTTATAGATTGTCTTTTATTTTTCAGACTGAGTGGCTGTAACCTGTCAGAGAGAAGCTGTGAAGCTCTGTCCTCAGTCCTCAGCTCCCAGTCCTCCAGTCTGAGAGTGCTGGACCTGAGTAACTCTGACCTGCAGGATTCAGGGTTGAAGCTTCTGTCTGCTGGACTAAAGAGTTCACAGTGTGCAGTGGAAACTCTCAGGTCAGGATTCAAACTTTTCCACAGATGATCATTTGAAATGTGATTTATATTATTGTATAAACAGGTAACTTTTATACAGCTGTCAAGTGAACTTTTATTCACATTTGAGTGGATAACTGGACTCTGAATTACTAAAAGTTGTTATAGTCATGTCTTTGTTTATTTAAAAAAATACTTCATGTACTGCCTAATTTAAAGATTTAGGCTCCTTTGGGCCCATAATATATATATTTGATTTCTTTAGGAATAAAATTAGGAGGATATTGGCGACTACTGATTGGTTCGCTGTTTGTTTTTTATTCACTGTACTTACTTAATTTTAAAGGCTGATTTCTCAAAATGAGATCTTTTCTTCGACAACACTTGGAGCCACCAAATCTTCTTGCTTTATTTATTCATTACAGTTTGATTTAAAGAATATTAGACTCGTAACATAATAAATATATTTATTTCACTTCTTCTTGAGAGAAAGAGAGGGATGACTGGGTGAGCTCCAGTGGTTAATCCCAGCGGAGAGAGCGGCTCACTGGGCTGCAAATGATCACAGTAGTAATAGCCATAGTTTGATAAAACAGGCCGTCTTACCCTGTAGATAATACAGGGTTCTGGTGCCGATGTGGGGGAGGGGACTCGCCCGGTACTAACTACATACTACTAACTACCTCATCCAGATGTCTTCCCTACTAACCCTGATAAGAAGTAACTGCAGTAGCCTTATAGGTCAAATCAGTTTCCCCTGTTAAAGGTAGCTCCACTATTAATGGTGTCACTTGTTATTTCTGGGATGAGTTTAGTAGCCTGAACAGCTGCTTAAAGGAAAGGTTATTTTTATTATTATTATTTAATTATTAAGTCCGGGGGAACCTGCAAGAGCTGTTTGCACAAAGAATAATACTCAGACTTTTAGGTTTTATCATTTTACACAAGGTTTAAAAGTGAATGTCCACAATTGAATTGCAGAAATTGTTATTGAGCTAATACTGATGTAGTTGTTATCTTTGGTAAGGAGAGGTTGGAGGAAGAATGAGCACAGTCAGGCCTAAAGATGCTCTTAATAATAATAATGGATTGCATTTATATAGCGCTTCTCGAGACCCTCAAATACCCTTTACAATCCCACTATTCATTCATTCTCACATTCACACACTGGTGGAGGTAAGCTACAGTTGTAGCCCCAGCTGCCCTGGGACAGACTGACGGAAGCGAGGCTGCCATATCGCGCCATCGGCCCCTCTGGTCATCACCAGTAAGCGGTAGGTTAGGTCTTGCCCAAGGACAAAACGACCAAGACAGAGAGAGCTGGCTCATCAGATCAACAAGCTCATCTTGTAACCTACTGGTTCGCTGGTCAGCACACCAGCTGACTAGCGAACCAGCTAACTAGCACACTGGCTAACTAGCACACCAGCTAACTAGCACACTGGCTAACTAGCACACTGGCTAACTAACAGATCAGCTAACTAGCAGACCAGCTAATGGCAGCCACAAGCTGAAGGACGATTAAATGTAGTGGAGATATCAGGGATGACACTGGTGTGTCCGATTCACTCTGTAGCACTCTGGTCACTCCGGTGTGTCAGCCAGAACACCACTGAAGGCCAAATGATCCCAGCGTGTGGAATAAGGAGCTTAAGGTTTGGATTGAGGCACTTTATTCTTTCACTGATTGATTCTTGCGGCTGTGATCATGTGTCTGGTTTCTTACAAAAAGGAAGTACACAATACAAATACATGACAAATAAGATGAATAGATAAGTTACATATCCAGTTAAATGTACGTACATATATGTACATACGTCAGTATAGCTAATATAGCCATATATAAGGAGAAAGATCACAGTACTATAATGCAGTAATGTTAAACACAAACGTGTATATCTACATAAATCTGTCCTATCAGTGATCAGGGTACTGTAGTATACTTCTACTACTTACACTATAGAAACTAAACAACATTAGTGTGACTTTAAGTTACCATCAGTACAGACGAACTGATGGTAGTTGTACAAAATAAAGGCATTGCAATTATTGTGAAGGGCTTCTGGTTAAAGTAAGATCAGCTGATTACCTCATAACAAATTGTTTGCTATAGAACGCAGCTCCCACTCTTCATTAATATCATGTACTGTAACTCCCAAGTTACCATGGTTACCCAGCCACGCCCAGTAGTCTCCAGAGAGACCAACAGCTGGTGCACGTTGTAACACCGTGGCTTTCGTAGTCTCTCCTTTTTCTACAGCTCATGTGTTCTTCTTGTGATGGTGCGTCTTGAGGGAGGCTCATACATGCCGTCATTTGTTGATCCTAAGAACGTTCCTCAGACCGACTTCTTCAACAACAATAATCGGCCTGAAGTTTGTAGCTACTCACTTCACCCTGGCGTTTGTTAGCTTGTCTTTCTTTGGTTTATCTAGACTCCTCCCACAAGCTGATCCTACGTAGTCTGCCCAAGCCTCCCACCGCTGTTTGTTTGGGTGGTTTATTTGCTGCCATCAACAGCGTGTAAGGCATTTAAGTGATACTTCAGACGTGAAGTACTCCGGTGATAAAAAACTCAACTTTGCTTCCAGATAACTTTAGTTGTATCAACACTGCCCTCTGGAATAATTAGACTTTGGTGACAAACTGATGTGATCTCCATGTTTCCTTGTTGGACTGTGGGCGAGTGTCAAAACTGAATGTACTGAGTAACATGTAGAGTTTAAATATGTGTTAGTTCCAGTTTTAGAGCTCTAAAGTGCAGCTATCATGTTAGGAATATGTTAGGAATAGACAGTAAAACTGAGCACACTGAGGTCAAATCTTTATTTATCCAGTTCATCTGTAGGCCGAGCTCAGTCCATCCATTTAGTGAAATGATGTCTAAAGATCTTCTTGTTCTGTGAGCGTGCACAGATCCTGAAGCAGGAAGCCTGGGTTAACAGAGAAATGATCATCACTGTGATGATGCTCATCATCTCTGACTGGGATCTGAGGTTTTATCAAAGCAGCAAACACAAAGAAAGCCTGGCTATGTTGGAGTGGGTGTGGAAGCAGCTCCCAGTTTGAGTTCAGGAGACAGACACCCTCTCTACTTTGAAGATCAGCTTCAAACTTTCCTTTTTGATAAAGCTTATAGTTAGAGCTGGATCAGGTGACCCTGAACCATCCCTTAGTTATACTGCCATAGAGATGGATAATAGACGGATTGTTGTTTTGTGTGTCTGCAGCCTGTCAGGCTGTCTGATTACAGAGGATGGCTGTACTTCTCTGGACTCAGCTCTGAGCTCCAACCCCTCCCATCTGAGAGAGCTGGACCTGAGCTACAATCATCCAGGTACCTCAGGAAAGACGCTGCTGTCGGCTGGACTGAAGGATCCAGGCTGGAGACTGGACACTCTCAGGTAAGGAGATAAAGTCTGATAGAGGAGGAAGAGCTGGAAACATTTCCTGTGTCCTTCACTCACTTCCTGTTTGTTTCCTGCAGATGAGACATGACAATCACACATGCAGGAATATTTTCAATTCAATTCAATTCAATTCAATTTTATTTATATAGCGCCGAATCACAACAAAAGTCGCCTCAAGGTGCTTCATAGATACAGAGAAAAACCCAACAATCATATGAACTCCTATGAGCAAGCACTTTGGCGACAGTGGGAAGGAAAAACTCCCTTTTAACAGGAAGAAACCTCTGGCAGAACCAGGCTCAGGGAGGGGCGGCCATCTGCTGCGACCGGTTGGGGTGAGAGAAGGAAGACAGGATAAAAGACATGCTGTGGAAGAGAGACAGAGGTTAATAACAGATATGATTCAACACAGAGAAGTCTATTAATACATAGAGAGCGAGAAAGGTGACTGGAAAGGAAAAACTCAATGCATCATGGGAATCCCCGGCAGCCTACGTCTATTGCAGCATAACTAAGGGAGGATTCAGGGTCACCTGGTCCAGCCCTAACTATATGCTTTAGCAAAAAGGAAAGTTTGAAGCCTAATCTTAAAAGTAGAGATAGTGTCTGTCTCCCGAATCCAAACTGGAAGCTGGTTCCACAGAAGAGGGGCCTGAAAACTGAAGGCTCTCCCTCCCATTCTACTTTTAAATACTCTAGGAACAACAAGTAGGCCTGCAGAGCGAGAGCGAAGTGCTCTAATAGGGTGATATGGTACTACAAGGTCATTAAGATTTTCAGGGACAGACACACTAGTCTAGCTGGATATTACATGGATATTTATATAGGAGGTTTCCAAAGAGTCTGTTTGCAGGAACTTTAATGATAACTGATAAGTCATGTTGAGAATTTCATTAAAAGTAGACCTACAGTTAGGTCCATAAATATTTGGACAGAGACAACATTTAACTTTAGATACACTTTATTAGGTCACAGGTGTACCTGAGATAGTGGTCACTGTGTACCTAATAAAGTGTCAGCCATGTGTATGTTTCCCATGCTGTATTTCCACAGTCACAGTGACAGTCAGTGACACTGACAGAAGCAAGGCTGTGAATCATTTCAGTCTGTGTGTGTGAAAAAGGAGCAGCTAACATTTGGAAATGGAAGCTTAAATAATGACAAACTCTACATTCACAGCTGAATTCACAATAAATTTGTTCTCAAGTGCACATTTAGCAGCTAATGCCAATACTGTTTTCCCTTTGCTTTCTACAACTTGAGCAGCTATTCCTAAGTAGGCCACTTTGCTCTGCTAAGGATTTGTGTGACCATGATGGAAACTCTGATAAGATAATGCTGCTAAGCTAAAGCTGTTTATGGGCCCTGTTAGAATCAATATTTCATTCTCATTCTGTTGCTTGAGAACAATATTAACATTTCACATCATTATAACACAAGAGAAAAGGGTATTAGCATTAGCTACTAGTGCTTATTCACCTCAAATTACCTTTAGCTGCTAATGGCAGCCTACTTAGCATTAACTCCTCACTTTGTTGTTACCCAACGGAAGAGTATTAGTTAGCTACTATCATTTTTAATAAGTAAGAGAAAACAGTGTTAGCATTATTGGATAATGCTAACTCACATTAAATTAGCATTAGCTATTTACAACAGCGTACTTAAAATTAGCCGCTCACATTGTTAAAAAGTAAGGGAAAACAATATTAGCAATAGCGCATAATGCTAATTCACGACAACGTAGTATTAGTTAATAAGGGCAGCCTACTTAGCATTAACTGCTCACTAATATAATGCTAATTCACATCAAATTAGCATTAACTGCTCACTAATATAATGCTAATTCACATCAAATTAGCATTAGCTGCCCAAGTTGGAAAGAGAAAACGGTATTAGCATTAGCTGCTTATAATTATTCACCCCTAATTAGAGTTAGCCCCTAATGGCAGCCTACTTAGCATTAACTCCTGACATCGTTGTAATGCAGGGGAAAAGAGTTACCATTATCGGATAATGGCAATTCACATCAAATTAGCATTAGTTAATAACAGTGGACTTCGTATCATTAGCTGCTGTCATTCTTACAAAGCAAACAGTGTGAGCATTAGCTGTTAATGCTTTTTCATCTAAAATTAGAATTAGCTACTAATGGCATATTGTTAAAAAGTAAGAAAAAACATTGTTAGCATAAGCGGATAATGCTAATTCACCTCAAATTAGTATTAGCTAATAACGGCACCTGCTTAGCATTAGCTGGTCACATTGTTATAAGGCAAGAAAATATGGTATTAGCATTAGCTGCCAATTTCTATTTATCTAAAATTAGCTTTAGCGACTAATGGCAGTCTACTTAACATTAACTCCTCACTAATACAATACTAATTCACATCAAATTAGCATTAGCTGCTAACATCAGCCTATTTAGCACTAGCTGCTCACATTATTAAAAGGGAAGGGAAAAGTGTTAGCATTACCCGATAATGCTAACAAACTCGCATCAAATTAGCATTACCTAACAGCCGTCTTCTTAGCATTAGCTGCTCACATTGTTATAATGCAAGGGAAAGTAGTTAGCTTTATTTGATAATGCTAATTCACATTAAATTAGCAATAGTTATTAAGGGTAACACACATGTTAAAATGTAAGAAAAAACATTGTTAGCATTAGCGGATAAATTAGCATTAGCTAATAACAGCAACCTACTTAGCAATAGCTGCTCACATTGTTAGAAATCAAGAGAATATGGTATTAGCATTAGTTGCCAATGCTTATTCACCTAAAATAAGCATTGGCCACTAATGGTAGCCTATTTAGCATAAACTTCTTAATGCTAAATGAAGTTAATTAATGCTAAATAGGCTTAACTGAAATGAAAGTAATGTTAGCATTAGCTGCTGATATTGTTAAAAGGTAAGATAAAACATTGCTAGCAGCAGCGGATAATGCTAACACACATAATAATTAGCATTACCTAATAATGGCAGGATTTTTAGCATTAGCTGCTCATATTGTTATAATGCAAGGGAAAAGAGTTGGAAAAAACATTGTTAGCATTAGTGGGTAATGCTAATTCACCTAAATTAGCATTAGCTAATGATGGCTACATACCTAGCATTAGCTACTGATTTTGATATATAGCAAAAAAATATGGTATTAGCATTAGCTTTTAATGCTTTTTCATCTAAAATTAGAATTAGCCACTAATGGCGTCCTATTTAGCATTAACTCTTCACATCGCAGGGGAAAAGTTAAAATTGAATAAAAAAGGTATTCACATTAGCTACTCGTATTGTTAAAAAGTAAGAAAAATCTTTGTTAGCATAAGGGGATAATGCTAATTCACCTCAAATTAGTATTAGCTAATAACGGCAACCTACTAAGTATTAGCTGGTCACATTGTTATAAAGCAAGAAAATATGGTATTAGCATTAGCTGCAAATTCCTATTCTCCTAAAATTAGCATTACCTGCTAATGGCAGTCTACTTGGCATTAATTCTTCACTAATGTAATGCTAATTCACATCAAATTAGCTTTAGCTTTAGCATTAGCTGCTAGCATCAGCCTACCTAGCACTAGCTGCTGACATTGTTAAAAGGGAAGAGAAAACGATATTAGCATTAGCTGGTATTAATTATTCACCCCTAATTAGAATTAGCCGCTAATGGCAGCCTACTTAGCATTAACTCCTCACATCGTTATAATGCAAATGATGCTAACTTGCATTAAATTAGACTGCTGTTATTAGCTAATGCTATTTAGCAGTAGCTGCTCACATTGTTATAAAGCAAAGGAAAACGATATGAGCATTAGGTTCTAATGCGTATTTGCCTTAAATTAGACGTAGGTACTAATGGTGGCCTACTTAGCATTAGCAGCTCAGATGTTGTAATGCTAAGTAAAAGAGTGTTAGCATTAGCCGTTCACATTGTTATAAAGTTAAGGGAAATAGTGTTAGCATTAGCTACTCACATTGTTAAAAAGTAAGTGTTAGCATTAGTGCATAATGCTAATTCACATGAAATTAGCATTAGTTAATAACGGCAGCCTATTTAGCATTAGCAGATGATGTTGACCGTGGCCCACTGGAAAAGTTAACTAAAGATTTAGGAGTGTTCGATAGCTCTTTCTCATTTGAGAAACAAATGAATTCTGTTATTAAAACCAGCTGTAAGGTTTATATTGTTGATTGTCATTTATGCTTAGAAATATTTACTCATATATGCTTAGAGTTGTATTATTGATTGCATGATGATAGAGGTTTGATCTTTAGTAGTCTGTAAAGACTCTGTGTGCCTTCCAGAGTGCTCTGGCATGCACACACCACTTGGGGCCATGAGAAGGTCGTACCCTCTCTTACTGATTTATGGTGTAGGACAGGGATCTCAAACTCAATTTAGCTGGCGGCCGCTGCAGGCAGAGTCTGGGTGAGGCTGGGCCGCATTAGGTTTTCCACAAGAAAGGCATGGTTAAAAAATTCCAATCTTCTCAAATCTCTTTAGTTTTATTTTTTAACACAAACTATGAAAAATAAATAAACAAATTAAGAATTAATAAGAAAATAAATCAATCTGTAATACATAAATATAATAATAATAAGATATTTTTAGTCAGTGAACTTATGTGTTTTTTTTCAGTCTTCTATATCTGCTGTATTTAGATTGAAATGTCTGTATTAACAGTTCTATAACCTTCTTCTGAACATGAATGGAACACTGTAGAAAATGAACTGTTCTTCTGAACATGGCTTCTCTTGCCTACTCCTTGCTGCTAGAGACCTGGCAGCGTTTCCTCTCGCATAGCCGAGCCAGATTTGGCCTGAGGGAGGAAGCAGTTGTGACCCTCAGTACGTCTTGAAGATGATCATCCGTAAGTCTGGACCTGTACTTGACTTATTGAAGTTCAAAGTGGAGAAGAGCTTTTCGCACAAGTATGTGCTACCAAAGAGGCACATGTTCCGCTTGAACATTCGGGAAAGCCGAGGGAAACTAGGGCTCAATTCTCTCAAAAATTGTCCAAGCTTGTCTGCTTTTCCACTCACCTCCCTGAACTTTGCTTTGAGTTCAGAGTTGCACTGCAGCTCAATGAGCTCCATTTGAAGCACAGAAGGGGCATCTTGCACATCAAAGGAGAAGGGGTCCGCAAAAATTTGAAAGGTGGCTCTGTGTGTCTTGAAGTCAGCAAATCTGTGATCAAATTCCTCCTGTAGCCTCAAAATGACATCAACATACTTGTCAGCACTGAATGGTGTGCCTGCATCCACGAGTGCCTTGCATGCTGGGAAATGGCAAAGGTTTGTCTGAGAGAGCTGAGCTTTCCAGAGCGCAAGTTTTGTGGAGAATGCTCTCACGTTGTCATAGGCAGCACTGACAAGTTGCCCCTGGCCTTGTAACGTCTTGTTCAGTACATTAAGCTCATGTGTTATATCAACAAGAAAAGCTAAGTCCATGAGCCATTTGAGATCAGTTAGCACAGGAACACAAACTCCATCCTTCTCCATGAAGGCTTCACTTCTGCTCTCAACTCAAAAAGTCTCTTTAATACATTTCCCCTGCTGAGCCAACGTACCTCAGTGAAGTCGAGCACATCCCCATATTCTGACTCCATTTCCTCTAAAAAAGCACAGAACCTTCGGTGCTTTAAGCCCCTGGATCTGATTTGGTTGATGCATTTCACAACAATAGACATCACATTGTCAAACTTCAGGCATTTGCTGCAAAGGACCTGCTGATGGATAATGCAGTGCAGAGCAATGGCCTCCTCCACGCCTTCCTCTTCCAGGTTTTTTTGAACAAGTGCCACCAGTCCATTTTTCCTCCCTGTCATTGATGGCGCTCCATCTGTTGTTATTCCAACAAACCTCTTCCATGGCAAACCAACATTCTCAATGGCATCACACAGCTTGTAAATATCTGCTGAGCGGTGGTCTGGCCATGCATTGGAATTACTGTGAGCAGCTCCTCCATCACTTCAAAACTGTCATCAACACCACGGACATACATTGGGAGCTGGGCAGTGTCGGTGATGTCTGTGGTCTCATCAAGAGCGACTGAGTATACACTGAAACATTTGGTTTTCTCACACAGTTGGTCATAAATGTCACTTGACAGGTCAGAAATGCGATCTGCTGCGGTGTTGGCAGAAAGGCTGATGTTGCTAAACTGACCTTTCTTTCCCGGACAGACTATATTTGCAGCCTGCAATTAGCACTTTTAGACAAATTCACCTTCTGTGAATGGCTTCCCTGCTTTAGCAATCATCTCATTAACCACGTGGCTTCGACTGCTGCATTATTCTCTTTGGTTGCTTTCTTGAAGAAATCTTGCTGCCTCAGTAGATCTGTTTTAAGACTGGCAACCCGGTTCGCTCTCTCATCTCCCTGGTATTTTGCATCCACCTCAGCATGTCTAGTTGTGTAATGACGTTTCAAATTGTATTCCTTGTGCACCGCAACTTTCTCTGTGCAAATAAGACAGGTCGGGGTGCCCCTGTGCTCAACAAAGAAATATTGCATTTCCCACTTTTCCTGAAATTGTCGGAGCTCATCACCAACCTTTCTCTTCACCGCAGGCTTTGAAAAAGACATGTTTGGGGCTATGTAACATTTATAATTCTACTTGGTGTCACTGTCACATTGAAGTTTCAATCAATCGTTTAGCCGACGGACGGGGAACGTCTCAACGCGTAGAGAACGTCATTTCTGCTTCTTTATCTTGCAACCGTAGCACGGCGATCGGCAGATAAAAAGCCGGTAGCAGTCTCCTTTGTTTTTACGCTCAATGTTGTTGAGCGTAAAAACATGATGTTCATGAAAAAAAAAGACATGATGTTCATGTCTTTCATGATGACACGAACACCGTGGCATTTGCAGATTGTACAAAGTACAGGGATGGCGAGCGCAAAAAAGGCGACTGCTCACGGCGCCGGGCTGTTGTTACAGGAGAAAGAAGCGGAAATGACACCGTGACATATAACAAATAACATCACCTGTTTCTGAGGTTAGTTGTGAAAGTTGAAAGTTAGTTGTTAGTCTGTGAAAAAATAACTAAAAATCCCACTGACGTGTGTATAAATCTATATAAGTATAATGTCCCGCTGGGCAGAAACTTAAAAAAAAAAACGTTTTTTGAAGGGTTGTGAACGCAGCGCGCTGGGGCGAATGTCCGCGTTTGCCCAATAGAAAGGAGGAAGCCAGCCAGGCACAGAAAAGAAAGAAACACTCCAGGGCAACGCTGCTGTAACTTTTACTCATTGAGAAATGTTTCCCTGCTTGCATCAAGCCCGGCTGGTGTCCCCTGAGATCCATATCCCACCCTGATTGGTGGGTTAATTCAGCTCCGCACACAACACTGTAAAGTGTCATACATTATCAAACTAACATTAAATTTTCATGTTAAGGTGGGGGCCAAAAACTATCATCCTGCGGGCCGCAATTGGCCCACGGGCCGCGAGTTTGAGACCCCTGGTGTAGGAGGACACCTACTCTGTGTCTGGTTAAGTATAAGAGCCCTTTGTTAGGGGGACCACTGGACTCTTAGCACCAGCTTTGGGGTCACAGGGTCACATCTGAAACACACACACACACACACACACACACACACAGACACACACACACACACACGCACACACACACACACACACACACAGACACACACACACAGACACACACACACACACACACACACACACACACACACACATACCTACACTATGCACAGACTGGTACTCTTTGTTCATACCTGTGTAAGACTTCATATGTTAATGAACTTATGCATATTCATGTAACCTCAATAAAGAGCAGTGTTACGAGGGAGCAGACGAGAGCGACTGAGGTCAAGTGAAGGAACGGCGCTGTCACAGTTCTCTCCCTCATGAATTGTCTGGTTCCAGCGGTGGGTCTGTGCTAGACGACCCATCACCAGCTTTTTCCAGCTTTTTCCACTGGTTACCAGTACGTGGTAGAATCCACTTCCAGATCGTGTTGTTTGTCTTTAAATCTCTGAATGGATTGGCTCCATCTTATCTCTCTTTAACAAAATAATCCAAGTCGAGCCCTCAGGTCTGCAGATAAGTAGCTTCTGACCAGAACTAGACGTAAAAACAGAGGTGAGCTTTATCGATCGCTGCAGCCAAACTCTGGAACAGTCGCCCTTCACATCAGGTCGTCACCAACACTCGACATTTTTAAAACCCGGTTGGAAACACATTTGTACTCTGTAGCTTTCAATTCTGACGAGTCTTTATAGTAATTACTGTGTATGTTTCCTATTTTCTCTCTACTCTGTGCAGCACTTTGGCTCAACCTGTTTTTAAATGTGCTGATAAATAAATGTAGATTTCTTTGAATAAAACAGTGGAGCCGAGCTTTGAGCTCAGTGTGTAACAGTGTGTGTATGAGAGCCATGTAATGTCCATGTGTGCATGCTGACTGTGCTGCTCTGACCCCCCTCCTCCTTTCAGGGTGGAGCCTGCTGGAGTCCGATGGTTGAGACCAGGTCTGAGAAAGTGTAAGTGTGTTTTTAATGGGATTCATGAAAACAAAGCAGCACACATTCAACCATCTTCATCATGTCAGGAGTCATCATCAAAGTGTCAATCAATGAACAGATGATGGATCAATAACTGCAGCTGGATTGTGTTTGTTCTCTCCATCAGATTCCTGTCAACTCACAATCGACACAAACACAGTGAACACAGAGCTCCAACTGTCTGCCAACAACAGGAAGGTGACACATGTGGGGAAGGTTCAGTCATATCCTGATCATCCAGACAGATTTGATCGTCCTCAGCTGCTGTGTAGAAATGGTCTGACTGGTCGCTGTTACTGGGAGGTCGAGTGGAGAGGAAACGTTTTTATATCAGTGAGTTACAGAAGCATCAGAAGGAAAGGAGACTGTTATGACTGTTTGTTTGGATGGAATGATCAGTCCTGGAGTCTGAGATGCTCTGATGATGGTCCTCGTTATGTCTGGCACAATAGGAGACAAACATCCATCTCCTCCTCCTCCTCCTCCTCCTCCTCTGTCTCTAACAGAGCAGCAGTGTATGTGGACTGTCCTGCTGGCACTCTGTCCTTCTACAGAGTCTCCTCTGACACTCTGATCCACCTCCACACCTTCAACACCACATTCACTCAAACTCTTCATCCTGGGTTTAGGTTCTGGTCTGGTTCCTCAGTGTCCCTGTGCTGAGTGGGGTGTAAAGAGTGTCTCCTGTTACAGAAACACTCTGACTGTTGAACAGATAGTTCAGTCTGTACATGTCTGTCTCTTTCACTCACAAACACGTTTTCAGATTCATGGATTCAATCAGTTGATGTTTGAAACTCTTCTAAATGATTCCTTGTAAACTTCTTTCTCTTCAGTCACAAACAAACAGGAAGTGATGTCACATGTGTTCCTGTCCACACAGCAGAATGAGTCTATTGCTGACAGTGATGTACAAACAGAGTGAGCATTTCTGAGGCCCAAAATAAACTGAGTAGTTCACTGAATGAACAATAGACTGTGAGCTCAGTTCCTTCATCATTAGTATGGATTATATATGTATATGTATTATATTAGTATCATATATATCAGGTGCTGCTGCTGCTGGTTTCAGTCATTGTGCAAATGTGCTGTTTGTAAGGTTGTAAAGCTGCAGTCAGCTGAGACTGAAGAAGTCACCTGATCAGTGAGCAAACGTTTGTGAAAACATCCAGATGAACAGAATCAACCTTTTGGGATCAGCCAGCAATGCAGCATCATTGTTGTTCAGGTTCAGAGGTTTGCAGGAATGAACTGATGACCAGAAACAGCTGCAAAGTCCAATAAAATACCAGCTGGAGTTCAGCTGCATTTGAAGAAGTCAAAGAAAAGTAAGGATGGCAAAGGGCGATGTTTTCTTCCAAAGAACTGAAAACATGGTCGACGCCTCATTAGAAGAATAATCTGGACATTTGTGAGGAACTCTAACCAAGAAAGCAACACAAGAAAGCAACGTCAAACAGATCCAACAGACAGTTTCCATGACTGGAAGTGTTGAGTGTAAAAATGCTACATTGCATTATTGCATCCTCTCACCACAGGAGGTGCTGTTGGCACCACTGATTGCTGATCAGCTGTTCTCTGATGATCTGATTGATACTGTGAATAACGGGACTCACTGAACTCTGTGACACAGTGAAGATTACAGAGTTTAACTTCAACATCTGACTGACGTCACACAGACAGAAGGATGAACCAGTGAGGCACAGAACACAGTTACTGGAGATACTGGATCAGCTCCATGTGAACCTCTGATGGAGAAGCTGCTGAGCCAGAGAAACATCAGGACATGACAGGCAGCTGCACTTATCTAACAACATGTAGCAGAGCTGATCTATGTTAGAGGATCTATCACAGCAGCTGAAGCCAAAGTCCAACACTGGATACCAGCTGAGCCTGTGCTGAGTGTAGTGTTACAGGAAAAGGGCAGAAACACTGACACTGGTAGCTCACAGTGATGCTGACTGGGGCACAGAGCTGAATGATGCAGCATCAGGACACTGTTTCAGTCTGACTGACAGAGAAACCTGTAGCTGTATCTACATGTGAGGCAGAGGCTACACAAGCAGCTTTCTATGTTTCACAGTGACTGAGATCTTCAGTGGGGGTGGACATGCTCCTGTACAGACCTCTGAGGAGAACCAAGGTGCAGTCAAAGAGTCCAGTCTGTCCTCACAGATGTGAACATGTGGTTTCATCAGGTCTGCTGTCAGCTAGCAGGCTCACATCAGAATCACTGTTCCTGAAAAACACAGTCTGTGTGACATCATCAGTCAGCTGATCGTCCCAGATCTGAATGGTTTCTGTCTCTACTGAGGAAGTCAGAGAATATCACTGAGGTATGGATCAGGTCTGAGTGACCTGTGGAGGGACAGCTTTTCCACAGCATGTCTTTATCCTGTCTTCCTTCTCTCACCCCAACCGGTCGCAGCAGATGGCCGCCCCTCCCTGAGCCTGGTTCTGCCGGAGGTTTCTTCCTGTTAAAAGGGAGTTTTTCCTTCCCACTGTCGCCAAAGTGCTTGCTCATAGGGGGTCATATGATTGTTGGGCTTTTCTCTGTATCTATGAAGCGCCTTGAGGCGACATTTGTTGTGATTTGGCGCTATATAAATAAAATTGAATTGAATTGAATTGAATTGAAACAGTCCACAGGTCTCACGTCCTGCTCAGTCTGGTAGCAGATACCTCGTATTGTTCCAGATGTGCTGACATCACCAGCAGCAGCAGCACAGCTGTGTGATACGATGAATCTCAGTTATTGATCCAACACACAGTAAATACAAAGATCAGGATTTATGAGAGGAATCATTATGATTTTTACTCAATGATCATCTCTCATATGGACTATTGTTTGACATCCTGGTCACTTGCTTGTCCAACAACACTTAAAACTATTGAAAACATTTATAAAAGAAGTTCAAAACTACTTGACAAAAAACCGACTTCCCACCACCACTGTCATGTGTTAAAAAAACATAAATTACTGAACTTCAATAACTTAGTGAAACTTAAAAGAGTGTGTTACACTCCCTTGCTCCACCACCACTAAAGCAGTTCATTTGGCATAAAGAAAGCTCAGACAGGACCACTCGAGCTACAATCCGAGGAGACTTGTTTATACCCCACAGACGGACAGCATTTGGGCAGAACATCCTCTCTGTCCAGGGTGGCCATCTGTGGAACAGTCTTCCTCCATTAGAGAATGCTCGACATTCAATTTGTTTAAGGCAAAGGTTAAAAACTGGTTATGGACAAATCAAGTGTGTGATCATGTATGAGTTGTATAGTTTTAATGTTTTATTTGGGAACAGAATGGTGTGTATGTGTAAGTTTGGTGATGGAGTTTTTATTATGAATGAATGATGAATTTTTATGAATTATTATGTCTATCTTTTTATGTTTAAGGACAACAGATGGAAATTAGCCTTTGGCTATAATCTGGCATGTTTACATTCATGTAATTTTTTTTTTACATTTATGTTCATTAACATGCACTGTCCTAAATAAATTAAATTAAATTAAATGAGTCTGAACACGTGATCACTGAATGTTAGTCTCCACAATAATAAGCTAACACAACCAAACACAGCTTTCAGCTCTTATTTTGAAACTGGCTTATTTAGAGAGCTGTGATGTGAGCGTGCCTGGCTCTGAGGCACTTGGGTCAGCCTCTGTTGTTTAGAAGTGTTACAGACTGTGAATGACACAGACCTGTCAGTTTTCATGTTTGTCTGTAACACAGCTCAGGGGCTCCATGCTGAACGCATCCATCCAGTGTTATTGATCCAGTACTGATACCAGCATTGGGATCAATACTACAATACACAATCACATGTGTCCACGTGATGTATTTGACCAGCTTTATTAATTAACTTATTTACTGCATCTGAGTCCAGCTTCATTTAAATGATCCAACCCATGAAAATGACATCAGTCCTACAGAAGCACTTAATGCTAACAGGAAGTCATTGATTAAGGTGGAATAACACAGAGACACAACCACTCACAGTTAACCTGACCCCACTAACTGCATGTGTTTGGACTGTGGGAGGAAGCCGGAGTACCGGAGAGGACGCACACAAACACGGGAGAACATGAAGCTCAGCACTGAAACAAAGATGGTGGATTTGACCTCAGGACCAGGCGGGGTTATGGGGGTCACGACCCCCCCCCCCCCCCCCAATAATCAGATCCAGCTACACTGAAACTGGCAATTTCATTTACTTTTACTGTTTTAAAGCTATTAGGCTGCTTTGTGGCTCACTTAATACTAAACTAAGATACTTTCAGTGTGACTCATTTGCAGGAACACAGGCAGGATTTAAAGTGCAGAACTTTACAGTCTCTGTCTCAAAGTTGGTCTAAACATGCTAACAGCTCTTTGTTTTTTCAGTTTTCACTGGTTTGATGTAATAAAAGACATTTTAAAGAAGCAGACAAGTTTTGTTATTTTAGTTCTATAATTTCATAAATCGTGGTGTGGATCTAAGTCAACATTCAAAATAAATAAGATAATGCAGCACTTTTGATGTTGCCTTTTTATTTTCCCAGCAGTACTCAGGTTGGTTCTCGGCTACATTTACATAACAGATGTTAATGTGTTCAGCAGCTGGACATGAGGAAGGAACATTGGAAAGGTGCTCAGTGCACAACTGCATTACAAACTTTATGTAAGACCCTGTGTTTTATTGTATTTATATTTTTTAACATTTGACTTAAACACTTTTGGGAAGGATAAAAATATTTTCAGGAGGAAGTTTTTCCTTCTGTCCAACTGCAGTACACGCAATACTGCGTCTCCCCCCATTATCACTGCACACTTCCTCAGGCTGGTGATGAGCGCCCCCTGGTGTCACAGTGTTGATGACGTCATGCAAAGTGAAACATAAACAGCGTGTGTTAATAAAAAATCATTTGTCCATTCTCATGTTTGCATCATGTTTCTGTAAAATCATCAGCTGTTTCTGAACCTTCTTAATTGTTTGACTCATTCCAACAGCTGTGAGCTGTGATGGAGTCAGAGCAGCTTCATCACTGATGTTCAGGTGAAGCTGAGCTTAATAAACTGTAGAAATGATCAGGATTCAGGTTGGATGTGTAAAATAGTTCTGTGTGAGATCGCAGTGCTTCATATGTGTGTGGGCTGAAGCACACACGTGTGAGTCCTCAGAGGTTTCACACACATCACTGCACACATTTATAATCCTAGTTTAAGCTTGTGGATCATATCGGACACATCAGCAGGTCTTTGGAGACAAAGACATCATTTGAGATTTAAGATGAGTCATTGTTTTTCTATCCATGGTAGCTTCCACTACTGAGGCTCGGGAACAATGAAGAGGATAATTAAGAGGAAGCATCAGCTCTGCCTCATCTAACTACACAGTATTATAATCATGCACTTATGTCTCAAACTAAGACAAAATGAGACAAAATGAGTTATGTGAGTCTTTAGATTATCAGTAAATTCTGGTGACAGTTTGACGCTCAGTGGAGCCATTTTTGGTTTGTGATGAGTGTTTTGTGATGGTCAGCTTCTGTTTTGTGAATCGCTCTTTCTAATTTAGAAGGTCATGCAGAAATGTGCGCGCCCTTATCTGAGAGGACATGGAGAGAGTGTCGCAGACTCGAGGTGACAAGATAAACCTCGGAGCTGGACGGCCTGCGCGTTACCTATGTGCATCTTTTCAATGACATCAAGTGAACCCATAATAAGCATTTCTATGTCTTAGACATCATATCCATTTCTAATGAGAGATTAGTTTTAAATGAGGGAAACCTGGTCTAACAACACACTTACAACAGAGCTAAAGGTTCATCATGTGAGACTCTGATAAGAACTGAAACACTCTGTATAAACAGCTGAGACAAAACTATATATAAACACTCATTTATTCCAGTTTAGTTTACAATGATTTTTAAAGTAATGTGGAATGATTCATGTTGATGAGCTGTTACAAACACAACTATTTATTTGTCTTTATATGGTTGGACTACAAGGCTCATGTTGAGGCTCTTGGAATAATGTGTGAATAACAGCAGGAAATGATCGTTTTCCCATTTTACCAAAGTGGAATAACATCACCACAGCACAACAAATAATGTTATTGTCTGCAGCTAAAATATATGGTGAACATGGTTTTATAATAATGTGCAAACACAACCTCACTCTGCTATATATGAGGAGCCAACCACAGCTGTCCGGGTCTTCATCCACGACATCCACCATCATTTCTTTGCTCATCATAATTCACTTAAATGCTTAGATTGGTTTAAATCAAACTCCATTACAGGTTCAACTCCATTATATAACAGCATGTTGACTTTGGATTTGGTGAGCAGATCCACCTTAAAAAAATGAGGAAACTAAGAGATTACAAAAAAAGAAGTGGAAGAGTTAAAGAGCTGCAGCAGATTAACAGTTTCTGACAGTCATGTGTTAAGAAATAGGATGATTAGATGAGCTGAGGGATCCATCTACTGCTCAATGAAGCCTCATCAGAAACAGTCTCAGTGGAAGGATGGCTCTACTCTTAAGGAAGGACACAGGCAGAAAGACTGGCGTCTGTCACACAGGAACTGGACTGAAAATCAGCTGCACATATTCATCAGTATGTGCAAACATATTATAGGTATGGAATTCAGGAAAGTACCATCAGAAGTTGATCCACTGTGCAAATGTCTGATTGGCAGTGGCTTCATTTTTCACTATGAACAAACTGTTAATGCAGTATGCAGCATCACAGGACTTCAGTCATGGATTGGCCTCCCCAGACCTCAACATTACTGAAACATCTTAACAGAGAATGGAAACAAAGGGAACCAACATCCAAGAAAAGAGCTGCTGCTGAATACTTCCTCACAGAAAATACAAACAAGCTTGACTAAGAGACTTCAGGCTGTGCTGAATAATAAAGGTTGACTGACTTCCAGGGTCCTTAGTATCATATAAGCTCAGTTTTTGTCTTATATACTGTATTTCCATTTATATAACAAAATATATAGAAACGAGGGTGGTTTAAGATGTCTGTAGAGTTTTATTCATTATCTTTAAACAAACAAAGAAAGCACTATCCATTCGTCTCCAGTGTGTATGAAAAACAGGGGAAAGGTCAAATTAAAACTTTGAAATTTCTTTCACAATAAATCCTATCATACACAAAATAATAAATAGAAAAGTGTTTAAACACCCTTTTCCATAAAGCTATCAATAGGAAATGTTCCAGTAAACATGTCTTGTGTTTCTGCTGTTTTCCTTTCATGTGTCCACAGCTGACAGGTAACCCTATTGGAGTCGCCATAGTGACCAGTGGCTTCTCAGCTTCAGCGTGTTGATGGGCACAGCCATCGTTACCACAGCTGGAGTTGGTATACGCCGAGCTGTGAGAGGACAGAGATGGAGAACGGACATTTAACTATTTAACAGGAGATACGTTACGACTAACAGACGACTGCTGTTTAAATGATGTCTTTGCAGCCCTTATGCTACATGTTACACAACTTTTCTTCATGCCAACAAGACCGAGGTGCCACATAGTTGACACATACAACTGATTATGATGCATATTTTACTATTGCTATGTTCACATCATCTGCTTGGCTTTATTATTGAAAGCCTGGAGATCCTCTGTCTTGTGCATGGCTGATGTGAAGTATGATTAGTCCTACATGACTCACACCATCAACAACAGAGGCAATGAAAGCTTTGTTGTTAACAGGTTGGTAAAGTCAAATGTCTAATTCTACACTTGTGTTGGGTAAAGTTATTCTCACTGCAGCAGATTTATATCTGTGGTTTCACAGGGCGTGATGTGGAGCTCAGCGCTGAGGTGCAGTTCTCCTTGGAGACCAGCATCCTGGCTGAAAATATTATCATGCTTCCAAAACATGGTACTTTCAGCTTTTATTTTGAAAGAAACCAAACTTGAAAACTAATCCCCTTATTCCTCTTTTTCTTTGTTCTTCAGAGGAGTGTCACCTGGACAAACTCAGGGCTATTCCAGGGCCTTTGTTATTATTTGACTCCATATAAATAAAACTGAATTGAATCAAACAAAAACTCCCAAACAGCTAAAACACTTTGCTTCATACACTTTTTTAACAAATACGTTGAAGTCCATCCATAACAACACAGCTGAGATCTCCTTTTTAATCAAGTGTTTACATCCTTGATACAGATCTGTATACAAAACAATCACAGAAGTCTAGTTACACTTAACTATACAAGAACTCGTAAATGAAAGAAACATAAAACACATGATCACAGGTGAAAACAAAAAAGGGAAAGAATTCATGTGTTAGTGATGTTTTTGCAGCCTAATGGCTCAAGTTGGAGAAACAAACTGAGGTACGTGGAAAGTTCACATACACAAGTGGGCGTGAGCGCACACACAGAGAGAAAAACACAACTGAACCATCTGGTGTGTTTGCTGTTTCTGCTTCCATCATTTCTGCTGCTTTGTCAGGCTGGGGGATCTCAGTGACGTGGTTGAGGTGAAGTATGACGGGTATCCCTGATTCAGTCCATCGAGACAAAGGGGAAAGAAAGCTGTTGTTAACAAACTCTATGGTGATGTGGCATTTAGCTCTGATTCTACGCTGTATCCTTTGAACCTGTTCTGCTGATCAGTAAAGCTCTACGTGCCGCAGCAGGTTGACCTCATCTGTGTTCACAGGTGTGGACCTCAGCGCTGAGGTGCAGGAGAGTTTCATTCAGTTCTCCCTGCAAACCAGCATCCAGCCTGGAAATACTGTCATCTTTCCCAGAAATGGTGCTCTTATCTCAGAGAAGAAGTTTGATGTAAATAACTGCAATCAACAGTGATGTTCTGCACAGATCACTTTTCCATTTTCCTCTCTAGATGAGTCCCAGCTGCCTGACCTTGTGTCCAGGTGATCGTCTCACTGAGGAGCTTTTGTTCTGAAAATCTCACGTCCATCACCTGTTTCCTTTTTACTTTACTATCTCTGCTCTTTCTTTATTAACAATGCTCATAATATCACAAAATTATATTCATCACTTGCATGTTTTTATCCACCTGCTGTTAGAACCAAATAAAAAGGATGAAATGCCTAAAATTCTTTGATTTATTACATTTTGAAACAAATATGAGTGCATCCCAAACAGCACAGCTGAGACCTTTGTTTTAATCAAGCCTTTGTATCTACACACTGTAAAGATTCATATACAAAAAATAATAGAATTAAATCAATATAAAATACAAGATGACCAAAAAATGCAGCCATGTTGTGAATTTGCATCTAAAAACATGCATGTTTCCCTTTGTACAGGCAGATTTACAGCAGACAAAGCAACACGGTGATAGACTTTGACCGCTCCAAAAACAAAATACCCACCAAGTCTGAAGTAGATCAGAGGAACTGTTGACAGACAGACAGACAGACAAACATACAGATGCTTGATTCATTAGTGCGATAAAATGTTCTTCTTTAACAGCATCACTTCATGTGTTTGTGTTCCAGGAATAAAGGTCTGTTTAAACTGGACATCTCCTCAGCATCACTAGTGGTGTCATGGTTTCAAAGCTGTGCAGAAAGAATCTGAGGGATGATACAGAGGTGACCAAAGATACAAACAAATCCAGCTGTGCTGGAAATGTTTGCAGAGCTCCAAACTCTTTGGCTTTCTGTAGAGCAAGTATGGAAGAAACACCTGAGCTAACTTCAATTTAGACGATATGAGGAAAAATGCCGCTTCCCAAAGTTTCCTACAAGTATCCAGTTTATATTTAGAGAAGCGAAGGCTCTTTATCCTGACAACTATTCCCTGGTGGATCCCTGTCCTGTGACAGCAGCAAAGAATGTGTATCAGTATCATCAAAGCCACTTCACTAACCAGTTTTTAAAGCTCTCTAGCAGATGGACTGAAGTGCCAGTAGCCTCTGTCTGCTGTGTACAGAAGGTTCTCTGATTAAGCACACAGCAGATGCTGCACTACAGCAGTAGCAGCAGTTCAGCTTCAGTTTGGTTCAACGCCCTTTTTGACCTGTGAAACAGCAGAAAATGAAACATTTCAACACCCGTTTGTTAGCGTGAGCTATTCTGCTGTTTTTCATCATTTCACAGGTGAAATAAAATCATAGTACATTTACTTCCTGTAGGAGTGATCATGTCCAGCCTGACTGAGACCATGTATTACTTATGAGGAAAGCCAACTTTGAGATTCCTAATCAGTCAGCTTTGGAAAAAACTGTGTGAACAAAGCTTTCACTCTGAGGATGCTCCATCCTGCACAGATAATAAACCTCTTACATGAAGGGCTTTCAAGTAGTTTTTAGACAAATGGGGGTAAAAGAGATGTTAAAACCTTAAAAGAGAAACTACATTTTCTAAGAACTGTCTGACATTCACCTCTCACACAGTGGATACAGTCCTGCTGCTGCAGGAATAATCTTTGTGGTTATGAAACTGTCCATGTGTTTGCAGAAAATGTCACATGTTCAAAGCCATCCCAGCACCTGGGGTTTGTATACGTGCAGCTGTTGGTGGGGAGATAATCTCACTCTTCTATATAAAGAGTCACCAGATCTTCATCTGTGTTCTCCTCCATCATCATTTCTTCACTCTTCAGCAGCTATGGCTTCACTCCGCGCCCTTCTGGGAGTTGTACTGTGCTCCCTCATGGTTTCTGCTTCTGAAATCCTACCTCAGGCGGACTTTGATTTACAGGCGGCAACAGTCATCCAGAATATTTTTTATTTATTATCATACATCTATGATAATAAATCTATTATCCATCTATTATGATACAAATGTCTCCGTCTTATGGAAAAGGGGTACTGGAGCTTATCCAACAAGGACAGGCAGGGCCCCCCCAGACAGTTTAGCAGTCTATACAGGAGGCTGATCTTTGCAACATATACTTCTATAATGACTTCACCATTTAAGTTATTTGGTTATGTTTCATTCTGGATTTTGCCTGATAATATTTATTTTGTCCATGGATTTAAAAACCAAAAACTATATAAATATACAACAGAGTGTGAACAACAAAACATCAGCATTGTACGGTGGCCCTGAGAGGCCAAACAGACTGCAACTTCAGAAAACACTTGCAAAAAGAAAAATGCTGCAAAACGAAAAATGCTGCAAAAAGAAAAATGCTGCAAAAAGAAAAATGCTGCAAAAGCACACACAACACAACGGAAATGTTTCTGGGGAGACAATAACCAGACGGACCAGTTGCATGAACCAAAACATGCTAACAAGTGCACTGGGACTGGGTGACACTTCAAAGAAGAACTTTCAAAAGTAAGTTCTGAATATTATGTCACTTATTTATGTGCAAATGTTTAATAATGAGGAACATTAAAACATTGCTGTTGGCCACATGTCAGCAAAGTTATGTGACATTAGCGATGTTTGTACTTTCAGCGTTTACTTTGTTTTAAAGCCTTTACTTTAAAATATACGCCGTTCGATAGTCGACCTTAATCTTACAGAGAATGTGATGATTTTATGGATAATTAAAGTCAGTCATATATCCACAAACACAACAAGCTGAAACAAGTGATGCTGCTCGGTTTGCAGTCCTGAATATCACGGCACAAGCAGGATTCACTGCACTGTTAATGTTAGCTATGTTATATTGCTGCCTGTGTTCGGTGGTGTCGAGCCAAACGGACTTTAACGTGTGTTTGAACGAGCTGACGGTTCACTCGTTAAGCTGAAAGAAAGATGCTTTAATCACAGCAGTCACACATGTGTCCACTGTACCATCTGGGAACTCTTCTTGTTTAGCACTCGTAATAACACAAACACTAAATCCTCCTGTTTGTAGCAGTGTGTACACCTGAGACTGTCACCTGTCTGTCTGATGCATTGAGTTTTTCCTTTCCAGTCACCTTTCTCACTCACTATGTATTAACAGACCTCTCTGCATTGAATCATATCTGTTATTAATCTCTGTCTCTCTTCCACAGCATGTCTTTATCCTGTCTTCCTTCTCTCACCCCAACCAATCACAGCAGATGGCCCCGCCCCTCCCTGAGCCTGGTTCTGTTGGAGGTTTCTTCCTGTTAAAAGGGAGTTTTTCCTTCCCACTGTCGCCAAAGTGCTGCTCATAGGGGGTCATATGATTGTTGGGTTTTTCTCTGTATCTATGAAGCGCCTTGAGGCGACATTTGTTGTGATTTGGCGCTATATAAATAAAATTGAATTGAATTGAATTGAATCACAGATGGTTTTTAATAAATGTTTAACATGAGTTCATCACATTCCTTTAAAGTTGTTACATTTGAGCAGACTTGGCTTTAATTTCTCAGGAACATGAACGCAGTTTGGGATGAAACTGAGCAGGTGTAGAGCAGGTGGAACCGAGGAAGCATGTGTTGAAAGTTTCACGTCAGCTATCAAGGATGATTTTTAATGATTTTTTTTTTAATATGACGCAATCAGGCTGCTTGTTTGTGTGCGCGCGCCCGTATGTTTGGTACGTGAGCGCGCGTCCATGTTTGTGATAAGCGCAGGAGAAAAGGCGCTGCCGTAAAGCGGAGTGTAGAAGTGCAAGAAAACCTGTGCGGCGGACGAGAAGCGGCTCACAGTGAAGGCTCACAGCGACGGCTCACTGTCCCGCGGTCCCGCGAAGGCTGAAGATGCGATGATGAATTAATTTCTTACGCACGGAAACTGGAACTAGTGTTCTAGTTTGTGTTCAACACGGACTCTTTAGTGCGCTCAACATCAGCTGACATGAAAGAAAAACAGACGTTTGTTCCCTGTTAGCAAAGATGAAGATGGAGAGCATGAGTGAACTACAGAGAGGAGGAGGAGGACAAGGGCTGTGAGGGACGCAGTGGACCAGCCCTCAGACCTGTGTGTCTCACACTGCCCTGTGATTACACTCCACACACTCAGTTTCATTAACACTCATGAATAACAATGAAAAGATAAAGTAATAAGTTACTGTAGTTCTCAGTTACAGCCTCGTGTTTACTCCACATTCGTCTCTCAGACATCAGCAGGAGCGAGGACGACCCCCCCAGTCTGAGGACGTTCCCCACCACATGAATGGGGGACAGGAGGCGCAGCTTCCATCCCAGCTGGTAGGAAAGTCCTCCTTGGGTGGACTTCTCTGTAAATATGGACTCATGCATTCAGACGTTTCAGTCCACAGTGATGTCAGTCAGTGCTTTTTAAAGATGTGCAGGATGTGAAATCTTCACTTTGATTGTTAAATGTTTGTTCACTTTGTTTGTGCTTCAAATAAATTCACTTTATAGATGAAACTGTTCAATATTGCCTCTTGTTTTGGTTCTGTGGCCCCATGAAACCCCCCCTGAGCCCATCCTGGTCAATCTGCTGTCAAACTTTATCTTCATCTATCAACTATTTTACATCAAAATGCTCCTTCCACTCATTTTCATGTCCTTTTCCTGCACACTGAAGTCTGAGGCAAAGCTTAAACATGAATCTGTCAACACCTATAAACACACTCGAATCACTGCTTTTTCTTCTCATGCACATGAATCAGGGTCTGTCATTTAGCACAGAGACTTAAATACACTAGTACAAAACAAGCAAGCGCATGTACCTGTGCATGGACACATGATTCCCATCTTTCTCATGCAAAAACTCACCTACAGAAGCTGTAAACAGGCAGAGAAGAATCAAAGCCAGCACAGCTTTCCTGGACATGTTTGTGTTCTCAGCAGTGACGCTGCTCAGAGCTGCTTCGTCCTCATCGGTTTGGTGATGTGAGCGCTCACAGCAGCAGGACTACAGGGGTGCAGACCTTTATACACTTCGTGTGCGTGTAGTCATGTACTCACGTTGCACACATGCAGCTGCTCAGAGTGACGTCAGGCTGCAGGTCAGTAACCATGGTTACAGGTGACACTCTGAAACTTATGATCAAAGATGTCAGGTTATTGTTTCCATGCAGAATCAAGACTGAAGTCAAATAAATCCACTGTATGTTTAGATAGTGTGTTAGTGTCGTTTCCATGGTAACACTGACTTATAAAAACAAAGGCAATCCATCAGTCCAGATCAATAATGTGAGCTCATTTAAGTGCACATGTATGTTTGTGTATTCAGAGCATGAAGGCTGATGTCCATTGATGACTGCTGACATCTAGTGGACATTTGATGACATTACAACAACAGTTTGTGTGAAATAAATAAAATGCAGATAGAAACATTAATTCACACAAGGAGAAGTTGAGCTTGGCCCCCAGTGTTTCAAAACATACACACCACTGTGTTTGTGCTGTCCCAACATACGCACAGTGGTGACAACAAAATAGTCACGTTCAATAAATCTGATTGTGTAACATTTCTGAGAAGTTTGAACTTTTTCATACAAACATTAGTAAACGAGGCCCACACAGGTGATGACTTCATGCCTGTTGCTCTCTAATCTGGAAACACAGAAGAAGAGTCAGACGTGTGTGCAGCAGGGAGACGAGCGCTGTCATGAAGTGTGATGCTTCCAGCCTGCAGTCAAACACCACCTTCAGCATGTTTCAGCCTTTTCTCCACCCTCACACCATGAAGGCGCCTCCAGTCAGAGCAGCTACGTACTCTGAGCGCTTTGTCATCGGGTCTCCTTCGCCTCCTCGTGTCCTTGTCTCCTCCGTCCTCGTGTCTCAGGTGAAGCTCCACAGAAACCTGCCCAGCTCGTGTGATTCATCTGTGCAGAGCCTTAAACTCAGACTCTCCTGTCTTCTTGTCACACAAGCTCAGTTAAATCAAGTTTTTTGTCCTCGTGTGAACAAAGTGAGTGTGTGTGCTGAAAGCAGCTGCTGTGTGTGTGTGTTTCACTTCTTATTGCTTACTAAAACACACACACTCTCTTTCAGTGAGTTTAGTGTGTGCAGCCAAACATCATGGCAGACTGCCACAGAGTTCAGCTTCCTCATAGTTTCACACGTCATAAGCCTTCACATCACTTCCTGTCCTCACAGGAAGCTAAACTCCGTCTCTCACAGCAAAGAACGGAGCGTTTGTCAGAGCCACACATACTCTTAAGGACAAAAGTCCTCTGTGAGAAGCAGGAAGTCCCACTTTTGTTGTTTTTGGTGACTTTCAGAAATCTTCCAGCCGCTATAAAATAAAGTGATGCTGGAAACATCGCTGTGGCAGATGGAGGGCTCCGCCGCATGCATTTGTGTCCTCACGTATTGATTATTGTAATGCTCTTCTTTCTTGGCTACCAAAGAAAAGTTTCACAGGTCTACAGATGGTGCAAAATGCAGCTGCTCGCATTTTGACAAGAACTGGGGAATTTGAGCACATTAGCCCTGTACTGAACTCTCTGCATTGGCTACCTTGTCAGGCTCGAGCAGATTTTAAGGTCCTGCTGCTCACCTACAAGGCTTTAAACGGATTGGCACCTTCATACCTCTCCGACCTTTTATATCTTTATGTTCCATCCTGCGCTCTCCGATTTTAGGACTCTGGCCTTCTAAAAGTTCCTAGAGCTAGAAAAAAGACAATTGCAGAGCTTTTTCTTTTCGTGCCCCGTTTCTGTGGAACACCTCCCTCAAGATATTAGGCAGGCATGCTCTGTGGGGTTTTTTAAAACTAAGCTGAATACACATTTGTTCACCCTATCTTACATGTCTTAATTCTGTGGCTTTTAGTTTTTAAATTTTTACTGTTTTTAACTTGTATTGTGTCTTTTACCTGTATTGCTATGTATCGCTTTTATTTTATTTTCAAATAGTTGTACAACACTTTGCTTGAAAGCGCTTTATAAATAAAGTTATAATTATTATTATTATTATTATTATTATTAACTGGCTGTTTTTATCTAGATTTATCTGACAGGGACAGAGTTCATGTTCATGGACATCAGGATAAAAACAGAAGATGGAAACGTGCCAGATTTGAGCTAAACTGCTCATGTGTAGTCCCTGGGCAGGTCACATGACTCTATCCAACATACAAAGACACACAGACACACAAGAAAAGCCAGAGAAACAAAGACAAATCCAAACAATCCATCATACTGAGTTAAAGTGATCACAGGTCTGCTTTGTTGGAGCCTTCAGAGTTTCACGCCCCTCTGGTCATGTGATCATGTGATTTGTAGGAACGCTCCTCTTCCTCAGAGGATCCACCTGTGCTTCCTCTCCTCCACCTGTTACAGTGAGGGAACGTCCTCCATGATGGAGGAGCTGCTGGAAAGTGCTGAGAGTTTCCTCCAGAGTGAGACCTCTGTCACAGTTCAGAGGATCTACAGCAGCAGAGAACTTCATGGACACTAATGAAGGTGTCCATGAAGGTATATATATATACATATATATATGCACACACATATATATATGTATATATATATATATGTGTGTGTGCATATATATATATATATATGTATATATATATACATATATATATACATATATATATGTATATATATGCACACACATATATATACATATATATGTGTGTGCATATATATATATATATATATATATATATATATATACATATATATATGCACACACATATATATAAGAGATGAAAGCACAACTTGTAGAACTTTGGCTCATCTGAGCCTTTTCACTGTGGCCTCACAAAATTATCACGACCACAACAACCGTGAAAATAGTTGGATGGACGTTGCTGCTCAGTCACAGCTGGTCAATGTTCTTCATTAGCAATTTAGCAAAGCTGATGATGGTGATGTGCGTGTCTGTGTGAGTGAAAGACAGAGAGACACTTTTTGTGTTATAACCTTCATGTTATGGGCGCACAGTGTGAGCACTCAGGTCACATCAGCGCATCGGGCCGTATAGTGTGAGAACCTGCATCGTGACCCATGAACTTCTAATTCAATCGTACAGTTTGAGCAGAATCTGAATAACGCGACTGAAAACATTCACACAGCTCAAGTGTAAGAATTTTAAAGCAAATCTAAAATTAACCAGGAGCCAATGTAAGAAAATAAAACAGGGCTAATGTGAGCTCGCTCCCCAGAGGCTGTCAGGAGTCTGTTTCATGGAGGCGTCACACACATGATTTGTGGTTTTCGTCAGTCAGAAGCAGAGACTGAGTTGCATAAATGCAGTTTATTCATATTCAGCATGCTGTGGTTTATGTAACAGGAAAATATGACAGTATAAATAAAGACAAAGTGTTCATGTCACTGCCCCAGAAACCCTCTACAGTCTGTTACGGAGGTGCATCAGTCTAATTTAGCTTTACAAGAACAGCAGTTCTTAAACCTGCCACAAGGTGGAGCTCCGACACAAGGGATGGAAGTATCTCTGCTGTCCACACAGTGTGACACACACACAGACACACTGTTCACAGTCACATAAAGCATTGAAGGAAACACTTTTATGTAAGTTCAAAGTAGAAACAACATGTGCATCAGTGTGTCTAAGTACAATCATCTTAAACATGATATAGTCAAACCCCCGTCCATGTGATGCACAGTCAGAACAGTAGGGGGTGTTTTTTTCTTTAGTCCCTCACAGGGGTCATCACTGCAGTCAGCCAGGGTGACCATCTCCCTGACTGCTCCTGCTGCCCTCCAACATCTCCAGCTTCAACGGACCTTCATGGACATACTGACATAAACTGATCTGTAGAAGAAAATGTAGAAAAATTAGTTCTATGATAAAACATGTTTATGATAGTTTAAGATATATTTCATACCATCTCCCTGACTGCTCCTGCTGCCCTCCAACATCTCCAGCTTCAATGGACTTCTGGATTATTTTCCAAATGTTAATTATCCAAGCCATTTCCTGTCATGTTTGATATATTACACTGACATGTTTTTCACCTTATTTAGCCTCATTTTCAAACTTGCGAGATAAATAAATTCTTATGTTAAGTAATGATTAATTATGAAGTCACAAAGGAATAATCCTATTATCACATCCTGATGAGTTTGATCCTGAAGCAGCTTCTATGTAAAACTTGCTGCCTGTTTGACACCCGTCAGAGTCTCTGCAGAGGTTTTAGTTTCAGGCTGACGCTGCGGTGATGTGCTGCCACCTGCTGGCAGCTTCCTGTAACTACACAGTCTGTGTGAACAGCTCCACAGGCTGTTGTCCCTGTAGTGTCTACTCCACAGTGGGAGCTTGTGCACTCTGTGTGCTGGTGTGAAAACTGAGCCAGCTGAGAGCATCAGCGACCATAACCATCCATTTCTTAAACACAGAGGTCTCTGCTGTGGTTTCTCTCACTCACCACCAGGTGAGGATTTCCTGTCAATGACACTCACTGGACCCAAACAGGTAATTATAGTGTAAAAAGCTGTTTGTCTACAAGCTTGTCTCTCACCCTATCATGCGATTTCCTGAGGTCAGATGGCCCAGGATGTGAGTGGGAAGGGGGACACTCCCACAGGGTTAAATCTGGGACTCTCCACCATTTGAAGAGTCCCAGATTTGACCCTAGAACTGAAGAAGCTTCTCAGATGAAGGTGAAACGTCTTCAAGCAACTTAAAGAAGTCCAGACGCTTTTGTTTCCAAGCTCCTTAGACTACGATGACCTGGATGAACCTTCATGGACATACTGACATAAACTGATCTGTAGAAGAAAATGTAGAAAAATGAGTTATATGATAAAACATGTTTATGTTAGTTTAAGATATATTTCATACATCACACTGACTCCACTCTGACATCACTGATCAATAATCAAACAGATCAAACTGATTGATCAGCCATCAGAGGAGTCGGATCAATGGAGCTGCTTCTGTTCCTGATGTTTGATCCTGGACCTGAACCGTCCCTGCAGAGGAGACACGACAGCTTCACACAGAAACACAATAAAAGAATAAGTGAAAGCAGAGAGAACCAAGTGAAAGTGAACAAACACCTGTAACTGTGAGCAGCACGACTCTCCATCGATGATGTTTCCCTGGCTCCAGGCCACACAGCTGTATCTGTCTCTCTCTGTGGGGCGTTTAAGGGTCAGGCTGAACTGTCCGCTTTTCACACGCTCGTCTTTCTTTCACTCGGTCTCTGTGATGCTGCTCCTGTTTGTCAGGCTTCTCAGGACGGTGCCACCACTCCACCTGAGTGTCCTCAGGCAGCCGGACAGACTCCGCCCCCTGCTGCACCTCCACCTGACACTCTGAGAGAACAGCAAACACAGCATGAGGTGTACAGACAGCAGCAGGTTTCAGAGGTGTAGAGAAAGCTGAAGCCGATCAGAGCAGAGGATGGAGGCCATGTCCACACTAACATGTTTTCCTTCTAAAAGCTTCTTTTTCTCTCCGTTTTGGCCTCCGTCCACACTGAGACGGCGTTTTTGGTCAAGGAAAACAGCTTTTTGAAAAGGCAGTTTTCATGTTGCAATCTGGACTGCAAAAACTGAGCAAAAACAATGATGGATTTTAGTCATATGATGCAGTCATGTGACCAATTAAATTAAGTGGGTGGACGGCATTATACAGCTGTTCTTTTGTTTGCTCTCAGTTTTGACAGCCCTGTTAAAGATTAATATCAGTTTATACATGCTGCAGATAGCTCCACATAAAACTTTTCCTCCACATTTGGCAGCGAAGCTTCAAAGAGCCGGAAAGTAAATAAACAGCACATGGAGATGACTTCCTGTGTGAGGCTTCAGTGTTAGTGGAGCCGCTAAAAGTGGTGGATCTAAATCTGCACCTCAAAGTGCGTTCGCATACAAGTAGAAGGGGAGTGAGTGGGTCAGCGCTCAGAGCACAGACACTAAGTTGGCCTTAAACACACCATTTATTTCCATGGAAACAGACACAACCAGAATTACAGTTTAAAATCCCCTATACAATAAAAAGAGTCTCAACATGCTAAAAACCCTGCCTCAGAAATAACTCTACACTGTCAACACAAAGGCTAAACAAATGTTTCCATATGCTAAAATTCTCATAATCCCACAGTCCAGCCACACGCGGGCAAATGTTCCTGATCTGAAACAGGAGAGGAATTTCTCTTCCGGGATGGAAACCACGCCGGAACAAGGGGGCGGGGCTCCTGTCCAAACTAATAATGAATCACTTTGTTTGTGCAGCAGCGTCAGGAAATGTTCAGGAGCTCGTCTCTTCCTTCCAGCTGCTCTGATGGATCAATAAACCTGTGATAATGTTGTAAAGTGAGTTTGTTTCTGCACTGTGTGAACTCAACACACACACTGAGTCAGTTTCTGGAGCATCCAGCACACAGTCTGACTGCAGCTCTGCTGGACCTGAGCGATCCCTCTGATCTTCTTCTTTCTAATCCTGTCCATCCTGCTCACCTCCAACCAAACTCTCAGCATCTTCAGCTCTGCCACCTGCAGCTCCTCCTGTCTGTGTGTCATCGTCTCTAAACCATCACAGCAGGTCTCACTGCATCTCCTCCTCTTCACTCTTACTGCTCTCCTCCTGTCATAGATCAATCAGCCCTGACCTCCTCCTCATCTCTCCTTGCTTGTACTTTCTCTTCTCTGCAGACTCTCCTCCTCACTCTCACTACAGATCATAACTTTGTCTGCAAACATCAGAGTGTTCATCAGCACTGCAAACGATAAAGGGCTCAGAGCCACCTCTTTGTGACCCCCACTGCCTGAGCCTGTGAGTATTTAGAAAGTAGAAGGACAGAAAATCCAGGTGTGGACGAGGCTCGTTGCATCATCCCCAAAAACAGCTGCTACTGTGATTCCTGCTGAAGGTGCTTCAAATAAGTGTCTGAATACTTCAGGAAATGTGATGTTAAAGAAACAATCGTAAAGTTGTGTTTCCAGTTTGTCATTATTAGAAACATTATCAGCCACAGGCTGAATGGATTAAATGGAGTAAACTGATACTGGTCCCACCATGACCTCTGACCTCTGACCTGCATCTACAGCACTGAGCCCTGACAGTGAGCAGCACTTGTTTCTTCAGCAGGATGTTTCCCTCCCTGCTGCAGACGGTGCAGGTGGAGGTGTTTGTGTCTCCATCTGTGGGTATTTCAGGGTCAGACTGAGGTCTCAAGGTTACAGCAGCTTTCTCTTCATCTTCGTTGGGTCTCTGTAAAACTTGTGTGTCTCAGTTTGTTCCTGATGTGTTCCTGACTCGTTCTTTGGTAACTAGTCTGCAGCGTCCTGTAAAGTGCTGCAGACATGTTGGATGAAGAGCAGAAGAACAGACAGACTGAGCCTCCACAGTCGGCCGTGTCTCACACGCTTCGTTTCTTTGGGCCTCAGCATCAGCAACGTGTCTGCGGAGGATGTAGGTTTGAGTGACCACAACTGCGTCTTTGTTGACCTTCACTTGAGGACATGCCATTGGATAAAAGAGTCGATTTTAAACTTTAGACACAAAACTCAGATCAGAAAATGGGAGAAATTCCAAAGTTTTGTTTGACAAAATCAGCTGTTGCGTCTCGAGCTGCCTCACCTATAAATGTGCGCTCTACAGCAGACAGCAACAAAAGTCTGATTTTCTGTAGATAAGATCAAAGAAATCGATGACAAACCCCCCAAAGCATTCTAGTTGTGGCAGCTCACTGCTGCTCTACTTTTACACCTGTGACATTTGATGATAATTAGCCGTCTTCAGCTCCCTCAGATATTCTCCCCACAAAGCTTTTTGCCTTGTAAACCTTGCTTTTCTTTAGACTGGAGTGTTCCAGCTTTTTCAAACATGCCGTTGTGGAAGCAAAGCTCAGCAAACCCAGCTTAGATCCAACATTATAGATCAGTTTCTCCTTCAGGTCAAAGCTTGTTGAGAAGCCGCTTGCTGCCCACCTCACAGCCTGCTTGAAGAAACACGACATCTATGACCGTTTCCACTCTGGTTTTGGTCAAATGCATCCACTGACACTGCACTACTAACAGGAACCAGTTATACTGTGATGTCAGCAGATGGTGGAAAATACACAGTCCTGGTCTTGTTGGAGCTCTCCTGCTCTGAACATCTGAAGCTCTCCACCACATGACTGAGAACAACTCAGGGAGGAACATTTACTGAAGCTGCTGCAACATTTCCTGTCAGCACATGATTGTGTGACAGTCAAGGAGCCACCAGAGGACACCTGCTAACAGGGCTGGGTCACTGATTTCTAGAATCGATTCCATTCACTTTTAATCGGTGAAGTTTTCCTCAGACAGTCAGAAATATTATCATTCATTTCCATATTTTTATATCTATAAAAAGAAAGCTGACACTGTGAGACTTCATCAGAGGTGTGAGCATCACAGCAGATGTGTCAAAGTAACTGAGGATAAAACAGAAGAACATGAAGCAGATTTTCCTGGCCTGGCTTTTTATAGCAGATGACCTTAAAAATATTCTGCAGTAGAACAAAAACACATGTGAACATGACCTGATGAAGTGAAGCAGAAAAATTTCCAGAGGTTTGATTACAGACACAGTAATCAAACAACATGCGCTGTGATATCCAGTTCATCTGTAATAGATACTGGATCTAATCAGTCAGCAGATATTTGATCAGCTTATTTATAACTATACTAGAAACAAACACAACTGTGTTGGTGATTCATGCAAACTTGCATATCAGCCTTCGAAGGTTTTGTAGTATTGAGAACAAAGAGGTTGTGTTAGGGCTGAAAAGCCCGACTTGTTCTCCTCTGCAGGTCATCAAATGCACCACAGAAGTTTGTATTTGCACAAGCCTGTATATGTTTGATGGCTTTATTATTCTCTGTTCAAAGACAATAACTGTGGAAAATGTCTCATGTAGTATCAGCTTCATTTAAAATGACTGCAAACATTTAGAGAACATGTGCTGCTGTTTGTCCTACATTTCAACACTGAATGAACCCTGAAAACGTGATGGCAGCTGGCAGATTGGAGTCCACATGAAATATCGGCTGTATGAAGACTGGAACATATAGATGATACAAATATGCAGCAAACATTTGTGGACATGGATAAACTCTCTGATCCAAAAAGCAGGAAGTGACACAGCTAGAAAATGAAAGTGTGTAACAGCTGAAGTCAAATTTAATGCAGAGTTGAATCTGCACTTGGATCATCTGTGAAAGGTCCACATGTAGGGATTACATGAGTCCTGATGTTTGTCAGTGCAGCTTGATAACTCCATCTACTGTGGGCTACATATACTGGGCTGGTAGCTCCACAGTGTTGGAAAGAAACTAGTAAATGTGCAAATTTAAAATCAGAGGCTCTTCTAACACAAGAGCCATGTTGAGCTTAGATCACAGCCGACCACCAGCAGTCTGAAATGGAATGAAGCCCATTGACAGCCAGCAGGTCTGAACAGGAACGCACCCATTTGTATGCGTGGCAATGATGTGGCTGCAGCTGACACAGGATTGGTTCAAACTAAACATCAGACGCATTTCACAGAGTTCACAAATAAATTTTATCTTTGAAGATCATCATAAAGTAGAATTGATGGTCCAGTAGAAACAGCAGGAGGTTTGAGCCCTTCTGATGCAGCAGAAACAGGATTTGGAGGAAGATGTTAATAGATTAGAAAGAATTGTACACTGTGAATCAATGCAAGTCTTTCTAGATAGACAGATATTCTTCCTGTTGGATAAAGTTGGTTTGGAATAACATGTTCTTACAGGTTTCAATGAACTTCAAACTGTGATCCACTTACAAAACTGTCTCATTTTATTGCAACGATCCACATTTGCATCCATTCACGGTACATTTGACATCTGGACATGTTTGTACACATGATGAAAGGACAGATGGTGTTTGTGTGTCCTTCTTAAACTCAGTGTGAATGTTTCATCATGTAGAACGACTTAGAACAAAGTCTTTGGGAACATTTGGAGAACACGTTTAGGAAAGTAACATCCTGGTAGAACATTTTCTTAAAGCAAAGCAGAGCTGCAACATGACTGTGAGGATTCAGAAGAATAAAGTCAGAATACTTTATTATTATGAAGACTAAAGTGCACCTTAATGCTGCCAATGAATACACATGTTCTTTGTGAAAGCATGTGTGAGCACAGCTGACATGCACTACACTGACCCCACTCGCCCCATTTCTTCATCCACTTCTTGCTCTTGTGCTTGAAATGAGACGCAGACGCAGCAAAAGTCAGAGGCTCTAAAATCCACAAAAAGGGGGCTTGTTAGATCAGGATGTTGGATGTGATCCATAGAAAACATGGATAATACTCCACTTTATTTGAAGACATCTGTAGCACTGCCTCAGTTCTGGATGTTTCCACAGACTCCTCTGTGCACCTAAAGAAAAGGTCAAAGGTCAGCAGCACATGTAGTTGGGACAATTCTTCATTTACAAACAACAGTTGCACAAACTAGACAATTATTTTCCTCCAATGACAACTTTTCACTTGCAGAAATGGTCCTGTGTGATTTCTAGGCTGTGATATAAAAACTAGTTCCTGATGGCAGCGATTCACTCAGTAAACATGTGTTTCCTTCACCAACCTCACACACAGATCCAATAAGATCAGGAAGTGGGCAGTATAGTACAATATGTGTTATTTTGTACTGCACTGCCCAAACTAAAGATCTGCTGAAGTGTTGGAAATGATTTAGATGTTTATTTTGGACGATACAGCAGAAGATCAGACATGAAAGTGGAGATAACACAGAAGACCTGCAGCAAAGGGTCAGAGGTCAGACTGGGCCACTGGATTCAACAATGAGCCAATGATCATCAAGTAGTGACTAAAGCAGAGCCCTGACGTTCTGACATTTATCACACAGTTAGAACAAATGTCTGCTGATGACTTCATCTCATGAAACGACTGATAGATGTCAATTCATTGATCAGCTGAGCTGCTGCTGCTGATCTTCATCGTGCACAGAAACATTCAGCTTGTTTCAATCAGTAAATAACTCCCACTACTCTCAGTTTGAACTGTTCCCACTCAAAATGCTGTGAGAACAATGATCATTGTAGAACTTCACAAACATCACGTGTTGTTTTCCACATGTAAGATCAGCAAACACACAGAAACTTCCTGTTGCCACACACGGCCTCTAAAATCTCTTCTACGGTTTCTGTCTGAAGTCCACTCTCTGTGTCGGATCCACAGGAAACAACAAGATCTTATTAACATGGTTTTCAATGTGTCTCCTTCCAAAAAGTCCAACCAATGAACAAATGTGTATATTTGTGGAGGCCGAACAAAAGCATGACACATTTCTCTGTTTCTATAAACTGGAGTCAAACACAAATATGAAGAGTTTCATTGACAGACTCCAAAATGCCCCCGCAGTGAATCAAAGGGAAATCCTACAGTGTGGCCAGAGAATCTTAATGGCACCAACATCAACACATCCACAATGTTGGATCCAGTTCTACCTCACAGAGTTACTAAGACACACCCTCTGCCAGCATTACAACAGCTCCACCTGCTTCACCTGCCTCCTTATGGAAGAAATATAGTATCATCAGAATTCAAGTATTTATAGACATTGAATTTATAAAACTGAATTTTTATCCTCCAAATTTCCCTGCAAAAATATTCACCTGCAAAAATTCACCTGCAAAAAATTCACCTGCAAAAATTCGCCTGCAAAAATTCAACTGCAAAATTGACAAACTTTTGACCCAAGCCAGAGCAATCAGCACTAGATTGAGTCGAGCGGCTCTCAGCCAATTAAATTACCCTGTTTCATCACATGACACCGTTAGCCAGCAGTGTGTCTCCTAAAAGAGAGCTGTTTAAAGGTGAGTGATTAAGTTTTTCTCCTAAATAGAGATCATTACAGAACGCCTAGTCCTACTTAAAATCCCATTTATTTTTATTTTATTTTATCATCTACTCGAACTAAGGAAAACGTTTGACTAACTCAAAGACAATTTCCACGCCTCCCCTGCCTGTCTGCAGAGGCATTTTTGAATTTAGGAGCAGCAAGATGGAAGCGGCAAACCCTGGCGGTTCTCCGGTAAGTATATTGTTTTTTATCTTCAAGTTTGTCTTTTGAAACGTTAATTTTATTTAAATCCATTGCTCACGTATAAAGTACACAGACGGGGTCTTTGCTCAACTCGTCTGAGGCGTGTCTCACTAAGCGCTACATGCTAGCTTCCTGCTAACCGAGCTACCCTTTACATGCTGCGCTTTAGAAAATAGGATACTCGTTAAAAAAAATACTCCGCAGATATTGATAGATAGACGAACACTGCAAATATAATGTTGGAAACGAGAACGGCCTTTGGTGAGGGGGTAAAATACACCATGAATAAAGCCATAGAGTGAATGGCTGCCATGGTTGCAGAACGGCCTGATTTAATGACAAGAATGGGGAAGAGTGAGGTGAAGTGAACCAAAGCCACAAAACACGGTCAGACAAGGCGGCAAAAGGGCAGTGATCTGTCCGTCAGTATGAAGTTGGTGTGTGGTTTGGTGAACAAAAACTCGAGACCGGTAGCAGGAAGATGGGAGACTCGTGTTTCACTGGAATAGTGGTGAATTAAAACATCCTTTGTTGGGGACATTTAGGTGTAAATGCATCCATACAGGCAAGCCAGAGGCAGACCAGACAGTGAAGAAAACAAGGCAAACAATAGAAATATTAAAACGGAAATATAGGATTAATATAACATACAATTAGGGAAAATGTAAGAAACACAATGTAAATGATATTGTAAAGTCATTAAAACAGCATACTCTGATTAAAAGAAACATGTAATTGGGTAGGATGATGATAATAATAATAATACTAATACTAATACTAATAATAATAATAATAATAATAATAATAATATTAAAAAAACATGTACAAGATGGGTATGTATACTGGTACCCAGAATTTAACAACTATAAAGTTGTATCATGTCAGTACCTTACCCCATCCATTATATCCACACTTTCAGAAAAGGATATGGTCAATATCTTTACAAATACTATCTAAACTTAAACAGGATATTCCCTCTGCTTCTTCTGCTTCTCATATACCTTGTATGCACCCTCAGGGTTTGTGATCAGCCAGCGGCTGATATGATAATCAATCCTGTAAAATAATATTCTTTCGGTTTATGAATCTGTTTGCATGGATTTCTTAATCCGTTTCCACTGTTAGCAGAAGTTGTGCATGCAGTTTTGGTGTGCTGCTCTCCAAGACTACAAGCTGCGTTAAAGTTGGAAGTAACTGGCCGATGTTCCACTGTTGAAGATCAGCTGTGCTGCACAATAATTACGTGCTGCACAATAATGTTTACGTGCTGCACAATAATGTTTAATATTTAGTATTTACTGTCATATTCCCATAGATCATTGTGATGTTGTTTATTCTATTACTCTCGTTTTCTTCTGCTTGTTTTCTTTTTTCTTTCTCAACAGGTGATCCAGGTGATCGATATACGTTTTTTTGTTTGTTTGTTTTTTTCTGCTTATTCTGTTGGTTTTTGTGTTTTGCCCTTCTCCCCCGTCCCTCTTCTCAACTGTTTTTCTTTCCCTCTTTCTTTCTCCCATTTCTTTCCCCCAGTCAAGTCTGTCCCGTATTCAGCAAGTGAAAATAAAATAAATAATAAAAGGTGAATCAAATGGACCATTACGGCAAAGCTGGGATGGTCAATTTGGTAAAGAAAATCCGTTGGGCATCTTTCTTCGCCTTTAGACAATAATTCTGATGGCAAAAGAGCCAAACGGGACAGGCAAAAAAAAAAAAAAAAAAGAAGATCAGCTGTGCCCATGTCATGGTCCCCGCACCTCGCCAGCTGACAGCAGTCAGGCGCTATGTTTTGTGTTGTTTGTTCTCCTCTCTTGCCTCTGCTCTCTTTCTCTCTCGTCCTCTCCCACTCTCTTTCTCCTGCCGGGGCGGAGCTCAGTATGGGCTCCCGCCCCTGGCCCACGCACCTGGGGATGATCAGCACACCTGCTGCTGATTACGAATCAGAGTACTACTTAAGATGGCGAGTCTGCTCTACTCGTCGCTGGATCGTTGAGCCATCAGCGTCAGTCACCCTGCAAACCTGTTATTTTGAACTCGTGAGTACTTGTGAACCTGGAAGCTGACTGTCTCCCTTTATGTGTGTAGATCTCCCCTGGACCCTGAGCAACTGCGACTGAGTGTGTGCAAGACGAGTGGTGGTGAAGAGAGGAGCGGTCGTCTGTGTATGGAAAGCCCCCACCCTGGACTCCTTCCCCTGTCACTCCTGGACCCCGAACCCCGACCCTTTTCCCGCACACCTTTGTATATATATTGCACCTGTGGGAATCACTGTAAATAAATTCACTTTTGTTTGAAGGAACTAGTGGTCTGCGCCTGAGTCCGCTTCACAAGCCGTGACAGAACGATCCAGCCACAACATGGACTCAGCAGACCAGAATACCGTCGGACAGGCACTGGCTGCCCAAGAAGCAGCGCTGACCCGCCACGAACAAATGTTACACCAGCTGCGAGGTGAGATCGCCGCACTAACCCAAGCTGTTTCCTGTTTGACTACACCAGGGGGCGTACAGCCCGGGAATCCCCAGCCAGCTCACCCTGCCCCGCCCTGGGCTTTAAAGAAAACACACTCAGCTTTTCCTTGGATTTTCACACTTGTTGGCATCATACAGGAACTTCAGCAGTCACAGTTAACGTGTGGCTGTTTTGCTCCTCCATCACAGCCAATCAGCTGTTCACAATTTATTCTGAGGAACAAAAGAGGAAAAAGTTTGGTTTTTGTTGAAGCTTCAAATCCAAAGAATCCAAATACAAAGTTTAGTATTGAGAAAAGTGAGGCTAGAAAACAAAATGAATTTGTAAACTGTTAAGGGTTCAAATATTGAAGACGAGAACAAAAACAACCATGGTCCAGAAAAGTTGGTCAAACAGTGATTTTAATGAACACACGCGTGGGGAGATGAACACTGCACACACCAGCATCGATCTCCGCCCAATAATACACACGCAGTTGTTTTTATAACATCAGGGTTTAACGCCCCCTCTTGCGTCAAAGCAGATACATCACATGCATAAGTTTCAAAACCACAAATGTTCTGTTGACAACTTTGACACATTTGAAAAGAACATTTTCTCCGGTCTCCACGCCAGGTGCTTCCTGTAGATCTTTCTTACTCTCGCTTATCTCTGGAAAATCAGACGCACGTCCTACGACAACTGTCACTTATGCAGACACACATTGCAGTTGCAAGCAAAATATGTCTAAACTTTTACCTATAAATGAGTTTACCAACAGTGTGTGTGTGTTGACCTCAAATGCACTCTGTCTCACCTCGCCAACAACCTCACAGACAGAGGCCACTCTCGTATGTGTAATAACCTAAATGAAACTATATATGTAATATGTAAAACACTGTTAAAAAAACATCTTAAAAAAACGGTAATATTCCGGCAGCTGGGGTGCCAAAATACTACCGTAAAGTAACAGAAAATAACTTCCTCATAAAAATACGGTTATTTCCAGTTACGACAATACAGTTTGTTGTGCCAATTTTACATGGGATCTTGCCTTTTCAAGTGATTTTAATCATTAAATTAGGAACATGTTAATGTGATTAAACGATGAAATTATTGTTGAAATCTCCCAATTCTTTGAATCTTTGGGCTGAAGGAAGGACAATACTCGGTGTATAAATGCTCAATCAACAATCTTTTATTTCCATACAATTTTCACACAATGAGCATAACAACCATCCGGATGGGGAGAGATGCATGAGAGGGTCACAGCAAGTCTCAAAATGGTGGTGTGTTACACAGCTTTTTATACTTTCCTCTGGCCCCCACCTGGTCGTAAACCTAAACATTCACACTCTCTCTTATCTGTCATGGCGCCTAAGTTATGACCTCGGGCTCCCTGTCTTTCTACCCCCTACAAGAGTGGGGGCACAGAATGTTGTCTGTTTTTGCTATTACCGGCCCCAAGGTCCTTCGCACACAACATTCTCAGAAATGATTTAAGCAGTCTGACATGACAAGAAAACAGTGTAAAACATTCACAGCAGATAAATGGCGGTGCCCACCTGTCTAACAGAACCCAAAGATGGTCACATTCTTTTAATCCCCAAAGATATACTGGAGCATTTGTCTAACATACTACGAAGATGGTCATGTTCTTTAACCTAAAAATATAAGGAAAACTAAGCTACATACTTTGCACACAACCTAGACTAAGGAATATATTTATGTTCTACAGCTGTTTAACATAATTCGTCTACCTTGACTATGGGTATAAGATAACATAGTTTTGAATAATGATCTCACATTATCTATAAATAGGAAAAAAAACCCAAATCCTAAAAAAAACAGTAATATTCCGGAAGCTGGGGCGCCAAAATACTACCGTAAACGAACAGAAAATAACTTCCTCATAAAAATATGGTTATTTCCAGTAATGACAATACAGTTTGTTGCGCTAATTTTACATGGGACTTTGCCTTTTCCAAGTGCTTTTAGACATTAAATTAGGAACATTCTAACGTGATCAAACAATGAAAGTACCTATAAACTAGGTCAATGAATGTGGCAATATGAACCATAATACGTAAATATACAGAAATATACAGTTAACAGTTGGTTTAAATAATAATGGATTGCGTGCCCGGGGACAGACTGACAGAGGCGAGGCTGCCATATCGCACCATTGGCCCCTCACCAGTAGGCGGTAGGTGAAGAGTCTTGAACACGGACACAATGACCGAGAGTGTCCGAACCGGGGCTCGAACCGGCAACCTTGTGATCATAAGGCGAACTGCCAACTCTTGAGCCACAATCGGCCTAACTAGCAATGATAATAATACTTATGTGATGTAACACAAGCTTATAGGAATCATCATATATATTTTTCCATAGCATTACATTTGAATTCAACAGTTCAATCTTTCAAATAACGGACAGATATTTGTGAAATCATGATACATTTGTGGCTGTATTTTAACAATCTATCAATCTAACAATCTTTAACAAGCCTATTTCTGTTCAGGAATGTTGTGAATACTTTGAGATTTATATTAATTGCAATTCCTACCTCTATATTTATTTTTTAAAATATATAATTAGCACAGCGTGGCCGTGCAATGTTTTATATGTTTTTTTTAGTTTTTATTCCTATTAATTATATTTTCACTTGTTACCTCTGAATTGATGAATCAGACCTAGATGACGTGAAATTTTCAGCAAAATTATAATTCAAATACTCCTTTAATTATTGATTATTCTCATTAATTTTCAATCATTTTATATATTTTTCCATAGTATTACATTTGAATTTAACAGATCATTCTCTCACATGACAGACAAATATTTATGAAATTATAAGTAAATTGTGTTTTACTATATTTACAGTGATGTTATGTTATTTTACCTTTGACATGTAAAATCACAGTCTACTTATGTAAATTTAATGATATTCTAGAAAGACAGTACAAAACTGTACAATATACAGTAAGATACTTTGACATTACTATTTTTTGGAACAGTGTATATATGTAATATATTGAATAAATGTTTTAATCAAATGCTACTACTCAAAGCTTAAAAAAAGCATATAAACAAATAAAATATAATATTGACTAACCTCGTTATTCAGCAGCATCATCCAGACAGCTCCTCAAAATAACAACCAAAAAATGCACACTTTACAGAGGAAACAAAGACATTTCAGAAGTATACTTCCTGACTTATTCTAAGTCATCTGTTACCAAGCAAACTCAAACGCAGCAGGTTGCTGAATACCCTCAGGCCTTTGTTCAGGCCTTCAGGCTTATGACCTTCAACTAACTGAGCTTCAACTCTTTACTAAGCACAAAATGCAGGGTGTGTAAAAAATTGTTATAACTTCACCTGTAATGAACATGTTAATATGTGATTATGATAGCACCTGTAATACAAGTTTTAACATAATGCCAACAGCTTCAATAAAATACTACCATTGAAAGAACAGAGTTTTGGTTTTGCTCAGATCTGCTGTGGATTATCATCATTCATGTTCCTATAAGACATGTAGAGCTGCAGACACATCACAGCATTCAGCTCCAATAGAGGCAGTTTATAACTAAAGTAACAGACATATTCAAGCACAACGTGAAACTCTCCTTGTTTTTGTAGAGAAGCTGATCAGGCTGTTTCTTTATTCCCTGAGACCAGCTGCACTGGATCATCACCACCTTGGATCCTTTTTCACTCAGTCAAGTCTTTCCTTTTATTGGCCGTTCCTCTGAAAACCAAAGTGTGTGATCACAGCTGAAATAAGGGAGATTTTTCCACTTTAAAGTGCTTCAATTAGTGATGCTGTTGATCCACACATCAAATCATCTCTTAGGATCTGAATGTTGAAGACAAACACAGAAATATCTCTGCTTATTATGAGGCTAAAAGCTTGATATAGACATAACAGTTCATAATATGTCAGCAGCATATAACAGCCCTGCACACCAGCACTGTGCTTATATTAGACTTTAATCAACATATACTTATGATTTCATCGCATTAGCTCAACAGGCTCACAAAAATATTCCACTAATGTAACCTTATTGTTTTATTGACATATTGGATTTCTATATGGTGTGTTTGGATAAATGATGTATCACACTGTGAGATATCCTGCAAAACAAACTAACACACTAACTTTGTGTTCTTCAAATACTGAGGAGTTTTTGTTGGGTTACCAGGTTAGCTTGTGTTGGCTTTTTTATATGAGAGAGAAGACAAATATGCTCCAATGAGACATTATCACACTTTATGATCAAACAGAATTTTAGATGAGTTTTCCACAGCTCCATGGACCTCCATCTCTCTGGCTCAGAGACAAAGGCTGCCTCACCCAGGCAGGAAACACTTTTACTGCATGTGGTAAAAACTGAATGTTAACGTGATCGCCCAACAGCTAGAGGAAAGCCTTTAGACCCATGTACGGCTCACGTTTCATCTCCTGCAACTTTCCCACATCTCCCTACAGGGAAACGTCACCTCTCACATCACCATGGCAACCGTCTCTGGTCCTCTGGTCAGGCCTGTAGAGTTAGAGAAGGGGGCATGTCCTAACAGCAGAATTTATAGGGCTGTTTTTCTCTGAGAGAGTCAGTCTCAAAGGTTTGGACCTTCTGGTGTCACGAGTCCAGGCAGACCCTCTTCAGAGAAGACAGCTTCTCTTTGTTTCTGTCTGTTAGTATCTGAGTGTAGCAGTCCAAATCCAAAACTATACTACGATGCACATCTGTGGGCAACAAAACACAAATATGTGACACAAACCACGAGGCAGCTGTGCAATCTGAAAGAATGGGGCTACATGAGCCTTAGTGTTTAATAAAGCGCTGTGTTGGACTGGTGCTCATGGCCAGAGTTCAGTTACATCAAGTGTAGCAGAGATTTGTTGCATTTCAGCTGATAATGCTTAGATTGATTCACTCAGTTCAATCTATATACCAACGTTCTCCTGTCTAGTATAAAGATTTGATAGTGTGCTGTCAGTGTAGGGGATGGAAATCAGCCAAGGTAGCTGTGAAACTTCTGTTTCCATCTTGTTGAGTTCAGCTGTTTAAATGAACAAAGTGCAGCAGGTCAGATGATCACAGCCTGTACTGAAGCTCACATTAGAAATCATTGTGAGCTGTGATTCTCCATGCTGAGCCACTACAAAAGCTCTGAAGGTTTCCCCAAACTTCCAAACCCTTTACCATGTAAGCAACAGGAAAGAGTTCTTTTTAAAATTCTCTTTCACTGCTTATGTCCTAGAATCATATGTCCTGGGATTTTCAAACTAAAACATAACATAAAATGTATTTTCAGTCTTTATTTAAAATGTAGTAAAAATGTAAAAATGTGAAATGAAATAATTTACTAAACAAACGTACATCTAATATTTTGTGTTCACAATAAACATAAAAATGGGCTCATCTCATCAAGGAAGACTCTGAGGAAGTGGAGAAGGACAAGGGAGGAGGAGAAAAAGGACTGATGAAAGGAAGCAGGACTGAAGGTGGAGGTGAGAAAGAGGGAGGGAGGAAAGGAGAGAACAGGAAGAAAAGATGTAAGGAGGTAGGAAGGAGGTGGCTCCTCTCTATGAAAGCATGGCGAGGGCATTCAGACGTTCCTGTCCAAAATCTCACAGGAATGTCTGCTTCTCTTTAAGGTGTAGAAACACCTCTGAACTTCAGCCGCTGTCATGGGAGTGATGATGAGGATGTCCAACAGTCCCAGTCTCAGAGGAAGTCTCCTGGAGGTGGTCCTGCTGTGGAACAGCCTGGTATCAAACCAGTGCTCCCAGCAGCCCTTGAACTGGGGACTCTCATACAGGAGCGCCGGGTGAGCGTAAACCTCGGCCTTCCTCAGCTACTACAGTGCTGTCAGACAGGAAATCCGATGCTGCTGATGTCTGACCGTGGCGTGAGTCATATACGGGAGCCAGACATAGGGTATACCTAAAACATCAGTACATGTTATGCTTCGTGACAATGCCAAAAACATGATTAAAGCCATGAATGACGCAGGGCTCCCAAGTCTGCCGTGTGTCACGGTCCAACTAGCTGTTCACGAGGGCTTATTAGCACAGAGGAGCATAGCTGATGCTATAGCAGTGGGACTGAAAATAGTTGGGCATTTTAAACATTCCGCCTTAGCCTACTCCCGCCTCGAGGACATCCAGGGACAGCTCAACCAGCCAATAAAGAGACTGCAGCAGGACGTACAGACGCGCTGGAACAGCACGTATTACATGCTCCAGTCCCTCATTGAGCAAAAGCGAGTGCTGGGGGTGTATTACACGCCTGTCTTACACGCCTCTCTGCAGCTTCTCTCCTCCTGCTACCCCCCCAAAAAAAACATCTCCATAGAGACTGTGTCTGCTTCCAAAAAGACAAAAAACAAACTAAAAACCAGCAACAAACAACTTAAACAATCACAAAGAAAGAACAATACAGTATCCACATCTGAACCAAAGAGTAAAACAGTGAAATGTGGATTATTAAATATTAGGTCTCTCTCCTCCAAGTCTCTGTTAGTACATGACTTAATAATTGATCAACAAATTGATTTACTCTGCCTTACAGAAACCTGGTTGCAGCAGGATGATTATGTTAGTTTAAATGAATCAACACCCCCGAGTCATTCTAACTACCAGAAATCTCGAAGCACAGGCCGAGGGGGAGGTGTGGCAGCAATTTTTCACACCAGTCTATTAATTAATGAAAGACCAAGACAGACTTTTAATTCATTTGAAAGCCTGATGCTTAACATTGTCCACCCCAGCTGTGAAACTCAGAAACCAGTCTTACTTGTTATCATCTATCGTCCACCTGGGCCTTACACAGAGTTTCTGTCTGATTTCTCAGACTTTATATCTAATTTAGTTCTGAGCTCAGATAAAATAATTATTGTGGGTGATTTTAACATCCATGTTGATGCTAAAAATGACAGCCTCAACATGGCATTTAATCTGTTGTTAGACTCAATTGGTTTCTCTCAAAATGTAAAAGAACCCACCCACCACTTTAATCACACTCTAGATCTTGTTTTAACATATGGCATAGAAACTGAACATTTAACAGTGTTTCCTGAAAACCCTCTCCTGTCTGATCATTTCTTGATAACATTTACATTTACAATAATTGATTACGCAGCAGTGGAGAGTGGACTTTATCAAAGTAGATGTCTTTCTGAAAGCGCTGTAACTAAGTTTAAGAATATAATCCAGCCACTGTTATCATCGTCAATGCCCTGTACCAACACAGAGCAGAGCAGCTATCTGAACGCTACCCCAACAGAGGTCGATTATCTTGTTAATAATTTCACCTCCTCACTACGTACGACTCTGGATACTGTAGCTCCAGTGAAAACTAAGGTCTCTAATCAGAAGTACCTGACCCCGTGGTATAATTCTCAAACACGTACCCTAAAGCAGATGACTCGTAATCTGGAGAGGAAATGGCGTGTCACAAATTTAGAGGATCATCATTTAGCCTGGAGAAATAGTTTGTTGCTTTATAAGAAAGCCCTCCGCAAAGCCAGAACAGCTTACTACTCATCACTGATTGAAGAAAATAAGAACAACCCCAGGTTTCTCTTCAGCACTGTAGCCAGGCTGACAAAAAGTCAGAGCTCTTTTGAGCCAACCATCCCTTTAACGTTAACTAGTGATGACTTCATGAACTTCTTCACAAATAAAATTTTTATCATTAGAGAAAAAATTACCAATAATCATCCCACAGATGTAATATTATCTACAGCTACTCTTAGTTCCATTGATGTTAAGTTAGACTCTTTTTCTCCAATCGATCTTTCTGAGTTAACTTCAATAATTACTTCCTCCAAACCATCAACGTGTCTTTTAGACCCCATTCCTACAAAACTGCTCAAAGAAGTCCTGCCATTGATTAATTCTTCGATCTTATATATGATCAACCTATCTCTAATAATCGGCTATGTACCACAGGCCTTCAAGGTGGCTGCAGTTAAACCTTTACTCAAAAAGCCATCTCTAGACCCAGCAGTCTTAGCTAATTATAGGCCAATCTCCAACCTTCCTTTCATATCAAAAATCCTTGAAAGAGTAGTTGTCAAACAGCTAACAGATCATCTGCAGAGGAATGGTTTATTTGAAGAGTTTCAGTCAGGTTTCAGAGTTCATCACAGCACAGAAACAGCTTTAGTGAAGGTTACAAATGATCTTCTTATGGCCTCTGACAGTGGACTCATCTCTGTGCTTGTCCTTCTTGACCTTAGTGCAGCATTCGATACTGTTGACCATAATATTCTATTAGAGCGATTAGAACATGCTGTAGGTATTACAGGTATTGCACTGCAGTGGTTTGTATCATATCTATCTAATAGACTCCAATTTGTGCATGTAAATGGAGAGTCCTCTTCACACACTGAGGTTAATTATGGAGTTCCACAGGGTTCGGTGCTAGGACCAATTCTGTTTACATTATACATGCTTCCCCTAGGCAGCATCATTAGAAGACATAGCATACATTTTCACTGCTATGCAGATGACACCCAGCTCTATCTGTCCATGAAGCCAGATAACACACACCAATTAGTTAAACTGCAGGAATGTCTTAAAGACATAAAGACTTGGATGGCCACTAACTTTCTGCTTCTTAACTCAGATAAAACTGAGGTCATTGTACTCGGCGCTGAAAAGCTTAGAAATATGGTATCTAACCAGATTCTTACTCTGGATGGCATTACCTTGGCCTCCAGTAACAGTGTGAGGAACCTTGGAGTCATTTTTGACCAGGATATGTCCTTCAACGCACATATTAAACAAATATGTAAGACTGCGTTCTTCCATTTGCGCAACATCTCTAAAATTAGAAATATCCTGTCTCAGAGTGACGCTGAAAAACTAGTTCATGCATTTATTACTTCCAGGCTAGACTACTGCAATTCATTATTATCAGGATGTCCAAAAAACTCACTGAAAAGCCTTCAGTTAATCCAAAATGCTGCAGCAAGAGTACTGACAGGGACTAGAAAGAGAGAGCATATTTCTCCTGTTTTGGCTTCCCTTCATTGGCTTCCTGTTAAATCCAGAATTGAATTCAAAATCCTGCTCCTCACATACAAGGTCTTAAATAATCAGGCCCCATCTTATCTTAATGACCTTGTAGTACCATATCACCCTATTAGAGCACTTCGCTCTCGCTCTGCAGGCCTACTTGTTGTTCCTAGAGTATTTAAAAGTAGAATGGGAGGGAGAGCCTTCAGTTTTCAGGCCCCTCTTCTGTGGAACCAGCTTCCAGTTTGGATTCAGGAGACAGACACTATCTCTACTTTTAAGATTAGGCTTAAAACCTTCCTTTTTGCTAAAGCATATAGTTAGGGCTGGACCAGGTGACCCTGAATCCTCCCTTAGTTATGCTGCAATAGATGTAGGCTGCCGGGGGATTCCCATGATGCATTGAGTTTTTCCTTTCCAGTCACCTTTCTCACTCACTATGTATTAACAGACCTCTCTGTATTGAATCGTATCTGTTATTAATCTCTGTCTCTCTTCCACAGCATGTCTTTATCCTGTCTTCCTTCTCTCACCCCAAACCGGTCGCAGCAGATGGCCGCCCCTCCCTGAGCCTGGTTCTGCCGGAGGTTTCTTCCTGTTAAAAGGGAGTTTTTCCTTCCCACTGTCGCCAAAGTGCTTGCTCATAGGGGGTCATATGATTGTTGGGCTTTTCTCTGTATCTATGAAGCGCCTTGAGGCGACATTTGTTGTGATTTGGCGCTATTTAAATAAAATTGAATTGAATTGAATTGAATTGAATATGTGTCCTAGCATGAACTCCCTGACTATCTCACCGCTCACCAATGGGCTCTTATGGAGACGACTGTTGCCATCCTCACCCTTTGAAGGACTAACTAAAAAAGTGAGGAGCTACGACGCACTAGCCTCTGATGTTATCCCAGCTGTGACTGTGCTAGTGAGAGTTTTAAACAGAGAAACAGACGAGGACCACAGCGTCAGGACAATGAAAGCAACCTTACTGGCAGCTGTCAAGTGACGTCGAGACCAACCCACTGTACTTGTTAAGTACTCGGTATCGGTATCGGTGAGTACTGAAATGCAAGTACTCGTACTCGTACTCGTTTCCAAAAAAGTGGTATCGGTGCATCCCTTGTGTTGATGCTGCTCACTGATTGGACAGTTGGTTTCAGCTCTGCTGTCAGTCTTTACTGTCCAGGTGAAGGTAGAAAGTGTGACTGGATCTATAGACTGGAAACAGAGAAACATGCTGAACATTTGAAGCTTTGCAGCAGAAAAGTTCATGTTACAAATACAGCAGAACTGATCTGGGATCAGTGTGTTCACACCTGCAGCTACAACAAGGTTTCATGTCTCCACACGTCAGCATGTGAACTTTACTCTGACTCAGTCTGAGCAGTCAGACGACATATTTTAAAGTTAACACATCAACACACACAGAGCTGAGCCCCTCCCAACTTTACTGAGCTTCAGGTGGAGTCCCGCCTCCTTCCAGGAAGCAGCTCACCTGTGTGTCCGTGTTTAGTGTCCAGGTGTGGAGTGGAGCTTGTTGTTGTTGGTGGGTGAAGAAACTGTAAGTTTGCTTTGTTTCCTCCTTTAACAGTTTGTCTTTAGGAACTTTACTGTTTGTTCAGCTCATGTTTGATTTCTTCACACAACAAACTGTGTGTGTTTGTATTTCCGGTCTCTCCATTAAAGTCAGTGTGTAATGTTTTCCTGGCTAACATCAGCTGTGTGCAGCTTAGTTCCAGCACAAACAGCACAGATCTGCCGGACTGACAGCTGGACCAATGATGTGTCCAACATTTCCTGTTACTGTTGTGGGATCATGGTCTGGTGAATCAGACTAAACACACTGAAGCTGTGTCCCAATCCAGCGACCGCCCACTTCATAGTACGCGCAGTTCGCGAACTACGTACGGTGCGTAGTACGAAGTACGAGAAGTGCGGAAGTGAGAGGCTTGTGAAATGGGAGGTCTGGCCTTTGGCACACTGCTCAGGTTGCCTAGCAACCATGATACTAACCGCGAGAAACGTTTCATACAGCATTTTTTGTTCGTTCTTTTTTTTCTTTATGACATCACTTTGATTAGTTGAGTATCTGAGGCTGAGACCACAGGACTGTAACAACATGGTTTTTGGGCTTCATTTCTGTACTGAGCAGTTGTTTTAAGATTAGCTAGTAAATAACAATTAGCTAATGTTGTTCATGAGTCTAAAATCATCTCACTTTGGTAATGTAAATATAATATGGCCAATATTATATTTATTTTCAGATTATTATGATATATTACAGCAGTGAGCTTGAATGCTGTGTCAAAGATTCAAGTTGCAGTTATTTATATTTCCTATCACCTTAAATTTTCACTGAAAGACAAGTATCTTTGACAGTGTATATATAGATGTATTATATATAAGAGACAAATATTGTTTGTTTAACATGTTGGCATTATTACATTTGGCTCAATGCTTACAAATATGTGTAAAAAGAAAATGTACAAGCTGTAATAACTGTTTCTGATAGAATGAAGAGTAGACTGATATATTAAATATTCCTTTATTGGGTGAGAAAATCATACCATGTCATAACTGCTTTAATTCATACAGAATAGATATCAGAGCCTTAAACAGGCTGACTTCTGCCTAATGGGTCAAACTGGGCAGAAAGTCTACAAACACATAACATCCTTATAGAATATGATGTAACACTATAGATCAACTTACCTCAGAATATATAAAGCATATAAACAATTCCAGCAATATAATGCAACAAACACAGCAGTACTACTAATCCAAAATACTCAAAGCTTCATAGAACTGAAACAAACATTTATTTTTAGGTCCATTCTGCTGCTTATACCCAAATAGCAAGCAGGTCTGGCGCAGATCTGGTATCAAGCCGGCACTGCTGGCTGACTTCTGGCATGATATGTGCCAGGACTGGTATAGATGGCACTGTCTATGTGATGGCATGCCATATCTGGCTCAATTGTGTGCTTTGGTCATGTGGCCCAGGCTCATGGAAATCAGGTCTGGCCCGGATCTGGCATCAAGCTGGCATTTCTGACTGACTGGTGTCATGGCAGAGTGTATGTCAGCCAGATGTGGGCCAGGTATGGCAATGATGTCACTGTTTATGTGATTGCATGCCATATCTGGCTTGATTGTGGTTTGGTTTATGCGGCCCAGGCTCATAGAAAACAGGTCTGGCCCGGATCTGGCATCAAGCTGGCACTTCTGACTGACTGGTGTCATGTCAGGGTGTATGGGTCCAAAACCTAGTGAGGGTTTACTCATGTTTGCCACCAGGTGGCTGTAGCTCAGTTGGTAGAGCAGGTCACCTACTGATTGGAAGGTTAGTGTTTACGTTCCTGGTTTCTCCAGTCTGCATGTCAAGAGTGTGAATGTGTATGCATGTAATTAGGAATTGCAGAAAGTGTGTGATTGGGTGAATATGGCATGCTTTGCAGAGCACTTTGAGTAATGAGGGGGAAAGGAAACGCGCTGTAAAAGAATCAGTTCATTCACTATCTGAACAGAGGTTTGTCATGTTACTTTTGCACTATTTAAATTCCGGCACATGTTGTTATTATGTGGCTTGATTAGGGTACACATTAGGTTGACATATGTGGCCAGAGCTGAAACTGTTCTGGGCCAGCACAGAGTCAGCAGTGTGTCTGCAACTGGCCTCCTGCTGGCCCGTAGCCACACACAACTTACACATGGCCCACATACCGCAAAGAATGACGGCCCTTTGGTGGCCCACATCAGGTTTGGCAGAGGTAGTCCACACATGGGCCGGCACAGGACCACCAGTGTGTCTGCGACTGGCCTTGTGCTGGCCTATGTGTGGGCCAGATCTGGAAAACCAGATCTGGGCCGCCAAAGGGCCATCATTCTTCGCTGTATGTGGGCCATGTAAGTAAAAGTAAGTACCCACATAGTAAAATTGGTATGGCCCAGATCTGGCCCACACAGTGTGCTTACAAATGGCCCACATACCACAAAGAATGACAGCCCTTTGGTGGCCCAGATCACAGGACCACCAGTGTGTCTGCAACTGGCCTTGTGCTGGCCCATGTGTGGGCCACCTCTGGCAAACCTGATCTGGGCCACCAAAGGGCTGTCATTCTTTGCGGTATGTGGGCCATCTGTAAGTGGTGTGCAGCCACAGGCCAGTTGTAGACACACTGCTGGCCCTGTGCTGGTGCAGAACAGTTTCAGCTCTGGCCCCAGATGTCAACCTAATGTTTACCTTAATTAAGCCATGTAATAACAATATGTGCTAGAACATGCAAATGCAACATCATGAAACTCTGTTTGGACAGTGAATGGACTGATTCTTATATAGCACTTTTCTAGTCTCCCGGATTACTCAAAGTGCTCTATACAACATGCCATATTCACCAAACCACACACTTGAACTACATTCATACTCTTGACTTGCAGACTGGAGGTGCCAGGGATTGATCCACTAACCTTCCAATCAGTAGGTGATCTGCTCTACCACCTGAGCTACAGCCACCCACTTGCAAAGATGTACCATTACTAGATTTTGGATAAAGTGTACACTCACAAACCTGTCAAACCTGCATTTCAAACGTTGGCTACCATAGCAGTATAGTATTACAACATGGCATATGGGTCTTCTAACTAAAATAGGAAAATAGGAACATAAATACAGCCATCATTGCCAGACCTGGCCCACATCTGGTTGACATACACCCTGCCATGACACCAGTCAGTCAGAAGTGCCAGCTTGATGGCGGATCCAGGGAAGACCTGTTTTCTATGGCCCTGGGCCACATACACCAAATCATAATCGGGCCAGATATGGCATGCCATCACATAAACAGTGGCATCATTGCCAGACCTGGCACACATCTGGTTGACATACACTCTGCCATGACACTGGTCAGTCAGAAGTGCCATTTTGGTACCAGGGATCGAACCAGATTTGGGCCAGACCTGATTTCTATGGGCCTGTGCCACATAAACCAAACCACAATCGAGACAGATATGACATGCCATCACATAGACAGTGCCATCTATGCCAGGCCTGGCCCATATCTGCATAACATACGTCTTATCATGCCAGAAGTCAGCCAGCAGTGCCAGCTTGATACCAGATCCGGGGCAGACCTGCTTGCTATGTGGGTAAGTAAGTAAAATTTTATTTGTATAGCACCTTTCAAGACAAAAATCACAAAGTGCTTCACAGAAAAACTAAAACATAAAAACAGTAATCAACCAAAAACAAGTTTAAAAAGATGGGTTTTTAGCTGTTTTTTTAAATGAAACCACTGAGTCCACAGATCTCAGGCTTAAAGGAAGGGAGTTCCAGAGTCTGGGGGCCACAGTTACAAATGCTCTATCGCCTTTTGTTTTCAGCATTGTATGCTGGACGACCAGCAAGCCCTGATCACATGACCTCAGGGACCTGCTAGGGATGTACTGATGTAAAAGATCTCTGATATAGGTTGGTTGGTGCTTGTCCATGCAGAGCCCTGAATGTCAAAGTCAAAATCTTGAAGTGGATTCTGAATTTTATGGGGAGCCAGTGCAACTGGATCAGCAGGGGTGTAACGTGGGAGTATTTAGAAGATGTGGTCAGCAGCTTTGCGGCAGCATTCTGAACAAGATCCACAGAGGCTTTACAATTTTTGGGGAGCACAAACAAGAACTTCAGTTTGCTCCTCATTTAGCTGAAGAAAGTTATCAGCCATCCATCCCCTAATGGAATCTTAAAACCTATGCAAAATCGGTAGTTTGGAAACATCTTGGGGCTTAAAGGAGATATAGAACTGAATATTATCTGCATAGCAGTGATAAGAAATATCTTTAAAAGTGCCCAATAAGTGCTGAAGAGGGAGTATATACAGCAAAAACAATAAAGGCCCCAAAACAGAGCCCTGTGGGACACCATATTTAAGAGAAGTAGAAGAGGACCTGTATTTAGAATTAGCGACGGAAAAAGATTGTTCACACAGATAAGATGCCAACCAGTCCAAAGCAAACCCTGATATAACCACCCAATGTCTCAGCCTATCTAGCAAAATGTGATGGTCAACAGTATCGAAGGCAGAAGTCAGGTCCAACATCAGCAGGACAGAGCATTCTCCTGCATCATAATTCATCAGGATGTCACTGGAGACTCTAATAAGTGCAGTTTCAGTAGAGTGTGACCTACGAAAACCAGACTGGAATTTATCCAGAATGCTGTATTCATCTAGAAAAGCTATAAACTGCTTAGCAACAACCTTTTCTAAAATCTTAGCAATGAACGGTAATTTTGAAATTGGTCTGTAGCTACTAAGAAGAGAAGCATCAAGCTTAGGTTTTTTTTAACAGAGGGTGAATGACAGCATTCTTACAACAACCAGGGACCTGACCAAAAACCAGTGAAGTATTGATAATAGTAAGCACACAGGGAGCGATAGACTGAAAGACATTTTTAAATAAAGATCTAGCTAAAATATCAAGAGAACAGGAGGACACGTTCATCGAATTAACTAATTTGACCACCTCAGGTAAGGACACAGGTAAACATCTTTCTAAAATAACAGGCCTAGGTTGGGTTGGAGCAGACAAAAGAGACACAAAAGGAGAGATATTGTTCCTGACATTACTAACTTTTTCAACAAAGAAAGAAAGAAAATTTTCACAATCTTCATTCGAGGTAATTGAAACAGCAGGTGGAGCAGGAGCAACAATATCACTAATGGTGTCAAAAAGAACCTTGGGGTTACCTCTGCTCTTTGATACAAGGTCTGTGAAATAGGCAGCCCTCACATCACGAACTGAAATGTTAAATGCAACTAAAAGGTCCTTTAAGTGAAGGAGATGAACATGTAAACAGATTTTTTTTTCCATAGTCGCTAAATTTTGTGACAGGAATGCTTTAAATAGTGAATACTGTCATTTATCCATGGGGAGAACTTAGAAACAGGAGCTAATCTGGTTTTTACAGGACAAATATTGTCTAAAATAGAGAGACAAGAGTTATTAAAGAGATTTGTTAGTAAATCAACATTGTTATAAGGAGGTAAAACTAACTTAAAAGCATCTGAAAATTTAACAGCAGTAGAGGAATTTATGATGCGAGAGCTAACCACATGATGAACAGGAGAGATGGACAGATGGAAAGAAAAATTAAAAAGAATACAGTGATGGTCCAAAATAAAAATGTCCTCAGTACAAATAAAATCAATGTTTAAACCTAAACTAAAAACAAGGTCCAATGTGTGTCCTTTAGTGTGTGGGGGACCAGACACATGCTGTGTAAAATGGAAAGTCCATGAGGCTAAGAAAACCTCTAGCAAAGGGGTCAGAGTCATCATCAATGTGTGTATTAAAATCCCCGACTATAGCCAGTCTGGACAGCTTCAAAGTAGAGGATAAGAAGTCACTAAAATCCTTTAAAAACAGGCTATTGATGCCAGGTGGACTACAGCACAATAAAGCGGATCTTTATTTCCAAATCTAACCAGCTGTAGTGCAAACGATGAAAAGTGTCCGACTATTACTGAATGACAGTGAAACTGGTTTCCAAACAACGCAGTAAGAACTCCTCCGCGACCGGACGTCCGAGGCTGGCTGATGAAGGAATACCCACTCAGGCAAAGTTTGATGAGGGATGTATAGTCACCATCACGCTGCCAGGTTTCAGTTAGAAATGAAAAATCCAGTTTTTTGGAAAGAATAAAATCGTTCAACAAGAACGTTTTATTGGTCATTGATCGGGCATTAAGGAGCGCAACATTCAGCGATGTAGAAGTCGGATGATTACGAGAAGCGGCCCGATTTAGTGGACGTAGAAACCATGGATTTGATCCACGACGCCTGTAAATTCCACTCACCGCAGGGTTGAAGCGCCAAACACCCGGAGAGTTTGGATGAACACTCCACTCTCACCTGGACACCTGCTCTTTTTCCTCTCGTCCTACGTGATTTGCGTGGACTCAGAAGGGCACCACAGATGACGCCTGATGAAGATCCACCCACCAGTGTCGGCAGCAGAGGATGGAAAACACCGTCACAGGAGAATGAGGTATCTTGACCCAACATAGAAGATCGGATTGACAACAGCACCAGGCGATCATAGACTAAGGCAGCCAACACATCCGTGACAAGAAGCGATAACAAAGGGGCAGAGAAAAACAGCACAGAAAAATTACAACCAGCAGCGGCAAAGCCAGACACAGGTGTCATCTCACCGGAAGTTCAGTAGATCCGGGACATACCAATTTTGCTATCTGGGTACATACTTTAGGTTTCTGAATATTAAATTTGTTACTGCCTTTCATAGTGTGTAACTTGAAGGCCCTGAGTACTTTCTCCCACACTGCAAACACTGGGATGATAACATTATTTGAACATTACCTAATAAGACTGATTCAGGACAGACAAACTTTAAGTTATGTTAAACTTTCCTAGCAGTCCTTCACAAACAGGGAACAGTCTGTCTATTCTTTCCATCTGTCAGCTGCTGCTGGCTCTTCCTCCTCCTCCTCTTCCTCACACACTGCTGAGTTTGTCCTGGTGGATCATCAGGGGTGCAAAGCCTCACAGATGATGTGCAGCAGTGGGTCCCTCAGTTTGTCCTCACTCTGGACACTTGCAGTTGTCACACATGCAAATCAAATGTGTGATAAGCTGCAGGATTCAAACACAAGTGTAACTTATAAATACATGTTCATCCTTTTTAGTTTTAATGTTCTTCATTATTAAACATTCTCACATAAAGAAGAGACTTAATATTCAGTACTTACTTTTGAAAGTTTACTCTTCGGCCACCCCGCTTCGGACATCTGCCATTTAAAAAAATAAATAAAAATTTCACACCCTCCGTGAGTCTAGGAATCCTGGGATATATGTGGCCACAAAGTCTACACCGGACCCACCCTTCAAATTTGGGGAAATGAACTGCGCATTTGTCAACAAATTTGGAGTACACTTCGAATTGGGACACCCTTTGTTGCACTGCTGTGACGTATTCGGTCTACAAATGCGCACTACGAAGCATGCGGTTACTGAATTGGGACACAGCTAGGGCTCGGCCACCGCTGTTCCGGGGTTACTGCTGTCAGAGTAACTGGAAGTGACGCCGGTGAATATTTGGTGTTTAAATAAGGTTTCTGTCTTTGAGTCTGCTGTCACTTTGTTTTAGAGAGAAAAGGAGATTTCAGATTAACTGGTGTTCCTGCTGGTGCAGCACCAAAGGACAGTATAGGTGATGCCTGTTCATAATTTACAAAGTTAATAAACTGTTGGCTAAATGTTCTTTTTGTAAGAGGTAAACAGAGGTGACAAGAGCATATATTTAGGATTAAAAATAATCAGCTGAATAGCTAAATGCTGCTTTAGCTCCCAGCAGCATAACATAATTTGATTGATTGATTGATTGATCATACTTTATTCATCCCGAGGGAAATTGGGTTAAGGCTGCCAGCCGTGCCAGCACCATAATTTCTTTTCTCTGCTAGCAGAGCAGCTAGCAGTTAGATCAGGGGTCACTAACAGGCGGACCGGGGTCCGAGTCTGGACCCAGACGCCATCATGCATCATCAGTACCAAAAATATTCATCTCTGCTAGAGGATACCGTGTTCCTACAGGCGGTCATTTACTGTTTAACAGGTCGTAATTTACCGTAATTTAAAGAAACAGTAACATACTGTAAGAGACTGGAGGGTTCCAAAAAAATTCTATTGTATTTAAAAAAATGTGCCATTTATTTATATATATTTTTATATGAAAACATATCTATACCCACTATCGATCGATTGACCGAGATAGATATACACACACAAAATATAATTCATGTGCTTCACACCACTTTTTATTTCTGTTCTGATTTTTCCCTGCTGAAATACACATTTCCAAAATCAAACACTGAAAAGAACTGAAAACATTTTTCCATTGAGGAAGCATTTGTTTTTACTAAACCATGTAATCCATTATTTTCTCAGATGATTGTACAAACAATAACGATATTATGTCATATCCATATCATGACAGACAACATATGGTCAAGTGTTGGGTTTTCTTAGTTATATTTTGTAGGGTCTTAAACCTACAATGTGAAGTTGGCACCATACAAATAAACTGAATTGTAATGAATATAATATCAAGCCCCACACGTCTGCATTTATATACACTTTGTCCAAAATACTGGCTCACACCAACAAATCAGTGCACAAAGCCAGGTCCACAAGGACATGGATGAGCATGTGTGGTGTGAAGGAACTTGACTGACCTGCACTGAACCCTGATCTTGCTTTGTGGACTGAGTTCATTGATTTGTAGGGTGAACCAATGCATGTGACAATTAAAGTGTAAGTAGCTGAAATAATATTTAACAAACGGGTAAAAAAGGAAAAAAAATCAAAACTGTTGCACTCAAAAAACCTATTGGACAGAGACAGCGCCTTGCAAGATGGCAAGAGAGCTTGTCTTCATTGTTGTTCGTCTTGTGTAAATGTCCAGAAAGCATGGGCAATGGATCATCTGTGGAGACACAGGTAACAACACATTGGTCACTTAAATTATACAAGAAATGCACTATAAATGGCAAAAACAGTTTTAATTTGAAGTTCTCCACTCAAATTCAGTAAGCCGCTGGAGGAAAGTTGTGGCATGGGGGTTAATGTGAACAACCTTTCGCTTCACAGTGGTCCCAGTCTTTCTGCTTGTCCTAACCTTGGAGGTACATTTTGTTCCCTCTTCAGGGTTTATCCTTACAAAAAACCTTAAAACATGCCATAATAAATAGTAACATACAGTAACATTGAGTTGTGATTTGAAATAATGAGTTACTTAGGGATAATTTATTCATCATCTATCACTATTAGCTAACTGTTCAAACATGTACCTCTGAATTAGTTCCAATGTTGCACACGCTGACTCCTGGTATTCCAGGTTCAATACATAGAATGAACCAAAGAAGACTGACATCGCATCAGCACAGATGTTCTCTTTGTCCAGCTCAACAATTACACGCCCCTCTGCACTCACCATCCAGCAGTTGGCGGTCATTAAACGTTGTCCTTAAATGTATAGGGGCAACATAAAATAATTTCAATACTTCACTTCTTCACACTGTCTAGATAGTCATAAAGCAAATAGCTGCGTACAGTTAATTATTAATGGGCTTATGTACATAAGTCTGTTTTAACATATTATAACTGTACATAATTGGGAATTATTCTGCCCATTAAACACACCTAACAAAGAGTCAGCCCAATTAAATTACTGGAGATGAATCAACTGTATGGTTATTTTGGAGTTTATAGTTTGTCTGCTGTTAAACTTTATAGTATTGACTTCAGTATTTCTGCTGTTAATGTAGCTAGACTACTATGTTGATCAGTAATATGTAAAGTGAAATTTGATATTGTTACTTTGCTGGATTCACTGAGACACATATCCAACAACCTTGGTTTTTAAAGAAAATTACAGAAATTTGAGCTAACAAAACAGAGACTGGATACCTGTGTCCATGAAAAGCTCCTGTGCCCAACAAAAATTTTAATATGGTCTAATCAGCTCTATTTCATGAATGACTTCTTACCAAGCATAATCAGCCTCGGGGTGCTTGACAGGTTGCTCTCTGCTTCAAGGGGCATCCTAGTAGATGTTTCCTGCCAGAAAGAGGACCAAGACATTTTATGTAACAAAACAAAAAACAAAAAACAGGACAGCAAGCAACAGCATTAAACATAGAGCTGTATGAAAAAAAGCTTGACAAAGAGGGAGTCTTCATCTTCCTTGTAATACTTCATCATGAGAAGTATGGCTGCTGTGCCAACCTTGTTGGTCAAAACTCCCTCACTTTCTATCTGCTGGATGAGTGTCCTTATACCAAGGTTCCATTTGAGCTTCTGGCTTGAGAAATAGTTAATAATCCTTCTGCCTTTGGTTATGAGGGCCTGACTTAAGCGCTCACTCATATCAATACCTGTGAGTTTGTGAAAGTGGTTCGAAAGACCTTTCCGAGTAAACAAGAATGGCCACTGCTCCTGAATCTCAGCTACTGAAAGTAAGCGACATCTGTTGATAAGCTGGCACTGAGAAATATATGTGAGGCACATGTAGTCATCCACATCAGGTCTCTCCACAGCTCCAGGTCCTTGTGAATTGAAAATTGTTAACAGGATGTGTTTCTTTTTCTCTAAAGAAGCTGGCATTTCCCCCTCAGGAAATTCAACTGGCTGCCAATTAATATAACCATAGCTATCAACAAGGCATCTAACTTTTTTAGGGGAGGATGCATTACTGTTGGGACTGCAGTCTTCATCATTCCTGGTTCTCTTTGTTTCACTAAGTTTCACTGAACATGTTATCTCGATTAACATGTTCAACTCTAGACTTGATGCTTCTTAGTAGTGAATAATGTCCACAACCCAGTCTTTCTCCCTTTTCAGTAAAATCTGCAAATGTTTGAGGGTATCTGTTTACAATGATCTTAGCAACCTCTTCACAAGATGCACGTTTAGGGTTTCTGCAGTGAACTTGCATGGCCTCCACAACTGTCCTCTGGATGAGCTCTGTCTCCTCTTGTGATTGCATGCAACAGTTGGAGTGGAAATCTTTCCCAAGCTCCACAGCAATGGTGACATTCAGGTTCTTTGGTCTGTTGCCATCTAAAAATAAGAAAGAGAGATAATTGGAAAAGCAACTTTATATGGCTATTTCAACAAATATGTCCTCACTAAAAGATGAACCCTGCAATTAGGATTGAGTACTAACAGAAAGGCAGTTTTGGGGACCTTGTCTGAAGATGAAAATCAATCCCAGGACTGCAAAAGAACTACAAACTCAAGGTCTTGCATTGAAAAGTTGAAAAATACATCGAAAAATACAGTATATTTTACAGTTTGTCACAATTTCCACCCTTAGTCCTACCATTACCAATGAAAAGTTAATGGTGTTAGATTCAGTGTCTACTTTTGTTTTGTGCATTGCACAGCTGCAAAGATCCTGAAATTCCTCTATGATGCTCTGTATAGTGCTGGTTGGCAAGAGCATTTTAGCCTGCATTTTTAAATGACACAAAGTCAACTGTCTTCTAATAGATTAACTGTGTCCTGTCCTTGTATTATGGCAAATTCCACAATTTCTTGTGGTCTTGACTGCTGAACTGTCTACTTATGTTTTTGAGAAATATGGCTGAAAAATGATGTTCGGACACTGAAGTATTTAGAGCAACCTTCAAATGGACATAACATTTTTCCCCATCTTTGATATGAAATCTGAGATGGGCACAAAGAGTTGTGAAGTTTTGTGCAGCATACCCACATCCAGGAACTTGACAGCTGAGGTCACCAGTGAACTTATGGAACTTCTCCTCAGTGGTCTCCCTTCTTGTTCTGTGATTCCTATGCATATCTATATGAACAGCAGAAAATGCAGGACAGTTGTCAGTTCCACAAGACATGTTTGTGGCTTTTAACATACAAACTGAACAATATAAATTTGCGTGCATGGAAGCCACAAAATTTACAAATACACATAGTTGCAAACCAATTACATTTCCTAAATGACATATGCAATGCAAAAAAATTAAAAAAAAAAGAGTATTGTCAATAGGGACCAATTCCCAGTTTTTACATGATTAAAATTATTCACAAAAGCCTTCAATAAACAGAAAATGTGTGCCGACAAGAGAGCAGTGCACAAAAATGAAAAGATATTTAAGCTCGACGCTTCAATGGGTTTAACATGACTTAGTCAGCACTCTGCACCGTACAGGTAGTACAAGCACACCTGAAAACACTGACCAGCTAACAGCTTTAAGCATTTGGGGGCAACCTCGGCAGTTCACCGATTCACCTGTTGCAAACGTCCAAGTTTCTATCAAGTCTCATAAATCCATCGGCAACTATTAACTAACTAGTCTTTTGAGTCTCCACATTCATAGATATTGAGATTTTGTCTTAGCATTTGAAAGAAAATATCCTGGTAGGGTAGCTTAAAAGTCAAAACAAACAGTAATAAGAACGCATTTCAGAAAAAACACTTACCTTCAGACTGATTAGCTGGTGTCAATCCAACTTTAATGTGTCCCATGTCAGTCCGTTTTGGGGGAAAAGTGTTTAGTGGTTTCATTTAATTTGAGATAATCCCGCATGGACGAGCAATTTGGAGTCTAGCATAGTTGTCACGAATAGCATACGATCTTCAGATATAATCCAATCAACCTTGCATTTAACCCGATTGAACATCAAGTTACCTCTGACTACTTCTAAGTTGCACATGTTAACGGTCTCATCATCACTCTGTGCGGCAGCGAACTGGATCTGTGGCACAGAATAGTTGATGGCCATGTTGTTCTCCTGCTTTGCAGCTTTGTTTGAGTCTGACTTGCGGCTTAAACGTGCAAAACTAAGAGAAGCAGATCAATATTTTCTTCTTGTTGTTATTCAATGGTGGTTGGCAACCAGCGAAAGGAGCATTAACCACCTCGACCAATATTTTCTATCCCCATTGTTGTTTTGAAAGTGAATACCCGACGTGTGCATGTCGGCTATCACATTAAAAAGCTTTAAAAACGTAACAATCGCTTTAAAAACACAACCCAACGCGCTAAACATGAACAAACATAAACACCCGTGTTACATTAACACGTATATCCAGGACATCTCTTCTGAACCAAGACGAAGTGGTGCTACAAAGGAATTATTTCTTTGGGAGAGTGCATTTAATAGCAGTCTGGCCTGCAACATAATGCACCGCTAAAAATACAGTTTCTGCTTGTCCCAGAATTTATTAATTTTGAGAGTGAAGTTGTAGGACTAATTCTGGTTAGTGGTGTAGGTTTCATGGATGTGACACCTTAACTTGTGTAAAATGACGACCAGAGCATATTATTAGATTAGTTCACTGTAGTTAGGCAGAGGTGTCTTAAAAAGTACCACCTTATACAAAACAAATGAAGGTCCAGTATAAGAAAGAATAAGAAGAGAAAAAAGGAACACCCTGCTAAATGAAGTCATTTTTAAACATTACTCTAAATGTAGCCATTAGTTTATGTTGCTGGCCATACAAAAAATAAGTATACTTCAAGTATATTTCCCAAGTATACCTTACCTAGTACGTATACTAATAATGCTTCTTTGGACTATATTGGCCCCCATTTTAGTACATAACAGTATTCTTGAAATTAACTTTTAGATGTACTTTTTGTTCAAAAATAAATGTACTAGCATAATGTCATAATGTCTACAAGAGTATACGTAAAATATACTTGACTCTATCATAATACTAACCTTACAAGTATACTATTAATTTACTTTTTAGTTTATATTTGAGTTATATCTGATAGAAAAACAGTAATTAAAATGCAATTGAAACATATTTTTCACATGTAACAAAGCTCTTCATTCCCCAGGCATCAGAAAACAGTTCTTACAATCTACTTTACTACTGACCCTTTTCACTCACGGTTTGAACAATTTAATTTTTTAAATTAATGATTTACCCCACTTACTCTGTTCAAAAGGTAAAAGACATTACACAAGAATTTTTGACAGATTCTTGTTTTAATACATCAATCATTTGTTTTATAGTTGATTAAATTTCACAATTAAAGCCCTGCAATGCATGCTGGGTATTTCTTTGTACTTTTTAGTAAACCTCAGGTATACTTCAAATAAATTACATACTAGTATACTACTAGCACTACTATAGTACAAGTATAGACTAAATGTACTTATACTTTTCTGTATACTTCTAACTGCACTTAAAGTATGCTTAAATGTAATTTGGTCTAAAAAAGGAAGAAAATACATACAAAGTAAACTAAAGGTATACTTGCTTGTTTTCTAGTTTTTAAAGTATACTTATACTTGAATATTCTTTTTTGTAAGAGTGAGACTGTTTGTTTGATACAAAGTGGGCTGTAATAATGTTTCACAATACATTTATTAATATCTGAGGTTCCATTCAGTTCAAGGAATTTAATTTTAGTGTGGCTGCAACTTACTCCTAAAGTTAAAAATGATGCTGTATATTGTAGTTTATATGTTATACTGCTCTCACAGTGAATTTCATTTTATAGTAATACACTCTGAATGAGGTTTTAAGTAGTTACTCTTAGATCTACAGTAGAAAACAACAAGGCTAACAGTGTAGACCAGGGAACATACAAACCAATTGTGTGCGAGTTAAGCCACCCACATGACACTACTTAGCCAATCAAATCTGTGCATTCAAGGCGATCGCAACGCTGCATGCAGACACAGACAGACAGATGAAAGAGACGGTGAGAGGCGAATGACAAGCAAGACGATTAACGATATAGGGAGACAAGACGTGAGTGGGAGTCACAAGAGGTAAAACAATTATGGTGCTTTCAAAAAAGAGAAAAGTAGACACCGAAAATAGAACTTTCAAGACTGAATGGACCGACGCATATATGTTCATTCTTCCGGCCGCAAGCAGCAAACCAGTGTGTCTCATATGTTCAGAAACCGTCGCACTGATTAAAACTGGCAATGTCAAACGCCACTATGAGACAAAGCACAAAGCCTTTGAACAATCATACCCACCCAAGTCTGAACTCAGGTCCCAGACAATTAGCAGTCTCAGAGCCCAATATGATCAATCCACAAGGATCTTAACCAGTTCTTTCACTGCCCAACAACGTGCTCATGAATGTTCCCTCAGAGTTGCTTGGATTTTAGGTCAACACAAAAAGCCCTTTACAGATGCAGGTGTTGCCAAAGAGTGCATGAGTGCAGTAGCGGAAACCTTACTTGAGGGTAAACAAAAAGAAGAGCTTTGTGATAAAATAAAGCAAATACCTATGTCAGCATCCACAGCCACAAAGAGAAGTGAAATATTAGCTCAGGATGTGCTGTCCCAGCTGGAAGAAGCTATACATAAGACACCATGTGTAGGCTTGGCTGTAGATGAGTCCACTGATGTGTCTGACAATGCTCAGCTGTTAGTTTATGTGAGGTTCTTCAACAATGATAAGAAAGAGTTCTGTGAAGACCTGCTAGGTATAACTTCCCTTCAGAGCACTACAAGAGGAGAGGATATTTACCTGGCCATTAAGGAAATGTTAACAAAGCGAGGAATAGAGCCAAACCAAGTGGTTTCAATAATCACAGATGGAGCCCCTGCTATGATGGGGAAAGAGAAAGGAGCTGTAGCAAGAATGAAAGAGGACAATCCTGAGCTAATCTCTTACCATTGCATTATTCATCAGTCTGTCTGATGCTCCACCCTGTCAGATGAGTATGCTGAGGTGATGAAAACAATGATGAAAATTATACATTTTCTCAGGGCATCTTCCTCTTCTCAGCATCGAATGCTCAGGGAATTTCTCAGAGAAGTTTATGCACACGCTGATGATCTTCTGCTTCACAACAATGAAGCAGAAGATGGCTTAGCAAAGCCATCTTAGCAAAGGCAGGGCATTGGAGCGATTTTGGTCAATCAGAAGTGAAATAGCAGCTCTGTAGCACCACCAAGGCTGGCGCTTCAATGCAAGGACAATTCAATTTGTGAACTGATGACAGCTGTCCGCTCCTTTCAGAGGAAACTTGAAGTGTTCAACGAAGACCTGCAAAGAGACTATGCACACTTCCCAACAGTGAAGGAACAGGTTCAGGGACAGCGAGATGTGTCCTCTTTTGTTGACTTTGTTGATAAGCTGATTGAAAACTTCAGCAAACGTTCTGATAGCTTCAGCTTTGGACAGCAGCTCACCATGTTCATAAAGAACCCATTTCTCATCACTGATGTCAGAGGGTTCTCAAAGGAAGTCACACAGCACTTCAAGTGGGCAAATGCTGGGCCTCTTCAAATGCAACTGGTTGATCTCCAAACAGATGTGGCCCTGAAAGAGCAGTTTGGAAGAACTGAACCTGCCACTTTCTGGCTCCAAATGGTCTCTGAGACAGCTTTCTCAAATCTGAGGAAAGTAGCCCTGTACATCTTGACCATGTTTGGCTCCACATACAGCTGTGGGGCAGCTTTCTCCACAATGAACATAATAAAAACTAAGTATCTTTCCAGGCTCACCAATGAGCACCTACACATGTGTATGAGAATGGCCCTGACACCATTCCAGCCCAGATTTAAAATCCTAGTAGAGCAAACTAAAGCTCAATTCTCTCACTGAACAACAGAAAATGGGGAAGTGGAATATAAGGGGGAAAGAAAGAGAAACTGTAAAATTGTTAAGCTGTTTTGATGTTATCTGTTGAAAATGTATTGAGACTGTTAAGTCGACAGGTAAAAGGGAGAGAAAAAGGGAAACTCAAGCTGCTTTTTTTTTTTTTCTGAAATTAAGAACTTTGTTTTACGATGCACAATTTTAACATCTTATTTATTTTCTCTAATTCATTTTAAACAGCAGCCCTATTTCTAATGTAGGCCTACTGTGTGTTTCAGTGTTAACAATAAATTTTGTTGAAATGTTTTTAACTTGTATTTTCATTGATTTGACAGTCTATTGTTCATACGTTCAGATATTGATTTAAAAAAAAAAAAAGGCTGCTTCTCTATCAAAATCATAACACAAGTTAGACATTATGATGTCCCGGACCTCTGCTTGAGAAGATTTTCTCCAACTGGACCTCCTCAAATTTTAGTTTAATACCCCTGAGTTAGATTATTAACTCAGCTTGGTCCTGGACTTTGTTGCTGACATAAAGCTGCTCTCTGCAGCCATGTTTGACCTGCTGCTTTGTAGGACTACAGTAATGAGGGATTTGGAGGCTGAACTTGGCTCTGTGACACATTTTGTAGTGAACTGATGAAAGCTGTGTCTCAGATGGAGGGGATATTAGTCCATCAGACATGACCTCTGCAGCTCTCAGTTGATGTGCACATGAATGATTTGTGTTTCCTCTGCAGGTGAAGGTAGAAAGTGTGTGTGAGCTGATGTGAATTCAGCAGCATGGATCAGTGTGAGGACAGAGGGGAGGGAGTCCCTCCCTCTAAAACCACTCTGTGTGGGGAACATGAGAGCCAGACCAAAGCTCAGAGGTGAGATGACCATCTCTAACTGTCCATGACTCTTCTCCATGTCACAGCTCAGCACTCACATCACTGCTCCATCATTATTTACAGGAACCAACCTGGACCGCTACCCAGCTTTGTGTCCTTAAAGAGTGACAATTCTAAAGATGCTGCTATTAACTTTAAGTCAGGCATGTGTCCTCCTGCAGAGAGGTAATGTGTGTAAATGTTGTTTTGACTCAGTGTTTGTGAATAAATCCTCCATCGTGTTTAATGTCAGCTCAGCTCTTTTTCACACACATTTCTATGTTCATATGTGAAGCAATGTGTGTTGGAGTGTTTCCACAAACACAGCAGATAACAGTCTGTAATATGTATAGTATATATTTGTAATGTATGAGATAGGGGCTTGGAGCGTCTGTATCCAGTAAGAGTCCCCTTACTGGATCTGCTAGATGATGTGAATGCAGCATTACGGACTATACATACAGCCACTATTACCGAGACTAACAAGCTAAAGATAAAGACAGAGAAAATGGTGATGGCTAACCAACCAGACATAGTGGTGGTAGACAAATAGAAGAAGATGGCCATAGTGATTGATGTAGCAGTTCCGAATGACAGCATCATCAGAAAGAAGGAACACGAGAAGCTCGAGAAATACCAAGGGCTCAGAGAAGAGCTAGAGAAGATGTGGAGGGTGAAGGTAACAGTGGTCCCAGTGGTAATTGGAGAATTAGGTGCGGTGACTCCCAGGCTTGGGAACAACATCAGAGATCTCTGTCCAGAAGAGCCCAGTCCTAGAAACAGCTAAGATACTGCGCAACACCCACGAGCTCCCGGCCTCTGGTAAGCTTGAAGGGCAAGTGGGGAATTATTATTTTTTATACACTGAACAAAAATAGTGAGACCTGGAAGGGCGTGATTGGGAGAAACGGCCTCCCGGATCTGAACCTGAGCTGTATTTTGTTATTGGACTGAAACCACAGATTGGCCATAACGAACACCATGTTCGAACATAAGAGTGTCCAAAAGTGCACGTGGCACCAGGACAGTCTAGGCCACAGGTCGATGATCGATTTTGTAATCGTATCATCAGACCTGAGGCCAGGATGGCCTGCATGGAGCTGCGGCTAAAACGTAGTTGGTGCCCCCAAACCAAATGGTGGACACCAGAGGTGAGGGGAGCCACCAAGCTGAAGAAGGAGTCCTACCAGGCTTGGTTAGCCTGTGGACGCCGGAGGCAGCCGACAGGTATCGACAGGCCAAGCGGAATGCGGCTTGGGAAGTGGCTGAAACAAAAACTCGGGTGTGGGAGGAGTTCAGAGAGGCCATGGAAAAAGACTTTCGGACTGCCTCGAAGATATTCTGGCAAACCGTCAGGCGAATCAGGAGGGAAAAGCGGTGCTCTACCTGCACTGTGTATAGTGCTGGTGGAGTGCTGCTGACTTCGACTGAGAAAATTGTCAGGTGGTGGAAGTCATATTTTGAGGACCTCCTCAATCCCACTGGCACGTCTTCCATGGCGGAAGCAGAGTCTGGGGATGACCCGCCAATCTCTGGGGGTGAGATCACTGACGCAGTTAAACAACTCCTTGGTGGCAGAGCCCCTGGGTCGGACGAGGTCCGCCCCGAGTTCCTGAAGGCTCTGGATGTTGGCTTTCTTGGTTGACACATCTCTGCAATGTTGCGTGGGGATCAGGGGCAGTACCCCTGGACTGGCAGACTGGGGTGGTGGTCCCCATCTTTAAGAAAGGGGAACGGAGGGTGGTTTCCAACTATAGGGGAATCACACTCCTCCGCCTCCCTGGAAAAGTCTATGCCAGGGTGCTGGAGAGGAGAGTTCGTCCGTTAGTCTAACCTCAGATACAGGAGGAACAATGCGGTTTTCGTCCTGGTCGCGGAACACTGGACCAGCTCTTTACCCTCTCGAGGATACTCGAGGGCGCATGGGAGTTTGCCCAACCAGTCTACATGTGTTTTGTGGACTTGGAGAAGGCATTCGACTGTGTCCCTCGGGGGGTCTTGTGGGGGGTGCTCCGGGAGTATGGGGTGTCTGGCCCATTGCTACAGGCCATTCAGTCCTTATACAACCGTTGCAAGAGCTTGGTCCGCATAGCCAGCAATAAATCAGACTCATTCCTGGTAGGTGATGGGCTCCACCAGGACTGCCCTTTGATTCTGTTCATAATTTTTTTGGACAGAATTTCTAGGCGTAGCCAAGTGTTGGAAGGGTTTCACTTTGGTGGTCTCAGGATCTCATCTCTGCTTTTCGCAGATGATGCAGTTCTGTTGGCTTCGTCAGGTGATGGCCTCCAGCTTGCCTTGGAACGGTTCGCAGCCGAGTGTAAAGGGGTGGGAATGAGAATCAGCACCTCCAAATCTGAGGCCATGGTCCTCAGCCGGAAAAGGGTGGAGTGTCCACTCTGGGTCAGGGACGAGACCCTGCCCCAAGTGGAGTAGTTTAAGTATCTCGGGGTCTTGTTCACGAGTGATGGGAGAAGGGAGCGAGAGATTGACAGACGGATTGGTTTAGCGGCTGCAGTGATGCGTACACTGTACCGGTCTGTTGTGGTGACGAGAGAGCTGAGCGTAAAAGCGAAGCTCTCAATTTACCGGTCGATCTAAGCCCCTACCCTCACCTATGGTCACAAGCTGTGGGTAGTGACCGAAAGAACGATGGCTTATGGTAGAGAAAATTAACATTCTTTTCACAGGCAACAGTTCTATTAGACATTCCTGCAGTCAGCATGCCAATTGCATGCTCCCTCAAAAGCTGCGACATCTGTAGCATCGTGCTGTGTGATCAACCTGCATATTTCAGAGTGGCCTTTTATTTTATTTTATATTTTATACATTTTCATATATATATATTAGGGGTGCAACGATACACAAAATTCACGGTTCGGTTCGGTTCGATACTTTGGTGTCACGGTTCGATATTTTTTCGATACAAAAAAATGTTCATGCTTTTTTAATTTGTCATTTATTAAAATTATAAATATATATTTTAACTCAAAAGTACAGTTTTTAAATTCAATGTTGCTGAAACAACAAAGTAATAAAAAAATTAATCTATCTGATCGAAAAATCACTCATCTTTGGAAAAGAGAGTTTATTACAGAGAAATGGCTCTTTCCAAAATAAAAGCTATATTATACGCTTCTTCTGGGCTATATTCTCAGCAGCATATTAAACATATCAGGTCCCCATAAGGAGAATCATGTGCTAACGGCTGTCTAAATGACTCGGGTAAAGTTTGTAGCATGCGTGCTTGTTGTTTTTGTCTGCTTCCACTTGTCTTTGCACTAGGAAGATGTCGGCGTAAATGTGCAGTCATATTCATTGTGTTCCCACTAGTGCTGTCAGCGTTAATCTGAAATGAAGTTAACGCCACAACACGGCAAATTTCCGTTAATGAGCTACCGCGGATCGCCCCGTGCGCGGGGCTGGACGGTGTCAAAATGTTAACGAGCTAACAGCGCTAACGCACTAGTTCCCACCCATGTAATTGAGCATTGCGTGGCACATCCGACATACTGTTTTACTTTTGTCCATGACGCGCTTACCTTCAGGGTCATGCTTCACATGAAGACCAAAATAGTTCCAAAGGCCAGATCTGAATGAGGGTGGGGGAGGTTCAATTTGCCATGTTGCAACGACCTTAGCTTCTGTCTTGCTAGCTTGCGCTGTGCAGTGCAGCCTAGGTGGAGTAGTCGAACGCAGATCCACTGAGCTCTCAACACAGACAGCATTGTCAGAAGAAAAGTTGATAAAATAAATTTAAAATTTTGTATTGTTCGATACATATGCGTACCGAACCGAAAGCACTGTATCGAACGGTTCAATATTGATATGAGTATCGTTGCACCCCTAATATATATATATATATATATATACATATATAAAATCACCCTCTCGCCCCTGCGGGCAGTCAATCCTTCAAGCTCGGGTCCTCTACCAGAAGCCTGGGAGCTTTAGGGTCCTGTGCAGTATCTTAGCTGTTCCTAGGACTGCTCTCTTTTAGACTGAGATCTCTGATGTTGTTCCTGGGATCTGCTGCAGCCACTCTCTTAGTGCTCCGATTACCACTGGGACCACCGTTACCTTTACCCTCCATATCATCTCGAGCTCTTCTCTGAGCCCTTGATATTTCTCAAGCTTCTTGTGTTGCTTCTTACTGATGTTGCTGTCATTCGGTATCCCTATATCTATCACTACGACCATCTTCTTCTGTTTGTCTACCACTGCTATGTCTGGTTGGTTAGCCATCACCATTTTCTCTGTCTTTATCTGGAAGTCCCATGGGATCTTAGCTCCGTCATTCTCCACCACCCTTGGGGGCGTCTCCCATTTTGACCTCGGGACTTTCAGGCCATATTCAGCACAGATGTTTCTGTATACTATGCCGGCCACTTGGTTATGGCATTCCATGTATGCCCTGCCTGCTAGCATCTTGCACCCTGCTGTTATGTGCTGGATTGTCTCAGGGGCATCTTCACACAGCCTGCACCTGGGGTCTTGCCTGGTGTGATAGACCCCAGCCTCTATGGATATTGTGCGCAGAGCTTGTTCCTGTGCTGCCAATATTAGTGCCTCCGTGCTGTCTTTCAGTCCAGCTTTGTCCAGACACTGGTAGGATTTCTGGATATCAGCCACCTCCTCTATCTGCCTGTGGTACAGTACATACCATGCAGGGGACAGTCCTTCCATGATAGTTCCATGTCTTCCTCCTCTTTCATTCTTGGGTTTCTGCTGCCAGAGGTGAATACCTCAGGCAGTTTTTTTCAGTCTGGAAAAGAACAACAAAGAAGTGTCAGTAATCAGGATAACAGTCTCTGGAGAAATTATACTCCAGAGTTGGAGTATAATTTCTATCATCAATCATTTTGATCTCTGACAGCAAAACAACAATTACAGATGCAGCAAGGACAGCAGCAAAAGTGGCTGAAAACAGCTTTTAGAGGATAAATTCACATTTCAATAATCAAAGTGGCCTCATTTATATGTGTGTGTGTGTTGGTACAATGACACCAATCCACCATGATTCCCCCACAGAGTGGACCAGCAGAGCTCAGAGGTTCCCAGTGGTCATTCTGCCCAGCAGCATCAAACACAGCTGGACTCCATATTTATGGTCTGTACATGTACAACAACTACTTATGCTGTTTTAAACATCGAGGCTTTAAACAAAAACCAAAGTGAAACAGTTTGTAGTTGAGATCAGTGGGAATTAAGCTAAATGACTACTGTTTCTTCTATAACTTTGTAAATAAATGACAAATATGATGGAAATCAAAAACATTAGCACTTACTAATGCACTTACCAATGATGTGACACTCGGCTGTATTGAGACGACCACATTAGGTGGTCCTCAACTGTAATGGAAAACCAGTTGATCCAGTCCAGTCGTGGCGGCCTGTGGTGAGTGAATCTGAGCAGCTACTAATGGAAACGGGGCCATAGATGTATTTGTCCTTAATAACAATGAATCACAAGATTTTTAGATTTTTACATTACTGTTAAAATCTCATTTTGTTTGTTAAAGTGTGCAGTTCAGGGTGTGTTACTAAAACTGTTGTTGGGTCCAAAGACCCAGCCCCCATAAAAAGCAGCCCAAACAGCTTATAAGAGTTAAACACACATGCATATCTATCAAGTTAAGACTGGTCTAATATACTTGGATTTAGCTTGAAGAATGTTTCTGTACAAGGACTGAAAATGATTTAAAACGCAGCCAAAGAAAAGAAAAACTAGATGAAGGTCTGGCTTGTCTTATGAAAAGTACAGAGGAATTATGGGTCACTCAAGACTTGTGCTCAATATAAGAGTTTAAATAAATCTAAAGAATAACTCAAAATCCTACAATAACACTGAGAAAATCATCTACAGCATAACTATCCAAGTGGATTTGTTTAAGAAAGTGCCATCTGTTGGTGGCGCTCTGCAGTTGCATGAAAGGGGTATGTTTATAGTGAAAGTAGTAGAGAAAGTAAACCCCATGGGAAGGAGGGAGGACTCTCAGCGGCTCACTTCCAGCTCATATTCAGCCATTTGACTTCTCACTGAAAGAAGCAATTTTGAGTGGCTGTACCTTAATTAGAAGAGATAACATGGCAATAGTAATTAGAATTGAGCAATGCTGTCCTTGTAATGTGGTTTATGATTTTTATACATCTTTTTATGAACAAGTCCAGTTTTTCTGTTGAGCCTCTCAAGTTGTTGACAGCAGTAGTCAAAGTTCACATGTGAACCAGAGCAGCAATCAGGTCCAAATGTGTTGTTTAGAGAAGTGATATCATCAATATACTGCTTTGTTGACATCCTGCAGCAGTATTTGCTTGGTGAGAGAATTGATAGATGTCTGAGGAAACAGCAAAGTCATTCACTAAGTCATTGTTGAGTTTAGGGGGACGGTAGACAGTTGGAGTACGTTCAGGCAGCTGACTCACAGTAGATTATCAATCAATCAATTAATCAATTTTATTTATATAGTACTTTTAAAAACAACAACTGTTGACCAAAGTACAGTGCAATAAAATAATCATATACAATTTAAAAAATGGGTCTTTAAACCAGTCTTAAAAGTGTCCATGTTGGAGAGGTCCTGATATGTAAAGGCAATTTATTCCACAGTTTTGGAGCAGTCACAGCAAAAGCCCAATCTCCTCTGTGTTTTAATCTAGACCTAGGGACAACTAGAAGCATTTGGACCTCAAATATCTCGCCCGAGTATACCAATTTAAAAGGTCAGAAAGATATATAGGCGCTATTCCATGCAATGTTTTAAAATCAGTGTCAACTGAAGGCAGGAGCAGACACCTCTATGACTTTCCACCTCTCAACATAGATTATTGCAATGTCCCATCGCAGTGCTACGGGCTGGTAGATGTAAACAAACCTGGAGGAGGGGATTTATTTAACAGAGAAAAGTAACAGAGTTGTGTCTTGATGCATGCTCAATCATCCAGGTAAGTATATTCCAAAAAGGTTGGATCATCTGGATGTTTTCAGTGGGAGAAACGTTTCATCATCATCGAGGTGACTTCTTCAGTCTCAGCTGACTGCAGGTTTCCAACCTTATAAACAGTATATTTGCAATGACTGAATCCAGCCCACTGAAGGAACAATGGGCTGTGGGGTCAGCTCCTTGATCATTGGTACGCATATTGTTATGACCATTGATCAAAAACCACTGATCAAAGACCATGAGTACCATTCACAGAGAGTTGGGGAATGGCTGCAATAACAGCATTGTAAGATGTGTAACGATGTACCCTTAGGCCCCCTCCTCGATTCAGGGATAGTCTTTCCCTTTACATGTAAAAGTCCCCCTTGACTCTGCGATCAAACCAGCATTCACATCACTCAGGGCCTTCTTGATGTGATGTTCTTCTGCTTCCCTGGCTGCTGTGTCTGTGGGAATGGTGTTTGCTCTGTGTTGTAGCATCCTGATGACGCCAAGTTTGTGCTCCAGTGGATGATGAGCGTCAAACCTTAAATACTGATCCGTATGCATAAACCGAGTGAACCTTTAAGACAGACTTTAATACAGACCTTTTTGTCTGTATTATCAACTCAGTCACCTATAACATCTCCAAGTTTCTGGCTTTAATCCTCAAGCCGATGGTAGGCAGCTCTGAACACCAGTGAAATGTTTCTCCCACTGAAATCACTGCATCCACATGAACAGAATCAACGTTTTGGGATCATGGAGTTGTGGAGAATGTCTCAGTTAATCAGATAAAGTCAAACTTACAATTGGTAAAGACATCGTGGATTATATGCCCCTTGATCATAAAGAAGCGGATATTTTAGACTGAAGTTCAGAGTGGTGGCTTATTCATAAAGTATTCTGTTCCAGCTGCTGGAGGACAACATCATCACTTTTGTGAAGAACGAGCTGAAGAAGATCCAGAAGACTCTGAATCCAAATAAGCCCCAGTGCTTGGAGTTTCAGAGGGAGGATGATGAGCAGAGGAGAAACAGCAGAAAGGCATTTGTGAAGATCACAGTGGACTTCCTGAGGAGAATGAAGCAGCAGGAGCTGGCTGACCGACTGGAGAGCAGTAAGAGGATTTATATAAAGATTTCAGCTGCTGGATAAATGAGAGCCTTATGACCAATGTTCCCTCTAAGCTGCGCGCGTGTGCAATTGCGCACTGCTGGCACGGTTTCTGCGCAGAAAAAATCTGCGTTGCGCACAAAAAAAAATTCTAACCTGAATTGAAATTAAAGCAAATACGTTAACAATTTTGTTTTGCAGTGTTAGTAAGTGACTGGCTGCTCGAGTATGGGATTAGAACAACGCCACCTTATCCCATAGTCCAGCCAATCACGAGATTTACATTGGTATATACGCAGCTAATCAACGTTGTTGAAAGGCTATGACAGCATTCTTATGTGCCGACACCGGTGTTTTAGCTGGCAAAGCGGCGTGGCTGATGTGGAGTGAAGCCACGTTAATGACAACGTGTACAACCATTGGAGATGTGAGCAGGACAGATGGAACAACTGACGGAAAAAGTCCCAGACCACAGACTTATACTCATAATACAAGTCAGAGCTTTATAAAAAAAAAAAAGAAAAAAGAAAGAAAGTTGTGTTTTCAAAATTGGAGTTCAAGTTATTTTTACTTCCAACAGTGTTAACATACTACACAGGTCATGAACAAGATTTTTTTTACATTTTCATTGTAGTTGTGGGCTAAAGCAGTTAATTAAAAGTAGTCTAACATAAATGTAAATGTTGTAATTTGGTTATTCTAATAAACCATGTAACTTGGATGGATTTGATGCTGGCGTGACCACAGTGCACACGTCTAATGTGGCTCACAGTGGTCCAAGGGATCGCTCAGGGAGTTTGTGTGTTCGCTCTGACACATGAAAAATTAGAGGGAACATTGCTTATGACACCAGTGTGTTCAGTCATTTCTCAGTGAGTTAGAAATTGTCATCAGCATTTTGTAAAATATAATTGTTGAAGTTATATTATTATTATTATTATTATTATTATTATTATTATTATTATTATTATTACTCAGAACTTCCAGCTGCAGTTTTTCAGCATAACCTTAAATCTGCACTGAAGAAGAAGTTCCAGTGTGTGTTTGAGGGGATCGCTAAAACAGGAAACCCAACTCTTCTGAATGAGATCTACACAGAGCTCTACATCACAGAGGGAGGGACTGCAGAGGTCAATGATGAACATGAGGTCAGACAGATTGAAACAGCATCCAGGAAACCAGACAGACCAGAAACAACAATCAGACAAGAAGACATCTTTAAAGCCTCACCTGGCAGAAATAAACCAACCAGAACAGTGCTGACAAAGGGAGTGGCTGGTATTGGGAAAACAGTCTTAACACAGAAGTTCACCCTGGACTGGGCTGAAGACAAAGCCAACAAGGACATCCAGTTCATATTTCCATTCACTTTCAGAGAGCTGAATGTGCTGAAAGAGGAAAAGTTCAGCTTGGTAGAACTTGTTCATTACTTCTTTACTGAAACCAAAGAAGTAGGAATCTGCAGCTTTGAAGACTTCCAGGTTGTGTTCATCTTTGATGGTCTGGATGAGTGTCGACTTCTTCTGGACTTCCACAAAACTACAATCCTAAATGACCCTAGAAAGTCCACCTCAGTGGATGTGCTGCTGGCAAACCTCATCAGGGGGAAACTGCTTCCCTCTGCTCACCTCTGGATAACCACACGACCTGCAGCAGCCAATCAGATCCCTCCTGACTGTGTTGACATGGTCACAGAGATCAGAGGGTTCACTGACCCACAGAAGGAGGAGTACTTCAGGAAGAGATTCAGAGATCAGGAGCAGGCCAGCAGGATCATCTCCCACATCAAGACATCACGAAGCCTCCACATCATGTGCCACATCCCAGTCTTCTGCTGGATCACTGCTACAGTTCTGGAGGATGTGCTGGAAACCAGAGAGGGAGGACAGCTGCCCAAGACCCTGACTGAGATGTACATCCACTTCCTGGTGGTTCAGGCCAAAGTGAAGACGGTCAAGTATGATGGAGGAGCTGAGACAGATCCACACTGGAGTCCAGAGAGCAGGAAGATGATTGAGTCTCTGGGAAAACTGGCTTTTGATCAGCTGCAGAAAGGAAACCTGATCTTCTATGAATCAGACCTGACAGAGTGTGGCATCGATATCAGAGCAGCCTCAGTGTACTCAGGAGTGTTCACACAGATCTTTAAAGAGGAGAGAGGACTGTACCAGGAAAAGGTGTTCTGCTTCATCCATCTGAGTGTTCAGGAGTTTCTGGCTGCTCTTCATGTCCATCGGACCTTCATCAACTCTGGATACAATTGGCTGGAAGAACGTACAACTTACAAAAAGTCTAAATTATTTAAAAAGAAAAACAACTTAAAGTCACTCTACCAGAGTGCTGTGAACAAGGCCTTACAGAGTCCAAATGGACACCTGGACTTGTTCCTCCGCTTCATTCTGGGTCTTTCACTGCAGAACACTCAATCTCTCCTACGAGGCCTGATGACAAAGACAGGAAGTAGCTCACAGACCAATCAAGAAATAGTCCAGTACATCAAAGAGAAGCTCAGTGAGAATCTGTCAGCAGAGAAAAGCATCAATCTGTTCCACTGCCTGAATGAACTGAATGATTGTTCTCTAGTGGAGGAGATCCAACAGTCCCTGAGATCAGGAAGTCTCTCCACAGATAAACTGTCTCCTGCTCAGTGGTCAGCTCTGGTCTTCATCTTACTGTATTCAGAAAAAGATGTGGATGTGTTTGACCTGAAGAAATACTCTGCTTCAGAGGAGGCTCTTCTAAGACTGCTGCCAGTGGTCAAAGCCTCCAAAAAGGCCCTGTAAGTAAATATGTCCTTATCACTTTAATTTTAAAATTCAGTTGACAAATAATTGTTTTATCAGAGGTATATATTTCAAGATATGCCAAAATCCTTCATTAAATGTCATACAGCTGGAATTTTGTGTTTAATTTTAATACTTTTAGTTTGTAAATATTTATCCTAGTTATCATAAAACAGGTGTGAAAAGTGATGAGTGTTGGCACTGAAAATGTATATAAGTATTATGTGATCGTCATCATCTCCTTCGGGTGATGCTGTCTCTTGGTGATCGCTCTCTATGCGGTAGAGTATCACTTCCTGTTCCTGTTTTCAAAGTATAGGGTGAGGTGACATTGAGGAAGAAGCATAGTCTTAAACTGAAGCCCCAGGTACCCCACCAACCTGTTCATATGTCTAACTGTTTTTCCCCACTCGGTGACACACCCGCCGGGGGTCAAACTCTGGTAATTGCTGATTCCGTTCTCAGACATGTGAAGCTAGAGACACCAGCAATCACAGTCAATTGTCTTCCAGGGGCCAGAGCAGGTGACATTGAGGGAAATTTAAAACTGCTGGCAAAGGGTAAACGTAAATTTGGTAAAATAGTAATTAATAGTTTTAATAATAATAAAACTGCCAAACTCCCACCTTCCTTTCATATAAAAAATTCTTGAAAGAGTAGTTGTCAAACAGCTAACAGATCATCTGCAGAGGAATGGCTTATTTGAAGAGTTTCAGTCAGGTTTCAGAGCTCATCACAGCACAGAAACAGCTTTAGTGAAGGTTACAACTGATCTTCTTATGGCCTCTGACAGTGGACTTATCTCTGTGCTTGTCCTGCTAGACCTCAGGGTAGCATTCGATACTGTCAACCATAATATCGTATTAGAGCGATTAGAACATGCTGTAGGTATTACAGGTACTGCTCTGCAGTGGTTTTTATCATATATATCTAAAACATTCCAAGTTGTTCATGTAAATCATGGGTCCCCAACTCCAGGCTTCGAGGGCCGGTGTCCTGCAGTTTTTAGTTGTGTCCCTGATCCAACACAGCTGATTCAAATGGCTAAATTACCTCCTCAACATGTCTTCAATTTCTCCAGAGGCCTGGTAGATAACTAATCATTTGATGGAGGTCTGTAGACCTAGGGTGAGATCTAAAACCTGCAGGACACGAGGTCTAGAGTTGGGGACCCCTGATGTAAATGGAGAGTCTTCTTCACACGCTGAGGTTAATTATGAAGTTCCACAGTGTTCAGTGCTTGGACTAATTGTGTTTACATTATACATTCTTCCCTTAGGCAGTATCATCAGAAGACATAGTACACATTTTCACTGCTATGCAGATGACACCCAACTCTATCTATCTATGAAGCCAGATAACGCACACCAATTAGTTAAACTGGAGGAATGTCTTAAAGACATAAAGACCTGAATGACCGCTAACTTTCTGCTTCTTAATTCAGAACTGAGGCTATTGTACTCGGCTCTGAAAATCTTAGAAATGTGGTATCTAACCAATTTCTTATTCTGGATGGCATTACCAGGCATTCAAGCCATTTTGACCAGGATATGCCCTTCAATAAACTTATTAAACAAATATGTATATGCGCAACATCTCTAAAATTAGAGATATCCTCCTTGAAAAGCCTTCAGTTAATCCAAAATGCTGCAGCAAAAGTACTGACAGGAACTAGAAAGAGAGAGCATATTTCTCCCCAATTGGCTTCCCTTCATTGGCTTCCTGTTAAATCCAGAACTGAATTCAAAATCCTGCTCCTCACACACAAGGTCTTAAATAATCAGGCCCCATCTTTTCAAAACGACCTGATATTAACATATCGCCCCATTAGAGCACTTCGCTCTTACACTGCAGGCTTACTTGTTGTTCCTAGAGTATTTAAAAGTAAAATGGGAGGGAGAGCCTTCAGTTTTCAGGCCCCTTTTCTGTGGAACCAGCTTCCCGTTTGGATTCCGGAGACAGACACTATCTCTACTTTTAAGATTAGCCTTAAAGCGTTCCTTTTTGGTAAAGCATATAGTTAGGGCTGGACCAGGTGACCCTGAATCCTCTCTTAGTTATGCTGCAATAGCAATAGGCTGCTGGGGGATTCCCATGATGCATTGAGTTTTTCCTTTTCATTCACCTTTTTCACTCACTATTAAGAGACCTCTCTGCATTGAATGGTACTTGTTATTAATCTCTTAATTAATGCTCTTCCACAGCATGCCTTTATCCTGTTTTCGTTCTCTCACCCCAACCGGTCGCAGCAGATGGCCCCGCCCCTCCCTGAGCCTGGTTCTGCGGGAGGTTTCTTCCTGTTAAAAGGGAGTTTTTCCTACCCACTGTCGCCAAAGTGCTTGTTCATAGGGGGTCATTTGATTGTTGGGTTTTTTTCTGTATGTATTATTGTAGGGTCTACCTTACAATATAAAGTGCCTTGAGGCGACTTTTGTTGTGATTTGGCGCAATATAAATAAAATTGAATTGAAAATTGAATTGAATCTGTACTCACTTTGTTTAATATTGAATTCATATTCAGCAGAAAAAATTTCTGGCATTTCTGAAATATTTCTGGGTATAACTGTTATCAATGTACCACCCAGTAGCTATAATCATGAATTCTAAAATGAATACAAAACAGAAATTTGACAAATTTTATTTAAACCAAAAGCACATGGAACGATTGAGTGTTCTTTTTATACTCTGTTCTCTTTTCACTTCTTCCTCATTCCTCCTGATTCTGTTCACATTTTGCTCTGCATCACTGCTCAGTTTCCTGACAAAAACATGATTAAGTATTGCCAAATGTAATACTGTCTCATTACACTTGAACAAAACCCTAATTGTTTTTTATTTTGTTTGTTTGTGTATCTGTTATTTTTCAGACTGAGTGACTGTGACCTGTCAGAGAGAAGCTCTGAAGCTCTTTCCTCATGTCTCAGTTCTCAGTCCTCTAATCTGAGAGAGCTAGACCTGAGTAACAATAACCTGCAGGATTCAGGCGTCAAGCTTCTTTCTGAAGGAATGAAGAGTCCACACTGTACAGTGGAAACTCTCAGGTGAGATCAAGCTATATCTTCTTAATCAACTGACAGAATTTACAAAGTTATAATAAGATAATCCTTATTACCTTAGATGTGGAGGTGTTCTGAAGTGCAACATTAGCTGTGTCCCAAAACTTCGGCTGCATCCTATGAGGCCACATTTGAAGGCCGAGTATGTCACAGCCAGGTGACTAAGGCTGTCCCAATTCATCTACTCCTTCAAATGCGGCCAACAAATGCGTCTTTCATTTCCCCGAATTTGGAGGATGGGTCGGGTGTGTCCTTCGTGGCCCACCATATCCCAGAATTCATAGCGCGGCCCAGCCAAATTTCAGCTGCCAACAATGGCGGCCGCTACTAAGTTTTAAAATTAGTCTTATTAATCTTTTTGGGTCACAAAATAAACTTTTGACATATTTTCAGGCGAGAAAGTAGCTGTGTAAATTTCAGATATCTGCTTGGTTTATCAAGACATCGCATATTTGCAAAAGTGTGCCGATGTTTTCAGAGACGTCTGTTACCCCCTCGCTTGATAGCAAGCCGGGGGGTTCAATGGTCACTCCAGCCGGCGAGAGCAGTGGAGTCCCGGCTTCATCGTTTTCAGACCCCCGCTCTTTTGCTACTCAGGTTAAACATGATATATAAGTCACTCAGATAACTTAAAAATGTAATTTACCATCAATAATCCTGGCTAATGTGCAGTCTCTGAGGAGTAAATTGGATGAACTGCATTTGAATGTCACACATTTACGTGACTACAGGGATACATGTCTAATGGCATTCACAGAGACTTGGCTCAAGGATTCTGACCCTGATTGTTCTGTGGAAATAAATGGCTTCGGGTTTCCCATACGTTTGGATCGAGACCCCGGAGCTACCCAGAAATCTCAAGGAGGAGGGGTGTGTTTGTATATAAATCAGAAATGGTGTAAAAACGTGACCGTTCGTAGACAAGTTTGTTTCTCTGACATTGAGCTCCTCTTTGTGTCTTTGAGGCCGTTTTATCTGCCGAGAGAATTCCCACAGATCAACGTCACCATCATTTACATCCATCCTAAAGCGAATCCTAAGAATGCGACTGACACCATCTCCAACGTCATCCACTCACTACAATCTCTCTCTCCTGAGGCTCCTAATATTGTTCTTGGGGACTTTAATCGATGCGACTTGAAGAAAACACTGAGCAGCGAGCAGGGATCGCAGCGAGCAGGGATCGCAGCGAGCAGGGATCGCAGCGAGCAGGGATCGCAGCGAGCAGGGATCGCAGCGAGCAGGGATCGCAGCGAGCAGGGATCGCAGCGAGCAGGGATCGCAGCGAGCAGGGATCGCAGCGAGCAGGGATCGAAGCGAGCAGGGATCGCAGCAAACGGTCCAGCGGCTGTAGTAACTGGAGGACAGATCATGCTTCTGCGGGGAACTAGAGGCGGCGAGACAGTGCTCTACCTCCCGCGGCGAGATGGGCCGGTGCCGATTGGCGTGTTACAAGGAAGCAGCGGGCAGAGTTAAGAGTTCTGCCCACCCTGGTGTGCCGGAGCGGAGAACACGGACAGGAAGGCGAGTACGCCGCCGGGTTTCCCCCTTGCACACTGCTTGCCTGGATATTTATTTTTTTAGTGACTTTTATATCGTGGCGGACGCCACTGGGTTTTAATGTTGTGTTTTATTAGTGTTTATTGTGTTGTTCCCTGGCCATGGTTGTTTTAATTCATTTTACATTTTTAACTGTTTAAATATAATAAATTATATTTTAATTATACAGTTTTTAATTCAGTGCATTCCCTTGGCTGCACCACTGCTCTATCCGTTTTTGAGGAGGGTTTCCCTCCTTTAGTAACACTTGTGCAAAAATTACCTTCACCTCCGTTACACATATACATCTGTGGCTGGCCCTGCCCTCGGATCCTCGGATCACAACACGTTGCATCTTCTGCCAGTTTACAAGACTGTGCTGAGAAGAGAGAAGGTGAGGAAACACCACATAAAGGTTTGGAGTGACGACGCCTCTTTAGCCCTGCAGGGCTGCTTTGACTTTACAGACTGGTCGGTGTTTATAGAATCATGTAGAGACATTGTTCAGCTGGAGCTGAACAACAACACCCTGATAACGGACTGTGTTTAGACTGTTCTTCCGATTCCATGCAAGGCCACCTGGGTTGGCTGGAAGACTGTTTACTTAGCCTGGCAGGGCGAAGGACACTGTCTCAGCTGAACTCTGGACATACACACACACACGCACACAGACATATACACATGCAGATATACACTCATCCCCCCTCCCCCTCCAAACGCCTTCGACGCTTATTCCCTTCCGATGCCGATGGTGGATCATGGAGACCAGCGCATAGGCTGCAGGCCTGGATGTACTGTCTACATTGGATATCTCTTACCCTTTACCCACCCCTGTTGCTTGTCATATGTTTCTTTGGTGTATTAAGAGTTTTTTTCATGTGCAGAGGTGTTTTTTTCTGTTCTCAAACTGATCTCCCTGTTGGAGCTCAGTCTGGGGGGAGTTATTTTTTTCTCCTTATCTTTCCTCATGTTGTGCTTTTCCATGTTATACCCCTCTGACCTGTCTTCCCCATGTGATGTTTGTGTAATGTATGTATGGTCGGATGGGTAAGATGGCGCTGGCACGGCTGGCAGCCTTAACCCAATATCCCTCGGGATGAATAAAATATAATCAATCAATCAATCAATCAATCATTAATGAACTCACTGACGTTGTCTGCAGCTATATCTCCTTTTGCAGAGACATGATTATCCCTTCAAAGGTTGTGCATTTTTTCCCTAATAACAAACCATGGTCTTCAAAAGCTCTTATGAGGCTGATTCATGAAAGGAAAAAAAAGCTTTTATTGAAGGGAATATCTTGAAAGTTAGAGAAATTAGGAAGGAGATCAGATCAGAAATTAAAAAAGCCAAAATAAAATACAAGGATAAGGTGGAGGCGGAGATGGGTAGCAATAACTTAAGGGTTGCCTGGGCAGGCATAAAACACATGACTGGTCACTGTTACAGTGACTGTAATAAGATAAGTCTCCCTGGTTTTAGTTCATACTCTCAGTTAGCCAGTGAGCTGATTAGATCTTATTTGAGTTTTAATGATAATAATAATTCAAGGAATACACTTGATTTCTTAATGGAGAGCACCAGAGCCCCCCCAGCTTTGTTCTTTGATGAAAGAAGGGTGGGAAATCTTTTTAAAATGAGTAAGAGTAACAAAAGTCCAGGTCCTGATAATATTTGTGGCCAGGTGCTTAGAACATGCGCTGAGCAATTATGCAATATTTTTTATTACAACTTTCTTTTATCTCTTCAGCATCAGAAGGTTCCAGAGGTATGGAAAAAATCAATTATTTCTCCAGTTGCTAAGACCACAAAACCTACATCATTAAATGATTTTAGGCCTGTCGCTTTAACATCCTTAGTGATGAAGTCCTTTGAAAAACTTGTCAGGAAGGAGATCCTGCAGCAAGTAGAGAAGCTTATAGACCCACTACAATTTGCATACTGGTCTCGTAGAGGTGTTGATGATGCAGTGGTCAGTCTGTTGAACTTCCTTTATTGCCATCTTGATGGCGCCAAAGCTCATGCTCGGCTCTTATTTATTGATTTTTCTTCAGTTTTTAATACTATCCAGCCACATCTTTTAGTTGATAAGCTTCTTAACCAGTTTAAACTTGATTTTAATCTCGTTGGTTGGATTTTAGACTTTTTAACTGACAGATCTCAGTGTGTGAGAGTAAACAGTAGTTTTTCCAAACAGCTGAACTCTTCTACTGGCTCACCACAAGGTTGTTGTCTCTCTCCTCTATTGTATATTTTGTACACTAATGACTGTCACAGTACACAGGCTAACAGGCATTTCATTAAATATGCAGATGACACAGTCATTGTAAGCCTCCTTCATGGTTAAGAAGATTCCCATGGGCCTGTTGTGGATGAGTGTGTTTCGTGGTGTGATCAGTCCTTCTTAATGATTAACACCTTGAAAACCAAGGACATGGTTATTGACTTCAGGAAGACATCCCCCCATCCTGGGTTAACAGTGGTAAATGGTGCAGCCATTGAACTGGTGGACAGTTATAAGTATTTGGGGGTTGTTCTTGATAAGACTCTGTCTTTTGAGTCACATTTTGCTGCTACAGTGAAAAAGGTTCAACAAAGACTGTACTTTTTAAGGAGGTTGAGAGGTTTTAATGTTTCCTCTGCAACAATGACTCTTTTTTATAAAATTTTTATTGAATCTGTTTTAACTTTCTGTATCATTGCTTGGTACGGTAATATGTCCCTGAATAATAAGACCAGGCATAACAACCTGGTTAAAGTGGCTGGTAAGATTTCAGGGAGGTCTCAGGTCCAGCTTGTAGACTTTTACAACAGGCAGGTGCTGAGGAAGGCGACCTCTGTCCTGTTGTGTTCAGAACATCCTCTCTTTAATGATTTTCAACTGTTTCCATCAGGTCGTCGTTATAAAGTGCCTACAGTGAAGACAAAGAGACATAGACTGTCTTTTGTACCTAGTGCTATTATCATAGTTAATAGCACTAAAGCATAAGTTGTTGCCATTGTACATTGCACTTTTTTGATGAAAAATCTAGGTTGTTTTCTCAGGCTTATATCATATTATATTATATTATATTATTTTTGTGTGTGTATGTGATGTGTTGGTTGTCTGTTTGTTTGTTTGTACGGACATACTGCAAATCAATTTCACGTTAGGGACAATAAAGTTACCATTGACCATTGACCACTGACCATCAGTAAGTTGGTGACGGAGGCCCAAACTTCAGCCTCTCAGATCTGGGTAAACACTTCAATTCAATTCAATTCAATTTTATTTATATAGCGCCAAATCACAACAAAAGTCGCCTCAAGGCGCTTCATAGATACAGAGAAAAACCCAACAATCATATGACCCCCTATGAGCAAGCACTTTGGCGACAGTGGGAAGGAAAAACTCCCTTTTAACAGGAAGAAACCTCCGGCAGAACCATGCTCAGGGAGGGGCGGCCATCTGCTGTGACCGGTTGGGGTGAGAGAAGGAAGACAGGATAAAAGACATGCTGTGGAAGAGAGACAGAGATTAATAACAGATATGATTCAATGCTGAGAAGTCTATTAATACATAGTGAGTGAGAAAGGTGACTGGAAAGGAAAAACTCAATGCATCATGGGAATCCCCCGGCAGCCTACGTCTATTGCAGCATAACTAAGGGAGGATTCAGGGTCACCTGGTCCAGCCCTAACTATATGCTTTAGCAAAAAGGAAAGTTTTAAGCCTAATCTTAAAAGTAGAGATAGTGTCTGTCTCCTGAATCCAAACTGGAAGCTGGTTCCACAGAAGAGGGGCCTGGAAACTGAAGGCTCTCCCTCCCATTCTACTTTTAAATACTCTAGGAACAACAAGTAGGCCTGCAGAGCGAGAGCGAAGTGCTCTAATAGGGTGATATGGTACTACAAGGTCATTAAGATAAGATGGGGCCTGATTATTTAAGACCTTGTACGTGAGGAGCAGGATTTTGAATTCTGGATTTAACAGGAAGCCAATGAAGGGAAGCCAAAACAGGAGAAATCAGTCAGTACTCTTGCTGCAGCATTTTGGATTAGCTGAAGGCTTTTCAGTGAGTTTTTTGGACATCCTGATAATAATGAATTGCAGTAGTCCAGCCTGGAAGTAATAAATGCATGAACTAGTTTTTCAGCGTCACTCTGAGACAGGATATTTCTAATTTTAGAGATGTTGTGCAAATGGAAGAACGCAGTCTTACATATTTGTTTAATATGTGCGTTGAAGGACATATCCTGGTCAAAAATGATTCCAAGGTTCCTCACAGTGTTACTGGAGGCCATGGTAATGCCATCCAGAGTAAGAATCTGGTTAAATACCATATTTCTAAGCTTTTCAGGGCCGAGTACAATAACCTCAGTTTGATCTGAATTAAGAAGCAGAAAGTTAGCGGCCATCCAGGTCTTTATGTCTTTAAGACATTCCTGCAGTTTAACTAATTGATGTGTGTTATCTGGCTTCATGGACAGATAGAGCTGGGTGTCATCTGCATAGCAGTGAAAATGTATGATATGTCTTCTAATGATGCTGCCTATGGGAAGCATGTATAATGTAAACAGAATGGGTCCTAGCACTGAACCCTGTGGAACTCCATAATTAACCTCAGTGTGTGAAGAGGACTCTCTATTTACATGCACAAATTGGAGTCTATTAGATAGATATGATACAAACCACTGCAGTGCAGTACCTGTAATACCTACAGCATGTTCTAATCGCTCTAATAGGATATTATGGTCAACAGTATCGAATGCTGCACTGAGGTATAGCAGGACAAGCACAGAGATGAGTCCACTGTCAGAGGCCATAAGAAGATCATTTGTAACCTTCACTAAAGCAAGCTGTTTCTGTGCTGTGATGAACTCTGAAACCTGACTGAAACTCTTCAAATAAACCATTCCTCTGCAGATGATCTGTTAGCTGTTTGACAAATACTCTTTCAAGGATTTTTGATATGAAAGGAAGGTTGGAGATTGGCCTATAATTAGCTAAGACTGCTGGGTCTAGAGATGGCTTTTTGAGTAAAGGTTTAACTACAGCCAGCTTGAAGGCCTGGGGTACATAGCCGATTATTAGAGATAGGTTGATCATATTTAAGATCGAAGAATTAATTAATGGCAGGACTTCTTTGAGCAGTTTTGTAGGAATGGGGTCTAAAAGACACGTTGATGGTTTGGAGGAAGTAATTATTGAAGTTAACTCAGAAAGATCAATTGGAGAAAAAGAGTCTAACTTAACATCAATGGTACTAAGAGTAGCTGTACATAATATTACATCTGTTGGATGATTATTGGTAATTTTTTCTCTAATGATAAAAATTTTATTTGTGAAGAAGTTCATGAAGTCATTACTAGTTAACGTTAAAGGGATGGTTGGCTCAAAAGAGCTCTGACTTGTTGTCAGCCTGGCTACAGAGCTGAAGAGAAACCTGGGGTTGTTCTTATTTTCTTCAATCAGTGATGAGTAGTAAGATGTTCTGGCTTTGCGGAGGGCTTTCTTATAAAGCAACAAACTACTTCTCCAGGCTAAATGATGATCCTCTAAATTTGTGACACGCCATTTCCTCTCCAGATTACGAGTCATCTGCTTTAGGGTACGTGTTTGAGAATTATACCACGGAGTCAGGTACTTCTGATTAGAGACCTTAGTTTTCACTGGAGCTACAGTATCCAGAGTCGTACGTAGTGAGGAGGTGAAATTATTAACAAGATGATCGACCTCTTTTGGGGTAGCGTTCAGATAGCTGCTCTGCTCTGTGTTGGTACAGGGCATTGATGATGATAACAGTGGGTGGATTATATTCCTAAACTTAGTTACAGCGCTTTCAGAAAGACATCTACCTTTATAAAGTCTACTCTCCACTGCTGTGTAATCAGTTATTGTAAATGTAAATGTTATCAGGAAATGATCAGACAGGAGAGGGTTTTCAGGAAAAGCTGTTAAATGTTCAGTTTCTACGCCATATGTTAAAACAAGATCTAGAGTGTGATTAAAGTGGTGGGTGGGTTCTTTTACATTTTGAGAGAAACCAATTGAGTCTAATAACAGATTAAATGCCATGTTGAGGCTGTCATCTACATGGATGTTAAAATCACCAACAATAATTATTTTATCTGAGCTCAGAACTAAATCAGATAAAAAGTCTGAGAAATCAGACAGAAACTCTGTGTAAGGCCCAGGTGGACGATAGATGATAACAAGTAAGACTGGTTTCTGAGTTTCACAGCTGGGGTGGACAATGTTAAGCATCAGGCTTTCAAATGAATTAAAAGTCTGTCTTGGTCTTTCATTTATTAATAGACTGGTGTGAAAAATTGCTGCCACACCGCCCCCTCGACCTGTGCTTCGAAATTTCTTGTAGTTAGAATGACTCGGGGGTGTTGATTCATTTAAACTAACATAATCATCCTGCTGCAACCAGGTTTCTGTAAGGCAGAGTAAATCAATTTGTTCATCAATTATTAAGTCATGCACTAACAGAGACTTGGAGGAGAGAGTCTAATATTTAATAATCCACATTTCACTGATTTACTCTTTGGTTCAGATGTGGATACTGTATTGTTCTTTCTTTGTAATTGTTTATGTTTAAGTTGTTTGTTGCTGGTTTTTAGTTTGTTTTTTGTCTTTTTGGAAGCTGACACAGTCTCTATGGAGATGGGTTTTTGGGGGGTAGCAGGAGGAGAGAAGCTGCAGAGAGACGTGTAAGACTGCAACTCTGCTTCCTGGTCCCAACTCTGGATAGTCATATTTTGGGGGGTTTAATAAATTTTTCCATATTTCTAGAAATGAGAGCTGCTCCATCCAAAGTGGGATGGATGCCGTCTCTCCTAACAAGACCAGGTTTCCTCCAGAAGGTTTGCCAATTATCTATGAAGCCCACATCGTTTCTGGGACACCACTCAGACAGACAGCAATTTAATGAGAACATGCGGCTAAACACGTCACTCCTGGTCTGATTGGGGAGGGGACCAGAGAAAACTACAGAGTCCGACATTGTTTTGGCAAAGTTGCACACCGATTCAATATTAATTTTAGTGACCTCCGATTGGCGTAACCGGGTGTCATTACTGCTGACGTGAATTATGATTTTACTGAATTTACGTTTACCCTTAGCCAGCAGTTTTAAATTTCCTTCAATGTCGCCTGCTCTGGCCCCTGGAAGACAATTGACTATGGTTGCCGGTGTCTCTAGCTTCACGTCTGAGAATAGAATCACCAATTACCAGAGTTTGACCCCCGGCGGGTGTGTCGCCGAGTGGGGAAAAACGGTTAGACACATGAACGGGTTGGTGGTGTACCTGGGGCTTCTGTTTAGGACTATGCTTCCTCCTCACCGTCACCCAGCCGCCCTCTTTCCCCAGCTGCTTGGGGTCAGCCAGGGAACAGCTAGCGGGGCCTACGCTATCTTCGGCTGCACCAGCTACAGGGGCCTGGCTAGCTACAGGTGAATGAAGGGTGTGAAGCTGAGTCTCCAATTCAGTAATCCTGGCCTTCACAGCTGCAAATATATATATAATATAAAGTGAAAACCAAGTGACAGCGCCACTTGAGCTCCTTGAATATGGCTCCAGTGTATCAGCAGTTTTCACATATACAATGTTGGCATTTTGTTTTCCTGTCTCCAGGTCTGTTCTGAATGTAGACTTGAATTTGCTGGACTTTGTTTAAAGTTGCCCACAGTGGCACACACAGTGTTAGCTTGTCTTTCTTTGGTTTATCTATACTTCTCCCACAACTCTTTCAACTCTTTCTGTACACCGTTATATTTGTTCCACAAAACCAGCCAATCACAGACTTGGATGCAAAAAAATCTGATTGGCTTTTTTGGTCTCCAATCAGTTCGAAATGACGATATTGTGGAGGTAACCATGGAAGACACAGAGCTCTCAGTTCTCAATCCTTCTTTATTCCTCTCCAACATCAACTGCGCACATCGCGCCACAAAACACAGCAACACACTTCCTCAACACTGGGTGTAAGTGGAGCCCTCTAGTGGTCCACCACAATATGCAATATCCCAGAATGCATTTCGTCCAAAACTCAAACGAGGCAGTGGCGGAGGAACTCAGAGTGGCAGAGTACTCTTTCTGGCAGAACTAGTCCAGGACCCGGGGTTTAAGCAAACGGCCAGAACGGCTGAACCGGGGGGGTGGGGAACTGACAGAGAGAAACCCAGCCCGGGAGACTCGGACTCCGTTGACTGTGGGGCGCTCCTGGGGGAAAAAACAGAATCCATCAGCCAGGTGGCAGGTGGGCGGCCGCGGCGAGGGGCCTTGGCTGGGACCACCTTATCATCTTGCATAACATGTGCAGGCTTAAGTCTGTCAACAGAGACAACCTCCTGCCGACCGCCAAAGTCCAAAATGAAATTTTTTTCGCTCGGTTTAAGAACCCTGTATGGCCCATCATATGGAGGACGCAGCGGAGTCCTACTACCTCGAAACAAAAGTGTCAGGCAGGCAGTGGTGCACAGGACCAGGAAAAGGAAATGAGTCCCTTGGGGGGTGAAAAGGCAACACAGAGGTATCGAAACATGGGGGGAGGGGGCGGCTCTCAGGTAAGAATTCCCCGGGGGCCCAGAGGGGCTGGCCGAGGACCAGTTCAGCTGAAGAAAAAAAAGAGGTCTTCTTTAACCGCGCTACGCAACCCCAGAAAAATCCACGGAAGACGGTCGACCCAGTCGCCACCTGTTAAGGAAGCCCGGAGCGCGGCCTTGAGTGACTGGTGAAACCGCTTGCACATCCCGTTAGCTTGTGATGGTATGCTGTGGTGCGGTGGACCTTGACCCCCAGGCTGTCAGCCATGGCAGACCAAAGCTCAGACACAAACTGGGGGCCCCTGTCTGAGGTAATGTCAACAGGGGGACCGAAACGCGAAACCCACGTTTACAAAAATGCTCTGGCCACCGTCACCGCTGTCGTGTACACCAGGGGTACCGCCTCCGGCCACCTGGTCGTGCGGTCCACTACAGTCAAAAGGTGCGTGAAACCCTGTGACTGCGGCAAGGGACCAACCAGGTCCACATGAACGTGATCGAAACGCCTACCGGGGACATGGAAAGGTTCAAGTGGTGCCTGCTGAGCGTTGGCATGGGATACAAGCCGCCGGCCATTCTTTCACCATTTTGTGAAGGCCCGGCCAAACGAACCTGGGACTGACCAGCTTGACTGAGGCCCATACGTCGGGATGAGAGAGGGCATGCACCGAGTCAACAACACGACAATGCCATGAAAGGGGAACCACCGCGCGGGGCGGTCGGTGGAAACATTGCAAAGCAGGTGTGGACCGCTGTCCCACACAGGGGTGTCCTCCAGCACGAGGCCCATTTTCATTGACTGAAGGGCAAGGACGTCCGGGTCAGCACGTTGCTCAGCGGCCATGGCAGCGTAGTCGACGCCAACATACACAGGAGAAACCAACACGCGTGAGAGATTGGACTTACCAGCCACATGCTGAATGTCTGTGGTAAACTCTGAAATGGTCGCCAACTGGCGCTGCTGGCGTGCGCTCCATGGGACAGAGACTTTGGACATTGCAAACATCAAAGGTTTGTGGTCAACGTACACAGTAAAGTTGCGACCCTCAAGGAAAAAACGAAAATGTTGTGTCGCGAGGTGCAGGGCCAGCAACTCCCTGTCGAAAACACTGTACTTGCGTTTGGCATCCCAGAGCGTACGACTGAAAAAGGCGAGCGGTTGCCAGAGACCTGAAACCCGCTGTTCCAACACCGCACCCACTGCCACGTCGGACGCGTCGGTGGTCAACGCGATCTTCGCCGACGGAAACAGGTGGGCAAACAGGGCGGCTTCAGCCAGTGCAGACTTGGCTGCGGCTTGGCTGCCTACTAAAGGCAGCAGCTCAGAGCCTCTCGTCGCTGGAATATTGTTTCACCACCTTAGTGAGAATCCCAGCTTGTAGATTAAGCGAATTGTGTCACGTATCGTTAGTGATTGCTTTCCTTCCTGTCTCCAGATCCCCGGTCCCTTCCTGTTTCCCCGCAATCTGGGAATTGAGAGTGAGTGAGCTGAGAGCAAGAGCAGAGTGTGAGGAGCGGCTGAGACCCCGTGTGTTTGGAGCATCCGTCCCTTTCCTCTTCTTCCCAGGGACCCGTGGAAGCCCTTCCCCAATCTCTCACTTTTGTAAATAGCACCTGGTGTATAATAAAGCTACAAGTCTGAACGCAACCCGCTGCCTTCGCTTGAGTCAAACCCGCTAGCCCTGACAATAATATTCAGTACTTACTTTAAAGAGTTTAGTATTCGGCTGCTCCGCTTCAGCCGTCCGCCGTTTTCTTTCAGCAAAATTATCCACACCCACCGCCGTACTATGAAGTCTGGGATATGTTGGGCCATGAAGGATACACAGACCCATCCTTCAAATGCAGGGAAATGAAGGGCGCATTTGAAGGCCGCATTTTGAGCAGCCTTCGAATTGGGACAGCCTTCGTCGCGTCGCTGTGATGTAATCGGGCTTGAAATGCGGCTCAGTTATGTTGGTGTTTAACGATGAGTGTATTTGATGACTTACCAGCAATTCCTGCTTCTGTTTACATGACGTCATACATAAGTGGCAGTTCGATAGCATAACAGATGTGTTCGCTAACCAGCTTCCAGCAGAGAGATTTGTTGTTATTGAGTCGTTGGTTCTGTGCTCTGTGTACTAGATGATAAACAGTTTAAAGTTGCCTTTAGTTGTATGCAGTGTGTTAATGCATAACGTCTGACTTTAAGTTAATGTAACCAGCAATGTTCCCTTTAATTTTTCATGTGTCTGACGAACACACAAACTCCCTGAGCGGTCCCTTGGACCACTGTGAGCAAGAGCAGACGTGTGCACTGTGGTCACGGCAGCATCGAATCCATTCAAGTTACATGGTTCATTAAAATAATGAAATTACAGCATTTGCATTTATGTTAGATTACTTTTAATTAACTGTTTTAGCCCACAACTACAATGAAAATTTAAAAAATCTTGTTCATAACCTGTGTAGTATGTTAACACTCTTGGAAGTAAAAATAACTTGAACTCCAATTTTGAAAACACAGCTTTTTTCTTTTATTTATTTATTTATTATAAAGCTCTGACTTGTATTATGACTATGAGTCTTTGGTCTGGGAGAGAGTCCTGTAACTCTGTCCGCAAAATACAGTATATAATGACTAATGTTGGGCAAATAATTGTATACTTCTTCAAAAAAGTTACTGAGTTTGGCAAACAACAAAGTTTTTTGCAGCTGTTTACCTAAAAATGCTGCAAAGGCATTTTTTAAACAAACATTTCAAAACATTAACAGAAAAATCAGGTGTTCTGCATCAAATCTGATGCCACACAAACTATTTGTGCCACTCCAAAAAATCATTTCTGTCCACTCTAAGATAAAGGAGAACATCAAAAACCTGATATCTGCAGTTGTGACAACAGGAAATGTATCAGTCCTGTAACACCTGTAACTTTCAGCAGTCGTCTCATTATTCTGACACACACAACAAAACTATTGACTATACACTAAACATCGCAAATCTCTTACATCTCAAAACACCACCGTCACTCCTAAAACTTCCTCCCGTTTCTTAACAACTAAATGCCACATTGCCATATAATTTTTTGATTGGTCGACATGGTACTTTTTTTAACCAATAGGAAAGGGTGGGGGTTTTTTTTTAGTTTTGTTTTTGCTCAAAAGCGGAGAGTGTTTTGAGCGTTTTCCTTATAAAACGCCGTTTCTTCCCGCAGTAAATATAAACAATGATAGTATTCAGGAAGAAAACCAAACATTGCATATATTTTTATCATAACTATGATTTTTCATGGACCATCAACACAATTTAAAAACTGGTATAAAGTCCACACTTTTTCCGTCAGTTGTTCCATCTGTCCTGCTCACATCTCCAATGGTTGTACACGTTGTCATTAACGTGACTTCACTCCACATCAGCCACGCCGCTTTGCCAGCTAAAACACCGGTGTCGGCACAAAAGAATGCTGTCATAGCCTCATAGACTTGAACCCATAAAATGACAAAATTCCATAAATCCTACGTGAGATTCGAACTCACTTTCACTGTTTTCCTTTTCCTTGGGACTTGAACCCAGTACTTTTACTTATAAACTTCATCATCATTACTTCAAACACAATTCTCATGAGATTTTCACCAAAATCAAAACAGACATTCACCAGTAATTTCAGTGAGTAGACTTTACTTTTTTCATGTCCAATTTGGCACACTTTGGAAACCATTCAACAGGTAGTGCCTTACCTTTGGATAAGCCGGCTTATGCCCACTCACTTTGACCACTGATATTCATGCCTGCCCGTCTGACCACCTCGGACCCCAGATTTCTCCGTCCAAGCCTCCAACTCACTCTCCCTCCTCAATAACCGGACGAGCCTCCCAAAATGTTGGGTTCAATATTGAGGAGGGATAGAGGAGGTAATCTACTTCCATAATAACAACACTGATCCGGCTGGGTGAAGTAAAACGATGATTTTAATGACACGCGTGGGGAAGACCGCCACTGTACGCAGACAGCGCCAATCCCCGACTTACAGAGCATAAGCAGGTGTTTTATACCTTCTGGGCTTAAATTTACTGACGCCCTTAAACGTCACTCAGATACAGTTCATACATAGGATTCAAAACCACAATGACTTAAGACAGTTTAAAATAACATTGTCTCCGTCTCCACGACAGATGCTTGCTGTCAGCCTTCTGACTTTCACTTCCCGTCTGGAAAACCAAACTGTTCCTCTTTTTGCAGAAACAATTTTAGAGTTACAGGCAAACATGATTAACCTCTCACCTATAAATGAGATAAAGTCTACTGTGTGTTTGTATGTGACCTCACATGAACTTGTAACCTTTTCCACCAGACAGAAGGCCAGCACGTACACATTTAAGATTATAACAAGCATTCAAAAGCATTTAAGATTATAGATTCAACTCAACAGTTTAGAGTGGTTATAACTGCACCTGTAGTAAAGGCTAATTGGGTACCAATATGTTTAAACATCTGAATACAATATCAATACTGCAGATTGTATTATTAATGCAATAGTAATGATGATGATTATTAACAATAGCAGTAAAATAATTTCTAATCCCTCACAAGTTAGAGCTGGATCAGGTGACCCTGAACCATCCCTTAGTTATGCTGTTATAGGCTCATCCAGTCATGGTAGATGGTCCTGCACCATCTACCAGTTTTTAACTGGTAGGATCTTTCTTTAAGAGGGAGTTCGTCCTTCCCACTGTCACCAAGTGATGCTCACAGTGGATTGTCTGATGGTTGGGGCTTTCTCTCTAAACAGTGTAAAATGTTACCTTTCACTGTCAAACAGCTTGAGATGACAGTTTTTTTCTGCTTGTAATTGTCACTTATAAATAAAGTTACATTGAATGGATGTAAATGGATTGATGTTATTGTAAGTGACAAAGAGAAAATGATTGTTGACAGATGGATTGTTGTTTTGTGTGTCTGCAGTCTGTCAGGCTGTCTTATCACAGAGGAAGGCTGTATTTCTCTGGCCTCAGCTCTGAGCTTCAACCCCTCCCATCTGAGAGAGCTGGACCTGAGCTACAATCATCCAGGTATATCAGGAATGAAGCTGCTGTCGGCTGGACTGAAGGATCCACGCTGGAGACTGGACACTCTCAGGTATGGAGAGAATGTCTGATAGAGGAGGAAGAGCTGGAAACATCTCCTTTGTTCTTTACTCACTTCCTGTTTGTTCCATGCAGATGTGACATGAACTGATAAATAAGGGACATAATGTTTTCGGTCTCTAGCGCCTCTACCGTCTCTAGCGTTTGTCAGAACGTATATTGGTTGGTCGGCTAAAAAAGCTGAAGGGAGATGGCTCATAAATTCAATTCAATTCAATTCAATTTTATTTATATAGCGCCAAATCACAACAAAAGTCGCCTCAAGGCGCTTCATAGATACAGAGAAAAACCCAACAATCATATGACCCCCTATGAGCAAGCACTTTGGCGACAGTGGGAAGGAATAACTCCCTTTTAACAGGAAGAACCTCCGGCAGAACCAGGCTCAGGGAGGGGCGGCCATCTGCTGCGACCGGTTGGGGTGAGAGAAGGAAGACAGGATAAAAGACATGCTGTGGAAGAGAGACAGAGGTTAATAACAGATATGATTCAACACAGAGAGGTCTGTTAATACATAGAGAGCGAGAAAGGTGACTGGAAAGGAAAAACTCAATGCATCATGGGAATCCCCCGGCAGCCTACATCTATTGCAGCATAACTAAGGGAGGATTCAGGGTCACCTGGTCCAGCCCTAACTATATGCTTTAGCAAAAAGGAAAGTTTTAAGCCTAATCTTAAAAGTAGAGATAGTGTCTGTCTCCCGAATCCAAACTGGAAGCTGGTTCCACAGAAGAGGGGCCTGAAAACTGAAGGCTCTCCCTCCCATTCTACTTTTAAATATTCTAGGAACAACACGTAGGCCTGCAGAGCGGGAGCGAAGTGCTCTAATAGGGTGATATGGTACTACAAGGTCATTAAGATAAGATGGGGCCTGATTATTTAAGACCTTGTATGTGAGGAGCAGGATTTTGAATTCAATTCTGGATTTAACAGGAAGCCAATGAAGGGAAGCCAAAACAGGAGAAATCTGCTCTCTCTTTCTAGTCCCTGTCAGGACTCTTGCTGCAGCATTTTGGATTAGCTGAAGGCTTTTCAGTGAGTTTTTTGGACATCCTGATAATAATGAATTGCAGTAGTCCAGCCTGGAAGTAATAAATGCATGAACTAGTTTTTCAGCGTCACTCTGAGACAGGATATTTCTAATTTTAGAGATGTTGCGCAAATGGAAGAACGCAGTCTTACATATTTGTTTAATATGTGCGTTGAAGGACATATCCTGGTCAAAAATGACTCCAAGGTTCCTCACAGTGTTACTGGAGGCCAAGGTAATGCCATCCAGAGTAAGAATCTGGTTAGATACCATATTTCTAAGCTTTTCAGCGCCGAGTACAATGACCTCAGTTTTATCTGAGTTAAGAAGCAAAAAGTTAGTGGCCATCTGGCTTCATGGACAGATAGAGCTGGGTGTCATCTGCATAGCAGTGAAAATGTATGCTATGTCTTCTAATGATGCTGCCTAGCATGTATAATGTAAACAGAATGGGTCCTAGCACTGAACCCTGTGGAACTCCATAATTAACCTCAGTGTGTGAAGAGGACTCTCCATTTACATGCACAAATTGGTAAATGGTAAATGGACTGGTTCTTATATAGCGCTTTTCTACTCTTTCTGAGCACTCAAAGCGCTGTACACAACTTGTACATTCACCCATTCACACCCATTCGCACAAGCACATTTTTCTAAGTGCTATCTACGTAACATTCACACACACATTCATACTCCGATGGATGCATCGGAGAGCAATTTGGGGTTAGTATCTTGCCCAAGGATATTTGGCATGCAGACTGGGGAAGCCAGGGATCGAACCACCAACCTTCCGATCAGTAGATGACCTGCTCTACCACCTGAGCTACAGCCACCGGAGTCTGTAGCTCAATTGGAGTCTATTAGATAGATATGATACAAACCACTGCAGTGCAATACCTGTAATACCTACAGCATGTTCTAATCGCTCTAATAGGATATTATGGTCAACAGTATCGAATGCTGCACTAAGGTCAAGAAGGACAAGCACAGAGATGAGTCCACTGTCAGAGGCCATAAGAAGATCATTTGTAACCTTCACTAAAGCTGTTTCTGTGCTGTGATGAACTCTGAAACCTGACTGAAACTCTTCAAATAAACCATTCCTCTGCAGATGATCTGTTAGCTGTTTGACAACTACTCTTTCAAGGATTTCTGATATGAAAGGAAGGTTGGAGATTGGCCTATAATTAGCTAAGACTGCTGGGTCTAGAGATGGCTTTTTGAGTAAAGGTTTAACTGCAGCCACCTTGAAGGCCTGTGGTACATAGCCGATTATTGGAGATAGGTTGATCATATATAAGATCGAAGAATTAATCAATGGCAGGACTTCTTTGAGCAGTTTTGTAGGAATGGGGTCTAAAAGACACGTTGATGGTTTGGAGGAAGTAATTATTGAAGATAACTCAGAAAGATCGATTGGAGAAAAAGAGTCTAACTTAACATCAATGGTACTAAGAGTAGCTGTACATAATATTACATCTGTGGGATGATTATTGGTAATTTTTTCTCTAATGATAAAAATTTTATTTGTGAAGAAGTTCATGAAGTCATCACTAGTTAATGTTAAAGGGATGGTTGGCTCAAAAGAGCTCTGACTTTTTGTCAGCCTGGCTACAGTGCTGAAGAGAAACCTGGGGTTGTTCTTATTTTCTTCAATCAGTGATGAGTAGTAAGCTGTTATGGCTTTGCGGAGGGCTTTCTTATAAAGCAACAAACTATTTCTCCAGGCTAAATGATGATCCTCTAAATTTGTGACACGCCATTTCCTCTCCAGATTACGAGTCATCTGCTTTAGGGTACGTGTTTGAGAATTATACCACGGGGTCAGGTACTTCTGATTAGAGACCTTAGTTTTCACTGGAGCTACAGTATCCAGAGTCGTACGTAGTGAGGAGGTGAAATTATTAACAAGATAATCGACCTCTGTTGGGGTAGCGTTCAGATAGCTGCTCTGCTCTATGTTCTTACAGGGCATTGACGATGATAACAGTGGGTGGATTATATTCTTAAACTACAGCGCTTTCAGAAAGACATCTACTTTGATAAAGTCCACTCTCCATTACTGCATAATCAATTATTGTAAATGTAAATGTTATCAAGAAATGATCAGGCAGGAGAGGGTTTTCAGGAAACACTGTTAAATGTTCAGTTTCTATGCCATATGTTAAAACAAGATCTAGAGTGTGATTAAAGTGGTGGGTGGGTTCTTTTACATTTTGAGAGAAACCAATTGAGTCTAACAACAGATTAAATGCCATGTTGAGGCTGTCATTTTTAGCATCAACATGGATGTTAAAATCACCCACAATAATTATTTTATCTGAGCTCAGAACTAAATTAGATATAAAGTCTGAGAAATCAGACAGAAACTCTGTGTAAGGCCCAGGTGGACGATAGATGATAACAAGTAAGACTGGTTTCTGAGTTTCACAGCTGGGGTGGACAATGTTAAGCATCAGGCTTTCAAATTAATTAAAAGTCTGTCTTGGTCTTTCATTAATTAATAGACTGGTGTGAAAAATTGCTGCCACACCGCCCCCTCGACCTGTGCTTCGAGATTTCTTGTAGTTAGAATGACTCGGGGGTGTTGATTCATTTAAACTAACATAATCATCCTGCTGCAACCAGGTTTCTGTAAGGCAGAGTAAATCAATTTGTTGATCAATTATTAAGTCATGTAGTAACAGAGACTTGGAGGAGAGAGACCTAATATTTAATAATCCACATTTCACTGTTTTACTCTTTGGTTCAGATGTGGATACTGTATTATTCTTTCTTTGTAAATGTTTAAGTTGTTTGTTGCTGGTTTTTAGTTTGTTTTTTGTCTTTTTGGAAGCTGACACAGTCTCTATGGAGATGGGTTTTTGGGGGGGTAGCAGGAGGAGGGAAGCTGCAGAGAGGGGTGTAAGACTGCAACTCTGCTTCCTGGTCCCAACTCTGGATAGTCATATTTTGAGGGGTTTAATAAATTTGTCCATATTTCTAGAAATGAGAGCTGCTCCATCCAAAGTGGGATGGATGCCATCTCTCCTAACAAGACCAGGTTTCCTCCCGAAGGTTTGCCAATTATCTATGAAGCCCACATCATTTCTGGGACACCACTCAGACAGCCAGCAATTTAAGGAGAACATGCGGCTAAACATGTCACTCCTGGTCTGATTGGGGAGGGGACCAGAGAAAACTACAGAGTCCGACATTGTTTTGGCAAAGTTGCACACCGATTCAATATTAATTTTAGTGACCTCCGATTGGCGTAACCGGGTGTCATTACTGCTGACGTGAATTATGATTTTACTGAATTTACGTTTACCCTTAGCCAGCAGTTTTAAATTTGACTATGGTTGACTATGGTTGCCGGTGTCTCTAGCTTCACATGTCTGAGAACAGAATCACCAATTACCAGAGTTTGACCCCCAGCGGGTGTGTCACCGAGTGGGGAAAAACGGTTAGACAAATGAACGGGTTGGTGGTGTACCTGGGGCTTCTGTTTAGGACTATGCTTCCTCCTCACCGTTACCCAGCCGCCCTCTTTCCGCAGCTGCTTGGGATCTGCCGGGGAACAGCTAGCGGGGCCTACGCTATCTTCGGCTGCACCAGCTACAGGGGCCTGGCTAGCTAAGGGTGAGTGAAGGGTGCGAAGCCGAGTCTCCAGTTCAGTAATCCTGGCCTCCAGAGCTGCAAATATGCTACATTTGTTACAGATATCATTACTGCTAAAGGAGGCCGAGGAGTAACTAAACATCTGACACAATGAGCAAGAAAGTGCAGGAGGGACAGGTGAAGTAGCCATGGTGCTAACGAGTCGGCTACGAGCTAAGCTAGCGAAACAGTACAGAGACAGTGAGTGAATACTTTGGCTATAAATTAGGTAGTGAGTACACAGAAAGTGTGCTTCGGATGAAGCACGTGAAGATTATACTATGAAAAAAGAATGTATTTAAAAGTTGTTAATTAAACTGCTAAGCAAATAAGCTACTCAGAAACACCACTGTGTTTGAGCAGGAACAGGAAGTGATACTATACCACAGAGCGAGCGAACACCAAGTAAACAGGTGAGCCGCCACTTTATTAGGTCACAGGCAGAGTGGGTAAAAGTACAGAAATTCTTAGAAGAAGTAGAGATTCAGATAGTGGGGCGATCGTGGCTCAAAGAGTTGGCAGTTCATTTTGTAATCGGAAGGTTGCCGGTTCGAGCCCTGGTTCAGACAGTCTCGGTCGTTGTGTCCTTTGGCAAGACACTTCACTTTGCCTACTGGTGGTGGTCAGAGGTCCCGGTGGCGCCAGTGTCCGGCAGCCTTGCCTCTGTCAGTGCGCCCCAGGGTGGCTGTGGCTACAATGTAGCTTGCCATCTCCAGTGTGTGAATGGGTGGATGACTGAATGTGTAAAGCGCTTTGGGGTCCTTAGGGACTAGTAAAGCGCTATACAAATACAGGCTATTTCCCATTTAGTGATAAAAATACTGCAGTAAACGTTTAAGTTGAACCTATTTCCTCAAGTAAAACTACAGACTCTGAAATGTACTCTATTTTTGTTCAAATCTCACTGAACCTTGTGCTATATTAATATAATAATAAAATATCAATAGATGGAAATATATATATTGTCTAAGTTTAATTCTAATTGTACTCATCTTGAATCAGAAGAAAAAGAAGGAAAATAAAAATGTATTTCTATTTCCTGTTGCTAGATTGTAGAGGGTGACTTTGCCTCTAAACAGAAAACAACTTTGGTAGTCATTACAGCGAGCTCTTCAGTAGCGTCTAGCTGTGAGACATATCCCATAATGCACTGGGGTGAGATAAAAAAAAACCCCATAAAGAACCAACACTGACTTATAGCAATGGGCTGCATTGAGAACCAACATGTTAAACATGTTGCAGAATATTACACACTCAGTGTGCTGGTTTCAGTCATTATGCAAATGTTTATAAGATTGGGGAAACCTGCAGTCAGCTGAGACTGGATGATGATGAAACGTTTCTACAACTTAAAACACGACATCCAGATCAACAGAATCAACCATTAGGGATTCACTTACCTGGGTGATTGAGCATGCATCAATACAGAGAATTACACATCCCTTAAATAATGCAGTTAGTCTAGCTTAGTTTGTTTTCAGCATGTTTCATAATATGTCTTGCCTCAAATTGGTTTGATGTGTCAAGGCTCGCAGTGACGTGAAATAACTCCCCACAAATGTGTTAAACCAAAAGTAACAAGCTTGTCCTGATCATGTGAAGAGTCGAAAGTACAGATATTTGTTTAAACATGTAGGGAGTAAAAGTAAAAAGTAACTATTGAAGTAAAGTAAAGATACTTTAATATTCTACTTAAGTACTTCCCACCTCGGGCCACAAGTGTACTGTACCTAAGATACTGGCCACTGTGTACCTCATAAAGTGTCAACCATATTAAATGTGTGCGTTTCCCATGCTGTATGTCCAGAGTCATAATTGCAGTCAGTTACACTGACAGAAGGATAAACAGGTTTAGATTGGTTGGAAGCGTGTTGTCAACATATAAAACAGTTTTTATACCACAGTGAAGTCTATGTAGTTAAATTTGTATTTATAACCCAACAAGTGCAGGGGCCTCCCTACACCCCGTACTCTGCATTGTGTGTTTTTGTGTTGGATCGAGGTGCAGAGTAGAGAGACCAGTCGGATACAGGCATTCAGTTTGTGGCATGGACTGCACCATTTGATGGGGCATAAATCATTCCAACTCTGCTGCTGGCCTTTTGCAAATCACAGTAAACACTGAATATTAAAACTGAAGGGCAACAAGATCAACAAAAAAGACATTACACAAAAATAATCGTGTAATTAAGGCACGTTTACAACATTCCTTGATTTCAGGTCTGTCTACAACACAAAATTAATGTAGCAGGACTACAAGCAAACTGTACTGAAAAGCTAGTGCTTCTTCTTGCATTACTTTCCATGTGCGCTGCTAGCAAGCAGAAATGTAGCCCGAAATTGCGACAGATATTTCCAAATGAAACATAAACACAAACTCCTCACACTCTTATCAGACAGTACATGAACCTGTCAATGAATGCAATATATGCATAGTTTAACTGGAAAGTTGCCATTTTACACAGTAGAATAGTTTTTTTTAAACGAAACCCACTAACGGTGCTTACCTTTGCAAATCACAGTCACAGTCACCTTTGCAAAAGTGGCTTTCCTATCAAAAATTATCCTGGCTTATGTCTGACCCCGCTCCTCCTTTCAGGGTGGAGCCTGCTGGAGTCCGATGGTTGAGACCAGGTCTGAGGAAGTGTAAGTGTGTTTTTAATGGGATTCATGAAAACAAAGCAGCACACATTCAACCATGTTCATCATGTCAGGAGTCATCATCAAAGTGTCAATCAATGAACAGATGATGGATCAATAACTGCAGCTGGATTGTGTTTGTTCTCTCCATCAGATTCCTGTCAACTCACAATCGACACAAACACAGTACACACAAACCTCCAACTGTCTGACAACAACAGGAAAGTGACACATGTGAAGGAGATTCAGTCATATCCTGATCATCCAGACAGATTTGATGTTCATCATCAGCTGCTGTGTAGAAATGGTCTAACTGGTCGCTGTTACTGGGAGGTCGAATGTAGAGGAGAGGTTTATATATCAGTGAGTTACAGAATAATCAGAAGGAAAGGAGGCAGTAAAAACTGTTTGTTTGGACACAATGATCAGTCCTGGAGTATGTACTGCTGTGATGATCGTCCTCGTGCTGTCTTCCACAATAACAGAGAAATATCCATTATCTCCTCCTCCTCCTCCTCTGTCTCTATGAGAGTAGCAGTGTATGTGGACTGTCCTGCTGGCACTCTGTCCTTCTACAGAGTCTCATCTGACACTCTGATCCACCTCCACACCTTCCACACCACATTCACTCAAACTCTTTATCCTGGATTTTATGTCTGGTCCATTCATCCTGGTGCCTCAGTGTCCCTGTGCTGAGTGGCGTGTAAAGAGTGTCTCCTGTTAGAGAAACACTCTGACTGTTGAACAGATAGTTCAGTCTGTACATATCTGTCTCTTTCATTTTCAGATTCATGGATTCAATCAGTTGATGATTTAAACTGTTCTTAATGATTCCTTGTAAACTTCTTCCTCTTCAGTCCTTTAAAGATGGAAGCTCCCATTATTCCAGGATCAACATGTTGTTTTTCTGTCTTTTTCCACTCAAAGCTTCACAGTGAATATCAGTATGTTGTGTTTCTCTGAAGCTCAGTTCACAACCAGCTCCTCTGCATTTTCAACAAGTCTGAGCTCATTAAACTTAATCCAAATGTTTGATTTCTCTTTCTTATTGGGATTTTTCCAAACTCTCACCATGCTCTTACTGTTTCAGTCATTGTTGGAAGCTCATCATTTGAAAATGTTTCAGCCATATAAGATGAAAATATTGGCTCAATAGTTTTGAATGCAGTTCTAAGCAGGATGTGATTGTATTGAGGGATCATAATGTATGTGACTTATCTAATAAACAAAGGTTTCAATCCTCATTTGAAACTACTCTTGTGTTTTTCCCATGTTGAACAAGAACATGGTGCAGGATGTTGGTAACAGCTTGGTTATCAAACTCTTAGAGACATGTAAATATGTTTGCATATACACTGCATATGTTGTGTATCACTTCAAGATTCAAGATTCAAGATTTTTATCTTACCTCTTATTGCGCTCATAGTATTGCACATTTTTCACAGTATTGCACATTTGTTCCACAGATCTGTTTCACAAGTCTGTTGTGAGTGTATTGCTCATTGGTAAATGGTAAATGGACTGATTCTTATATAGCGCTTTTCTACTCTCCCGGAGTACTCAAAGCGCTCTATACAACACGCCACATTCACCCAGTCACACCCATTCTCACAAGCACTTTTTCTATACTTAGTGCTATCTAACTACATTCACACACATTCATACTCCGATGGACGCATCGGAGAGCAACTTGGGGTTAGTATCTTGCCCAAGGATACTTGGCATGCAGACTGGAGGAGCCTGGGATCGAACCTCCAACCTTCCGATCAGTAGGTGACCTGCTCTACCTCCTGAGCTACAGCCACCCATTGGTCAGTGGCCCGATCATACATTCAAGTGAAGTTAAGTAGGGCTGTGTTATTTTGAGTGTTTTGTGTTTTTTGTTTGCCATCAGTCTGACTGTGCCGTATTCAGTGTTGTGTGAATATTTCAGTGTTTGTGTTTTGCCAGCAATTTGACAGTTGCCGGGACGAAGCTATTGAAGAATCTTGTTCTGTGTGTGATGATGCTGTCCGCTCTGTTGTGTCTAAGATTGTATGTGCAGTTTTTGTGTCTGAGCAGAGAGTGAGCTGGATGGTTTTAGTCCCTGATAATTCTCCCTGCTCTTTTTTGGCAGCGTTGTGTGTACAGAAGGTCAATGGAGGCAAGTTTTGTTCCCGTGATCTTCTCCGCGGACTTTATGACTCTTTGCAGAGCCTTCCTCTCTGTCTGTGTAATGTTCCCATACCAGACAGTGATGCCTGCAATGAGAATGCTCTCTATCAGTCCTCTGTAGGCCTGGGTGAGAGGGCGGGGGTTCATGCCAGCTTTCCTGAGCAGCCGAATGAAATAAAGCCTTTGCTGGGCTTTTGTCACTGTTGCTGTGGTATTGAGAGTCCAGCTCAGGTCTGATGCAACCTGCAGCCCCAGGAATCTGTGGCTGTTTGCCCTCTCCACCTCCGTCCCTTTGATGATATCACTTTAGTTTGTATGAAACATGAAAACTATCACAAAGGGTCCTGGTGAAGAATCTGCTGGAATTTGGTGACAGACATCAGATTTGCTTTGATGTCAAACGTTTAGAAACGATTTCATTGTTTTTCATGCAGCTCTAATTTGATAAAACGCAGCATCAATAACAAAGAGGAAGTGATGTCACGTGTTTATGTCCACAAAGCAGAATGGGCTCTATTGCTGACAATAAGTGATGTACAAACAGAGTGAGCATTTCTGAGGCCCAAGATAAATTGAGTAGAAGTTCACTGAATGAACAATGGACTGTGAGCTCAGTTCCTTCATCATTAGTATGTATTATATATGTATATGTGTAGTACCCAGCTCAAGTAGCTCAGGATTAACCCTCAGTTAAGGTGGTGATAGTACTATGAGCGGGGCCCTGGGTACGTTACTTAATTTTCCTGTTAAACAGGAGAAATAATAATTAACCAGGTTTAACCTTTGTACTTAGAAGTTTTAATATTGGCGGTGCCTCCACTTAGTAAAAATAATATGAGTTCTGTTTAGTCTTCACTAAGAATAATGAATTTATCTAACATGTTAAACCCCTTTCTACTTTTTAGTAACTGTTACCACTTATAAACTCTCTAAAAAAATTATTATGACACAACACAAAACTTTAAATTCAAAATGTACAATTTAGTCAAAATAAAGTATGATTTAATTAAAAAAAAATACAATATTCCAAGTTCCAAAATGTTTCCTTGCAATTCAATTGGATGTTTTATTTTGCAAGAAATATTTACATGTTACCATAGCGACAAGAGTGCGTTAAGCGGCAGAGAAGAGGATGTTACTCTCAATGTTGATGCATTTTCAGGAGGACGCTGCTAATAAAGTTACACAATTACACAGTACATTCACGTTTATTATTATATTTACAAAATACCACAGTTTTTGTCTTGGTACTTATCCGCGACACCTTAAAGGCCAATCCATGTCTGACATAAACCGGTCTGTGGCGCAAAAAAGGTTTGGGACAGATGCTGTACAGCATGGGGGTTAATAGAACCGTACTCATATGAATATGACGTGTACATTGATTTATTCTTGTACCTCCACGCCATAGCAGCCCAATTCTTCACCCCAGTGGGAGGTGAACGTTTTCTCCTCATCTTAATGAATTAAGCCGTTTGGTCTTTGTTCCCCACAACATATCACCAATTCATAAAAATCAAAATTAGCTATATGTAAGCGGCAATACATGAAAAACTGCGGGACCCACCATACAAGCTGGTTTACGGTTATTTAAATAAAAGAAACATGTCTATGCAGATGCCCAAAGCTTAACAACTCAACCACTATAACAATTTAACTTTTGTACAACCAGATTTTCATGTACTTACATTTGAAAGTGTTTTCCTCCCCCGCTTCGACCACCATCGTTATCAGAAATAAATCTCCTGTATGACCCGCAATGAATCCTGGGATAGAGTAGGACATGAAGGATACATCGGACTGATCCTTAAAATTTGGGGAAACAAAAAACAAGGAGCATAAGTCCAGATCAGTCAGATCAGATCAGAGAGTCAACCTGGAGGTTGATAGCACATGAGCCAAGTACAAATCGTTCATGGGGCCGGCCGTGCAGACAGCAGCGACGGCGGAAACGCAAGCGAAGCAAATACAGAGGCTGACCACGCGGAAGGTGGTGGCGGCGACAAAGCAGGTCCGGAGGCCGACCGCGAAGCCAGTGGTGGCAACAGAAGAGGTCCGGAGGCCGGCGGCAATGACGACTTCATTCAGGAAGCCGTCCTCGATGGCCAATATGTCCAACTAGAAGCCTGAAAAGCGGCCGGTAAAGGCAAGGTAGAACAGGCCAAGCTGGATCTGACGGCGGTGTAGTAACCACTGGACCAGATGAGGCAGGAGAAGACGAGACAGCACCAGATGAGAGCGTGGCAGCTGCAGAACCAGATGCTGCAAGTGATGGTATGGAAGTAGCAGGCGGTGATGCTGCAGGCGACGGTGTGGAAGTTGCAGGTGGTGGAGCAGGTGGTGGCTGAACGGAATCCCCAGAGCCATCACCTGACACAAGGATGTGCCGCCTGGGCTCTTCACATATATATAGATATAGATATATATATCTATATATATCTATCTCCCTCTCTCTCTCTCTCTCTCTCTCTCTAGATATATATATATATATATATATATATATATATATATACAGTGGGGCAAAAAAGTATTTAGTCAGCCACCGATTGTGCAAGTTCCCCCACTTAAAATGATGACAGAGGTCAGTAATTTGCACCAGAGGTACACTTCAACTGTGAGAGACAGAATGTGAAAAAAAAATCCATGAATTCACATGGTAGGATTTGTAAAGAATTTATTCGTAAATCAGGGTGGAAAATAAGTATTTGGTCACCTCAAACAAGGAAAATCCCTGGCTCTCACAGACCTGTAACGTCTTCTGTAAGAAGCTTTTCTGTCCCCCACTCGTTACCTGTATGAATGGCACCTGTTTGACCTCATCATCTGTATAAAAGACACCTGTCCACAGCCTCAACCAGTCAGACTCCAAACTCCGCCATGGCCAAGACCAAAGAGCTTTCGAAGGACACCAGGAAAAGAATTGTAGACCTGCACCAGACTGGGAAGAGTGAATCTACAATAGGCAAGCAGCTTGGTGTGAAAAAATCAACTGTGGGAGCAATCATCAGAAAATGGAAGACATACAAGACCACTGATAATCTCCATCCCTGGGGCTCCACACAAGATCTCATCCCGTGGGGTCAAAATGATCATGAGAACGGTGAGCAAAGATCCCAGAACCACACGGGGGGACCTGGTGAATGACCTGCAGAGAGCTGGGACCAAAGTAACAAAGGTCACCATCAGTAACACACTACAACGGCAGGGAATCAAATCCCGCAGTGCCAGACGTGTTCCGCTGCTGAAGCCAGTGCATGTCCAGGCCCGTCTGAAGTTTGCCAGAGAGCACATGGATGATACAGCAGAGGATTGGGAGAATGTCATGTGGTCAGATGAAACCAAAGTAGAACTTTTTGGTATAAACTCAACTCGTCGTGTTTGGAGGAAGAAGAATACTGAGTTGCATCCCAAGAACACCATACCTACTGTGAAGCATGGGGGTGGAAACATCATGCTATGGGGCTGTTTTTCTGCCAAGGGGACAGGACGACTGATCCGTGTTAAGGACAGAATGAATGGGGCCAAGTATCGTGAGATTTTGAGCCAAAACCTCCTTCCATCAGTGAGAACTTTGAAGATGAAACGAGGCTGGGTCTTCCAACATGACAATGATCCAAAACACACCGCCCGGGCAACAAAGGAGTGGCTCCGTAAGAAGCATTTGAAAGTCCTGGAGTGGCCTAGCCAGTCTCCAGACCTCAACCCCATAGAAAATCTGTGGCGGGAGTTGAAAGTCCGTGTTGCTCGGCGACAGCCCCAAAACATCACTGCTCTTGAGAAGATCTGCATGGAGGAATGGGCCAAAATACCAGCTACTGTGTGTGCAAACCTGGTAAAGACCTATAGTAAACGTTTGACCTCTGTTATTGCCAACAAAGGTTATGTTACAAAGTATTAAGTTGTATTTTTGTTATTGACCAAATACTTATTTTCCACCCTGATTTACGAATAAATTCTTTACAAATCCTACCATGTGAATTCATGGATTTTTTTTTCACATTCTGTCTCTCACAGTTGAAGTGTACCTCTGGTGCAAATTACTGACCTCTGTCATCATTTTAAGTGGGGGAACTTGCACAATCGGTGGCTGACTAAATACTTTTTTGCCCCACTGTATATATATATATATTGTCCTGATTCGTGATTTGAGGTAAAAGACAAACGACTTGAGGTCCATTGTGCATCAAAACAATGATTTTATTTAAACACATATATGTGGGAAGCCGAGCACGGTCACCCAAAATAGCATTGATCTTCGCAAAAAAATAAACGAGCCGTCATATATATAACATTGTTGATGACGAGCATAATGCGTCAAAGCAGATAACAAACATGCATCAGTTCCAGTAATTCCGACCTTGGATATATTTAAAAAAGAACAGTTCCTTCCTCTGTTCCTCCACCACCGCCAGATGCTTCCTGTTATTTCATTTACTGCACTTCACTTATCTGTGGAACTAAACTGTCACGTATGCAGGTAAAACAACTTCGCGGTTTCGAGCAAACAAGTCTAGATACTGTGTATGTGTACAGGCAGCCTATGTGTCTTGACCTCAGTGCATGACCTATTCTGAGTCATCTGTTACCAGGCAAACTCCAATGCAGCAGGCTGCTGAGTGCACACAGGCCTGTATTCTGTTTCTATATAATATGTGGTGTATTGTAAGCATGTATGCAATCCTTTCTTTAGCTCAATAAAGTTTCCAATTGATCGGCCAGACGTCGCGCTGACCGAAGCTTCAGACCATTAATTAACTGAGCTTCAACTCTTTAATTAGCACAAAAATGCAATATGTGTATAACATGATTACAGCTGCACCTGCAATGAAAGATTATTATGTAATTAAGCTAACAGCTTAAATACAAACTTTAATGTAACATCAACAACTTCAATAAATGCTCTGATGAAATGATAATGATAAACGATAAGTAATACAACAGTAATGATAATGGTTATGAATATTAACTGTAAAATAATATTCTAATCTCCACAATATATATATATATATATATATATATATATATATATATATATATATATATATGTATATATATACTTGTGTGCAATTTTATTTTTATTCAGTTTTTTTGCTACTTTGGCGGAAAATTCTATACTTGAAGTTCTGTTAAGACCTGTTGTAATACTGTGTTGTTTACAAATGCCTTTTAAAAGGCTTAACATCACTAAAGTACTTTTAAGTCACATAACGGTGTTTTGTCTGGTTTCTCTGTCATTCATGTACCAGAGCTCTAAGAGTCGTTCTTAATCTTCTGATACTAGCCCAAAGTACTCATTACCTTGGTTATTATCCATTGGTACTGTACATAAACCCACGTAAGTGCTACACTTTATAGAAGATCTCCCAGCATCATCAGCTGTGCTGTCCAATCATTGTGTGCTAGGTTACCCTTATAATGCAATGTCTGTTTGCAAAAAGAGAAGCATGTGTGTCAAATATAAATAAGCACAGAACAGAAAAAGCTGCTAGTTTCTTCTATTTAGAGTCAAGTTAGTGTTTTGTGTCTTTGTTTGAGGCCTAATGTCAAGCAGAGGTGTGTGTAACTGGACTGGTCTGTTATATGTGTGAAATGTGTGCTTCTCTTCAGCATCATCTTTGTCACTGCTGATTCCTTTGTGTCATCATTTGTTGAGAAGAGAGAACAGTTATAACGGAGGAGCAAAAGGAAGCCCTGAAATCTGCATCCAACAAGGAAGTGTTGGCTCACCAGTGATCCCAGCAGAGGCCACTGGTTTGGCTCCAGTTGTTATAGATTCAATGATGTTGTTCCTACAGATACATGTTAGCATCTTTATTGTAGTAAAGTCTTGTAATGTGAAGATAGAAACAAGGCAGGAAACAGCTCCATGATCTGATCTTAATGATGTTGTTTTTATTTCTGTCTTTCAGAACTGGATTGGAAACTATCAAAGGTCTAAAAACAGCCTCAACCCTCCCAAAGAGCAAACTTTACACACGTCATCTTTCAGCTACAATCTTTGTTGCAGGGATCTTCTGCCAAACAAGGCTGAGAGAAGATTTCTTACAGCTGTCATGTTGATGCTGTTTCAATCTTTGGGCAAACACACTCATATATTAGGGCTGATATCAGGGCTGCACAAGTTCTTTTTGTTTGTGATCATGAATAATAGAAGTGTGCCTGTTGAAGATCATGTTTGCTGCATTATTATATGTCCTGTTATTGTTCTGTATTATATTCAGCTTTCAGCATCCTTTCCCAGCCCCCTGTTACACCATCCATACAAAGCCAATCTGACTGTGAGCCAATGTGTTTGATAGTTTGTGTTGGATCAATAGATTTGACAGACTTGGTTCATCCAGAGGGAAACAGTCCAAATTCAGATCTAATGAAATGATGGAGGCTGTTTCCTACCACGGTGCTAATGTGTGACTAACAAGGCTCATGGTCTCCAGCAGACAAGCGCCTGGAATGAGGTGAGCTGAGTGTTGCTTTGGTGGGTCTATGCCCACGTCATGCCATCAGTGTTCATATTGGCAATAGTTCATATCTCTGTTCTTTAGCCTTCATCACAAAGCTGTGAAGGAAAAAACATCCAAACATCTAACAGGATTTGATGGATGCAAAGTCCACTGAGCTCTTTGTCATTTACAACCTTGTCCAACCAACAAGAGCACTGATGACAAACACAGTGACAGTTAAAGGATTTTGCCATATATGAGCATAGATGACTTTCATATAGATTTTCAATGCAGGCTTTTGGTGAGCCGCTGGCTTCTGTCTAATAATCATCTCAGCATTTTACAATAGAATAGCTCTTTATTAGCTCTGCATTTATTGTTATTGGACATGAAACAAGGAAGCTGTGTTTCTCATTTGATGTTAGTTTCATGTTCATCAGGATCATTTTCTAAAGAGCTGATATTTAGACCATTTACTGCACTGGCTGCACATCCTGTCTACATTTCTCTGCATGTGCTGTGTTTGTCTTTGCATATTTCTCCATATTGACACAAACAGTGAACAGCAGTAGATCTACTCTTCATCTGTTTTAGGCCCAGTGAAAGATATGAAGCAGAAATGGTGTCATTAGGAGAAGAAGAGAAGAACAAGTCCGGCGAGGAGGCAGCAGCTCTTAAAGATGAAACACAGCAACTTAGCCCTGAGCTCAGAGAGCTTCACATGAAAAAGCTCCTCAAGCAGATCATGTCAGAGGTTTGTCATCAACAGGAGGAACTGTTAATATCATAGGATGAAGGATGCTTGTCAGCTGGATGAAGAAGGTTATTTAATGGCAAACGTTCACATTGAAGTCAAATTGTTGTCGTGTTGAACAGATTCATGTACTGATCGTCTCCAGAATGTTAGAAGAGCTTCAATGAATCATTAGAAACAACTTACAGCTGCACAGTTGTGTCAAACCAATCTTTGTGTCATTGTGGGATTTTTGTGTTTCTACATGTGACACACAATCTGAACACAAACAGGGACTCATTTGTTACCACAGCCAGATGCTGAGAGCCATTTCCTTGTAGTGCTGTGTCTATATATATGCACCATTAGATGTTATTGGAATGATTGTCAGCTTTGATAGTTTCATGTATGTTTAGCTGGACGGCTGTTTGATCCTCGACATGTTTAAAGGTGTCCAGTCCTGAGACACTGGGGGTGGAAACAGCTGTGATGTCATTGGACTGTCACAAAGACAGAAGTGCATGAAGTGAGCAGCCAAGGAGCAGCTGATGTTTTGGATTCAACAGCATTTGAAAGGTTGACACAGACACATTTGCACATAGAAAGCTGAATTTGTCATATGCCACAGTGAACTCACTGTTCAGTGTTTTTCAGGAAGCTTCTTAACTGCCTCTGCTGCCAAACAAGCAGCTGATGTCCTTGAGAAGAAACTGAAGAAGTCTTCAACAACAAATACAGGAAGTGGACTTTCAAATACTAGATTCACTTTAGACTCACACAAGAAATGACTCAACTAGCTGTGTTTGATTGACTCCTTTGACTATATGAAAGCTCAGTGTGTGTCTGTACACAGGCTGTTGTGTTGGACTATTATTCAGTTGTCTGCTGAATGTTTTCAAATGTCTGTGTCTCAGTGTAGATGAGGCTGGGGGTCATGGGAGGCCACCATAGCAGTCTCTTCGAAATCATGACATCATCATAAATGCTGCTGGACTGTCTGATGGGCTGACGGTGAAAAAGCCGTCGGGAAGGAAACAGAAGACATTTCAGAGGCTGCAGGCAGATTTCTTTGATTTGGGGCCTTTTTCAGCTTTATTGGACAGAGCAGTGAAGATAAGTGACAGCAAAGCAGAGGGAGAGAGAAAGGGGGCGTGGTCAGAATCAAAGCCAAGCCAGCTGCTCTCCACCTCGTGGCACATGGTCACCTGCTCATCCTAGTGAGCTCCACCAGCAGCCCTTTCACACAGTTTACACTGTCAAACACTGTGTGTGGACCTCAGCTAACAATAGGCTACATTTAAGTCTGGACTACATGCTTTTATATTGAGGAGATTTTTCACTGTTTTTATTCCATCAGCAGCTCAACATCATGAGCAGCTTTGACATAAAGACATCAAACTCAAGCTGACTTTAAACTGGATCTACTTTTAATACAGGGGCTCAAAAACAACTAACATCTTTATTATATATCAGGACAGAAAGTCATTTCATCTCAAATGAAAACAGCTTTATTTGGAATAACCAGCACTATCAACTGGTTTGGGATCTCCACCAGTTTCATGTCTTTACAGCTTCTCCAACAAAGTTCCTGTAAAATCAGCATTTTTGTCTTTATTGGTTTGATAGTGATTGATTATTCAGTCCCAATCTGCTGTCATCTAAAGAACAAAATGATGTTTCTATGAGTCAAAAAGCTCCAGATGTTGTCGGCTTCACAAAGAAAACAAAGATTAGGAACTTAAACACAAAGTGTTTGGAGCCAAAATGTTACCAAGCTGCTCTTTTTGAAATGGCAGAGGTACAGTGGTGTCTAACAGCACACTGTGGAAGGCAAACATGTTATTGTTGGATGAAACTTCATGAATCCTTTGTAGATTTGAGCTTTTGGAGCCTTTCTTTTTTCTTTAGGTGTACAGATGCTGAGGAGGTATGGAAGAAATATAGTATCATCAAGTATTTTTAGATATTGAATTTATAACACTGAATTTTGTCTTCCAAATTTCCCTGCAAAAATATTCACCTGCAAAAATTCACCTGCAAAAATTCACCTGCAAAAATTCGCCTGCAAAAATTCAACTGCAAAAGTGATGAACTTTTGACCCAAGCCAGAGCAATCAGCACTAGATCGAGTCGAGCGGCTCTCAGCCAATTAAATTACGCTGTTTCATCACATGACACCGTTAGCCAGCAGTGTGTCTCCTAAAAGAGAGCTGTTTAAAGGTGAGTGATTAAATTTTTCTCCTAAATAGAGATCATTACAGAACGCCTAGTCCTACTTAAAATCCCATTTATTTTTATTTTATTTTATCATCTACTCGAACTAAGGAAAACGTTTGACTAACTCAAAGATGCCTCCCCTGCCTGTCTGCAGAGGCAGATTTGAATTTAGGAGCAGCAAGATGGAAGCGGCAAACCCTGGCGGTCCTCCGTTAAGTATATTGTTTTTTATCTTCAAGTTTGTCTTTTGAAACGTTAATTTTATTTAAATCCGTTGCTCACGTATAAAGTACACAGACGGGGTCTTTGCTCAACTCGTCTGAGGCGTGTCTCACTAAGCGCTACATGCTAGCTTCCTGCTAACCGAGCTACCCTTTACATGCTGTGCTTTAGAAAATAGGATACTCGTTAAAAAAAAATACCCCGCAGATATTGATAGATAGACGAACACTGCAAATATAATGTTGGAAACGAGAACGGCCTTTGGTGAAGGGGTAAAATACACCATGAATAAAGCCATAGAGTGAATGGCTGCCATGGTTGCAGAACGGCCTGATTTAATGACAAGAATGGGGAAGAGTGAGGTGAAGTGAACCAAAGCCACAAAACACGGTCAGACAAGGCGGCAAAAGGGCAGTGATCTGTCCGTCAGTATGAAGTTGGTGTGTGGTTTGGTGAACAAAAACTCGAGACCGGTAGCAGGAATATGGGAGACTCGTGTTTCACTGGAATAGTGGTGAATTAAAACATCCTTTGTTGGGGACATTTAGGTGTAAATGCATCCATACAGGCAAGCCAGAGGCAGACCAGACAGTGAAGAAAACAAGGCAAACAATAGAAATATTAAAACGGAAATATAGGATTAATATAACATACAATTAGGGAAAATGTAAGGAACACAATGTAAATGATATTGTAAAGTCATTAAAACAGCATACTCTGATTAAAAGAAACATGTAATTGGGTAGGATAATAATAATAATAATAATAATAATAATAATAATAATAATATAAAAAAACATGTACAAGATGGGTACTTGTACCCGGAATTTAACAACAATAAAGTTGTAGCATGCCAGACCATCTTGATTGAATGTAACTTTTCTCCACACAAGTTTTATGGTAGACCTATTCATATTGGTATCTAATAAATGATTAATTCTTAGATTTTATCGAACGTTAATTTATAAATTGTTTCTGTCTTTATGTGTTTGTTTCAGATTATGCAAGATGAAATTATTCAGTCAGCAAGACACTTGCTGCAGTTGCTGACATCATCCAACTGAACTGCTGCTGTGATGAATCATAATACTGTCATGGTCCTGGGTCATTTTGACCCAGCGTTTTGTGTTTCCTTGAAGTTCATTTTTGTGCCTTGTGTTATTCTGATTTTGTACTAGTTTAGGGTTGAACCTGAAGTTTGGTGTATATTCAGCCCTACCTGTGTCTGTCCTTGGTTCTCTGTTCATGTCCCCGTGTTATGTTGTAAATCAGTCTGTGTGTTTCCTGCTTTACTTTGAAGGCTCGTGTTCTGGATTTCCTGTTCTATTCTGAAGGTCTGTGTCTGTTGTTATTGTGTTCAGCTTGTGTCCTCCAGTCATCATGTGTATTCAGATCAGCTGTTCTTCCCTCCTGTGTGTGATTACCCGATTACCTTGTGTGTGTGCGTGTATATATAGTGGGTGTCGGTCTGTGTTCGTTGTCGGCTCATCTGCATTCTTTGGTGTTCTGTTCCTGTCTCTGCCCCACACCCCTTTTGTATGCTCTCAGGTTTGTCATTTAGTTCTCCCAGTTTAGGTTTCTTCAGTTGTTTTCTCATGCTTCGTTGTCTGTTCTGCCACTGTCACCTGTAAATAAACCCTCACTCATATCATCAGTCGGCTGCCTGCATTTTGGGTCCTCCTTTCCTCCACACCACACGGCTCACCCCGCCAGCCGTGACAAATACAAGGTTTACTTTAGCAAGACTTATGAGTTAATGTTACATTTAACTAAATTGTTATATATTTTTTGTGTCCAATATTGTCTCCATATGATTTTGTTTTTTGCAACATCTTGCAGAGAACATAGTCAAGGTGGCCAGGGTACCAGCTTAGTCAACCCTGAAAGACCATCCGTTCATCAAGAAATGACCAGGTGAAAAAGTCATAAACTAAACACTCTGCATGGAATTTAGGATGCAACTTTATATCTTACAATTCAATTCAATTCAATTCAATTTTATTTATATAGCGCCAAATCACAACAAATGTCGCCTCAAGGCGCTTCATAGATACAGAGAAAAGCCCAACAATCATATGACCCCCTATGAGCAAGCACTTTGGCGACAGTGGGAAGGAAAAACTCCCTTTTAACAGGAAGAAACCTCCGGCAGAACCAGGCTCAGGGAGGGGCGGCCATCTGCTGCGACCGGTTGGGGTCTTACCTGTTCTACACTCAGGGCTTGAATTACAACAACAGTCAATCACATAAAAAAATATACTTTTGGTAGTTCTGTGTCTCTGTCTCTCTCCTCCAAACCCAGATGGCTGCTGGTACTGAACCGGGTTCTGGTTCTGCTGGAGGTTTCTTCTTGTTAAAGGGGAGTTTTTCCTCTGCACTGTCACTTCATGCTGCTCAGTGTGAGGGATTGTTGAGGTTGAGTCCATATGTCCTGCGAACAACTGCTGGGCAATGACACCATGCAATCTTCTGGGTTTCCTTAGATAGAAAACCTGTGAACTGCACTTGTCCTTGGTCTTCACAGCTCACCTATTTACTGTTTATTGAATCAAAATGCTACAGTGACATGGATTCTACATTGTAACTGATGTGATGTTCTATAAAGTGGTTTTAATAAAAAAAGGCAAAAATTAGTTTGTTTCTTTATTCAATTTTTGAACAGTGATACTCAGTCAGTACATATTCAGTAAATGCACATTATTTACACGGCAGTGCACTACAGGCACAAATCTAGACCCCAGATAAAACATTATGGCATTATAGCAGTGACAACTCCTCCACAGTAGCAGGTGGGATTTTTCTTTTTTGAGGACGGCTCCTTTTACCTGTCACTACAGATGATCTGTTTATGTTTTGATCAAGAGCCCTTTTTTGGGCAGCTGAAGAGGAGAAGTCTATCTTACGGCCAACCACTGACTGTATCTTGGTCATATTACCCAGCAAAACCCAGTATGCAGGTTCATCTGTAACAGTCCTTGTGCCACAGATCAACACCTTTGCTTCTACATTAAACAGAAGAGCAGTGACATGGGTGCAGGTCTCGGCGACTCCGGCCTTACAGGTGCAGTGGGCGGCTTCAACCTTCCCTGTGATGCTCACAGTGACCCATTCAATTCAATTCAATTCAATTTTATTTATATAGCGCCAAATCACAACAAAAGTCGCCTCAAGGCGCTTCATAGATACAGAGAAAAACCCAACAATCATATGACCCCCTATGAGCAAGCACTTTGGCGACAGTGGGAAGGAAAAACTCCCTTTTAATAGGAAGAAACCTCCGGCAGAACCAGGCTCAGGGAGGGGCGGGGCCATCTGCTGCGACCGGTTGGGGTGAGAGAAGGAAGACAGGATAAAAGACATGCTGTGGAAGAGAGACAGAGGTTAATAACAGATATGATTCAACACAGAGAGGTCTGTTAATACATAGAGAGCAAGAAAGGTGACTGGAAAGGAAAAACTCAATGCATCATGGGAATCCCCCGGCAGCCTACATCTATTGCAGCATAACTAAGGGAGGATTCAGGGTCACCTGGTCCAGCCCTAACTATATGCTTTAGCAAAAAGGAAAGTTTTAAGCCTAATCTTAAAAGTAGAGATAGTGTCTGTCTCCCGAATCCAAACTGGAAGCTGGTTCCACAGAAGAGGGGCCTGAAAACTGAAGGCTCTCCCTCCCATTCTACTTTTAAATACTCTAGGAACAACAAGTAGGCCTGCAGAGCGGGAGCGAAGTGCTCTAATAGGGTGATATGGTACATTAAGGTCATTAAGATAACATGGGGCCTGATTATTTAAGACCTTGTATGTGAGGAGCAGGATTTTGAATTCAATTCTGGATTTAACAGGAAGCCAATGAAGGGAAGCCAAAACAGGAGAAATATGCTCTCTCTTTCTAGTCCCTGTCTGTACTCTTGCTGCAGCATTTTGGATTAACTGAAGGCTTTTCAGTGAGTTTTTTGGACATCCTGATAATAATGAATTGCAGTAGTCCAGCCTGGAAGTAATAAATGCATGAACTAATTTTTCAGCGTCACTCTGAGACAGGATATTTCTAATTTTAGAGATGTTGCGCAAATGGAAGAACGCAGTCTTACATATTTGTTTAATATGTGCGTTGAAGGACATATCCTGGTCAAAAATGACTCCAAGGTTCCTCACAGTGTTACTGGAGGCCAAGGTAATGCCATCCAGAGTAAGAATCTGGTTAGATACCATATTTCTAAGCTTTTCAGCGCCGAGTACAATGACCTCAGTTTTATCTGAGTTAAGAAGCAGAAAGTTAGTGGCCATCCAAGTCTTTATGTCTTTAAGACATTCCTGCAGTTTAACTAATTGGTGTGTGTTATCTGGCTTCATGGACAGATAGAGCTGGGTGTCATGTGTACTGCTAAAGGAGGCCGAGGAGTAACTAAACATCTGACACAATGAGCAAGAAAGTGCAGGAGGGACAGGTGAAGTAGCCATGGTGCTAACGAGTCGGCTACGAGCTAAGCTAAGCTAGCGAAACAGTACAGAGACAGTGAGTGAATACTTTGGCTATAAATTAGGTAGTGAGTACACAGAAAGTGTGCTTCAGATGAAGCACGTGAAGATTATACTCTGAAAAAAGAATGTTTTTAAAAGTTGTTAATTAAATTGCTAAGCAAATAAGCTACTCAGACACACCACTGTGTTTGAGCAGGAATAGGAAGTGATACTCTACCGCAGAGCGAGCGAACACCAAGTGACAGCGCCAACAAGAGTGCAGTCATTGCTGCAATGCCGGTTCATTCAGTCTTTGAGAGTGCAGTACCTGAAACAGACAAAGTTAATTTAAAGACAAGAACTATGAGCCAAGGCCGACATAAATGTGTTTAATCTACTTAATCATAAATGTAACAAAGTGTTTAGAAAGTTAGCGCATACATGTAATTTTTCATTTTTTTATGTGTCCATCTATAGAACGCTGCATGTTATAGTGTAAATCTGCCTGTTCTCTGTCAGAAACCTGCCTGCAGAAAATGAACCTAAAGGATGTAATGCAAGGATGTCATCACTTTAGAGATGGAGAAAGCATAAAGTGACAATTATGACTCACTTAATATGATAAGGAGATTCTGCAGATCATTAATCAATGTATAAAATTAAAATAAAATGTATTTTTAGTGACACAAGATACAAATATGGAAGCAAGATGTAAATTCGCTCAGTTTGGGGAAATTGTGCATAGCCTGCAAGGGCCTCAACTTCTCCATTCCCACAATCTGCAACAAATGGGCTGTCACGGCTTGTGAAGCGGACTCAGGCGCAGACCACTAGTTCCTTCAAACAAAAGTGAATTTATTTACAGTGATTCCCACAGGTGCAATATATATACAAAGGTGTGCGGGAAAAGGGTCGGGGTTCGGGGTCCAGGAGTGACAGGGGAAGGAGTCCAGGGTGGGGGCTTTCCATACACAGACGACCGCTCCTCTCTTCACCACCACTCGTCTTGCACACACTCAGTCGCAGTTGCTCAGGGTCCAGGGGAGATCTACACACATAAAGGGAGACAGTCAGCTTCCAGGTTCACAAGTACTCACGAGTTCAAAATAACAGGTTTGCAGGGTGACTGACGCTGATGGCTCAACGATCCAGCGACGAGTAGAGCAGACTCGCCATCTTAAGTAGTACTCTGATTCGTAATCAGCAGCAGGTGTGCTGATCATCCCCAGGTGCGTGGGCCAGGGGCGGGAGCCCATACTGAGCTCCGCCCCGGCAGGAGAAAGAGAGTGGGAGAGGACAAGAGAGAAAGAGAGCAGAGGCAAGAGAGGAGAACAAACAACACAAAACATAGCGCCTGACTGCTGTCAGCTGGCGAGGTGCGGGGACCATGACAGTACCCCCCCCTCAACGGGAGCCTCCCGGCGACCCACCAGGCTTGTCCGGATGCAGGCGGTGGAACTCCCGGAGCATGGGCTTGTCCAGAACGGCCGCTCACGGGACCCAGGAGCGTTCCTCCACGCCATAGCCCTTCCAGTCGACCAGGTACTGACAGCCACGCCCCCGGCGCCATGAGTCCATAATGCAAGTGATGGAGTAAGCTGGCAACCCGTCCACGAGCCGGGCGGGAGGAGGGGGCCTGGAAGGAGGGCACAGAGGACTGGACCGGACGGGTTTGATTTGTGAAACATGGAAAACATTATGGATTTTCATATTGCGAGGGAGTTTTAACTTCACAGAGACAGGGTTGACCAAGGCAGAGATTTCAAAAGGGCCGATGAAGTTAGGTGTAAGTTTTTTGGATTCGGTCCTGACAGGAACAAAGCGGGTAGAGAGCCACACCTTCTGGCCGACAGAATATTCGGGTGCTGGGGTTCGGTGCCGGTCTGCGATGCGTTTGTTGTTCTCCTTTGTGCGTAGCAGGGCCGCCTGAGTTGCCCGCCAAACTCGTCGGCACCTGCGCAGATGAGCCTGGACGGAGGGTACAGAGTGCTCACCTTCCACAGCAGGAAAAAGAGGAGGCTGATATCCCAAGGAAGCTTCGAATGGAGACCGGCCGGTGGCAGAGGCGGTCAAGCTGTTACGGGCGTACTCGATCCACGGCAACTCCTCACTCCAGATGGTTTGATTGGTGGAGGCAACGCAGCGCAGGGCGTGTCACGGGAGTGGAACGGACTCAGGCGCAGACAGAGGTAGCACTGTTCAAGACACTTATTTAATCACACGGTGCGCTATATACACGTGAAGGGGTGGGGGAAAACACCAGGGTCCCGGGGATCAACAGGCTGGGGACACACTTCTTCACACTCGCTCTGCTCCTCGTCCAAACAGTCTCCACACAAGCAGCTCACTCTCACTCACGGGGTCCAGGGGTCACAGAAGGGCTGATCCAGGTAACCTATTAACACAGACGAGGGTAAGTCGAAGGCAACACGGGAACGGGAGAACTGTAAGAAGCCAGGCGATACTAACGTGAGTTACTCAATATTCCAGCGACGAATAGCTCAGAGCCCCAGCCTTAAGAGCCAGAGAACTGCAATCACTTGATCAGCAGCAGGTGCGTGGCCAAGGGCAGGAGCCCAGTCAGAGCTCCGCCCAGGCAGACAGGTAGGAGAGAGAGAGAGAGCGTGAGAGAACAACAACACTTGTGGCCACACTGGGCTGGCCGGGGAGGCACAGGGACCATGACAGTACCCCCCCCTCAACGGGAGCCTCCCGGCGACCCACCAGGCTTACCCGGGTGCAGGCGGTGGAAGTCCCGGACCAGACCCCCACCAACGATAGCCGACCGGGGCACCCAGGAACGTTCCTCGAGCCCGTAGCCCTCCCAGTCAACCAGGTACTGAAACCCCCGACCCCGGCGACGGGAGTCCAAGATGCGCGAGACCGCGTAAACCAGCTGGCCACCCACGAGCCGGGGGGGTGGCGGGGGCCTGGAAGGAGGGCACAACGGGCTGGAGACCACTGGTTTGACCTGAGAGACATGGAATACATCATGAATACGCATATTGCGTGGCAGCGCCAAGCGGACGGATGCAGGGTTGATCACAGCACTGATTTCAAACGGGCCGATGAAGTTGGGGGTGAGTTTCTTAGATTCGGCACGTAAGGGCACGAATCGAGTGGAGAGCCACACCTTCTGCCCCACCGCATACTCAGGGGCGGCCGTCCGGTGGCGATCCGCAAGAGCCTTATTCCGTTCCTTCGTCCGGAGTAAAGCCGCCCGAGTGGCCCGCCAGGCCCTGCGACACCTGCGGAGGTGATGCTGGACAGACGGAACAGTGTGCTCACCTTCAACCAAGGGAAACAGAGGTGGCTGGTATCCCAGAGATGCCTCAAAGGGTGACACGCCGGTAGCAGAGGATGTGTGACTGTTGTGAGCATACTCTATCCATGACAGGTGTTCGCTCCAGATGGCCTGGTTATGCGAGGCGACACAGCGGAGGGCGGCCTCCAACTCTTGGTTTATGCGCTCCGTTTGGCCATTGCTTTGCGGGTGGAAGCCAGAGGAGAGGCTCACCTTGGCTCCTATGGCGGAGCAGAACTCCCTCCACACCCGCGACGTGAACTGAGGGCCCCGGTCCGAGACAACGTCCTCAGGGATGCCATGGAGCCGGAAAACATGTGTGGTGAGGAGTCGGGCAGTCTCCAAGGCTGTAGGGAGCTTAGGAAGCGCAATGAAATGGGCAGCTTTGGAGAAACGGTCAACGATGGTCAATATTGTAGTGTTACCTGCAGACGGTGGCAGACCGGTGACGAAATCCAGAGAAATGTGGGACCAGGGTCGGCTGGGCGTGGAGAGCGGCTGCAGACGTCCAGACGGGTGTTGATTGGAGTGCTTATTTTGAGCACAAGTGGTGCAGGCGGTTACGTACTCCCGTGAGTCTTTAACGAGGGCGGGCCACCAGAAATACCTGCGCAGGAATGCAGTGGTGCGGTTAACTCCTGGATGGCAGGAAAAACGGGCCGTGTGAGCCCACTGGAGCACTCGGGACCGGACAGCCGCCGGAACAAAGAGTCGATCAGGGGGGCCCGTGCCAGGATCAGGGTCGGTTTCTTGTGCCTCCCGGACGAGCTCTTCGATCTCCCACGTAACGGCTCCAATAATACACGAAGTAGGCAGAACAGATCCAGGGTCGGACTCCTCTCCGACTGGGGCAAATTGCCGGGAAAGAGCGTCCGGTTTAACGTTACGGGAGCCTGGCCTGTAAGTGATGGTGAAATCAAACCGGGTGAAAAACAAAGCCCACCTGGCCTGCCGTGAGTTGAGCCGTTTCGCCGAGCGGATGTACTCGAGGTTTTTATGATCAGTCCATACAATGAACGGCTGTGCGGCCCCCTCCAGCCAGTGTCTCCACTGCTCCAGAGCCAGCTTTACGGCCAGAAGTTCGCGGTCTCCGATGTCATAATTCCTCTCGGCTGGGGAAAGACGACGAGAGAAAAAGGCACAGGGGTGGAGCTTACCCTCGAACTGTTGGGAGAGCACGGCCCCTACTCCAGACTCCGATGCATCCACCTCCACAACAAACTGCAGGGAGAGGTCTGGCTGGCGAAGGATCGGGGCGGTGGCGAACAGTTCCTTGAGGCGAGAGAAGGCTTCCTGAGCCAGCCGGTCCCATTGGAATGGCACCTTGGGTGATGTTAACCTAGAGAGGGGCAGAGCGACTTTACTAAAATCCCTGATGAAAAGTCTGTAGAAGTTAGCAAACCCCAGAAAGCGCTGAAGCTGCCGGCGATCGGGTGGTTTGGGCCAGTCCAACACTGCCTGGACTTTTGCCGGGTCAGGTTTCAAATCCCCTCTGGTGATGATGTAGCCCAGAAATGCCACTGAATCCATGTGGAAGTCACACTTCTCCCCTTTAACAAAGAGCCTGTTCTCCAGCAGGCGCTGCAGGATCTGCCTTACATGGACCTCATGTTCCGCTTTAGATTTGGAGAAGATGAGAATGTCATCTAAGTAGACAAAAGCACATCGGTTAATAAAGTCTCTGAGAACATCATTAACAAGAGCCTGGAACACAGCTGGGGCGTTGGTCAGGCCGAATGGCATCACAAGGTACTCGAAATGGCCCAGGTGAGTATTGAAGGCCGTTTTCCACTCATCCCCTTCACGGATTCTCACCAGATGGTAGGCGTTGCGCAAGTCCAACTTACTGAAGACCGTGGCACCCTGAAGTAACTCAAAAGCAGAAGAAAGAAGGGGCAGGGGATACTTGTTACGAACGGTGATTTTGTTAAGCCCGCGATAGTCGATACAGGGGCGAAGGGTCTTGTCCTTCTTAGCAACAAAGAAAAACCCCGCTCCCACTGGGGAGGACGACGGCCGAATGATGCCCGCAGCGAGAGAGTCTGCAATGTATTTCCTCATAGACTCCCTCTCTGGCTGAGAAATGCTATACAAACGACCAGATGGAAGCGGAGCCCCAGGCAGGAGATCAATCGCGCAGTCATACGGTCTATGAGGGGGAAGTGAACGTGCCCAGTCTTTACTAAACACTTCAGCCAAATCATGATAAACACGTGGGACTGAGGTCAAATCCGGAGGCTCGACCGGCTGGTCAGGCCCTTGAGATGTGGTTGGAGCAGGTGCAGCTCGGAGACAGTTCATGTAGCAGTCAATGCTCCACCCGGTTACTCTCTCTTTCTTCCAATCGATGTGTGGATTGTGTTGGAGCAGCCATGGATAACCCAATACAAGGGGGGTGCGCGGTGCTTGAAACACGAAAAGCTCGATGCGCTCTGAGTGGTTACCCGAGAGAGTAAGAGACAGGGGTTCTGTGATGTGGGTTATGTCCGACAAGCGCTGCCCAGATAGGGCTGTGACAGCCAGTGGATCGGGTAGGGCGTGTAGTGTGATGCTTAGCTTTTTCGCCAGAGCTGCGTCAATGAAACTCTGCTCAGCACCTGAATCCACTAGAGCTTGAAGAGAGTGGGTAACGTTCTTAATGGTGAGTCTTGCAGGTAACATAAGCCGGGGGAGAGAACTCCTAGTCGTTATATCGCCCACCAGTATTCTCTCAACTACTGGCGAGCGCGCCCTTTTGCCCGCGCCCGGCATGAAGAGGCAAAATGGCCCTTACGGCCGCAATATAAACACTCACCGGCGGCCATACGCCGTTGACGTTCTGCGGGCGAGAGCTGCGAACGTCCAAGTTGCATGGGCTGCTCCTCCCCCTCAACCTCGCCGTGCTCGCGTGCCGCTCCGGGCCCCGGTGAGGCGTCCCTCGGTGGCTGAGGCTGAGCGAAGCGGCGTTGCGTGCTTCGCCGTGCACGCAGGCGATCGTCTATTCGGATGCATAGGGACATGATCGCACCTAAAGAGGAGGGTAACTCACGCACCATCAGTTCGTCTTTAATCTCCTCACTCACATTATTTAACAGTGCCGTCTTTAATGCTTCCTGCCCCCACCCCGCTTGCGTCGCTAGTGTCCAAAAGTCAACTGAAAAATCTGCCATGCTCCGCTTACCTTGCTTCAGATTCATGAGGCGGAGCCCAGCCGCCTCAGCAGTGGAGCCCTTATCAAAAACACTCCGAAACAGAGACAAAAAATCATCATAAGTAATTTCGGGACTAGCGCTCAGCACAGCTTGTGCCCAGGTCAGCGCACGATCTCGTAGTAACTGAACAAAATATGAGATCTTACTCCCGTCATTAGAGAAGGCATGAGGTCGCTGGCGAAACTGGAGTGAACACTGCATAAGAAAACCCGCACACTTCCCTACATCCCCTGAAAACAGCTCAGGTGTGGGGAGATGGGACTCACACACAGCCGGGACTAGAACCGGTGAGGCAGCACTTACTGCGGGGCTTGATGATGCCTGGGCGGGTTCGCTGGTAGGCGAGGGTCCCGGCAATGGAGTGCGCTGAGCAGCTGCTAATGTTAAGGCAGCGACGTTCTCGCTGAGGCGAACAAGCATTTGCTCGTGGCGTTGTAAGATCGCTTCCAGTGTGACCGGGGCGGAGGGAGACGGGGAGGAAGCTGAATCTGCTGAGTCCATGGTGGCTGGAATATTCTGTCACGGGAGTGGAACGGACTCAGGCGCAGACAGAGGTAGCACTGTTCAAGACACTTATTTAATCACACGGTGCGCTATATACACGTGAAGGGGTGGGGGAAAACACCAGGGTCCCGGGGATCAACAGGCTGGGGACACACTTCTTCACACTCGCTCTGCTCCTCGTCCAAACAGTCTCCACACAAGCAGCTCACTCTCACTCACGGGGTCCAGGGGTCACAGAAGGGCTGATCCAGGTAACCTATTAACACAGACGAGGGTAAGTCGAAGGCAACACGGGAACGGGAGAACTGTAAGAAGCCAGGCGATACTAACGTGAGTTACTCAATATTCCAGCGACGAATAGCTCAGAGCCCCAGCCTTAAGAGCCAGAGAACTGCAATCACTTGATCAGCAGCAGGTGCGTGGCCAAGGGCAGGAGCCCAGTCAGAGCTCCGCCCAGGCAGACAGGTAGGAGAGAGAGAGAGAGCGTGAGAGAACAACAACACTTGTGGCCACACTGGGCTGGCCGGGGAGGCACAGGGACCATGACAGGGCGGTCTCCAGTTCCTGGTTGGCCCGCTCGGACTGGCCGTTGCTCTGAGGGTGATAGCCTGAGGATAGACTGACCTTTGCTCCCAGAGAGTTGCAGAACTCCTTCCAGACCCGAGAAGTGAATTGAGGCCCTCTGTCGGACACGATGTCTTCCGGGATCCCATGCAGGCGGAAGACGTGCGTGGCGAGTAGGCGTGCGGTCTCTAGAGCTGTGGGAAGCTTAGGCAGAGCAATGAAATGAGCCGCTTTAGAGAAACGATCGATTATGGTGAGTATGACGGTGTTACCTGCTGAAGGAGGTAGCCCAGTGATGAAGTCCAGTGCTATGTGAGACCATGGCCTGGAAGGAGTGGATAATGGATGGAGCTGACCCGCCGGGGGTTGGTTTGATGGTTTGTTTCGGGCACAGACCGTACAAGCGGTGATGTATTCCCGAGTATCTTGGGCGAGTGAGGGCCACCAGAAGTACCGCTGGAGAAACTTGATGGTGCGATGTATCCCTGGATGGCATGAGAATCGGGCTGTGTGAGCCCATTGCAGGACCTGGGATCTGACAGAGCGCGGAACATAAAGTCTGTGGGCGGGTCCCCCTCCCGGGTCCGGTTCGGCTTCCTGAGCCGCCCGGATGGCTGCCTCGATCTCCCAGGTGATTGCCCCGATAGTACAGGTTGCCGGCAGGATGGAATCCAGATCCGCCGTTTCTTCAGCCGCGGAGAACTGACGGGAGAGAGCGTCCGGTTTGACGTTCCGGGAACCGGGTCTGTAGGTGATTGAGAAGTGGAAACGGGTGAAAAACAGGGCCCATCTGGCCTGTCGAGCGTTGAGACGTTTCGCCGTTTGAAGGTAGGCCAGGTTTTTGTGATCGGTCCAGACCACGAAGGGTTGAGTGGTACCCTCCAGCCAATGTCGCCATTCTTCCAGGGCGAGCTTAATCGCCAGCAGCTCCCGGTCACCCACATCGTAGTTACGTTCTGCAGGGGTGAGACGACGGGAAAAAAAAAGCACAGGGGTGCAGCTTACCCTCCTTCTGTTGGGAAAGGACGGCCCCCACTCCTGAGTCGGATGCGTCGACCTCTACCACGAACTGAAGAGTGGTGTCAGGCTGGACCAGGATGGGCGCTGAGGCAAACCGTTTCTTGAGCTCCTGAAAGGCTGATTGGGCGGCGTCACTCCACTGAAAAGCAAGCTTGGGAGAGGTTAACTGGGTTAACGGTAAGGCAATCCTGCTGAAGTCCCGTATGAATCTCCTGTAGAAGTTAGCGAAGCCAAGAAAGCGTTGCAACTGGCGACGGTTGTTTGGCTCGGGCCAGTTCACAACAGCCTTGACTTTCACAGGGTCGGGTCGGAGATTTCCACGCTCGATTATGTACCCTAGGAAGGCAACAGTGGGCACATGAAACTCACATTTCTCGCTTTTGACGAACAGCCGGTTCTCCAGAAGGCGTTGCAGTACCAGCCGGACCTGGGTCTCATGTTCAGCCTGGGAGGAGGAGAAGATCAGAATGTCGTCTAGGTAGACAAACACAAATCTGTTAATAAAGTCCCTTAGAACATCGTTGACCAGAGCCTGGAATACTGCAGGTGCGTTAGTGAGGCCGAACGGCATGACCAGATACTCGAAATGTCCAAGGTGGGTATTGAACGCTGTCTTCCATTCATCGCCATCTCGAATCCGAACCAGGTGGTAAGCGTTTCTTAAGTCCAGCTTGCTGAATATGGTGGTGCCCTGGAGAAGTTCGAAAGCAGAGGTGAGCAGAGGCAGTGGATATTTATTCCTGACCGTAATGTTATTGAGTCCCCGATAGTCAATACAGGGTCGGAGGGTCTTATCCTTCTTTTCCACAAAGAAAAAACCCGCTGCGACGGGTGAGGAAGAGGCACGGATGATGCCGGCAGCGAGGGATTCAGTTATATATTTCTCCATAGCCTCCCGTTCCGGCAGCGAGAGGCTATAAAGGCGGCTGGTCGGTAAGGGAGCTCCCGGCAGCAGGTCTATGGCGCAGTCGTAGGGCCGATGGGGTGGCAGCGACTGGGCTCGGTCCCTCCGAAACACCTCCGCGAGATCATGGTAAACAGACGGCACATTCGCTAAGTCGGAAGACCGTGGTGGCTCTGGGCCGGTGACTGATGTGTTCGGAGGTAAGGCAGCCTTAAGGCAGGTCATATGGCACTCCTCCCCCCAGCCAGTTATTCCTCCTTTCCGCCAATTAATAGTGGGGTTGTGTTGCTGGAGCCAGGGATGCCCGAGAACTAACGGCGTCTGGGTGGCGTGAAAAACAAAAAAGCTAATCTCCTCCGAATGATTGCCAGACAGTGTGAGGGTGAGCGGTTCAGTGATGTGCGTGATGTCGGGGAGGCGCTGCCCTGACAACGCCGTGACACGTAGGGCGTGAGGCAGTGACTCCACCGTTACACAGAGTTGTTTTGCTAGTTCAGAGTCAATGAAATTTTGTTCTGCTCCTGAATCAATGAGCACAGAAAGAGAATGACACTCTGAGTGGACCAGCAGCTTAGCCGGCAGGGCTAAACGTGGAGGAGATTTATCCTGATTCAAACCGCCCACCAGTACTCCTACCATCACTGGCGGGCGCGGCCTTTTGCTCGCGATGGGCAGGAGGCGATCATGTGTCCCTTGTTACCACAATACAGGCACTCACCGGCCGTGATGCGCCGCTGGCGTTCCGCAGCAGTAAGATGGGAGCTGCCAATTTGCATGGGCTGTACCTCTCCGTCGGAACCCTCTGGTGTCCGGGAGGACCGGTAATCGGCCGAGGCCTCCGCCCCTCGTTGCCCCGCGGCCTCCTGGGAACTGGAGTTCCGTGCTTGACGACGAGCCCGTAGCCACTCATCCACCTTAATGCACAAAGACATCAGTTCATCAAAAGCAGTGGGAAGGTCCCGCATAATCAATTCATCCTTCAGATCCTCTCGAAGGTTGTTTAACAGTGTGCTCCTGAGCGCCTCCGGTCCCCAGCCGGTTTCTTCTGCCAAAATCCAAAAGTCGATTGAATAGTCTGCCATACTCCGCTTACCTTGCTTGAAGTTAAGGAGGCGGAGCGCCGCAGCCTCGGCTCCAGAGCCTCTGTTAAACACAGTCTTAAATTTAGCCACAAACACCTCAAAAGAGATCCCAGGGTCGGAGTTTAGTACCACCTGGGCCCATTTCAAAGCACGATCCCTTAGCATCTGTACAAAGAAAGCAATCTTCGCCCCGTCATTGTTATGGAAGCGCCGCTGTTCGCGGAAAATCAATGCGCACTGGGTCAGAAAACCAGCGCACTTCTCCGACTCACCCGTAAAGGGTTCAGGCGAAGGCAGAGGACCGTCAGAGGAGGGAGTGACTGCCGATGAGGGGCTTGCTGTGGCCGCCGCGAGTGTTTCTACAGTACAGGCTGTAGAGCACAGGTGTCGAACTCCAGGCCTCGAGGGCCGGTGTCCTGCAGGTTTTAGATGTGTCCTTGATCCAACACAGCTGATTTAAATCGCTAAATTACCTCCTCAACATGTTTTGAAGTTCTCCAAAGGCCTGGTAATGAACTAATCATTTGTTTCAGGTGTGTTGACCCAGGGTGGGATCTAAAACCTGCAGGACACCAGCCCTCGGGGCCTGGAGTTTGGCACCCCTGCTGTAGAGGATTAAACTGAATAAATGTTTGGACTATTTGGCATAGCTTTATCTGTGTGGGCATGGCATAAAACCATGACTGACAGCATCGGGAAGATTTCTCAACATGATAACAAGAGCCAAGATAACATACAAGCATATGTGAGGGCATGTCATCCTTGTCAGTGGCCGTTGGGTAAGCTGTCATTTCAAGCATTCAGCCCAGAGGAGGAACAGACAGCAGCACGGAGATCTGTCTCCATCACGGGAAATGTAGAGTTTTCCTAAAATAGTCTTTTTTTTGTCTTTCTTTCTCAGCAGACATTCTGTATTTTCCCAGGAAAAAAGTGATGAAGTGGATTCACCAGGCCAGAACTCTTCCCATCAAAGCAAATAGGGCAGACAGACCAAATCAATCAGTGGAATGTGCTCCCAGCTGATAGGATTTAGACACATTGTTAGCTCTCCATGGTTACTCTTTTTTCACCCATTTATCTTCCGACTGTTTCATTCATCTTCATTTTATCCTTCACGTCTAAGATCAGTAATTTCACATGGTTCTTCTGATGTAACATCTTATTCATTAAAAACATACTCCTCTTCAGATTGTATACTGTATATGTCAGTAAGTTAAGAATTTACATGTTGTAATAGGTGGCAAGGTGACCTTTCAGCCTCCTTAATTCATGTCTTGAACTTCCCAACAGCAATGTCATGACTAGTGGTATGGCAGGAAGACCCAAATGCAGGACTCGAAACAAAAAGTTTAACTGTAGCAGGCAGCTTTAATATCTGTGAAAAACTCAATACAAGAAAACATAACCAAAACTAGAAACAGAGACTTTGGAACTACAACTTCTCGTTCTACTAAAACTGGGAACTCTGAGGAAACACTCAGCTATGGGGAACAAGAAGACAGGGCAAATCACAGAGACATGATGTAACAACGTGACAATGGCCAGAGGAAAAGGGCTTAAATACACCGGGGAGTAACAATGGAATGGGAAACAGGAGGGACACACAATTGGGACTACTCTGACAAAATGAGACAGGGTGGAAGCAAAACTGAAAACATTGAACACAGGACATGAGACTGTCGAAATAAAACAGGAAAACAGGGCGAACATGGAGCACAGAGACAAGAGTAACAAATTGTGACATGGAGACACGACTGACTGGGGAGACACAGGAGATGCATGAGCTTAGAGACTGGGAAAGAACAGACAAGAAAACATATTCGATGTGACACATGGAACACACGTGAGGCAAAGTAACAAAAACCTAAGATCTAAAAGTATAACCAGAAACTAACTGCAGCTAGTGAATGATCAGCAAAGCAGAGACAAATACAGAAATCTTGCTGGACTTGTTCCTATTCCTCAAGATGTCAAGTGTCTCATTAACTGCTTATCAACCTCTCACTAACCACAGGCCAATCTCCAAACTCCCTTTTATATCCAAAATATTGGAAAAAGTAGTTTTAAAATAACTTTTAAAACTTTAGACCTTCAGATGCAAATAGCATCAACGAAAAATTTCAGCCTGGTTTTAAACCTCACCACAGTACTGAGACAGCATTACTTGGAGTTTTTTAAATTATCTTCTTTTAACCGCTGACTCAGGCTATTCCGCGGTTTTAGTTGTACTAGACTTCACTGCTGCTTTTGACACGGTTGACCAAAACATTCTTTTATCTAGATTGGAACATGTTGTTGGTCTTAAAGGCATAGTTTTATTCTGGTTTAAATCTTTTTATTTTTATTTATTTTTTTGTTGTTGTTGTTGTTGTTGTTGTGGTTTAAATCTTATCACTCTAAGAGGTCATTCTCTGTTGCCATGGGGCAACACTCCTCGGCCTCTGCCTCTATTTACTGTGGTGTGCCTCAAGGGTCTGTGCTCGGTCCAGCTCTTTTCTCCTTGTATATGCTGCCATTGAGAATAATTTTTTAAAAATATATCATCTCCTTCCACTGTTACGGTGATAATATCGAAATTTATTCTCCTTTGACATCTGATGTCTTTGCTTTGCAACCTCTGTTCAACTGTCTCCATGAGGCTAAAATTTAGTTATCACATACTTTTCTTACACTGAACGAGAATAAGACAGAAGTCATAGTTTTTCATAGTCACACTCCGCAGGACTAGTTAGCTGTTAGTTAGTTATCATTCAAGAAGAACCCCATTCCCCCTGCATGATCACAATAGATGGTCCAGTCCACTTTATTGGCTTCTGCATTTAAACCAGCTCCACCCTCAGCCTCCTCTTTCAGCCAAACCAGGAAGGACTGGAGCGGAGGTCAGGTAACTCAGAAAGAGCAGAAATATAATTAATATAACATATACCCATATAAAATAACAAACAATGCAAAGCAAAGTCTATGCCACCATTTGGGCTATAAAGCTTAGTGCTGTCATGCATTACAGGTAAACTCAAAATATCAAATGAGTTAACTTATGATCACAGAAACTTTAGAGCATAACGTAAACATAAGACAAAAGACCAAATGAATATTACCTAAGTATCTCAATTGTGTGGTTGCATGCAGCCATCACACACTCCCCCCCCTTCAGCAGTGAGCTGGAACAGCGAGAGAGAGAGTCCGCTGTGCAGTTGTTCTTGCCTGCAATATGCTGAATGGTAAAACGGAATGGCTGCATCGCAAGGTACCATCTGGTGATTCGTCCATTCGAATCCTTCATTTTCTCCAACCACTGGAGCGCCTTGTGGTCAGTTTCCAGTGTAAATTCCCGGCCTAGGAGGTAATACTTGAGGGAATCAAGTGCCCACTTGATTGCTAAAGCCTCTTTTTCCACCGTTGAGTATCTCACCTCTCTTGGGAACATTTTACGGCTAATGAAAGCCACTGGGTGTCGCTCATTGGGTGGTCCCTGTAGAAGAACAGCTCCCAGACCCCTGTCAGAAGCATCAGTTTGAAGAATAAAAGGTTTCTCAAAATCTGGGCTATACAAGACTGGAGTCTTACTGAGGGATTGCCTGATGTCCTGGAAAGCTGCCTCAGCCTCCTCCGTCCACTGAATCTGGTTAGGGCACCTAGAACCTGTTAGATCAGTGAGGGGAGACGCCCTGGCAGAGAAATGAGGGATAAATCTGTGGTAGAACCCTGCCATGCCAAGAAATGATCTAAGTTGTTTCCTTGTCTGTGGCAAACTGCAGGATTCAATGGCACTGATTTTGCTCACTTGTGGTTTTATCACCCCATTACCTATGACAAATCCCAGGTATTCAGTTTCAGCCTTGGCAAAAACACATTTTGACGAATTAGCAGTCAGCCCAGCTTCACTGAGACGCTCTAGTACCTTTTCTAGATGTTTGAGGTGCTCCTACCAGGTTTGGCTGTAAATCACAATATCGTCCAGATATGCTGCCATGAACTCTGACAAACCCACACAGTACCCGATCCATCAGCCTCTGAAATGTTGCAGGGGCTCCATGCAAACCAAAAGGCAGGACTGTGAATTGGAATAGCCCCCATGGTGTCCGGAAGGCAGTCAGTTCCCTTGAGCGTTAAGTGGCACCTGGCAATAGCCTTTGCAGAGATCTAGAGTCGTCAGGTACTGGGCTTTCCCAAGTCGCTCAATCAGATCATCAACCCTAGGTGTAGGGTATGAATCGAACTTTGAGATGGCATTCAAGTACCTGAAATCAATACAAAACCGCAGGCTACTATCCTTCTTTGGGACCAAAACTACAGGGTTGTACCACTCGCTGTTAGATGGTTCAATGATCCCTAGAGACAACATTAAATCCACCTCCTTCCTCAATGATGTTAACTGCCGCTCTGGAATCCTATAACTCATACGTCTCACAGATGCTCCATCCTTTAATATAATGTCATGTTCAATAACATCCGTCCTCCCAGGATTCTCCTGAAACACCCCAGAGCTGCATAACTCTTTCACCTGAAGCTGTTTTTCTTCTGAAAGGTGATTAAGGTCCAAATGCTGGAGCACACCTGAAGGAAGATACTGCTCCTCTACCTCTTCCTCCCACATTTCTTTCAGCAAAGAGAGGGGCCCCCTTACTTCATGACCATATAACAGTTCAAAAGGTGAGAAGCCAGTAGAAGCTTGGGGTACTTCTCTATACGCAAAGAGGAGGTAAGGCAGCCACTGATCCCAGTCAGTACCAGTGTCATTCACAAACTTGCGCAACATCTGCTTCAGGGTCTGGTTAAAGCGCTCCGTCAGGTCATCTGTTTGAGGATGGTATGGAGTAGTCCTTAGCCCTTTGATGCCAAGAAGCTGGTAGACCTGCTTTAATAAAGTTGACATAAAATTAGTCCCACGGATCTCACGAGGGAATCCCACCCTTGAGAAAAATTGCACCAGACAAAAAGCCACAGACTTGGCCTTTACAGATTTCAAAGGAAAAACTTCAGGGTACTTTGTGCATAATCAGTTATTACCAGCATGTAACGGTTTCCTGCCCTGCTTTTCTCAACAGGTCCAACAACATCCATCCCCAACCGTTCAAATGGGGTGCTAATAACTGGCAAAGGCTGAAGTGGAGCTCTGGAGGGGGTTTTGATGGAAGTCTTTGGGCACTGAGGGCAGCTTTTACAAAATTGGGCCACGTCAGCACGCAGGCCAGTGGAAATGCTTCCTAATGCGAGCCATGGTTTTATGCTTCCCTAAATGTACTGCCCACGGCACAGAGTGCCCCAAATTCAGTACCACCTCCCTGACTCCACTAGGAACCATCAGCTGTACCTGTGATCTTTGCCGGCGATAAAGAATGCCATCTTTCAGAAAAAAATCCTCACTGCTGTTAATATCTGGTTCCATCTCATGTCCTTGCTTTTTGGCTTTCTGAAAAAAGGGTGCTAATACTGGATCATTGTGTTGCATCTCAGTGATATTAGCTGGGACTTTAAAGTCCAAAGACATTTCAGGCTCACAGACGGGAGATGCTTTCACAATAGTATGATGAAATTTCTCTCGCCTTCTCTCCATGCGGGACTTGCGCAACTTCCCGGGTGCTGTCTCTAATTCTGCCTCATAAAATGGCAGAGCACTAAGGGTCTGAGTGGTATTGAGCCCTAGTTACTGCAACATTGCATGTGTGGCTATAATCCAAAAGGTCAAACAGCACAGGTAGATCTCGGCCTAATATAACAGGGAATGGCAAATTATCTGTAACCCCAATATTCAGGAGATAAACCTGTCCTTGCACCTTGATGTATAGGTCTGCTGTTGGATAAGGATTTTCATCTCCATGAACACAACAAACAGGAATCGTTTCAGTCATATTAATACTATTCAAGGGGACAAACTGTCTGTGTACAAGAGTCTGTGTGCTACCTGTATCAATTAGTGCCTTTAATGTATCACCATTAATCTCAACTGATGTCATCTTTAACCCTCTGTCTAATTTTATCTCAGAGTTATCATGGTTTCGAGGCACAAAGCACATTTGGGTTAATTTAGCTGAGTTTTCAGGGCACATGGGCTTTGTATGACCTTCCATTCCACAAAGATAGCATACCAAGGTTTTGGCCGGGGACTTCAAAGACCCATTGGGTGGGTGGCTATATGAAGCCCTACTCACATTGGCAGCTGGTCTTTGCGGGAGTGATTTCCGGCTGTCCTTCGTTTTCCAAGCCATGAAGCTCCAAGGCTGTCCCTTTTTCCGTGCCGCCACAAAAACATCAGCCAGCTTTGCAGCCTCTGCAGCAGAGGGTGGATTATGCTCTTTTATCCACACCTGCAACTCAGGAGATGGCATTCGTAAATATTGCTCAAGGATGATGATTTCCCCAATGTCCTGAACGGTTTTATCTTGAGGGTGGACCCATTTTACATAAAGCTCCTTCAGCCGTGCATACAACTCTTTAGGGCTTTCTGCAGGGTTTACATCAAGAGATCGAAATCTCAACACGTTCTCACTCCCAAAGCGTAACATTTTATGCTAGGTGACAAATCGTCAACATATTACGTTTTCGGCTACCCACCACGTTCCTAAATGACGACCTCGGAAAAATGAGGAAAAATGAGAACCGTATGGACTCAATCTACACATGTTCGTTCTTTTTCTTCAAATCGCTTAGAAACACGCTATTTAACGTCATTAAAGTCCCGGTTAAGGTCAGGAAAAAGGTTAGGTTTAGGGCTGGAATACAGGGCTGGAACGTCTATTACCGCGGGAGCGTCATTGCACTGGATTTCGGCCATAACCCGCCGCGTACCATAAGAACGCTGAAGGTCTCCTTTCGCGTTCCTCAGGAACGCCGCAGGAAGTGACAAAACGTCGGCATGTTACGCCTCGGGAGTGAGAACGGGCTGGAAATCTCTGCCTATAGGTCTCAGAATTGATATCATATTTATGGGGTGGCTGTAGCTCAGGTGGTAGAGCAGGTCATCTACTGATCGGAAGGTTGGTGGTTCGATCCCTGGCTTTTCTGCATGCCAAATATCCTTGGGCAAGATACTAACCCCAAATTGCTCTCCGATGCATCCATCGGAGTATGGATGTGTGTGGAAAGCACTTAGAAAAATGTGCTTGTGCGAATGGGTGCGAATGGGTTAATGTACAAGTTGTGTACAGCGCTTTGAGTGCTCAGAAAGAGTAGAAAAGCGCTATATAAGAACCAGTCCATTTACCATTTATAAAGAATAGCTGCCTTAACCTTGTCATAATCCAAAGAATCATCAACATCCATATGTACATATGCACCTCTTGCTTTGCCCGTAAGCAGCAGTAAAAGGTGAAAAACCCAATCATGTCTCTGCCACTGACAGGCCATTGCAATGCGTTCGAAGGTAATCAAAAAATGTTCAATATCATCCTTGTCGGTCAGTTTTTGTAACTTAGGCTCCAGAAAATGGGACTGACCTGATGAACCAGTAACTGATATACTGGGACCAGCTTGAGGAAGAATGTCATCATCTAGAGATTCTGGATCAGGTGATTCAGCTGCCTGACCTTCAGGCACTGGAGAAGTGCGGGCTTGTACTTCTACCTGTAACAACTGAAACTGGCGTTGAAGTGCTTTAAAACGTTGTTCCTGCTTTGCACTTTCCTCCTTCTGTTTAGCCTCTCTGGCCTCCTGCTGGCCCATATGTGAACGGAGAAGACAGATCAGATCCGATATTGTTGGCTCCTTACCTTGGCCCTCAGTGCTGTCTACCCCTCCAGAAGCTCCATTCTCCTCCTGTTCTCCATCGACTTGTCCTTCTGAGCCCATTTGCTGGCTTGGTACATCTCCTTGGACTACTCTCACACTCCTTGCTCCTCTCTGCATGGTCATGGGTGGCTGTAGCTCAGGTGGCAGAGCAAGTCAGCCACTAATCAGAAGGTCGGTGGTTCGATCCCAGGCTGCCTCCTGGCTGCATGCCAAATATCCAATTATCATCCAAGTATGATAAATAATAAATAAGGGTGGAAGGGCTATTGCACAGAAAAAAAATGGCAGCAACATAATAAATAGCAAATAGCAGCGACAGAGTGATTGTGTGGGAGAGGTCTGCTCACACTCTTAATTTGCATTTATGGTTCTGACAGCCCACGGGCAGAAGCTGTTCTTTAGTCTTGGTTTTGGTTTTGCACCTGATGTATCTAAACCTTTTTCCAGAGGACAGGATGTTGACTAGATGGTCGTTAGGATGGAGTTGGCAATGGAGTGCAGGGAGGAGAGTGGGTACCTCATCACCTTCTCTGCAGTTCTGATGACCCTCTGGAGTCTCTTCTTATTGGCTGTTGTGCAACCAGCGTACCATACGGGGATAGTGTGCTCGATAGAAGGACACTAGTAGGTCAGCCTGCAGCCTGTTCCAACTCAGAAACCACAAGAAATGGAGGCTCTGCTGGGTTTTCTTCACCTGGGCTAATGTGTTTGTAAGGTCCTCGAAATGTGGGTACCGAGGAACTTAAAGGAGGACACTCTCTCCACAAAGTTGTCTTTCATGGAGAGGGGAGGGGGATCAGTTTTTGTCTTGCGGATGACCACTTCCTTGGTTTTCCTGGTGTTGAGGGTTAGGTTATTGTAGTCACACCATTCTGTCAGACGTTGGATCTCATCTCTGTAGGCGGTGTCGTCATTGTTGGTGATGAGTCCCATCAGAGTGGTGTCATCTGCAAATTTGATGATGATGTTGCAGGGATTCAATTCAATTCAATTCAATTTTATTTATATAGCGCCAAATCACAACAAATGTCGCCTCAAGGCGCTTCATAGATACAGAGAAAAGCCCAACAATCATATGACCCCCTATGAGCAAGCACTTTGGCGACAGTGGGAAGGAAAAACTCCCTTTTAACAGGAAGAAACCTCCGGCAGAACCAGGCTCAGGGAGGGGCGGCCATCTGCTGCGACCAGTTGGGGTGAGAGAAGGAAGACAGGATAAAGACATGCTGTGGAAGAGAGACAGAGATTAATAACAGATACGATTCAATACAGAGAGGTCTGTTAATACATAGTGAGTGAGAAAGGTGACTGGAAAGGAAAAACTCAATGCATCATGGGAATCCCCCAGCAGCCTACATCTATTGCAGCATAACTAAGGGAGGATTCAGGGTCACCTGGTCCAGCCCTAACTATATGCTTTAGCAAAAAGGAAGGTTTTAAGCCTAATCTTAAAAGTAGAGATAGTGTCTGTCTCCTGAATCCAAACTGGAAGCTGGTTCCACAGAAGAGGGGCCTGAAAACTGAAGGCTCTCCCTCCCATTCTACTTTTAAATACTCTAGGAACAACAAGTAGGCCTGCAGAGCGGGAGCGAAGTGCTCTAATAGGGTGATATGGTACTACAAGGTCATTAAGATAAGATGGGGCCTGATTATTTAAGACCTTGTATGTGAGGAGCAGGATTTTGAATTCAATTCTGGATTTAACAGGAAGCCAATGAAGGGAAGCCAAAACAGGAGAAATATGCTCTCTCCTTCTAGTCCCTGTCAGTACTCTTGCTGCAGCATTTTGGATTAACTGAAGGCTTTTCAGTGAGTTTTTTGGACATCCTGATAATAATGAATTGCAGTAGTCTAGCCTGGAAGTAATAAATGCATGAACTAGTTTTTCAGCGTCACTCTGAGACAGGATATTTCTAATTTTAGAGATGTTGCGCAAATGGAAGAACGCAGTCTTACATATTTGTTTAATATGTGCGTTGAAGGACATATCCTGGTCAAAAATGACTCCAAGGTTCCTCACAGTGTTACTGGAGGCCAAGGTAATGCCATCCAGAGTAAGAATCTGGTTAGATACCATATTTCTAAGCTTTTCAGCGCCGAGTACAATGACCTCAGTTTTATCTGAGTTAAGAAGCAGAAAGTTAGTGGCCATCCAAGTCTTTATGTCTTTAAGACATTCCTGCAGTTTAACTAATTGGTGTGTGTTATCTGGCTTCATGGACAGATAGAGCTGGGTGTCATCTGCATAGCAGTGAAAATGTATGCTATGTCTTCTAATGATGCTGCCTAGGGGAAGCATGTATAATGTAAACAGAATTGGTCCTAGCACCGAGCCCTGTGGAACTCCATAATTAACCTCAGTGTGTGAAGAGGACTCTCCATTTACATGCACAAATTGGAGTCTATTAGATAGATATGATACAAACCACTGCAGTGCAATACCTGTAATACCTACAGCATGTTCTAATCGCTCTAATAGAATATTATGGTCAACAGTATCGAATGCTGCACTAAGGTCAAGAAGGACAAGCACAGAGATGAGTCCACTGTCAGAGGCCATAAGAAGATCATTTGTAACCTTCAATAAAGCTGTTTCTGTGCTGTGATGAACTCTGAAACCTGACTGAAACTCTTCAAATAAACCATTCCTCTGCAGATGATCTGTTAGCTGTTTGACAACTACTCTTTCAAGGATTTTTGATATGAAAGGAAGGTTGGAGATTGGCCTATAATTAGCTAAGACTGCTGGGTCTAGAGATGGCTTTTTGAGTAAAGGTTTAACTGCAGCCACCTTGAAGGCCTGTGGTACATAGCCGATTATTAGAGATAGGTTGATCATATATAAGATCGAAGAATTAATCAATGGCAGGACTTCTTTGAGCAGTTTTGTAGGAATGGGGTCTAAAAGACACGTTGATGGTTTGGAGGAAGTAATTATTGAAGTTAACTCAGAAAGATCGATTGGAAAAAAAGAGTCTAACTTAACATCAATGGAACTAAGAGTAGCTGTAGATAATATTACATCTGTGGGATGATTATTGGTAATTTTTTCTCTAATGATAAAAATTTTATTTGTGAAGAAGTTCATGAAGTCATCACTAGTTAACGTTAAAGGGATGGTTGGCTCAACAGAGCTCTGACTTTTTGTCAGCCTGGCTACAGTGCTGAAGAGAAACCTGGGGTTGTTCTTATTTTCTTCAATCAGTGATGAGTAGTAAGCTGTTCTGGCTTTGCGGAGGGCTTTCTTATAAAGCAACAAACTATTTCTCCAGGCTAAATGATGATCCTCTAAATCTGTGACACGCCATTTCCTCTCCAGATTACGAGTCATCTGCTTTAGGGTACGTGTTTGAGAATTATACCACGGGGTCAGGTACTTCTGATTAGAGACCTTAGTTTTCACTGGAGCTACAGTATCCAGAGTCGTACGTAGTGAGGAGGTGAAATTATTAACAAGATAATCGACCTCTGTTGGGGTAGCGTTCAGATAGCTGCTCTGCTCTGTGTTGGTACAGGGCATTGACGATGATAACAGTGGCTGGATTATATTCTTAAACTTAGTTACAGCGCTTTCAGAAAGACATCTACTTTGATAAAGTCCACTCTCCACTGCTGCGTAATCAATTATTGTAAATGTAAATGTTATCAAGAAATGATCAGACAGGAGAGGGTTTTCAGGAAACACTGTTAAATGTTCAGTTTCTATGCCATATGTTAAAACAAGATCTAGAGTGTGATTAAAGTGGTGGGTGGGTTCTTTTACATTTTGAGAGAAACCAATTGAGTCTAACAACAGATTAAATGCCATGTTGAGGCTGTCATTTTTAGCATCTACATGGATGTTAAAATCACCCACAATAATTATTTTATCTGAGCTCAGAACTAAATTAGATATAAAGTCTGAGAAATCAGACAGAAACTCTGTGTAAGGCCCAGGTGGACGATAGATGATAACAAGTAAGACTGGTTTCTGAGTTTCACAGCTGGGGTGGACAATGCTAAGCATCAGGCTTTCAAATGAATTAAAAGTCTGTCTTGGTCTTTCATTAATTAATAGACTGGTGTGAAAAATTGCTGCCACACCGCCCCCTCGACCTGTGCTTCGAGATTTCTGGTAGTTAGAATGACTCGGGGGTGTTGATTCATTTAAACTAACATAATCATCCTGCTGCAACCAGGTTTCTGTAAGGCAGAGTAAATCAATTTGTTGATCAATTATTAAGTCATGTACTAACAGAGACTTGGAGGAGAGAGACCTAATATTTAATAATCCACATTTCACTGTTTTACTCTTTGGTTCAGATGTGGATACTGTATTGTTCTTTCTTTGTGATTGTTTAAGTTGTTTGTTGCTGGTTTTTAGTTTGTTTTTTGTCTTTTTGGAAGCAGACACAGTCTCTATGGAGATGGGTTTTTGGGGGGGTAGCAGGAGGAGAGAAGCTGCAGAGAGGCGTGTAAGACTGCAACTCTGCTTCCTGGTCCCAACTCTGGATAGTCATGTTTTGAGGGGTTTAATAAATTTGTCGATATTTCTAGAAATGAGAGCTGCTCCATCCAAAGTGGGATGGATGCCATCTCTCCTAACAAGACCAGGTTTCCTCCAGAAGGTTTGCCAATTATCTATGAAGCCCACATCGTTTCTGGGACACCACTCAGACAGCCAGCAATTTAAGGAGAACATGCGGCTAAACATGTCACTCCTGGTCTGATTGGGGAGGGGACCAGAGAAAACTACAGAGTCCGACATTGTTTTGGCAAAGTTACACACCGATTCAATATTGATTTTAGTGACCTCCGATTGGCGTAACCGGGTGTCATTACTGCCGACGTGAATTATGATTTTATTGAATTTACGTTTACCCTTAGCCAGCAGTTTTAAATTTCCTTCAATGTCGCCTGCTCTGGCCCCTGGAAGACAATTGACTATGGTTGCCGGTGTCTCTAGCTTCACATGTCTGAGAACAGAGTCACCAATTACCAGAGTTTGACCCCCGGCGGGTGTGTCACCGAGTGGGGAAAAACGGTTAGACACATGAACGGGTTGGTGGTGTACCTGGGGCTTCTGTTTAGGACTACGCTTCCTTCTCACCGTTACCCAGCCTTTCCCCAGCTGCTTGGGGTCTGCCGGGGAACAGCTAGCGGGGCCTACGCTATCTTCGGCTGCACCAGCTACAGGGGCCTGGCTAGCTAAGGGTGAGAGCAGGGTGCAAAGCCGAGTCTCCAATTCAGTAATCCTGGCCTCCAGAGCTGCAAATATGCTACATTTGTTACAGATATCATTACTGCTAAAGGAGGCCGAGGAGTAACTAAACATCTGACACAATGAGCAAGAAAGTGCAGAAGGGACAGGTGAAGTAGCCATGGTGCTAACGGGTCGGCTACGAGCTAAGCTAGCGAAACAGTACAGAGACAGTGAGTGAATACTATAAATTAGGTAGTGAGTACACAGAAAGTGTGCTTCGGATGAAGCACGTGAAGATTATACTGTGAAAAAAGAATGTATTTAAAAGTTGTTAATTAAACTGCTAAGCAAATAGGCTACTCAGAAACACCACTGTGTTTGAGCAGGAACAGGAAGCGATACCATACCAGGGATGTGTGGAGATGCAGTCACTGGTGTGAATGGTGTATAGGAGAGGACTCAGCACACATCCCTGTGGTGAGTCAGTGCTGAGTGACAGAGAGGATGATCTCTGGGACTATTGTTGCTGATTTCAGGCAGTGAGGGAGAGGTTGAATAGTCTAGTGAACACAGGAGCCAGCTGGTGGAGAACTCTCCCAGGTATTCTGTCAGGGCCAGCTGCTTTTCTCTGATTATTTCAGGGTCCTGGGTCTGAGCGACCCAGGATCCCTGAGCAGTTGTGGACTTGTTATATTATATGTATTTTTGGTGTTGCTGCCCCTCTTCTCCATGTTTGTAGATATGAGTGTGTGTGTGTGTGTGTGTGTGTGTATGGGTGCAGGTGTGTCTGAACTCTTGTTTAAAGGCGCCTTCAGGGCTGGTGGGTGTGGCCCTGCTAGGGGACTGCCTGATTACTTTTTTCAAGTAACGAGTAAAGTAACCGTTACCGTTACTTTCCCGTAGGAACGCTGTGTTATTGCGTTACTAAAAGCGTGATTTTTTTTGCAAGAATGTCTCATGACAGTGACGTAAGCGAGTGCGACGTTCGTGGCAACAGCTGTGTGCAGATCAACAATGGATCATATATCGAGTGCGGGAGAGAGTATGAGCGTGCAGCGTTTACTTTGAGTTTGATTCCATAAAAAGTGACAAAAACATTAGCGTCCGTTGTGCGTGGGAAGAAAACTTCTTTTTACAGCGAAAAAAACCCTAAACAAGCTCCGAGTGTGCAATGACGTAATGGGAAATTTACAGAGAAACTCGCGGATTGTTCAACTGACCGCTGCGGCACACCTGCACCAGAGCAACAGGACCGCTAGTCTTTGATTTTATTTATTTTCTGCTGTGTTTTACTTGCATCTATTTGAAAGACTGAGTGTAAACACAAAAAATATTTTATTTTATGTGCTGGAATGTGCAGAAAATAGGTTTAAATGTTAAACTAATTTCTTCAAGTCAGAGAATGTTGCATATAATTGCATTTTTACTTGATGCATAAAGTTAAAAGATTAAAACTGATAAAACAAGTTTAAAAGACTTTTCCATTTGATTACATTTTGTATGATGTATTATGCAGAAAAAGTAGAATTGGGCTGACAGATCTATCGCTTTATCACCTACTCAGGTTGTAAATCGTGTTTTTAAAAAGTAACTAAGTAATTAATTACTTTTGAAAATAAGTAATCAGTAAAGTAACGGGATTACTTTTTGGGGGAAGTAATCAGTAATTACTGATTACTTTTTTCAAGTAACTTGACCAGCACTGCTGGCCACACCCAAAGCCACACACCTGCTGCTGATCAGGGCTCATCGGGGGAGGTACTTAGGAGAGTCTTGGAGTTCCCACCGACGCGGGATCATTGAGTTAGACTTCCAAGTCAGTGTGTTAGTCCAGGAAATACTGATCGTGTTTGCCCGCAGGGGTCAGTGTCTAACGGCTGCTTCCATTGTTTTCCCCCAGGAGGAGCGTGGAAAGGAAGGACAGCACGCACAGGGTGTGCAGAGTCACGACAGCGGGGAGACACACACGGGAGTCTTGGGGAACACGGGGGTTAATTGTGTGTGTGTGAAAAGGTGTTGATAGTTCTGATGGTGGGCTTTGCCCTTTTCCTGAGTGGTGTGTATATGCATATAATGTTATGCATATACATATACTGAACAACATATACTGTTGTTCCAGTGTTTATAGAGCAGCTACCAGAGAATTCAACATTAATTAATCAATGGTACGGAAGTGGAGGAAGCAAGAGAACAGTTTTGTTTCATTTAATGCACTTTATAATCCGGTGCGCCGTATGTATGAAAACAGACCCGTTTGTGGACAGTGCGCCTTATAATCCCGTGTGCCTTATGGTCCGAAAAATATGGTACTTAAGTGCAAGCTTCTTTTTTAAAAATTTGGTGTTACTGTCTTTTCAGATGTGGCAAGAGACTGAAAACATGCTGCTGTTTGCACATATTTAATGATCGGCTCTGCACAGGAGCTGAAGCCTGATGCTCTTACAGTATAATACTAAAGTACTAATACTACAGTACAGTAATGGTAGTTAGTCAGTGACTGAGCAGCCCGGTGCTTTTCTCTTGATTTCTTTAATCAGGCTAAAGTCATTCACCTGCACGGATGAGCTAAACTGACTTTACAAAACAAGTTTCCCCGACAGCCGAGTGCTCTAGTGATGGGATTTCCGGCTCTTTTTACGGTGTGTTCACACCGAACGCAATAGACGCGAACGAAAACGCGCCAGACGCCCCTAATTTGACGGGAGCACATTCGCACCTCGACGCGTGTCCAACACAAATCAATCGCGCGTGAACCGTAAATGTGGGAGGAAGTCGTGCCAGATGGTATCTTTGCAAGATGGCAGCTGTCGAGCTAGCATTTGAAGAGAGAGTCTCCCTTCTCTATTTACTGTGGAGAGCAGAGCAGTGGCATTAAGGACGTCCTCGCCGTACCTGGGTCCATCAGGTCCTCCAGAGGCGTGAGCAGTTTGGTGAGTTTCACCATTTGCTCCAGGAGCTGCGCCTGGACAACCGCGGCTTTCAGTGGTACCACCATCTTTCCCTTACGCAGTTTGAGGACCTGCTGTCCCGCGTTGGTCCACGCATCGCCCGCCTAGACACCAACTACAGGCGCTCAATCCCACCTGCAGAGCGCCTGTCAATCTGCATGCGGTTAGTAAAAGTGTTTAATACTGTAGTCCTTTATTGATACCTGTGCTAATATATGCTAAACTATCGTTTATACACTGCTAACATGGATGTGGTATGCTAACAGTGAATCCTGTCGGTGTTTACTGATAGCAAACTGTGGTATGGAGACGACTGTTTATAATATTTCTAGTGATACTCAAAAGGTCTCATCAAGTCCCGATATAATTTGATTTATGCTGTTATCAGTGTGGCTGTGGTGTCATATAAATGTAGGCTCTCGGTGTTTGCTGATATCAAACTGTGGGTTAATCTTTGTAGTGATACTCACTCCTTTTTTTTTTATTTAGACCTGGTTTAATTCTGGTATAGTTGAATATTTGTATATAATCCCCGCAGCTGTCAGACTCTATAACAGGGGTTACCAGCCTTTCTTAAAACTGAGAGCCAGATAAAATTGTGAACAGTTTGGTTCATCTTTAGTTATATGGTTCTATCTAGCATATTCTATCTTGATATGCTATGTCTTATCACGGGTTAATTTTTCAAAAATATTAACAATGATTTAAGCAAGGAAAGGGCTACATGTCAACATTCAACTCTTTATTTCTATTAATGTCTTACTTCATTCCTACCTGATTGACATGTCTAGGAATTATGAGTGATTGGCACACTGTAGTGGTAAAAGTTGCTACCAATCAAATTATGATATGTTAAAGTTAAGACAAAACACGTTGTCAAGTTGTGTGCCAACATTTGCTGTGTAGTAGAACTGAGACATTAGTCATTATAAAAATTTGAAATAATATTAAGATTCTCAAACAGAAAAACATAAAACACAAATATATAAAATGTAACTATTTACAGAGAGACAGGAATAAAAAGGACCCAGCTGCCCTCCAGAACAGGAACAAGGCTGAGGAGGAAATACTCCATTGGAGACTGGTGTGGCCTCTTCAGGTACACCAGGATGGCCAGCTCCACCGCCGATGGACCGTCCCGGGACCCGTCCCTCATCTGCGTCAGAGCTGTCCTCCTCTGTGGGCGGATAGAAATGAGAAGGCTGCTACAAGATTTTAATTTCAACATTGAAAAAAACCCAGGATATAATCAGATTGGTTGTAGATATTTAGTAAAGGTGATCATAAGGGAATCCCACCGAGTAAAAAGCTATCAGTGCTTGCTGTACATGTGATGCTACAATTGCATACCTGTGGGTGCAGCAGCAGGAGCTCAAGGACTGGGGAGCCAGGAGAAGCAACAGGGGATGCTCTGTTGCAGAATCTGTTGGTTCTATCAAGACAATATTAAATGTTAACAGGTTGAATACAGTAATCATAGAGAAAGTATATACAGTGGTTCCTCATTTATTGGAGCAGGGGTTCTCAGAATAACTAGCCCCTCGCCACGCACTTTATACACTTTTTTTCCCACACACATGAACATTAGTCACAGTTCTCACAAGTTGATTCTCAAAGTGCAAACCTTTGTAGATTGCAAAACGTAAAAGTAATATGTCGCGTTTTGTCTTCATCTGCCTGCCATTTTCGCGCGAAAAAAAAGGTCATAGTTATGGGTGTTTTTGTGCTGTTTTTCTATTGGACGTGATGGTTATCAAAACCAAACATGATAAATTTGGCAAGCGCAGGAGACGCAGCACGGAGGAGATTTGTCAATCAGCCTGCAGAATGCAATGCCGTACGGTGCAATAAAAAAATCAGCGAAAAAGCGAGGCAGTGACGGATGAACAGCGGGACCACTGTGTACTGTTTATTAATGTAGCCCGGATGGGAATTTGGGAGTAGATACTGTTACGGATTCAAATATTGGAGATGGATACAAGAGGAAAACCAAAAATAACCACACTGGTCCGGCCGGGTCAAGTCAAACGATGATTTAATGAACACACGCGTGGGAGATGGACACCATACAGCAGACAGCATCAGATCTCAAAATGGTGGAGCCTTGATCAAACTCTTATAGCCTCTAGTGGCCCCCACCTAATCATAAAAGCCTAAACATTCACATTCTTTCTCACACACAGCGCCTAAGCTACGACCTTGGCTCCCTGTTTATCTGCTCCTGCTGAGATGAGGCAGTATGCTCTGTTCTCTTCTAACCAGACAAATAAGGCGATGACTTTCTGCAAACAGTATTTCTTATAACTCAGCAGTATAATGCATCATAAAACAATATCATTCATTCACAATAAATCAGCAGTCTAATGTAATGCAAATCAGTTTACCAAATGTAATAGTTATCACCTTCTTCTAATTCAGGAGCATAATGCAAACTAAAACTACATAATAATTCACAATCTTTAATTAGGGGTCTAACATGGCATAAAATAATAATATAATCTGACAATTCTCATAATTCCCATGGACTTAAACGCCACAGTAATATAAGGTTCACTGTTCAGAGTTAATTTTATGTGATGTAACTGTACCCTGAATGTAATTTGCCCTGTAATATGTCACAAGATAAATACAGGTAATTAGAGCAATGAAACTGTTATGTTAATCATAAAGTATTATTTTATGGTATGTAACTCTGAAGAGAGTTAAAATATTGTTCAGAGTTCTAGTTTTCTGGAGGCCCGTGAAGGTAGCATAGAACGGGACCTGTGTATCTGTTGCAATGGAGGAGGAGAAGAGAACGGCATGGAGAGATGCACAAGGTTAGCTGAACCAAAGTAAGAGACTCAGCTAGTTTTACTGAGGTTAACTAGAACAAAAGAGTGTATGACTAGAAAGTTAACCGTGTGAGAGCTTCGCAACAGAGTGTGGGTGAAGTGACTTTTTGTTTTAACGGTCGCACCATCGTGAAAAATTGTGTTTCCAGCTACGACCGCCGAGGCTAAAGGCTAGCCCGGACTGCTTGGCTGCGCCACAGAGGCAGCCGCGATGGACTGTCGGAGAGCTGGACAGTGACTGGCTAACGCGCTGTAGCAGAGACAGCATTGTGTCCGCAGGGAGAGCGGAGAGTGGATTTAGTTTGGGACTGGTGAACGGCAACCTACTGAGCAACTGAACTGTAAGTTGGACTTTTGTGCTCTTACTGGGGAGAAGAGGATTTTTCTCCATTGTCCGCCATGAGCAGCAAACAGGCCTGCAACACGTGTGAATGTGAGTGTGTGTGGGGCCCATGTGTGAATATTGTGTATCTAGTGGATTTATATAGCATATTTTCGAGTGTATATTAGTGAGTCACTTACCAAGAGGTGATAACATAAGTTGTGTTGTTTAACATAATTTCAAAGGGAATTATTTCATTTACACAGCATGTTTCATTTGTTTATGGAGCTGGATATCATTTGAGTTGAGTTAAGAAAAGGGTGTGTTGTACATTACTTTTCCGGCCCTTACATTCAGTAAACGTTTGGTTTGTGTTAAAGAGTTGTCTGGGGTTGATTCTTTTACTACTGGTTAAGTCTAACTTGCAGGCAAAGGTTTACTGATAGTTTCCCTGATTCCTGTCTATACCAGAACCATTTGTGGTATCTAGGCTGTAACGAACCTAACACCCCGCCTAGGGGTCCAAACTGAGGTAAGTGGATTTAGACTCCATATCACGGGTGGGGTGTTACATTAATAAACAAAATATATTCCTATAAGACAACATGCATAAAAGCAGAACGGTATTTGTGCATTAGTGGGAAAATAGCAGTGGCTTGCTAACTTTTGTGCGGCTTCCCCGGGTCAGTCAAAGATTTCAAAAGAGAAATGAATGAACTTACCAGGTTGCCCGATCTCTTCACATATCTTCCTCCAAGCTCAGTCCTTTATATTCCTGTCTCGGTAAAGAAAGCAGCTGGTGTCGTACAGCTCTGGGTTGTTTGCTACGGCGTTGATTATCCTTTCCTCCATATTGAATGAAGGGCTTTGGCTGGATCTGCCCCTTTAGAGCCAGGTCACCAGGCCCGTGATTGGTTGTCGCGGAGCGAATTGATGCTGGAGATCAGATTTTTCCAACTTGAGCAGTTGATGCGATACACGCGTATACACAAAATGCAACACAAAAACTGACGCGCGTGGTTTTAATCGCGAGTCAAACTCGCCAGACGCGGTAGCCAGAAGGACAGCTAGCACGCTGGATTGAGGAGCTGCAGGCTTATGATTTTGAGGGTGTACACAGACCTGGGGCCCAGCACAGAAATGCAGATGCACTTTCTCACAGACCCTGTGCCCATGATGGATGCCACTACTGTGAGAGGAAGGAAGCTCAGGAGGAGGACCAATTGGTGCCCGATGTAAAGTGTGCTGTGACGGGGGTAAAGGAACGACCATCCAGTCAGAGGCTAGTTGCTGTGGGTGCAACAGAGTGGAGGATTCAACAGGAGGAGGATGCTGACATCAAACCAGTGCTTGGGTGGATTGAGCAACAGCAACAACCCCAATGGGAAGAAATCGCCATGCTGTCACAGGGCACAAAGGGACTCTGGTCCATGTTTAATACCTTGCGGCGGTACAATGGAGTGCTGCAAAGGGGCTGGAAGGAACCAGCTACAGGTGAAATGAGGTGGCAGTTGGTGGTCCCGCGGGCCTTGCAAGAGATGGTGCTTCGCGCAGTGCATGGATCCCCAGGGTCTGGCCACTTTGGCGTCACCAATCCTCACAGCTATGGACTATTTCACAAAGTGGCCAGAGGCATACAGTTTACTTGACCAAGAGGCCGAGACGATTGTGGATGCTTTGGTGGAGGGGATGTTCAGCAGATTTGGAGTGCCTGAAGTAATCCACACGGACCAGGGCAGTTATTTGAGTCCCGTGTGTTTGCGGCCATGTGCGAGAAACTAGGCTCCCATAAGACCCCTACAACACCCCTCTACCCACAGAGTGTGAACTCGTTGAGAGATTTAAATGCAAACACTGGCAGAGCAACTGGCGCTAGTGACGGCTAAACATCAACCTGAGTGGGACCCTCATGTTCCCCTGGTCCTCATGGCATATCGTTCGGCAGTCCAAGACTCCACTTCGTGCTCCTCTGCCCTCTTGATGTTGGCCAGGGAGATCCGGACTCCAACGGAGTCCAACGGATGATGATGGGATGCCCCTCCGATGCTGATGGGGATCAACCAGGTCGTGACGATGCGAGGAAGCTCCAGGATTGCATGGAGTCTGCTCATAACTTTGTTAGGAGGAAACTGATAAGTGCGGCGGTGCGGCAGAAGAGGAACTACGACGTCCATTCCACAGGCCGACATTTTGACGTCGGGGAACTGGTCTGGGTGTGCAACCCCGAGAGGAAAAAAAGGCAGATGCCCTTTATCTGTCCTCGTGGGCGAGGGACTTTGAGGGGTCAGGGTAGTGTAACGCACTGGGTTACAAGTTAGTTGACTACTTCCTCCAAACCATCAACGTGTCTTTTGGACCCCATTCCTACAAAACTGCTCAAAGAAGTCCTGCTATTATCTCTAATAATCGGCTATGTACCACAGGCCTTCAAGCTGGCTGTAGTTAAACCTTTACTCAAAAAGCCATCTCTAGACCCAGCTGGCTTAGCTAATTATAGGCCAATCTCCAACCTTCCTTTCATATCAAAAATCATTGAAAGAGTAGTTGTCAAAAAGCTAACAGATCATCTGCAGAGGAATGGCTTATTTGTAGAGTTTCAGTCAGGTTTCAGAGCTCATCACAGCACAGAAACAGCTTTAGTTAAAGTTACAAATAATCTTCTTATGGCCTCTGACAGTGGACAGTGGATAACACTGTCCACTGCTTGTCCTGCTAGACCTTAGTGTAGCATTCGATACTGTTGACCATAATATTCTATTAGTGCGATTAGTGCACGCTGTAGGAAGTACAGGGACTGCGCTGCAGTGGTTTGTATCATATTTATATAATAGACTCCAATTTGTGCATGTAAATGGAGAGTCCTCTTCACACACTAAGGTCAATTATCGTGTTCCACAGGGTTCAGTGCTAGGACCGATTCTGTTTACATTATTCATCCTTCCCTTAGGCAGTATCATTAGAAGACATAGTATACATTTTCATTGCTATGCAGATGACACCCGACTCTATCTGTCCATGAAGCCAGATAACACACACCAATTAGTTAAACTGCAGGAATGTCTTAAAGACATAAAGACCTGGATGGCTGCTAACTTTCTGCTTCTTAATTCAGATAAAACTGAGGTTATTGTACTTGGCCCTGAAAATCTTAGAAATATGGTATCTAACCAGATTCTTACTGTGGATGGCATTACCTTGGCCTCCAGTAACACTGTGAAGAACCTTGGAGTCATTTCTTTACCAAGACATGTCCTTCAATGCACATATTAAACAAATATGTAAGACTGCTTTCTTCCAATTGCGCAACAGCTCTAAAATTAGAAATATCTTGTCTCAGAGTGAGAGCTGAAAAACTAGTTCATGCATTTATTACTTCCAGGCTGGACAACTGTAATTCATTATTCATTATTCATTATCATTCATTATTATCAGGATGTCCTAAAATCTCCCTGAAAAGCCTTCAGTTAATCCAAAATGCTGCAGCAAGAGTACTGACAGGGACTACAAAGAGAGAGCATATTTCTCCAGTACTGGCTTCCCTTCATTGGCTTCCTGTTAAATCCAGAATTGAATTCAAAATCCTGCTCCTCACATACAAGGTCTTAAATAATCAGGCCCCATCTTATCTTAATGACCTTATAGGACCATATCACCCTATTAGAGCACTTCGCTCTCGCAATGCAGGCTTACTTGTTGTTCCTAGAGTATTTACAAGTAGAATGGGAGGGAGAGCCTTCAGTTTTCAGGCCCCTCTTCTGTGGAACCAGCTTCCAGTTTGGATTCGGGGGACAGACACTATCTCTACTTCTAAGATTAGGTTTAAAACTTTTCTTTTTGCTAAAGCATATAGTTAGGGCTGGACCAGGTGACCCTGAATCCTCCCTTAGTTATGCTGCAATAGACGTAGGCTGCCGGGGGATTCCCATGATGCATTGAGTTTTTCCTTTCCAGTCACCTTTCTCACTCACTATGTGTTAATAGACCTCTCTGCATTGAATCATATATGTTATTAATCTCTGTCTCTCTTCCACAGCATGTCTTTTATCCTGTCTTCCTTCTCTCACCCCAACCAGTCGCAGCAGATGGCCGCCCCTCCCTGAGCCTGGTTCTGCCGGAGGTTTCTTCCTGTTAAAAGGGAGGTTTTCCTTCCCACTGTCGCCAAAGTGCTTGCTCATAGGGTGTCATATGTTGGGTTTTTTTCTGTATCTATTATTGTACGATCTACTGTGCAATATAAAGCGCCTTGAGGCAACTGTTTTGTGATTTGGCGGTATATAAATAATATTGAATTGAATTGAATATTTCTCTCCGTGAATCACTACCTTATCGTGGTGGAGGGGTTTGTGTGTCCCAGGGATCCCAGGGGCTATGTTGTCTGGGGGCTTTTCCCCCTGGTAGGGTCTCCCATGGCAAATTGGTCCTGGGTGAGGGACCAGACATAGAGCGATTCAGAAGACCCTTATGAAGAGAACATCAAGGGAACAGTTTACCCTGCCCGGGGAGGGTGCCCGAGGGCGAGCGTCTGGTGGCTGGGCCTTAGTCAATGGGGCCCGGCCGGGCACAGCCCGAAGAAGAGACATGGGCCCATCCTCCCGCAGGCCCACCACTCGCAGGAGGCGCCATAGGGGTCGGGTGCATTGTGTGCCGGCCAGGAGCAGAGGCCCTGGCGGACTGACCCCCAGCTGCCAAGACTGGAAATACGGACATGGAATGTCACCTCTCTGGTGGGGAAGGAGCCTGAGTTAGTGTGTGAGGTTGAGAGGTACCGGCTAGATATAATCGGGCTCACCTCTACGCATGGCTTGGGCTCTGGAACCAGTCTCCTGGAGAGGGGCTGGACTCTGTCTCAGGGGGGTGCTGGAAGGTGCTCCACCTGGAGACTCTGTTGTCCTGCTGGGAGACTTCAATGCTCACGTGGGTAATGACAGCGAGACCTGGAAGGGCGTGATTGGGAGGAATGGCCTCCCTGATCTGAACCTGTGCGGTGCTTTGTTATTGGACTTCTGTGCAAATCACAGTCTGGCCATAATGAACACCTTGTTCGAACATGAGAGTGTCCATAAGTGCACGTGGCACCAGGACACTCTAGGCCGTAGGTTGATGATTGATTTTGTAATCGTATCACCAGACCTGCGACCATATGTTCTGGACACCCGGGTATCAGGATGTCCTAAAATCTCCCTGAAAAGCCTTCAGTTAATCCAAAATGCTGCAGCAAGAGTACTGACAGGGACTACAAAGAGAGAGCATATTTCTCCAGTACTTCAACAGCATTCCGAGGGAGACTGGGGACATTGAGTCCGAATGGACCATGTTCAGTGTCTCCATTGCCGAAGCTGCTGCATTGAGCTGCGGCCGCAAGGTGGTTGGTGCCTGCCGTGGTGGTAATCCCCGAACCAAATGGTGGACACCAGAGGTGAAGGGAGCCACCAGGCTGAAGAAGGAGTCCTATCGGGTTTGGTTAGCCTGTGGGACTCCGGAGGCAGCCGACAGGTATCGACAGGCCAAGCGGAATGCGGCTCAGGCAGTGGCTGAAACAAAAACTCGGGTGTGGGAGGAGTTCGGAGAGGCCATGGAAAAAGACTTTCGGACTGCCTCGAAGAGATTCTGGCAAACCGTCAGGCGTCTCAGGAGGGGAAAGCGGTGATCTACCTGCACTATGTATAGTGCTGGCGGAGCTCTGCTGACGTCGACTGAGAAAATTGTCAGGCGGTGGAAGGAATACTTCGAGGACCTCCTTAATCCCACTGACACGTCTTCCGAGGAGGAAGCAGAGTCTGGGGACTAGGGGAATGACCTGCCAATTTCCGGGGGCGAGGTCACTGAGGCAGTTAAACAACTCCTTGGTGGCAGAGCCCCTGGTGTTGATGAGGTCCGCCCCGAGTTTCTGAAGGCTCTGGACGTTGTAGGGCTGTCCTGGTTGACACGCCTCTGCAATGTTGCGTGGAGATCAGGGGCAGTACCCGTGGACTGGCAGACCAGGGTGGTGGTCCCCATCTTTAACAAGGGGGACCGGAGGGTGTGTTCCAATTACAGGGGGATCACACTCCTCAGCCTCCCTGGGAAAGTCTATGCCAGGGTGCTGGAAAGGAGAGTTCGTCCGCTAGTCGAACCTCGGATTCAGGAGGAACAATGTGGTTTTCGTCATGGTCGCGGAACACTGGACCAGCTCTTTATCCTCTCGAGGATACTTGAGGGTGCATGGGAGTTTGCCCAACCAGTCTACATGTGTTTTGTGGACTTGGAGAAGGCATTCGACTGTGTCCCTCGGGGTGTCCTGTGGGAGGTGTTGCGGGAGTATGGGGTGTCTGGCCTATTGCTACGGGCCATTCGATCCCTATACAACCGTTGCAAGAGCTTGGTTCGCATTGCCGGCAATAAGTCGGACTCGTTCCCGGTGGGTGATGGGCTCCGCCGGGGCTGCCCTTTGTCACCAGTTCTGTTCATAATTTTTATGGACAGGATTTCTAGGCGCAGCCAAGTGGCGGAGGGCTTTCGCTTTGGTGGCCTCAGAATCTCATCTCTGATTTTTGCTGATGATGTGGTTCTGTTGTCTTCATCGGGTGAGGGCCTCCAGCTCGCACTGGAACGGTTCGCAGCCGAGTGTGAAGCAGTGGGAATGAGGATCAGCACCTCCAAATCTGAGGCCATGGTTCTCAGCCGAAAAAGGGTGGAGTGCCCACTCCGGGTCAGGGATGAGTTCCTGCCCCAAGTGGAGGAGTTCAAGTATCTTGGGGTCTTGTTCGCGAGTGATGGGAGAAGGGAGCCGGAGATCGACAGACGGATTGGGGCTGCAGCTGCAGTAATGCGGACGCTGCACCGGTCTGTTGTGGTGAAGAGGGAGCTGAGTGTAAAAGTGAAGCTCTCAATTTACAGGTCAATCTACGTCCCTACCCTCACCTATGGCCACGAGCTGTGGGTAGTGACCGAAAGCACGAGATCGCGGATACAAGTGGCAGAAATGAGCTTCCTCCAAAGGGTGGCTGGCCTCTCCCTTAGAGATAGGGTGAGAAGTTCCGCCATCTGGGAGGGGCTCAGAGTAGAGCTGCTGCTGCTCCACATCGAAAGGAGCCAGCTGAGGTGGTTCGGGCATCTGACAAGGTTGCCCACTGGGCGCCTTCTGGGTGGGGTGTTCCGGGCATGTCCCACCGGGAGGAGGCCCCGGGGCAGACCCAGGACACGCTGGAGAGATTATATCTCTCAGCTGGCCTGGGAACGCCTTGGTGTTCCCCCGGATAAGCTGGAGGAGGTGGCTGGGGAGAGGGAGGTCTGGGCCTCTCTGCTTAAGCTGCTGCCCCCGCGACCCGGCCTCGGATAAAGCGGATGAAGATGGATGGATGGATGGATGAATTGAATATTGTGTTACTAGTGTTTTGTGTTCAGAATTGCCACTCACTTATGACATAGTTGGACCACACCGGCAGTGTCAAGAGATGTATTCTAAAACACTTCTTCAGCAGAGAATCAGAGATGAGAAACACACAGGTTTTCTTGCTAGCAAGGGCAGTCACCAGAGCGCTCGCACAAGAGTGAGGGATCAGAGACTCGCAGCTCTGAGACTGCCCTGGTCTTTATTAATACATCAGTGGGTGTTTGTTCCTTACACTGGAATGTGGATGTGTATACCTTGGAATGTGGATGTGTGTGTGTGTGTGTGTGTAGGTGTGGAGTCAGAGTGTGACCCCATAACAGACTTCCCTAAATCTGCTGGTATGGAAGTCCAACAGTTCATCTAAGCACTTAGACTAAAACTTGACATAGCTACGTTTATCCTACCATAAAACAATAAGACAAGGGACGACCTCTCCCATACTCCCAGAGTGTGGGTGTGAATGCCAGAGCACTTTGGAATGCACACAAAATCTTTGCAGACTATTAAGGATCACACATCCTATCACTACCATATGCAAACTTATATAATTAAAAGATTATACTGACTACTAAGTACAATTTTCTATTGACAGGCAGCATGGAGATTTACTGAGTGTCCTTGAATGTGTAGTAGTCTAGAGGCCGGTTGGTCTGTCAATCAGATCAGCTACCAATGACAGAGAGTCTGGAGGAGAGCATGTGTGTGGTTGGCTGAGAATGTTTGGGGGGCGGGTGTTAGAGAATGTTGGGTGTGTGCGGAAAAAAGCAGAGAGAGTTGAGGGTTTGTTTTGATTCTGGAGAGTGCGTTTTTCCCTGTTGTTTTGGCATTGGCTACGGCCCACAGTAGCCTGTGTTACTATTCTTAATAAACACCGGTAACCGGAACACCGATCGTCTCTGTCTTCTGTCGGAGGGACGCTACAATATTTATGGCTTAATCTTAGAGAATTCAACATCCCCATGTTGTGCAAACAGGTTTTGCACCTGTTTTGATCAAGTCATTCACAAAATGAAAAACTATACTCTGTTTTGAGCAAGAACACCATTCAAATGCATTTAATAGTAAAAATTGCCTCCTCAGGGCGAAATACGGCATTTTTGTACAACTTCATAAAGATAGTTGTTACTATTGAAAAAACACTCAGACAAGCATATTTATGGCCGAATCTTATAGATTCAGCATCCCCAGTTCCTACTGTTTGTTCTTTAGCATATCAAGACTATCTCTCCACACCGTTACATATTCCATATGTATGGGGTATGACCCCCCTTGGTCGTGGCATGTTGATACTTCTTTAAAACACTCCGGCTCACCCGGCCACGCCCCACGGCTCACGCATAAAACAGCTGTGCAGATGCGACACCAGTGATCATTTGATCTCCACTTGTGTGTGTGAGTGCTTTGCCTTGAGAGTGCTGTATGTATGTGCATCCGTCAGGAGCGTGTTTCAGCATCCTCCGTGGGCGCTGCCTCTCCCCTGGTATTCCCTGGTATCCCCCGGTATTTCCCTGGTATGCCCTGGTATCCCTTAGCTTGGTTCCCCTTAGCTGGCCCTTAGCTTTCCCCTTGGTTGGTCTCCCTTCCCCGGCTTATCGCCTTGAAAAATAGGCTTATGCGCCAGTCGGACCACGCTTGTGGCTGCCGGCTAGCAAGTAGCTCGGCTATGGTGAACAAACACAGCGGCTTCAGCTGAGCTGCGATGTATGTGAACACAGAGGGGATATGGCTTCAACATTCCAAGCGTTCACTGTTGGCCTGCTTAACACTGGGGAATGAACAGTGGAAAGGGGAATTAAGCTACGATTTGTGCTGGCTAAACGTTAGCCGGCCTGCGAGTAGCATTCTAGCCGGTTAGCCTGTCTGGGGTGTTGCCCACAGCTCGCAGGATAACGCAGCCAGCAGGGCTCCACTCGTAGCTCCACTACATTGGGGAAATGTGTCAGAGTTCCAAGCACACGCTTTCACCTGTCAGAACTGTGACACAGAAGCTAATAAAGAGTGAAAGGGGAATTCAGGTTGCGGCTAATGCCGGTTTCCTGTTAGCACTTCCTGGTTAGCGTGTGGCCCTGCAGCTCCTGGCTGTGTTCTCCTTGCGTATTTCCCACATTCGCTGGTTTACATGCCAGCCGGACCTTGCTGTGTCTGATTCTTCAGCCGGCAAGTGAGTGTTCTCCAGCCTGCAGCGCTGTGCACGAGTGTCTCGTTCTCGAAGTTCACTCTTGCTGCTCCCCTGTCTGCGGACAGCGCTAGCGACCACTCAGCCCTGGCGCAGACCTTCGGGTTAAGTCCCCGCTTGGCCTTCAGTGGGCTAGACCGCCAGCCCCCCTGTCTGCGGACGGCTGGGCGGCTCCGTGGCTGTGTGGATGGACCCTTCAGGTCACATCCCTGCCTTGGCCCTTCATCTTTGCAATTGTACTGCTGCTGCGGGCTGTGTTCCCCCTGGCATATTGCCTGAACGCAGGCATACACGCCAGTCGGACCTCGCTGTGTCTGATACGTCAGCCAGCCAGTAGCGTCCCTGGCTTGGCCCTCTGATTCAGCAGCTTCACTGCAGCTGCCAGCTGTGTTCCCCTGCCGTATTGCCTGTGGTTTGCTGGCCTATATGCCAGATCGTGGCTCAAGAGTTGGCAGTTTGTCTTGTAATCGGAAGGTTGCTGGTTCGAGCCCCAGCTCTGACAGTCTCGGTCGTTGTGTCCTTGGGCAAGACACTTCACCCGTTGCCTACTGGTGGTGGTCAGAAGGCCTGGTGGTGCCAGTGTCCAGCAGCCTCGCCTCTGTCAGTGCATCCCATCACCAGTGTGTGAATTCGCTTTGGGGTCCATAGGGACTAAATAAAAGCGCTATACAAATACAGGCCATTTACCATTTATCTGACCTCGAGTGTCTTGTTTCCAAGTTCACTCTTAAGGCGGACAAGCATGTGGTAACGGTGCTGGGGGTGGACCTTCAGGTCATCGCCTTGCTCAGCACCTCCACTCCAGCAGGCTAGTCTGCCACTCCCTCCCTGTCTGTCGACAGCACGGGGCGGCTTCTGCTTAGAGGATGGACAGGTCAGATCCCTAGCTTGACCTGCAGTTGCTGGTTGTGTCCCACTGGCGTGTTGCCCACTTCGCCAGCTTACATGCTAGTTGGACCTCTCTGTGGCGAGTGAGAGTCCTCCAGCCTGTAGCGCCAACTCTCTGTCTGGCATTGCCCGCATGTCGTAGGCCTATGCGACCAGCGGGATGCTACTTGGCAGCTTGGGGTGCTGCGCTCCCTGGCGATCTGTCTTGCGGTTTCCGGGCTAACCTTGAGTGGCCGATCACTTGCGGTCCTGCGTCCTGCATGACCGGTTCGGGTCAGTCTGGCGTCTGCAGACTGCTGCCTCCACCCCCTGGCTCAGCCTTCGCGTCTGCGAAGCCCTGAACAGGGTGGTGTGTCTATTGGTGCGTTGTCATTGTCTCCAGGCACCTTTACTCTTGGCTGTTCGGTTGCACTGTCTCCTCGCGGGGTGTCTTACAGAGTTACCCTGTACACATGGAATATGTAACAGTGTGGAGAGATAGCTAGAGAATGTACGGTTATGGTGTAACCTTGGTTCTCTTAGTGAGAGACTATCTCTCCACTGTCAGGCCACTCGGAGACGCGTTCTGATCAAACGTCTGCACAGCTGTTTTATACATGAGCTGTGGGGCGTGGCTGAGCTTGACCTGCAGTTGCTGGTTGTGTCCCACTGGCGTGTTGCCCACTTCGCCAGCTTACATGCTAGTTGGACCTCTCTGTGGCGAGTGAGAGTCCTCCAGCCTGTAGCGCCAACTCTCTGTCTGGCATTGCCCGCATGTCGTAGGCCTATGCGACCAGCGGGATGCTACTTGGCAGCTTGGGGTGCTGCGCTCCCTGGCGATCTGTCTTGCGGTTTCCGGGCTAACCTTGAGTGGCCGATCACTTGCGGTCCTGCGTCCTGCATGACCGGTTCGGGTCAGTCTGGCGTCTGCAGACTGCTGCCTCCACCCCCTGGCTCAGCCTTCGCGTCTGCGAAGCCCTGAACAGGGTGGTGTGTCTATTGGTGCGTTGTCATTGTCTCCAGGCACCTTTACTCTTGGCTGTTCGGTTGCACTGTCTCCTCGCGGGGTGTCTTACAGAGTTACCCTGTACACATGGAATATGTAACAGTGTGGAGAGATAGCTAGAGAATGTACGGTTATGGTGTAACCTTGGTTCTCTTAGTGAGAGACTATCTCTCCACTGTCAGGCCACTCGGAGACGCGTTCTGATCAAACGTCTGCACAGCTGTTTTATACATGAGCTGTGGGGCGTGGCTGAGCGAGTCGGGGTGTCTTAAAGAAGTATCCACATGCCACGACCAAGGGGATTCATACCCTATACATATGGAATATGTAACGGTGTGGAGAGATAGTTTCTCACTAAGAGAACCAAGGTTACACCGTAACCACAACGATAAAGATAGCTGTAACTATTCAAAGAAGACTCAGGCAAGCATATTTATGGCTTAATCTTACAGAATTCAACATCCTCATGTTGTGCAAGCAGGTTTTGCAGCTGTTTGAGCTAAGATTTTCAAGTTATTCACAAAAATGAAAAACTATACTCTGTTTTGAGCAAAAGCGCCATTCAAATGCATGTAAGCATCGCCATGTCTTTGGGCAAAATAAAGCATTTTTGTTCAACTCCATAGATAGCTGTAACTATTGAAAGAAGACTCAGACAAGGATATTTATGGCTGAATCTTATAGAATTCAATATCTCCATGTTGTCCAAACAGGTTTTGTAGCTGTTTAATTGAAGATTTTCAAGTTATGCACAAAATGAAAACCTAAACTTGGTTTTGGGCAAGAACTCCATTCAAATGTATGTAACAGTAAGAATTGCGTTGTCTGGCGAAATAAAACGTTTTTGTACAACTTCATAAGGATAGCTGTAAACAGCTGCAAAACCTGTTTTCCCATAATGGATATGTTGAATTGTATAAGATTCAGCCATAAATACTGTTGTCTGTGTCTTCTTTTTACACTTACAGCTATCTTTATGAAGTTGTACCAAAACACTTTATTTCACCAAGACATTGCGCAGTAGGTTATAAGTTTTCTTTCTCGCCTAAAGAAACAAGCTTCTTTATTTTGTGAATAATTTAGACATAAGACTTTATGTCAAACAGCTGCAAATACCGGTTGCAAACAACAGGTATACTGAATTCTATAGTATTCATGCAGAAATATGGTTGTCTGTATCTTCTTTTAATAATTACAGCTATCTTTATGAAGTTGTACTAAAACACCTTATTTTACCAACACAATATGTTTCTCAGCTTTACGTGCACTCGCAGTGGGTTATAAGTTATCTTTCTCACCTAAAGAAAAACGTTTCTTTATTTTGTGAATAATTTGAAGGCGAGGCGGTCTGTCCGCAGTGTAAAATATGAGAGCTTCTTTTTCAACAGTAGAGTACTTTTGTTCTGTGGCAAACAATGTGCGGAAAGCAAACGCCACAGGTTTTTCTGTGCTATCAGGTTGCACTTGAGCAAGTACAGCACCTTGTGTGTTGTGATCTCTACACACAAGGCAGGATCAAACAGTGCCAGTGGAGCATTATTTAACAGAGTTTTTTTCACTTCTTCACAGCTGGCTTGTGCATCTGAACTTCACAATATGTTCTTTTACTGTAGACAATAAGGTCATCCGGGTAGTTTTGGACACCTGGGAGGTCTTTAAAGATTTCAGCCATCATTTTCCGAAAAGGTGAGGGGGCAGAGATCAGTCCATAATCTGCAGAATCTGAAGAGTCCATCATGTTTAATGAATGCTGTCAAATCTCTGCTATCTTCATGCGGAGGCAGCAGATAGTGTGCATTTGCAAGATCAATTGTAGAAAAAATCCTTGCACCTTGTAAGCTGGCAAACAATTCATCTACATGTGGTAAAGGGTAGCAATCAGTAATCACAGGTTTGTTTGGTTCACGGAGGTCCGCACACAGCCTTATTCCGCCAGTTTTCCCAACTGTCACAACAATTGGGAATACCCATAGTGATGCATCAATTTGTTCAATGATACCAGCTTTGAGTAAACGATTCAGTTATGCCAAAACTGAAGCCCTCACAGCAAATGGGAGCACTAGACAGCAAGGCTAGCTGACAGGAAATGCCAGACACCAACACCAGCCAGCGAGGATAATCGCCTGGCTCCACCAAGCTCAACCACCAACCAACGAAGCTCACAGGCAGGCCGAGCCGGGCTCCACCTACAGGCAGCGAGGCTAACTGCCAGGACAGGCTGGGTTTCGGCAAGCCACAGAGTTGATCCGGGCTTCGCAACTAACCTAATAATAATAATAATAATAATAATAATAATAACTAGAAAGCGAAAATTTCAGAAAAAATTTTAAGTGTGCCTATGCCGCTGCTAATCAGTGTAGTTTGGCATTCATACAGCTACAGAGAGCAAAACTCAGCAGAGCAGCCATTCTCCAGGCTCCCCTCCCTGAGCCTGGTTCTGCCGGAGGTTTCTTCCTGTTAAAAGGGAGTTTTTCCTTCCCACTGTCGCCAAAGTGCTTGCTCATAGGGGGTCATATGATTGTTGGGCTTTTCTCTGTATCTATGAAGCGCCTTGAGGCGACATTTGTTGTGATTTGGCGCTATATAAATAAAATTGAATTGAATTGAAATTGAATTGAATCCACCATGAACTATGGTAAAAACAAACACCGGGCGCGCCTCACAGATGACAGCTTACAGTTTTGTGTAAAGATGAGGGGGCTTCGTACAGCCCCGATTTGCAGATGCTGTGCGCAGAGGTTCATGAGCAGAAGTCCCTTTGTAGTATTACTTTATTGACCACTTTTCACACATGGTTGCTGTACCCACACAGCCGGCTGTAGCTTTTCATCTCACAGCCCAACACACACCAAAAAAAACCAGCCGAGAGAGCACAGACTTTACGCCTGAGAGGCGTGATTGCAGATGCCGCTCAGGTGGGTCCACCTCCCCTGCAGCGGCACTGCAGACCATGTCCCGCCACACACATCAAACATGTAAAATAAATATTTATGCACTTTTGCATTCACTTTTTGTTATTTTTACACAGTGTTCTGAATGATTAACAATTGTCTACAGCCAATCTTATGTATTGTTATACAAACTTTGGTTGTAAGATTCAGATAACTATTTAATAATAGCTAAATATTTTATATGAGAGTAAGAAAAAAAAAGTATATCTTTGTGCCCCCCTTTCCCTGTTAATGCCTTACCTGGCCCCCTGGCAAAAGCTTTGCTAGATCCGCCCCTGCACAGTTACCAGCTGTCAGCTACACAGAAAAAGGAGCTTGGTGTTATTTGTCTCTCAGAAACAGTTAATAACTTCCCTTCAACTCATTCATGTCACCTAAAAGGTAAACCTGTTTCTCCATCACCAGTTCAGCTCTGATGATTCAGTAAGGACATCTCCTGGTTTGGACCAGCCCTTTTTTCAGCTGTGTCTCCAGCAAACATCAGCTGATACTAGAAATTAAAATCAAAAGAATTCTAACAACAGCTGATCAAGCTTAAACGTGCTGCTGTTGTTTAGCGCAATAAACAAACAAGAGACAAAAGCCGATCATTGATCAATTTCATGATTGAAGTTGCAACAGGCAAGAGAATGACAGGGGAGGCTGTCATAAAGTTCAACATCAGTAACTTAGCGCACACAGCTGTATAGAAACTCCGTTGTGCTAGCTAGCACGCAGTACGAGTTATTGTAATTGATTGTAAAAAGTCAGCACAACGAAAATAAACTACACCTAAACTCGGTTTATATCTGACCCAGTTCTTAACTTCTTACCTGAAATTTAGTTCACCTCACGCTCCCGACTGGCAGCCGCCTGCTTCTCCTGCCTTCGGTTTCCCTGATCCATGATTGAGCTCTGCGTTAGCCACCACCGGTCGATCGGCGGCCGCCTCGCCGCCTCGTATGTCTCTTTCCCCGCATGCCTCTTTCCCCACATGCCCTTTCTGTCATACACCGGTGGCTAGCTGCCTTCTGTTGTAGCTCCGCGTTAGCCACCACCAAACTGTTATTTTTTCCACATCGACTAGCATCTGGACAACCACCTTTCACTGTTTATACCGTTACTAAAAGAGCGATTATGATTTTGGATCAAGGTAGCTAGCTAGCCTTTTCGCTAGCTATCTAGCTTACTAGCAGCGCTAGCTAGCTAGCCGGCTAGCAGCAACATCGTGAGAAAACTGTTGCTAATATGGGATTTCTGGATTAAACGAGCAGATATTTGAAGTTTACACACCTACATTCTCGCCTGAAAATATCTTAAAAGTTTATTTTGTGACCTAGAAACGAATAAGAGGAATATAAAAACGAGGTGGCCGCCGCCATTGTTTCACTCGGTAGAGGCGTGCTATGAATTGTAGGATATGGAGTGTTCCACCCAGTGTTGCCAACTCCTCAGTAAGGAAAATCGCTATTGGTTGTCCTAAAAGTCGCTAGAAGTCGCTAAATGACGTCATCACCTAATTTGCATAATTGGTCATGCTAATGTAATTGTAACCTACGCTGCTGGAGAGAGAAATAACATCATGGACGAGACATAAAGTGAGCAAAAAACGTCCTAAATGCATTTAGAATTTATTTAGAACTACAAATTAAATTTCTTTTAGCAATTATTGTTTTTTGTAATGTCTTTCACGTCTTTTTTTAGCGTCTTTTTTTAGAAAAAAAGTCGCTAGTGGGTCTGAAAACTCGCTAAATATAGCGACAAAGTCGCTAAGTTGGCAACACTGGTTCCACCAAGCATACACCCTTACGGTTACCGTAACTATTCAATGGTTCGCGCAACCGTAAAACTTCCAATGGTTTCTGAAAGCAGCGACGCTGTGCGCGCCGTTGATATTCTCGTCATTACGGTAATCCAAATACAGGTACACAGGCCGTACCACTCCCGACATACCACTAGAGAGAGCCAACACACCACAAATGAAGTTTGAAATCTGTTTCTATGGGGCCAAAAGTTGAATCTTTCTCATGGGCCTAGAAATGGGCCAAAATTTGCACTAAAATCTAAATATTTAAAAAACTATAAAAGTCATAAACACCAAAAGTCATAGCACACCATTCCAGATCCAGCCGCACAAAATTATATAACTTACTGTATGTGTACCTTTTCCCTCTTGGCATAGGCACACTTAATAATAATAATAATGGATTGCATTTATATAGCGCTTGAAAGACCCTCAAAGCACTTTACAATTCCACTATTCATTCACTCTCACACACTGGTGGGGAAAGTTACAGTTGTAGCCACAGCTGCCCTGGGGTAGACTGAAAGAAGCGAGGCTGCCATCGGCCCCTCTGACCAACACCAGTAAGTGAAGTGTCCTGTCCACACAACAACTAAGACAGACAGAGCTCGGGTTCAAACTGGTAACCTACCGGTTACAAGATGAGCTTCCCAACCCACTGAGCCACGGTTGCCCCCACCCTGCAACTAATGGGGCTTAACCCCAACAAGACGCTGCCTAAGAGGAGCAGCATCAATGAGGAGGAGCAATTTAAAAGGATAAGAAAGTATTCGGCCCCCTTGAACTTTTCCACATTTTGTCACATTACAGCCACAAACATGAATCTATTTTATTGGAATTCCACGCGAAAGACCAATACAAAGTAGTGTACACGTGAGAAGTGGAACGAAAATCATATATGATTCCAAACATTTTTTACAAATAAATAAGTGAAAAGTGGGGTGTGCGTAATTATTCAGCCCCCTGAGACAATACTTTGTAGAACCACCTTTTGTTGCAATTACAGCTGCCAGTCTTTTAGGGTATGTCTCTACCAGCTTTGCACATCTAGCGACTGAAATTCTTGCCCATTCTTCTTTGCAAAACAGCTCCAGCTCAGTCAGATTAGATGGACAGCATTTGTGAACAGCAGTTTTCAGATCTTGCCACAGATTCTCGATTGGATTTAGATCTGGACTTTGACTGGGCCATTCTAACACATGGATATGTTTTGTTTTAAACCATTCTATTGTTGCCCTGGCTTTATGTTTAGGGTTGTTGTCCTGCTGGAAGGTGAATCTCCGCCCCAGTCTCAAGTCTTTTGCAGACTCCAAGAGGTTTTCTTCCAAGATTGCCCTGTATTTGGCTCCATCCATCTTCCCATCAACGCTGACCAGCTTCCCTGTCCCTGCTGAAGAGAAGCACCCCCAGCTCGGCCTGTGAGTTTAGGTGGACGGCCTTGTCTTGGTAGGTTTAACTGCTTGCTTTTATGTTGCTTTTATTATTCTACCATGTACAGCCTCCTTGAGTGTTCTGAAAGGTGCTTTCAAATAAAATGTATTATTATTAATATTATTATTGTTTACAGTCAAAGGAGCTTGCAAAGAAAAGCGTCTGGACTTTTCTTTGCAAGCTCCTGGACTTTAAAGAAGAAAAGTGTCTGGACTTTAAAGAAGTCCAGACGCTTTTCTTTGCAAGCTCCTTTGACTACGATGACCTGGATGACTGAGAACCTTCACAGACATTATTGTTTACAGTTGTGCCATACTCCTTCCATTTCTGAATGATCGCTTGAACAGTGCTCTTTGGGATGTTCAAGGCTTGGCAAATCTTTTTGTAGCCTAAGCCTGCTTTAAATTTCTCAATAACTTTATCCCTGACCTGTCTGGTGTCTAAATCCAATCGAGAATCTGTGGCAAGATCTGAAAACTGCTGTTCACAAACGCTGTCCATCTAATCTGACTGAGCTGGAGCTGTTTTGCAAAGAAGAATGGGCAAGAATTTCAGTCGCTAGATGTGCAAAGCTGGTAGAGACATACCCTAAAAGACTGGCAGCTGTAATTGCAGCAAAAGGTGGTTCTACAAAGTATTGACTCAGGGGGCTGAATAATTACGCACACCCCACTTTTCACTTATTTATTTGTAAAAAATGTTTGGAATCATACAGGCACGTGCAGGGGGGGGGTGCTCAAGCCGATGGGTGCCAAAAGTGCCCTTTTGTTGAGGCAACTTTTTAAAAAAATTATTTATTTATTTTTTTATGTGTGTGGGCGTACGGAGTCCTGTCTGTGCCCCTCAACAATAATATATACTATTAATCACAGTTTTGCTAAATAAAAGGATCTGGCTTGCATTAGTCACATGATCACATTTAACCAGTGATCGCTCTTGACGACAGAACGTGCTGGTTACGAGCCGGGAACGAGCTCACAAAGAGCACGCACATTTTTTGCAGTCCGGAGCTGTAGGAGAAACACAAGTTAACTCAGAGACACAGACTTACTATATTTCTTCCATACAGACTGATGCGACAAAACCAGTAAGTAGGTGTACAGTGTAAACTGTAGTCTATAGCACCCAGGAGTATTGGCTTATTACGTACACGTTGGTAAGCTGTCTTGTGGCAACTGACGAACTGAAACAAATGAGCGTGCTGTGTGTGCAACAGCGTGACAAACATTACCTGTCCTTTTATTAACTGCACATGTAGTGCTGGTCATAGCTGCTAGCTCACTGGGTAAGGCCGTCATGGGTCTGTAGCTCTGTCCACCGTTTTAGGGAACATATTTAGTTTTAAAGTAAGTTACCGGGCTTTTCCTGCCTTTCTGGAGGGCTTATATTTCACTAAAAAAACAATCTCATATGCATGTCCACATAATTATGCATTATTATAATATTTTAAAAAACACACGCTGTATTTTAAAGAACATACATTAAAAAGCAGATTATATTAGATTTAAAAATAAATAAGACAAAATTTGGATTTTACAGCAGTAAAATTATTGTATCTCTACAGTTTAAAAATGTAATAAGCTTTGCCCCTGCACAGAGTGGATAGTGAAACAAATGGAATCATCATAATGACATTATTTCATATTTATTACTTCCCCCTCCTCATTGCTTTATTGTTGTAGCTCTAGTAATAAATAATAATGTAAGGATTCTGGATCAGCACCGTGATGCCCATAGTATATACAGTATTCTGAAGAAGGTCTAAAATGTCACTTCGTGTGCGTCCATGTGTTTGTTTTATGTATATGAATTTTTTAAAATTATTACTCATGATATAACATTGTCCAGACATGCCTGGTAAGGACATGAGGAGGAAACAGTAGGAGCTGTGTGAGGCTACTAAAGGCAGTGCTATAACATTTTTCTGTCATCATTTTATTATAGATTAAGTGCAAGAGTTGTTAGGTGTGGATAATTAGATTATAGTTTATTGCAATAGCAAGTTGTGCCTTGTTCTCAGATAGACAGCAAGTGGAGAGTGATATATGAAATGATGGGATGGAAGAAAAAAGAGAAGCAAGGAGTGATTCACAGGCAGAGCCTAATTTATTTCTCACAGTTTTTGTTGCCTTATGGTTCCAAGTGCTGTCACCAATCTTTGCATTTTGTTATTATCTCATGATACTTGTTTAATCAGCTACCATCTCTCCTATGGACTTTTTAATGTCTACAGTCTCAGATCAACACAGCCCTGCCCTCCAGCACTATCAGCAGCAGGAGCAGCAGAAACCCCTCAACAGCAACATTGTACCCATCAGGTAAAACATAGGCTACGTTTGCTTTGCCTTGTCGCCACCTCACAACAGTGATATAGTATGATGCTATCCCATATTAGATTCTTGATGAATGTGTGTTGTTGTTATTCAGCCTGGTTCAATGTGCCCCTTTTTAACTTTGAGCACCCGTCCGTTTAAACATCTCTGTACGGCCCTGAAATCATGTATGATTTTCGTTCCATTTCTCACGTGTACACCACTTTGTATTGGTCTTTCACGTGGAATTCCAATAAAATTGATTCATGTTTGTGGCTGTAATGTGACAAAATGTGGAAAAGTTCAAGGGGGCCGAATACTTTTGCAAGCCACTGTATGTAGATTCTTCTGAGTCACTTGGGAAGTTTTGTAAGCAAAATTGGCTATTGCAACACACCCCATGAGCAGCCACAAAAAATGAAAATACAAAGTCTTAAAACAATAAATAACATGTTGGTAAAGATTGGTGAGCTTTTCTCTGGGAAAGCACACTTTGGAGATGTAGTCACTAAAAGAAATACACATATTTTTTCTTTATTAAAAGATCAACAAAACAATCAGTCCCTTTTCACTAGTTGTGTGCAAACACTGGGGTGGCTTCTCTCCTGAGGTAGAGCAGGGGTTGCACACTTGGATTAAAATGAATTGAAGCCAGTGTGGCTTTGTGAGTTTGCCTTTACTGTATCTGCTTGCCTGCAAATAGACATAGCACAACGTTACACACTTTTGCAGTCTCACACAACCCTCATAGGCGCACTGCCTTATGGTTAGTGGCTGGGCTTCTTTACTCCTGCTAGAGCTGCTCATTTTAGGGGATACTCCCTCTTGTTCAATTCAATTCAATTCAATTCAATTTTATTTATATAGCGCCAAATCACAACAAATGTCGCCTCAAGGCGCTTCATAGATACAGAGAAAAGCCCAACAATCATATGACCCCCTATGAGCAAGCACTTTGGCGACAGTGGGAAGGAAAAACTCCCTTTTAACAGGAAGAAACCTCCGGCAGAACCAGGCTCAGGGAGGGGCGGCCATCTGCTGCGACCGGTTGGGGTGAGAGAAGGAAGACAGGATAAAGACATGCTGTGGAAGAGAGACAGAGATTAATAACAGATACGATTCAATACAGAGAGGTCTGTTAACACATAGTGAGTGAGAAAGGTGACTGGAAAGGAAAAACTCAATGCATCATGGGAATCCCCCGGCAGCCTACATCTATTGCAGCATAACTAAGGGAGGATTCAGGGTCACCTGGTCCAGCCCTAACTATATGCTTTAGCAAAAAGGAAAGTTTTAAGCCTAATCTTAAAAGTAGAGATAGTGTCTGTCTCCCGAATCCAAACTGGAAGCTGGTTCCACAGAAGAGGGGCCTGAAAACTGAAGGCTCTCCCTCCCATTCTACTTTTAAATACTCTAGGAACAACAAGTAGGCCTGCAGAGCGAGAGCGAAGTGCTCTAATAGGGTGATATGGTACTACAAGGTCATTAAGATAAGATGGGGCCTGATTATTTAAGACCTTGTATGTGAGGAGCAGGATTTTGAATTCAATTCTGGATTTAACAGGAAGCCAATGAAGGGAAGCCAAAACAGGAGAAATCTGCTCTCTCTTTCTAGTCCCTGTCAGTACTCTTGCTGCAGCATTTTGGATTAACTGAAGGCTTTTCAGTGAGTTTTTTGGACATCCTGATAATAATGAATTGCAGTAGTCCAGCCTGGAAGTAATAAATGCATGAACTAGTTTTTCAGCGTCACTCTGAGACAGGATATTTCTAATTTTAGAGATGTTGCGCAAATGGAAGAACGCAGTCTTACATATTTGTTTAATATGTGCGTTGAAGGACAAATCCTGGTCAAAAATGACTCCAAGGTTCCTCACAGTGTTACTGGAGGCCAAGGTAATGCCATCCAGAGTAAGAATCTGGTTAGATACCATATTTCTAAGCTTTTCAGCGCCGAGTACAATGACCTCAGTTTTATCTGAGTTAAGAAGCAGAAAGTTAGTGGCCATCCAAGTCTTTATGTCTTTAAGACATTCCTGCAGTTTAACTAATTGGTGTGTGTTATCTGGCTTCATGGACAGATAGAGCTGGGTGTCATCTGCATAGCAGTGAAAATGTATGCTATGTCTTCTAATGATGCTGCCTAGGGGAAGCATGTATAATGTAAACAGAATTGGTCCTAGCACTGAACCCTGTGGAACTCCATAATTAACCTCAGTGTGTGAAGAGGACTCTCCATTTACATGCACAAATTGGAGTCTATTAGATAGATATGATACAAACCACTGCAGTGCAATACCTGTAATACCTACAGCATGTTCTAATCGCTCTAATAGGATATTATGGTCAACAGTATCGAATGCTGCACTAAGGTCAAGAAGGACAAGCACAGAGATGAGTCCACTGTCAGAGGCCATAAGAAGATCATTTGTAACCTTCACTAAAGCTGTTTCTGTGCTGTGATGAACTCTGAAACCTGACTGAAACTCTTCAAATAAACCATTCCTCTGCAGATGATCTGTTAGCTGTTTGACAACTACTCTTTCAAGGATTTTTGATATGAAAGGAAGGTTGGAGATTGGCCTATAATTAGCTAAGACTGCTGGGTCTAGAGATGGCTTTTTGAGTAAAGGTTTAACTGCAGCCACCTTGAAGGCCTGTGGTACATAGCCGATCTTGTGGTGTAACGGAGGAATACCCTTCCTGCACTATGCCATTTTTGGAGACTGGGGCACACATTATTTACAACAATCAAAGAAAATACATATTTGAACAATCAGAACATTTAACTAACTATAATATTGTAACTAAAGATAATGGGGGGGGGGGTCCTGTTTTGTCCACAGTGTCTTTCTTGTCCTTACACTCTCCCCTCAAAAAGTTAATGGCGTCCCGACATTCTACCAATATCAGTCCTTATGTGGCAACTATACGTTGCTTGTAGGAGGCTACATCTCTTTAGGAGTCAGAGTTCAGCATCACTGCTAGCCACAGTGAAACACATGACATGTATCTCCCCTTCATGTCATATGTCGCAGCAGGTGTTATTGTGCACGATAACAGTCCACTGCTTTTTCCATCCATATCACGGGTATCTGCATCTTTACTGAGTAAGGTGCCGTCACCTGGACATAACCTCGCTACATAAAATAGTAGTAGTAATAATAGTAATTGTAGTGTCTCCTCAGCATGGTACAAAGTTGCATGGGGGTGAGGTCTGTTTTAATCTCCAACATATCACGGAGACTTAGGCCTGGGCTTATGGCTCCTGTTTTGTCCACAGTGTCTTTCTTGTCCTTACACAGGTCGTTTTGTTTCAATCCCTGGCTGCTCTAGTTTGCATGTTAAATATACTAACCCCACATTGCTTACCAATGCATCCATTGGAGTGTGGGAGTATTATACCTTATAACATTTAAATAGAAAGTTAAATAAAAATAATAATAACAATAAGCATAGAAGAAAAAAAATCTTGCACAGATAGGTGAATGAGCCATGCTGTACAAAGGGTTCAGTTAGAATAGAAAATTACTATATAAGAACCAATCAATTTTCCATGATGTTTTTCTTAAGTTATGCAGCTCTATTTTTTTTCCTATCATTTGGCAACCCCATTTCTGCTTTTGATTTTGGAAATAAAAACCACTAATCTCATTATGCAATTTTATTAAGATAATATGTGTTTTTGAAAATGTATGGTTTCAATATCTAAAGTTTAAGAGTCAAATTCTGGTTAAAAATAATAATTTAAAAATCAATTTGTCTATTGTAACAGATCGTGGACCCATGTACACATGCCCAGGCCATATTAGAAAGGACAGAACCCCGGGTATAAGACCCCGCATTCATGACCCGTGATGAGCCAGCGTATTAGAGTACTGTTGCCGCGCTGTCCCACTGTGCAAAACGAACACCCCTGTTTACCACAAATCGTCTGTTGACCTGGAATTGAAAGCATATCCTGCTCCGAAAAGTGAGGACGATAACTGTGGTTCAAAGCTGGTAGAAGGGGTAGCACGCCGTACGACCAGTCCCTTAAAATGCTCCAGTAAGCAGCCACTACTAACAATTTAGCATTTGTAAATAAGAAACGATCCTTGAGCTGAAGGGAGACGCTCTGCAGTCGTACCAAGAACAACCTCCGAGTTTTTTTGCTGTTGGCTTATTGTTTTCTTTCTCTCTTTTTTAAAGTGCTCTGCTTTTGCAGGAATACTTTAGCGTCGTGAGAACAAGACTGGAGCTATTTTTGATTCGCCTTCGCTTAAGTTTAAGTTTGTGGCGCTGCTAAGAGCACGTTCGAGTTTTGATGCTAGTGTAAACCCATTTATCTGTCTGGACCATCAAAGCGCTGAAGTGTGACAGAGTGACTATTTGGATTCCAGGAGAGCGATGAGAAGAGCGTTCGGATGCTCAGGCTCGTGGAAGATAGCTCCTCAGTTTTAGGCTCCCCTTCGTCTCTTTTTTTAAAAAAAAAAAAATCCGTGTGGGCTATTGCAGACCCGTTTGGTTGGCGAAGGTCCTTATCTGGACACATTCAGTACCAGATTTACTCCTCACCCCCTTCAACGATCAAACAAGCCGGGAGCAGACCCTCGCTGTCCCACAGTAACGGATTTCTTTTTGGACTGAGGCAGTTGAATGGATTTTCCGGTACACTGCTAAAATTGGTTAAAACGAACTGTTCGAGATTCAAATAATTTTTCGGTACCAGCTTACTCGTACTCGTAAATGCTCCACTTTGATCGTTGATAAAGGAATATATCTGTTTGGCGATATTCAAAAGCAAAGCGCTCTTGATTTTGTTTCCTGATTATTTATTGTGATATTTGAATACGCTGGTGGAGAAAATGAACGTGTATCTCGTGTGCCTTTTCCTTACTTTGGATATAGCCACCGTGGCTTTCAGTCTGTCTACGTGCAGTACGCTGGACATGGATCAATTCAAGAAAAAACGCATCGAAGCCATCCGAGGGCAGATCCTGAGTAAGCTAAAACTCGCAGCCCCCCCAGAGGACTTCCCCGAACCCGAGGAGGTGTCCCGGGACATCGTCTCTATCTATAACAGCACCCGGGACTTATTGCAAGAAAAAGCGAACGAACGGGCGGCGACTTGCGAACGGCAGCGGAGCGAGGAGGAGTACTATGCCAAAGAGGTGCATAAGATCGACATGCAGCCCTTCTACCCGTCAGAGAGTAAGTCTGTGTGCCCGCACTGATGCCATTTCAGGCCAAAAGGCACAACTTCGAATACCGCTGTTACGCGTGTTTGTGATTCTTTTGGAAAATCCTCTCCATCACGCTGTGCTGGGAGAGTGTAAGGAAAAGCAGGCAGTGCTAATATTAAAAATAAGCTACACTTTTTATATATCGGTCGCTTCTACTCTTCACGAGGCTGTGTGTTGCCTTGTAACTTTACCATTACCGTTACTCTCACTCGAATGACAGCGTCAAGTGTGAGCTTTATTGTTTGCCTGAGTAATGTGATACCAAGTCAGCTGGCCACAATACATTTGTGAGCTTGAACCTATGGCACAAAAACAAGCAAATTACTGGACTTCTTGTTCGCTTCATCATGTCGCTAATTGAACTTGATATGTTTTGCTTCCTGATGTACACATTGCACATGCAAGTTTATTTTCCTTCCTCCTTCCTTTATCTTAGGGCTAAAACTGCAATTTGAGACAAATCATTAATTAAATATATGGCCAGATTCTCTCAGGATTTCATGATAGATTAGTGATAATTGATTATTCTGTTAACTTATTAATTTGGCATTTACCATCCAGGTGGAATGTTACCCGCATTACGCTGACCACTACAGTTTATATTCAGTCACACACACGAATGATTTAGTCAAGTAGGGTAACAAAAACATACTTTGTATGTTAAACTTATTATTGACAGGATTATCAAGGTAACAACTTCCCAGGAGATTTTCCCATAAATATAAATTGTCAGTGCTAATGACTAGTTGAAAAAAAATTAACATTTATGCATTCAAGTTTAATTGTACAAATGGAGTAACACACTAGTGCTGTGGATAGCACTGTCACCTTCAGTGGTGGGATTGTTAAAACCCTTTTATGTAAGAAACAGCATCTGCTACTGTCCCCACTTGCTGGACACGAATGGCCCAAAAATCTTGTTGTGCTTGCTGCTGCGGTCTACCTGTACATAATTTCTTTACACCCATTTTATGTGTACTAGACGCACCTGTTCTGTCAATTCAATACATGCATTACTCATCCATAAAGAAGAAAGCTTTGGCACTATCCCTACTAGTGAAGAGGTGTGTTGTTTCCACAACATTGCTTTCCTCACAAGTCTAGTGGCATTCAGTCAGTCAGTCAGTGGCATTCAGTAGTGGCCTCATTGTTTGACAAACAGAAAGAGCAACTACACAGCACACTAACCATACACTCCAAACATGCCAAATGTCACAAATCTTTGGGTTCTCTGAGTTCTTGGCTAGCTTAGCATTAGCATGCTGTCTGTTCATTTTTTTGCATAAGCCGAGGTTGTGTTAGCGGCATAATGCAGTTGTTTCTGCCCTGGATGCAGTTTTCACTTTACCATGCTTATGGCCTTATGTAATAATAATAATAATAATAATAATAATAATACATTTTATTTGAAAGCGCCTTTCAGAACACTCAAAGACACTGTATACAGCAGAATAATAAAAGCAAGCAATTTACACAATCATAAGAGCATAAAATATAAAACAAATTTAAAATAGCAGAGTGGTGAGGTTATGTGGGATAAGCTATTTTGAACAAGTGAGTTTTGAGTCTAGACTTAAAAAGAGAGAAGGAAGTGATATTTCTTATGTCAGGAGGTAGGGAATTCCAGAGTCGAGGAGCAGAGACGGGGAGAAGGGAAAGAGAGAGCGAGAGAGAAGAAGAAGATCTAAGACCCCGAGATGGAATGGTGATCTGAACCAAATCAGAGAGATATGGAGGAGAGAGATGATGAATAGCCTTAAATGTATACAAAAGTATTTTAAAATTGATGCAATATTTGACTGGGAGCCAATGAGCTGTGGGACAGCGGTGATGTGATAATTAGAAGGGGTCCTGGTGATAATACGGGCAGCAGAGTTCTGGACACGTTGGAGCTTGTGCATGGATTTTTGAGTAAGACCAACAAGAAGTGAATTGCAGTAATCAATCCAAGAAGTAACACGGCTGTGAACAAGAATGGCAGTGGCATGTGGAGTAAGAAAAGGACGGAGACAATTAATGTTGCGCAATTCAAAATATGCAAACCGAGTGACATTATTAATGTGTGAATTAAAAGATAGAGTGCTGTTGAGCATGACACCCAAACTTCACAGAAGAAGAAACGGAGACCGGCGAGTTATTGATAGTAATAGAGAAACTGTTGGTTCTGGATAATGTTGATTGCCTAGAACCAAATAAAAATAGAAATTAAAAGTAATGTCCATGACTCTGCTCTAGATCACTCCACCATTTACTAGGGGTGCAACAATACTCGTATCGATATTGAACCGTTCGATACAGTGCTTTCGGTTCGGTACGCATATGTATCGAACAATACAATTTTTTTTATTTATTTTATCAACTTTTCTTCTGACAATGCTGTTTGTGTTGAGCAATGACTAGGGATGCACCAATACCACTTTTTTGGAAACGAGTACGAGTACTTGCATTTCAGTACTCGCCGATACCGAGTAATAAAAACATGATTTAAATTTACAGGTAACAGCTTTAGTCCTATAATTTAACAAAAAAACAAAACAAGGGACTGGTTTGGAATTAAGAACATTTATTTAAAATGAAAAGCATGTTGTATGCAACATATTACAGAATAAATAATTATGAAAAAAAAATTAAACAGTGACAGTGCAACTCAAGTATTGTTTTCAGTTTATTGTAAACTCTGCCGCTTTGGACAACACAAGGGGCATTAATAAACATCTTTGCTATTTAGTGCACAATATTTGAATAAACTAACAACATCCACCAACATAGAACTGTGGCAGTCAGTGCAACTGAGGTAAGTATTAACATCAAGTCTAAGATGACTCAATGGAGAGAAAAAGTGAGTGGCAGGGTTTTTTTTAAGGAAAGTAGCTTTTCTGCATTATCAGCAGTCAGACTGTTTCTGTTTTCATCTATAATGTGTGACACTGAGCTAAAAAGCCTTTCACTTTCCACACTGCTACATGGGGCTGAGAGGTATTTACTTGTCTGTTTCTCTGTTTAGAAGTCTCACAAGCACAGTCACAGCTGGGATGACATCAGAGGCTAGTGCGTCGTAGCTGCTCACTTTTTTAGTTAGTTCCTCAAAGGGGACGAGGATGGCAACAGTCGTCTCCATAAGAGCCCATTGGTGAGTGGTGAGATAGTCAGGGAGTTCATGCTCGGACACATACACGCCCAGCCCTAGTTTTTGCTCAATGAGGGACTGGAGCATGTAATACGTGCTGTTCCAGCGCGTCTATACGTCCTGCTGCAGTCTCTTTATTGGCTGGTTGAGCTGTCCCTGAATGTCCTCGAGGTGGGAGTAGGCTAAGGCGGAATGTTTAAAATGCCCAACTATTTTCCGTCCCACTGCTATAGCATCAGCTATGCTCCTCTGTGCTAATAAGCATGGGTAAATAAGCGTGGGTGAACTCTTTGTACTCGTTGTCGTGTTGGGCTTTTGGTGCTTGATTAAATTACTTGTGTTAAATGCGCTACCTTTTGAGCCTCCTCTGGACAATTTCGCTTAGCACAATTTGCAGTCTGCCTTTGTTTTCTCGTCTTCGTTCACTTTGAAATAGTTCCACACAGCTGACTTGTCTCGCCTGCCCTTCTCTCAGCGCTGAGCTGCAGCCGGGGCCTGGAGGCGGGCACTCGGGGCCTGGGGGCGGGCACTCGGCGCCTGTGATTAACCCCTTACATGCAGCTCAAACATAGACAGGTCTCAGACCGTGGTATCGGTCACCGGTATCGGGGGACTTTTAACGAGTACGAGTACTTTAGAAAATGTGGTATTGAGGCCGATACCCGATATCGGTGCATCCCTAGCAAAGACTGTATAAAAGATGGACGACGCGACACCGCCTCCTCCCATTGTGCAAAAATGAAGCCAAAATATCCCGCTTGTGGAGGCTGCCATCTTGCAAATTTGGAGCCAGAGTCTGCGCAGTAGTGACTTGAGGTGGAGCGACTGTGTAATGCTCCCGCCCACACACCCGCTGGACGTGACCGCAAACACGCCCCCCCTACACTTTTTACGTAGCCCGGCGGCTCGAGTTTTTTTGCTGGTTTACCGCGACTGACGACTCGTTTAATTAAGGTTAATACAACCATGTCACTGTTATAAAAAAAAAGACACACAGCTTATCATCTTATAGTTCTAAAATCACCCTGCTATTAATTCGTTTGCTAGATTAGCCGCTAGCATACACACTGTGTTGGAGGCTTGTTGCTAGCTAGTTAGGATGCTACACACCTGTTACTCTAATAGTCTGTATTATTGAAGGATTCAGCACTTCTTATGTTCTTTTATTAATCCATTTTTAGACAGCGATGAGCTCAGCTGCACACTCTCCCGTGGCCCAGAGTTACTGTTAATATCAAAAATGTAATGCTGTCCTTTGAGATATTAACATAAGACTGTGAGTGTAATGGATCTAAAATGGTTTAAATCTTCAGAGCCGTCTACATCCTGGTAACATGGAAACTTTAAAAACATCAGCAGAACGTTTCAGTAGTGTAGTCTAATTTGTTCATTTCATTTAATAATAGAGTCTATATCAACAGCTACATTCACCCTGGAGAGAAACTAGTGAGGGAGACCATCAGGACCAAGCTGGGTTTCCTGGGTCCAGAGGTTTGGGGAAACTTCTTCCCTTTTTTTCATGACAGCTGTCCTGTGCCAGAAGTTCTGTTGACCCACTGAGAGAGGCTTCATTTAAGAAACACCAGGAACACTGAAGCTCATCGCATTGATCAAGCAGGACTCACTCACCAGCAGCTCCCTCACAGGGAAATCTTCAGCACTCCTCCGTAAGCCTGCCCCAGGAGATGGATAAACCCAGCATTTCATCAACACTGTGATGGAGACCTTTGGTTTGTGTAATGTTATAAATACTCGGATACTCCCCAGAGGCTCCGGACTTTTACATAAAGATATCATATTCAGTCCTGTAGAAAGTTATATATTTAAAAATATATGATCCTCTCTGGTTACTCTGGTATGAATAACTCTGCAACTGCAGCTGCAGTTTTCACTACAGCACATGTGGTACTTTAACCTTTGTACTGTTTTCATCAGTTAATTTTGCAGTTAACATGTGAACATGTTGGATGATCCGTCTGCTGTCACTGGGTGGTGCTGAGGTCTGAATCTGAGGGCAGCTCCTGTAATCACTGTTGATTACAGGAGCTGCCTGTTGCTTTTACAGCAACAGGCTGCTTTTGTAATAAAAGTACAGTAACAGTAATTAGTGACTGAGTAGCCCGGGGCGTTTCTCTTGATTTCTTTAGTCAAGGTAAATTCATTCACCTGCACAGATTAGCTAAACAAGCCTCAGTGCTCATTTTAGCTAGTTAGGTCTTAGGACCGAGCTAAGGACGGTAGTTACGGATTAGCTTACAAACACGTTTAACTTACCGAAAAAGAGCAGCGGGGCCTTGGGTCCTTCTGTCGGGTAGTCCAGTTTACTGAAGAACACATCAGGCTGTCAGGTTAAAACAGTCAGTCGTGTTTTTGTAATGTAAACGATGGCCCTCCTCTCAGAGCCTACGCTCTATCCGCTATTCCCGAACAGAGATACGCAAGTTTCTCCGTGACTGCAGCTGCCAGTCAAAGCTGCTATGATGGCGTTTCACCCCAATTTAACATCACCGCGGTAGGAATTATGGGAGAGGAGACCCCTTGGACATAAATCAGCGTGATGAGAACTATTGAAAACAAAAGAAAGAATCTTTGGAAAAAAAAATTCTGAGGAGAATTAATTAATTTTAGTCTGACCCCAGTCCCATAAACCCCGTCTCCATGGAGGAGACCTATACTGCAGCCAGACATCAGGGGGGCGATAGAGACGTCTTGGCTTCATTTTTGGGGAGCTGTCGCGTCATCCATCTTTTATACAGTCATTGATGTTGAGCGCTCAGTGGATTTGCGTTCGACTACTCCGCCTAGGGTGCACTGTCGAGTGCAGATCCACTGAGCGCAGCGCAAGCTAGCAAGACAGAAGCTAAGCTCGTTGCAACATGGCAACTGCCTCAACGCTACCCGAAACTGAACCTCCCCCACCCTCATTCAGATCTGGTGTTTGGAACTATCTTGGTTTTCATGTGAAGTCTGACCCTGATGGTAAGCGCGTCATGGACAAAAGTAAAACAGTATGTCGGGTGTGCCACGCAATGCTCAATTGGTGGGAACTAGTGCGTTAGCGCAGTTAGCTGGTTAACGCGTTGACGCCGTCCAGCCCCACGCACAGGGCGATCCGCGGTACGAGATTAACGGTGACAGCACTAGTGGGAACACAACGACTATGACTGCACATTTATGCCGACATCATCCATGTCCAAACTTTTTTCACTGAGGGCCATATACATAAAAATATAGGAGGGGCTGGACCACTTAATATAAATTAGGTATATATATATATATATATAACCTTAACTTTAGTTTTAGAAAGTTAGAAAAAAGTTCTAAAGAAAATCACTTAAAAGTGGTAAAATATGTTATATTGGTGAATATAATTAAAGACAAAACTGCCTTCATTACAGCTTTCCATAAATTGATCTTTATTGATTTATTCAGAAAAAGCTTTGGCAGCAGCCTCAGATTTCTTCTTAGACAGAAGATTTACAGTACAGAGAAAAAACAATAAAGGGGAAAATGGGACGGGTACATTTCAAGTTTGTTATTTAAGTTATTAGACTTAGCAACACACCTATTAACGTTCGTTTGAAACCGTTATCAACATTAACAGACTGAACTGGACTTAATAACAGGCGTCCGTATAATTTTAGTAAATTATTCTGGTGAGTATCAGCTGCTCTGGGTATGTAAATCGGGCCATCCAGCTGCGGTGCTGATCTTCACTCGTGCCAAAAATCCGGACAAATGTCACTTGATCAAGGAACAGATCTGCATCAGATGAGATCAGCTGACTTTGCGCTGTGCGAGCGCTGTGCACAGCGGTGTGTACTCTGTGTGTTAACAAGAAAAGTGCATATAAGAAATTGGTGCATAAAAGCAGAGTAGTGACAGAATTGATGCGCACAATTGATATTTAAAGCATGTGTACCTGTACATGCATGCTTATTAACACACGGGTACTGTGGAATATTAGTGATGGGTCGTTCGCGAACGAAATGGCTCTTAGAGCCGACTCTTTGAAGTGAACGACGCGAGGCGGCTCCTTATTGGGAGCCGTGAGTTTGTTTTTTTTTCTTTCTCTCACCCTCTCTCTCGCCCTTTTTTCCGCTAAACTCCGCATGCGCGGCCTGTACTTTGCGCTGGGCAGAGGGGGGAGGGGCGTTAGTTACACTCGCAGTAGCACAGGAACAGAGCCAGAGAGAAAGAGAGCGAGGGACAACAACGTCACATTAGAAAGGTATAGTAATCATCCACTATTTTCAGTTGCAGATGATAAAGGATTCAGAAATCATGCATGCCCATATGACAGAGAATGTGCATCTTCTTTTTGTTTTAATATTTTAATTTATATTTAATTGTGTTGTGGTTTGCAGTGTTTTGTGTTGTTTCACATTAAATTTATTTAAAAGGAAAAAGCTGAAAATTTAAATAGTTAAAATTTGAAATGTGAATAGTTGTTCTTTGTATTATATGATTTAATTATTACATTTTATGTGGAGTGAATAAATAAAGTATATTTATGGTGGCCCTTAGAGAAAAAGCACGTACAAACTCAGAAGCACGTACAAACTCCAAAACACGTACAAACTCCTAAGCATGTACAAACTCCAAAACACGTAAAACTCAGAAGCACGTACAAACTCCAAAACACGTACAAACTCCTAAGCACGTACAAACTCCAAAACACGTACAAACTCCAAAACACGTACAAACTCCTAAGCACGTACAAACTCCAAAACACGTACAAACTCCAAAACACGTACAAACTCCAAAACACGTAAAAACTCAGAAGCACGTACAAACTACAAAACATGTAAAAACTCAGAAGCACGTACAAACTCAGAATCATGTACAAAAGACAACAGAAGTGCTCCAGGATGCTAGGGCGCAGTGTTGAGCTTTTGTTACCTAGTGGCTACACAAGCCAGGAAGTATCAACAACCGGATTTGGTGTGTGGCAGTAACAGGTAAATTAATTTTTTTTTTAATTATTTGAATAAATATGAGTGCTTGTCTATAAATACACAAACAATACACACATGCTTTCAATTGTGTAATTTAAGTGATCTGGGTAGCTCTGGTTTGGAAGTTCAGTTAACGCTAGAAATTTGTTTTGGAGTTTGTATGTGCTTTTTGGAGTTTGTATATGCTTTAGAGTTTGTACATGCTTTGTCTCTAGGGGCCATATATAAACATATATAAATAAACCACTTTTTTTTACATTAGTAATTCCTTTTCTGCATAATTTTATATTATTGTTAATGATTAAATAATTAAAGCAACAAAACAACCTGAAGAGCCGGCTCTTTTTAGTGAGCCAATCCTAAAGAGCCGGATCTCTAAAAAGAGCCGGAAATCCCATCACTATGGAATATATATTTTTACTCACCTAAAGTGTTTGTGCTCTTGTCCACTCCCCGCAAAAAAATAGCAGCTGTGCGGTGTCTGTGGCATCTCATGCGATGGAGTAAAAATCAAAACCACAGCTTTATCAGACAGTTGCAGTTTAATGTTGGCTGACGAGTCTTCAATGCGTCGCACAACTGGATTTCTGGACACGCTGACGTTGTTGAAGTCCTGCACTTTTTTATTTCGGTGACTTTAACGAGGCCGTGTTTTATGAGGTCTCCATCTGAAAAAGGCTTGCCATGTCTTGCCATGAGTTGGGTGACCTCATAACTGGCTATTGGAGCCTTTTCCTGGACAATTTGAGCACGAAAAAAATACTGCTGCTGACCCTGCAGGAGAGCTACCCTTTGCTTTAATTTCTGCTCTCTCCAGTGTAGGATGCATAGGCCTGATGTTTGGTTTTATAATGACGTCGTACATTATAGTCTTTCATAACTGCCACAGTTTCAGTGCAGATCAAACAGACACACGTCCCCTTGAATTCTTTGAAGAAATATTCACTCTCCCACCGTGTCTGAAATTTTCTGCACTCACTTTTCTACCTTTCGCTTCTTTGGTTCTGCCATGTTTAGTAACTTGGAGGTAAATTTCTTCTGTGATTGTCCTTTTTGGTGGAGCAACTGCCTTGATCAACAGCAGCTCCCCCTGGTGTGAAAACTAAGAAGTGCAATACACTCCAGCAAAAGTTGAAGTGCGGCCATATTCTATTCTATTTATAAAATTACTTGCGGGCCAATTAAAAATGCAGCGCGCGGGCTGGCAGGCTTCCGCCGTGGCTCGAAAAGTCTCCAAAAAAACCTTGGGGTCGTCCCCGTTTCCCATCCGGTGTATTGCCACCGATAGTGGAGGGGCCTTCGGCGGTGCAGTGGCTCCAACCAGCCGCTCCAGAACCTGGGTCTGCCGGCCCGCTTGCTCCTGCAGCTTTGCCAAGTGATCGCGCTGGGCAACCGCCTGGTCTTGGCTCATCTTTGCCATCTCCGCCAGGATTTGCGCCAGGAACTGCAAAGGCTGGGCGGGTGGCACAGCATGTGGGTCTGACATTCCCATGTAGACTGGGTTTCGGCACCACTTGTGAAACACACACACAGTTTGTTATAGCGAGATGCCATGTTTATTTCTGTTTTTTTGCTTATTGTGATAGTTCACAGTCTGGTCAGCTCCGGTCTCAGCTGTTCCAAGCTTCCCTCCACGCCTCTCCCATCTCACTAAAAAAGGGAAGAAACCGTCATCAGCTGTGTTCTCACCTGCCTCCCCAGCACCACCCCGATGAGCTCACTGCACCACTCCTACCCTGCAGCCGAGCCCGGGACCACACCTCCGCCACAGTAACCTTGCTCATCTTTCTAACTGCTTTCCTCTGTTAAGCATTTTCCAACATTCAGCAGAATGTTGAATACATTTCATGCCTATAATACAAAGCATGTGATTAACAAAAAAAAAAGTATAATTGAGCTGAAAGAAGCACTAATTTAGCCAGTGCTATATCCGCGGGCTAACTCTGATATATGCGCGAAGAGCAGTAGCACAGGTAGCAGTAGCACAGGAACAGAGCAGGAGGGAGAGAGAGAGAAAGAGAGCCAGGGACAACAACGTCACATTAGAAAGGTATAGTAATCATCCACAACTATTTTCAGTTGCAGATGATAAAGGATTCAGAAAGTTTATTCATGCAGTCCATATGACAGAGAATATGCATGTTCATTTTGTTTTCATATTATAATTTATATTTAATTGTGTTGTGGTTTGCAGTGTTTTGTGTTGTTTCACTTTAAATTTGTAAAAGGAAAAAGCTAAAAATTTAAATAGTTAAAAGTTGAAATGTGAATGGTTGATTTTTGTATTATACGATTTATTTATTACATTTTATGTGGAGTGAATAAATAAAAGTATATTTACGGTGGCCCCTACAGACAAAGCACATACAAACTTTAAATCACGTACGAACCCTGAAGCACGTACAAACCCTGAAGCACGTACAAACTCCAAAACACGTACAAACTCCAAAACACGTAAAAACACATAAAAACTCCAAAACACGTAAAAACACGTACAAACTCCGAAGCACGTACAAACTCCAAAACGAGTGCTTGTGTATAAATACACAAACAATACACATATGCTTTCATGCTTTCAATTGTGTAATTTAAGTAATCTAGTAGCTCTGCTTTGGAAGTTCAGTTCATGCTAGAAATATGTTTTGGAGTTTGTACGTGTTTTGTCTCTAGGGGCCACCGCATATATTTATATATAAACATATATAAATAAAACCACTTTTTTTACGTTATTAATTCCTTTTGTGCATAATTTTATATTATTGTTAATAATAAATTAATTAAAGCAACAAAACAACCTGAAGAGCCGGTTCGGAGCCGAAAGAGCCGGCTCTTTTTAGTGAGCCGAACTGAAAGAGCCGGTTCTCTAAAAAGAGCCAGAAATCCCATCACTATTCTGTTCATCTGGACAGTGGGAGAAACGTTTCGTCACTCATCCAAGTTCAGTCTCCGCTGACTGGGGAAACCTGCAATCTTAAGAAGTCACTTGGATAAGTGACGAAACGTTTCTCCCACTGATAACGCTACGTCCAGATGAACAAAATAAACTTTTGGGGATTTACTTACCTGGATGATTGAGCATGCATCAAGAAACATCCACTGGAGTATGAATGTGTGTGAATGTTAGTTAGGAACCACTAAAAAAAGCTTTTTGGAAGAAAGTGATTGGGTGAATGTGGCATGTTGTATTGAGCGCTTTGAGTACTCCGGGAGAGTAGAAAAGTGCTATGTAAGAATCAGTCCATTTACCATACTATATGGTAACCCCAATCTGGTTTTCCTTTTTACATCAGAAACAAGAGCTCATAAACAGAAGTTAAAGTAAATTAACATGACACTGTATATGTATTAAGATGTATTTTGCAGGACATGATAGGCTGATATAATCACTGATATCACTAATACATTTTTTCTGTGTGCCTATTTGATTTCAATGTTGTAGAGAGTAATTTACACAAAATTTCTATCTCTGAATTAGATGTACATGATTTCTACAAATGTAACCACATTGTGCTGTTGTTATTAAAAAACTTTAAGCACCTCGTCTATCATGCACACATGCACCGTTACACAAAGATGAAGAGGAAACCTTTTCTGGCTTGTTCCACTTCAGAAGCTGAAAAAGTTTCATGTCCTCATATCCTTAAAAACAAAAACTGTGTTTCATCTTATATTTTTTAATTGGTTGTCCCACAAGAGCGGTGGCAAGCCCCACAATCTAGTAAAGCAAGAGTAAACTCATAATTATCTTTTTACAACATGAAGTAATATTTTCTAAAATAATACTTTTATTCACCTAGTATCTCCTAGAGTTACTCTACTCTAGGAGATACTAGGTGAATCAATGCCAAGGTTTGCCATTATGCCATGATGTTGTGACCCAACCCCTTTTGGCTATTTTTCTTAAATACTAACCCACATGTATTTTCTAAATTATTACTATCAACTTTGTAGTTTTGCTTTCCCTACAGTATCCAATACTGACAGACCACAAAGTGAATTGTAATATTTGGTAAAACAAGCAACTTTCTACAACCTAAGTAATACAAATTGGCTAGTAGGCATAATGGAAATGTAAGAAATTACTAGCAGTGTGCTCCACATACTTTTTTGTACTACATTTTTGTTAAGTCATGGTCTAGCATGCAGGACGTGAATGCTATTGCTATTTGAACTGCTCAGCCACGGTGGCCAGCATTGCAAAACAGAAGGGAGAGAAAAGGGGAGATTGAGTGAGAGAGTTAAGAATACTACATTTTCCTCCAACAATGCATTGTTTACAGCAATGGCACCAGTCTGGTGTAAGATGATGGTTTTTCCAGAAGTGCTGGGGAAATGGGGGGAAGATGTTTGATGCTCAGGCTGAGCCTGGGCTGGGGAGCATTTCTCATACTACATGGGAGTTGGAGCTTTGTTTTTGGCTGTCTCTCAAGTATGGCCTAATGGGTGGTGTGTAATTTATTGAGCCAATATTTGTCTGCCATGCTGTGATGTGTGTGTATACTGCCTTCTAGTAACTTGTTGCTATACATTTTTAAAAAATGTGATGGAGAGCTTTACAGCACAGGGCTCGCAAAATCGCTAGCCCGACGTCCTGGAGCCCCGCCCGTCGGGTTATCATATAGCCAGACGGGCGGGGCTGAGATAGATTTTGGTCGCCCGACCGGAGATATCGCTAGCTCTGGGACGTCGGGCTAGCGATTTTGCGAGCCCTGCGAGCAAGAAATTAAAGTGTGCAGCAAAAAAAACTAAAAGGAAAAAGGGTTTGGTATTTTTTTAAAGCTTATATGGGATAAATAATCTAGACCAGGTTACTGGAATTTACTTCTGACAATAAAAATATATTATAATGTTTGATGGGATTCTTTGGACATGTGCAGGGGAGGGATAGTGGATAATAGAGGGATTACACAAAGGATGTTGAAGATGGAGCTGCCAGGCAGGAGGAAAAAGGGAAGACCACAGAGAAGATCAGAATCGTATTTATTGGCCAAGTATATGTGCAGACACATACAGGGAATTTGGTTCCGGTAGATGGTGACTCTCAAGCACAGCAATGTAAATCACACACACACACACACACACACACACACACACGTGTCTATATACACACATTACACATACATACACATACATACACAAAGCTGTGTAAACCAACTATAAATAACTAATCTAAACTTATATACATAAAATACAGAAATGAAATGAGGTGGAATGAATACTACAGAATGTACATAAGGTGCAGTCTGGCAGTGGGAGCAGTGTGACAGGTCAACTGTTAAGAAGTGAGATGGCGAGGGGAAAGAAACTGTTCCTATGTCGGGTGGTCCTGGTCTGCAGGCTTCTGTACCGTCTGCCAGAGGGCAGCAGATCAAAAAGTCTGTGTCCAGGGTGTGAGGGGTCTGTGATGATTTTTCCTGCCCGTTTCCTGGTTCTTGAGAGGTACAGATCCTGGATGGAGGGCAGGGGGGCGCCGATGATCCTTTCTGCTGCCCGTACAGTCCGCTGCAGTCTGCTCCTGTCCTATTTAGTGGCTGCTCCATACCAGACTGTGATGGAGGAGCACAGGACAGACTCAATGACCACAGTGTAGAACTGGATCAGCAGCTCCTGTGGAAGATTGTACTTCCCCAGTTGTCTCAGGAAGTACATCCTCTGCTGGGTCTTTTTGAGGATGGAGTTGGTGTTGGTCTCCCACTTCAGGTCCTGGGAGATGGTGGTACCCAGGAACTTGAAGGTCTTCACAGTCGACACAGGGCTGTCTGATATGGTGAGGGGGAGCAGAGTTGAGGGATGTCTCCTGAAGTCCACTGTCATCTCTACAGTTTTAAGAGTGTTCAGCTCTAGATTGTGCTGACTGCACCAGAGTACCAGCCGCTCAACTTCCTGCCGGTATACAGACTCATCACCATCCTGAATGAGGCCAATGACGGTGGTGTCATCTGCAAACTTTAGGAGTTTAACAGCTGAGTTCTTGGAGGCGCAGTCATTAGTGTAGAGGGAGAACAGTAGTGGTGAGAGGACACATTCTTGAGGGGCACCAATACTGAGGGACCGAGTTTCAGAGGTGATCTCCCCCAGCCTCACTTGTTGCTTTCTGTCTGTCAGGAAGCTGGTGATCCACTGACAGGTAGCTGGTGACACGCTGAGCTGGGAGAGTTTGGAGGAGAGAAGTTTGGGCACAATGGTGTTAAAAGCCGAACTAAAGTCCACAAACAGGACCCTGGCATAAGTTCCCGGGCGGTCGAGGTGTTGCAGGATGTAATGCAGCCCCATGTTCACTGCATCATCCACCGACCTGTTTGCCCGGTAGGCAAACTGCAGAGGGTCCAGCTATTGGCCTGTAATGTCGGATAACTGGATATAGTGAAGGAGGAGATGTGCAAGGTTTGTATGATAGATGAGGATGCTGGGATAGGGTGAGATGAATGGTAAATGGACCGATTCTTACATAGCACTTTTCTACCCTCCCGGAATACTCAAAGCGCTTTACACAACATGCCTCATTCACCCATTCGCACAAGCACTTTTTTCTATGGTCTGTGTAAGTGCTTTTTCTAACATTCACACATACTTCGATGGATGCATCGGAGAGCAACTTGGGGTTAGTATCTTGCCCAAGGACATTTGAAAAGCTTCTGTATTACCCTTTTTTTTGCCTGATTTAGATTAATTTGGCAAAAAAAAGGTACTGAATCATAAAATGATTACAAATATAATACATTACATTATAGAAACATGGACATAGAAAAATGTCTGTGCATTTTGGGTTGCTGTAGCTCAGGGGGTTAGTGGTTAGATCCCTGGATCCCCCTAGACTGCATGCCCAAGTATCTTTGGGCAAGATTAACCCCATGTTGCTGTCTGATGCGTCTATCAAAGTATGGATGTGTGCGACTGGTAGTTGGTAAGCACTTAACAGCATAGAAGACAGTGCTTGAGTGAATGGAGGAATGTAGCATGTTGTATAGAGTGCTTGGATTAAGCCATTTAAGCACTTTTGTGCTGCAGTGTTACTCAGCTCTCTGTCACTTCCCTTCTCCTTTCCTTCCTCAAAACCCCATTTCTGTAGAGATTATGTCTGTTCCCAGACAATCCAAAAAAACCAAACAAACCAAACAAACAAAAAAAAAAACAACCCAGAAAAATTTTAGCAAAAGAAATCAAAGAAATTACAATGCAGTATCCTCAATTGAACCAAAGAGGATTGGATGTGGATTATTAAACATTAGGCCTCTCTCCTCTAGGTCCCTGTTAGCATCTGATTTAATAATTGATCAACATGTTGATTTATTCTGCCTTTTGGAAACTTATTTATTACTATTATTAGTAGACTCAGTGGGCTTCTCTCAAAATTTAAAATAGCTGACTCACCACTATAATCACACTCTGGATCTCCTTCTGACACATGATATAGAAACGGAGTATTTAACAGTATTCCCTGAAAACCACCTTTTGTTTGATTATTTCTTAATGACATTTAAATTTATAGTAATGTATTATACAGCAGTGGGGAGTAAATTTCATCCATTAGTGTGTCTATTACTGTAGACTCCATTGACGACTCAAAGAAGTCCTACCATTAATTAATACTTCATTCTGATCAGTAAACCCTTAATTAAATGGTAAATGGACTGACTCTTATATAGCGCTGTTCTACTGTTCCGGAATGCTCAAGCACTGTATACAACATGCCACATTCACACAATCAACACTTTCTCTATACATAGTGCTTTAACTACATTCATACTCCGTTACATACAGCACCTGGTATTCCCAGGCGGTCTCCCATTCAAGTACTAACCAAGTCCAGCCCTGCTTAGCTTCTGAGATCAGACGAGATCGGGCACGCTCAGGGTGATATGGCCGTAGCCATTAATTAAAAAGCCATCAGTTGACCCAGCTGTGTTATCTAACTGTAGGCCAATCTGACACAGAGGAACGCACATGGGAACAAGGCAGACTGGGGAGTCAACGGGAGAAGACACAAAGATGAAAACAGAAACAATTAAGGGAGACAAGACGACACAGACTGAGAGAGACATGACGGTCTGGGGAGAACATGGCAGACAGGGGAGACATGAAATGAAGCATGAGGGATATGTGAAAACAGAAAAGGGAGACGAAACACAAAGACATGACTAGGACACATGGAATGAGAAAGTGAGAGACATGGAAGGGGGAGAGAGGAACACACAGATGACATGAGAGACACACGTGACACAGGGGAGAGAGCAAGACACAGGGGGAACCTAACAGAGAAGAAACTAAACTGGGAAGACAAGGAAACTCAGCAACACAGAAAGAATAAATTCAAGACAAACTAGTGAACCTTAAATCATCATCATAATACAAAACAATCAAGAAAACACAAGAAACTAAAGTGGCTGGAGTTTAGGAGATTGGTGGTTCAATTCCGATTCCTGAATGCTCCAATCTGTGTTAAAATGTTATTTTCTGTTATATCGCAAGAGTACTGTTGCCCTCGGGGAGTTGTTGTTTTTCTGTACGCAGTGTAAGATGGCGTAAAGAATAAAGCGCTTGGAGTGAGACTACAACCACCAAAGCTTAATGAAGCCAGGCCATACGAGTGCTGGAAGAATTAAGTTAATATTTGGAGACGAGTTACGGAGCTGGATAAAAAGAAGCAGGCACTCACGGTGGCACTGGGGCTCAAGGGGAGAGCCCGAGAAACGGCCATGGAGATACCCGCGGAAGATTTGAACAAAGATGACGGTATGGAAACACTACTTGCAAAACTGGACGCGGTGTTTCAGAGAGAAGAAAAAAGACAGCGCGTATGAAGCTTACTTGTGTTTTGACTCCATTGCAAAGGATCACAGTGTGTCCATGGTAGACTACATTATAGAGTTTGAACAATGTTATAACCGGATGAAAAAGTACAACCTGACGCTGTGTTAGCTTGTAAGCTTCTAGATACAGCTTGTCTTGATGAGAAAAGTTGACAGCTTGCACTGCTGCACAGACTTAACATTTGCGTCTATGAGGTCTGCACTGAAACTGATTTTTGGAGGGAAAGTAGCCGGAGTTTTCAGCAGAATTCAACTGAACCAAGATGCAGTTTTCCTTACGGAGCAAAAGGGTCCTAAACACAAATGAAACAACGGTACTTCGTGGCAGAGTGGACAGCGACAACCACTACAAGGTACCAACCCACTTGACAAGTTTGGCAAGCGAACAAGATGTGCTATTTGTCAGAGTACTTCCCACTGGGCTAAAGACTGTCCTCATTGGAATGGTGACCAAGTAAATCTAACTGAAGATGGAAAAGTGGAGGAGTGTAACATTACCTTGTACACTAAAGCCTCAATGACAGTCTCTGAAATCTTCCTGACTGAAGTACTGGGGTCAGCCATTATTGATACTGTATGTACGGTCAGAAGTGGCTAGATAGTTACGGATGATCTGATATCGTTGTGTTGGTGTTGTTCCCACATCATCATAATAAATGTTGTTCCAGGTTCAACATTGCAAGTGACCAATCACATTGTTGTGACTAGAGATGGCACGATACCACTTTTTTAATGTCCGATACCGATATCATAAATTTGGATCTCTGCCGATACCGATATGAATCCGATATAGTGTGTTTTTTAATCAATAAAACGTTTTTTTAATATCTTGCTGCATTTTGTATAAGTTTATACTCAAGTTTAAATAAACAACAACACTATTCTGTTATACCTGTATGTAAAAAAACAAAAACAAAAACAAAAAAACACACTGCACCCAAAATATGTCATAGTTCAGCAACACTGATCAATCTAATAAAGTTAAACCTACTCCATCCTCCCTATTCTGGTATTTTAAAGAGTACTTAGCAGAAATATTAAGCAACCTAACTAATAGGGTTGCAAACTCCCAACAAAAGAAAATAGGGAACCCCCGACCCTGATGCTTAATCGATGTAATCAACTTTAATTTGATGCAGGGTGAAAAAAAATGCACAGAAATAAATTATTTTTCAAGAATAATTAAATAGATTCAACATCTTTCTTCAACAGAATTGCAGAATTCACAGATGGTACTTTCCCAAAGGAAAAAGCACTACAGCTTACTAGGGTATATTAGACTTAACAGTTACTATATACAGTAATGGGTTTCTATACATTTTACATCAGATTAAAACTTTGGGTGTAAGATTCAGATAATTATTAAATAATTAAAAGCTAGATATTTTAAATGAGAATAAGAAAGAAAAGTATGTCTTTGTGCCCCCTTTTCCCTGTTAATGCCCTATCGGCCCCCCTGGCTAAACTTTGCTAGATCCACCCCTGCACAGTTACCAGCCGTCAGTTACGCAGAAAAAGATCCTGGTGTAGAAAGTAATATTAAATAAATTCTAACAACAGCTTATCAAGGTTCAACGTGCTGCTGTTGTTCAGCCGCTGGTTTCCTCTTTCTGGTGCAAAGTGGGCCAAAAACAAAGAAGAGAGATGGACTCGCGACAGAAAAGCCGATCAGCTGATCATTAAGCAGTTTCACGAAGTAGCAGCAGGAGAGAGAGGCAGTCGCTCCATATATCGGTTGTTAAGCTTAACATGAGAATGCTTTACAAACATTCAGAGATGAACTTACACACTTGCTTTACTTCTCTCTGGGATAACCTCCTCGGAGATGAAATGCCGGTTTGGTAGCGAGGCTACAAATACACACAGCCGCTCTATCACCTGAGCACACTGCTCCGACGTGCTACGGTTATGAGCCGAGTTACGCCGTGTTGCAAGTTTTGTGAGGTGCTCTTTTGATATTTAATGGATCGGATTACATTTATTATTTCTCACCAATATCCGATCCAGTAATTTAGGTCAGTATCGGACCGATACCGATACGTAATATCGGATCGGTCCATCTCTAGTTGTGACGTCATACTTTTGCAAGCCAAGCGATTCATTCATTTATGAAATTCCAATGTTGCAAGGACAATATCTATAATGCTTACCATTTATTAAAGAACAGTATCCTGAAATGTAAAGAATTCAAATTGCTGGATTGGCGGACATAGGCGGTTTCTCACAAGTTAAGTAGATATTTTTTGTATGGCATTTTTTTCTGAAGTCTCAAAAGTATGACGTCACAACAATGTGATTGGTCACTTGCAATGTTGAACCTGGAACAACATTTATTATGATGATGTGGGACCAACACCAACACAACGACATCAGATTGTGCAAATAGTTACATGAGTGACCTTAGCCAAGGCCAAGTAAAGAAGTTGATGCAATCAGAAACCCCTAGCTCCAGACCAGTTCGCTTTGGGGATGGTACTGTAGTGTATTTCAGCAAAAAAGTAAAACTTTCGGCCAAAATTGGACAAAAGAAGTGTGACATTGAAAGTGAAGTAGTTCCTGTTGATATCCCACTACCACTAAGGAAAAAATGTCTCTCATACATGGTTACAGTCCTCATCAACTTGTATTTTGCCAAAACCCTAACCTTCCTTCTGTGTTGATGGATGAACCACCTGCCTTAGAGGGCACAACTGTAAGTGCAAGAGTAGCTGAACATATATCAGCATTACATGCTTCCAGGAAAGCATTTACAGAGGCAGAATGTTCAAAAAGGATCAGGAGAGCACTATGCAAGTAACTTGGGCCTATAGATGACAAATATGAGGCAGGAGATAAAGTATACTAAAAACGAGTCGACTGTACAGAGTGGAAGGGTCCAGGTGTAGTTATTGGGCAGGATGGAGCTGTTGTATTTGTATGACATGGGGTGACTCTTATAATAGTGCACCAGTCAAAGTTGAGTAAAGTGGATGCACAGAGTGGAGATAAGTACCACAGAGTACTACTGATGATGACACTGACAACAAAGACACAGTTGAAAATGATGAGACAGAAGTACCCGATGGTGGACAGAGTATTAGCGAGGAAGAAGACATCACTAGTGACAGAGAAACTAACACTACAGAAAACATGTCTGTGACACACTGTGAATGAGCCTTCTACATACACTGATCCTGTCTCCTCTGCAGATGTAAAGTTAAGGGGAGGACAGCTGATCACTTTTACTCACAGGGACAACAGTGTTCAAAATACAGCCAGAGTATTAGGTAGAGCAGGAAAAGCCAAAGGGCAATACAAAAACTGGTATAATGTGCAATATCTTGAGCCTGATGGTACTGAAGGTGAAAATAAAGCTTTAGACATGTCACTTGTTGATGGTTTTTGCACTGAACCTGAAAACAGAGATATAGATGTACTCATAACAAAAGATATCTCCTTTGATGCTGCTAAGCAGCAGGAGATTGAGAAGTAATGTTGTATTTGATGAAGTGAAAGACCTGGGTCAAATATGTGTGTCTACTAGATGGATCTGTACACTTAAAGAAACTACTAATGGTATAGAGATCGACAGACCACGTGACTTCCGCGCATTGCATTGCAGGTACGAGTGGCAGCAAAATGAAAACACTGCATCAAGTGCTAGCATTTCCAGCACCGGTAATCATTAATTCTGCAATTTTAATCCATACTTGCATTTTATTTGCCCCAAAAACAGTTATGTACAAAATGAAGGAGAACACGGCAGGTCCGTACAAAGACAGAGTTGACGAAAAGGCAAAAAAAAAAAGTACGAGGAAAAAATCAAAGGAGTGAAAGGGTCAGACTAATACGGGCATACAGAGTGGACTAAAGACGTTAGCGTGCTGCCCAACTTGCATTATGCACATATTTATAAGTATATGGTCCTAAGTGTGAGCGCATACACTCACAAAATGTTTAGTAACTTCAGATCCCTGCAACAAGCCCAGGTCCAGTTTACTTTGGTGATTTGGACAATTCCATTTCACAGCTGTTGTTAAATTTTTTTTCTTCATCTCCTGCACAGGCCAACGCAGTCTATTTGTCTTCTCAGGTTGTAGTATTACACAGCATTTTCAGATCCAATAGAAATAAAATAAGTGTTTTGTAATTTGTAAACCAAATCAACAATGCAAAAAACCCCAAAAACATTTCAAAACAACATACTGGAAAAGAGTTATTCATCACTTGATTGCTTCAATACAACACTTGAGCACATATATGCGTGACTTTTCATGGTTGTTTTGATATTGCTCTCTCTCTTAACCGATCAAATCTCACTGTGGTAGCAGCTTTAAACTCGGTATGACGCAGGTTGATATAGGGTGCCCAGTCTGGATCGCATTCCAGCATTTTGTAGACTGGTTTTCCTACAAAACACAACAAACATTAGCCCGCAAAGCCACAGTAAACAAAGCAGCATAGCGCTTATTTGTGACCTACATCAACAATTATGTTATGATAAATTATGTAACAACTACAACAAAAGACTTACCTTTGTGGAAATGCTTGGAGCAGACTAACATGTGAGCTGGAGTGTTCTGGAGTGTTCTGGAATGTTATATTTGGTCTTCGAATGGCTGCAATCCAGGCTCTTTGTTACTTCGGAAACATGGCTTGAACAATTTCATTTCCACGATGGAATCCGAACTGGATCTCTTTACCAGTCGGCTTCCCGTGGCTGTTATGCGACCGGCTATTGCAGTTAATAATACAACAGCTTCTTGCCATTCTTTGTGTTTCTTTTTATCGCTGTGTGACTGTTTTCTTCTGAAAGCCAGCCTTTTTGCAAGGAATAGAACTGTCAAGAGACATTTATCTTAGCCACCTGAAGCTGGCAAGGACAATGTTCTATGGAAATTCAAAAAAGTGTGTGTATGGACTTGCAGATGCTTCACTTTATTGGTACAATAAGGTCAAAGACATTATGATCCCGCAGTGTTCTATTGGCAATAGATTTGCCAATTTGCAATTTGAGATTACGGGAGTGCTTGCATGCCACTTGGATGATTTCCTTTGGGTTGGTTCAAGTCACTTTGCAACTCATGTCATTGCTGTACTGAAATCTACCTTTCTTGTGGGATGTGAAGAACATGACAGCTTTTCTTATGTTGGTATGGACATTTGTACAGTTAATGATGTAATAGGGGTGCATCAACAACTTTACATTGACAACCTACAACCGGTTCAGTTACAAGCAGCACGGGCTGTACAGGGGGATGCTTCCTTAAGTGAAACAGAACAGGAGCAACTCAGGTCAAAAATAGGACAGATTTTGTGGGTTGCCAAACAAACGAGGCCAGATGTTATGTTTGACATATACAGCCTGGCATCTAATATTAAAGATGCAACTGTGCAGTGCATTCATTATGTGAACAAAGTTATCCGTAAACTTAAGGCAGAGAAAGTGACTCTTAAGTTTCAGCACTTGGGTAACAGTGAGGATTTGGCATTGGTTGTTTTCAGTGACGCATCATTTGGCAACCTTCCTGATGGTGGTACTCAAGCAGGGGCATTAATTGGCCTCATGGGTAAAGGAGGAAAGTTTTGTCCTCTCTTTTGGCAGTCTAAAAAAATCAGGCGTGTGGTCAGAAGTACACTGGCAGGAGAAACTCTTGCCATGTCAGATGGAATTGACAGTGCAGTCTTCCTGGCAACACTTTTTTCTGAGCTTACAACTGATAACACTGGTCTGAATGCTCTTCCGTTGATCTGTGTGACTGACAATCATTCCTTGTTTGATGCAGTCCACTAAGCAGGTTACAGAGAAGAGACAGAGGCTAGAAATGAGCAGCAAAAAGAGCTCATACAAGCCAAGAAAATCAGACAGGTTTGTTGGTCAGATTCCAAATCCCAACTTGCTGATTGTCTGACAAAAAAGGGAGTTTCACCTTTAACCCTCCTAAAAGCACTAGACGAAGGACTCTGGATACTGTGATCCTTTGTTTACTAAGTTTTCTTTGCATTAAAATGCACTATTGTTTATTTTGTGCAGTGATAGTATGCTTTAAGTAAAGTGAAGTACATTGAAATGTTTTCTGAATGTTCAACAATGTTGACAATTTTTTTGTTTACATATATATTTATGCAAATGTTTTAAAAAGGTGTTTATACTTTTATTTTAAAAAAGAAAGAGGGAGATCGTTAACTTGTTATTTTCTGTTATATCGCGAGAGTACTGTTGCCTGTGAGGAGTTGTTGTTTTTGTGTACGTGGTGTATGATGGCGTAAAGAATAAAGCGCTTGGAGTGAGACTACGACATGTCTTTTGACTTTACAATCTGTATGTCAAATCATGGGCGAGATACTAACATGAAGTTTCTCTCTGATACGTCCATTGGAGTTTGAATGTTAAAGCACTTAAGCATGGAAAAGAGTCCTTGTGTGAATGAGATAAGTATAAAGTACTTTGAGCGCTCAAGTAGAATAGAAAAGAGTTATATAAGAACCAGTGGAAAACCTAGTTTATGCGTTTATTACTTCTGGCCTGGACTATTGTATGTCACTATTATAAGGATGTCTTAAAAACATTTAATCCAAAATGTTGCAGCCAGAGTATATCTTTGGTTCCTCATTTCAAGGACATTGAAGTGCCTCCCCAAGAGTGTAAACATATATCCACTCTCTCTGTCAGAGTTTTTTGTTAACATGAATGTTCAAGATGTTCAATAAACATGTTAAGTGCATATATTTTCCCTTTTTTCTCCAGTCTGTTTGCTCATGCAAAATGAAATGTGATTAATATAGAATAAAAATGAATGATATTTAATCGTGATTAATCAACATTAATGCACAGTAACCCTGTGATGAATCTGTTTAAACATTTTAACTGTTTGACAGCACTAATATATATTATATATTTGTGTATACTTTTTTTTTTTTTTATTTAAAGTTGTATTTCACAGGAGAGAACCTGTGCTAAAAGATTAAAGAAAACTATTCAAATTCTCTTTGAATTTAAGCATACATTCTTTGTGTTTATTCTGCATTTACTTCCTTATATTGCATAAATGTCAGTTACAAGCTTAAATATAAAGTTAAAAAATGTAACTGCAACCATGCTCTTGATCGAGTAATTGTGATTAATTACAGAAAATTGTGAGATTAATTAGTTTTTTTTTAGATTTTTTCAAATCTATTCACAGCACTAGTTTTTAGAATTAATGAATCAATATCGCATTATTCAAACTAAAATCGATTTAAATCAGGAAATTGACTTTATAAAGCCAAGAGTTGGAACACCTCTAGGAATTAGTAGCACCAACTTTCAATAGATTAATATAAGATACGATGGGTCCTGATTATTCAAGACCTTGTAATACCTCATAATAATGAATTACAGTAGTCCAGCCTAGAAATAATAAATGTATAAACTAGTTTTTCAGCATCCCTGAGACAGGATGTTTCTAACCAAAAGAAAGAAACCACATGAAAATTGTTCTGCTGAGGAAATATGTTTTAATTTTGTACTGATCTCTGTGTAGAAATGTGACAAAAAACTGCAACATCTCAGTTAAGGTTGGTTTCAATAAAATATGAGTATTACTATAGAGGAACAGAAAGGGATGCAAGGTGAGGACTCAGTGAAGAGTTACAGGGCAGGGTCGAATTTTTGGACTATGTTCAAAGAATTGCACCATCTGCCTGGGAATATTATGCACTTGTTCTGAAAACATTTCCCACTCTCATTCCCAATAAATAAAACACCTCAAATGTCACTAGCCCCATATACTATATATACAAAACTTTTGTAGGTTTAACACTAAACAAAAAAATAGTAAGTTTAACACTAATCTTCATAAATCATATTTATATGAGTGATTTAAATACTCTTCCCCCCAATTTTTGTGCTATGAAAGGGACACTCCTTATGGAAAAAGCCCAGCCACAAAATATATCTGTCCATGCTTTTCAGCTAATCTTTACTGTTTTTCTATTCTCTATTCTATTCTATTCTCTTCTGAGTTGTACCAAGAATCTGGTATTCTCTGATTCAATGCTTGTTTTTTCAAAGGGACCAACAGTATTGAGTGTCATACACAGTGAGGCTGCAGCACTGTCAACAAGATAGCTGACTTGTGTGGGAATTGTAGGTAGGTGTCCTCTACTGTAATGGTACATGAAATGCAAGTAAACAATAGGTTCATGACTTTCTTAGATGTGGTTACAGCACTTTTGATATCAAATGTAATAACATTTCTCAAAAAGTAACATAGTCCACATATAAATACTAACATTTAAAAAAAATGGTAGGAGTAAAGAAGATTTGAAGAAGTACTATTAAATGTTTATTTTCTGTATGCCAGAAAGGTGTAATTAAAATAATGAATGGGTTTATTTATATTTGAGAGAAGTCAGTTGACTCTATTAATAAATTAAATGTTTTAATGAAGATGCCCTTGTCAACATCTTTATCAATAGCCACACACTGTAATGACTGTAGCAGGCTTTGTGTTGGTTCACCTGATTGGAGGAAACTTGACACAACACAGGGGCGTTCAGCTTGGTGCAACACCATTTCTTTTTAGGTCTTTTTTTATTTCCCTTTGCATTTTCAGCTGGTTATTTTAGATGTTGCTTTAGTAAGCAACATCTAAACTACTATCGTTCTCAAAGACAGGGGGAGGCATAATTAAGCAACTGGCCACAGCTGCATTTCTGCATCAGATCTACGTCATAACTTAAGCCATAACTGGGAGTCCCATTTTAACCCTTCGCCACAAGCTTCTACGTAGCCTGGTGTGCAACTCTTGAGAAATGTAACTACATATCGGTTTGATGCATACCACAACAATTGGAATATAACGCTGTAATATAGGGATTAAAAGGCGATTCTGGTTACCATCTAAGTTTGGATGTAGATTTCCTGAGAAGTCTAAATCAAGCATTTAGGCCAGGGAGCCATCTGGCCTAGCCTACTGCTACCCCTGCTGCCACAAGTGGGAGAAAAAGAATCTGTGGCCGATTTCCTCTCCCACTCGATCACCTTGAATTTAATGAGGTGTAATGCCAGATATCAGCGGCTGATTCGCATCATTTATGCAATGGAGCCCTGAACAGAGGGTGAAAGGGCGTCCCAGGACATAAAAACCCTAACCACAAGGCGGTTGACGCCCTGAGACAAAATCTGACAGTAACCCTTGGTCAAATCCAGCTTTGTGAAAAAACAAGCAGTGCCTAACCAGTCTAGAGGGAAGACCCGCCCCGGAGTCAGCATCAACCTAGCATCACCACTGAGTGCAGTACAGACACTACATGTCTCTACCTGTTGTGAGCGCACCACTAAGCATTGTCCCACCAAGTTATCCTGCCTAATCCATTAATCTTAAAAGATTAGGGGTGGACAAGGTGATAGCTCTTGTTAGTAAGAGCAAAGGAACCTGCCATAGCACCCACTATTCCCTTGGCCACTGGTATGCCTTGGCTGTGTCTTTGATTAATACAATGGAAGGCTGCTGCCCCTCCCTTTCTGCTTGTGTTTAGAAGATAATGACAAAGTATGTGCAATTTGTGGGCGCAGTTGTAAATGGTACATGCACTAACATTCATACAGCACTTTTCTTGTCTGGTAACCACTGGGAGCACCCCTTATAGCACTTTATCAGATGCAAACTAACACTAATTGGTGGTGACAATTTTGTAATGTCTTGCTGAAGAACTCCTCAAGCAGGCTTGACTAGTAGGGGATTGGACCATTGACCTTCAGTCCCACAACCCTCTCAGGCTGTGATGTCTTTCCTTAATTGTAGTTTCATTTTAGTAGTTGGAATTGACTGCCTCAGTCCAAAGCAAGCGTTCCATTAGCAGTCATAAAGTATCCAATCCTTATTCAGACCTTTCCTTTACATTTTTTTGCAGATGTTATTTCTCCTACACTCTTCAACCCTTACTTCCGGCGGCTGACTTTTGATGTGTCCTCTATGGAGAAGAATGCCTCCAACTTGGTGAAGGCAGAGCTCAGGATCTTCCGTCTTCAAAACCCTGGGGCCCAAGTGTCTGAGCAACGAATTGAGCTCTATCAGGTACAAACACTTTTGTCTGGAGTAACATTCATTATGCCATATTTCCTAAATATGAGTTGCTTTGTGTTTTATAAAGACTAGGAAGGATTGCTTAATATAATTTTAAAATGCAAAGATTTTTTACATTGCAAAAAAATATATTCTGATTTTTGTAGGTTCTTTTTCATAAACTTTGAAGATTCTTAATGATTAGTATAATGAGATTATCAGAATGGGAGCCCTGTGGAATTGTATAACTAACTTTTGTGTGTGGAAGTCTCATCATTTAAATTTTAAAAATTAATTAATCCAACAAATATGACTCAAATCACTGTAGTATAGTTTTCATTCCCAGTTGTTCCAGTGCAATTCAATTTTGCGATTACTGGTGTCAAAAGCAACAATGATCCAGCAGGACATGCATAGAGACAGTCCATTGTCTGGCGCCATTAGGAGATTGTCAGTAACTGACTGGACATTTGTTTCTGTGCTAACTGAAACTTTTCAAACAATTGATTCCTTTCCCAGACACAGGGATTTTAAAGGGCTTTATCAGTAAAAGGAATGTTGGTTGTAGGTCTAAAGCATTCAATTACACTCAACAAAAATATAAACGCAACTTCTGTTTTTGCTCCAATTTTTCATGAGCTGAACTTAAAGATCTGAAACATTTTCGACATACACAAAGGACCCATTACTATCAAATATTGTTCACAAATCTGTCTAAATCTGTGTAAGTGAGAACTTCTCGTTTGCCGAAATAATCCATCCCACCTCACAGATGTGGCATGTCAAGGTGCTGATTAGAAAGCATGAATATTGCACAGGTGCGCCTTAGACTGCCGCAAATCAAAGGCCACTCTGAAATATGCAGTTTGATCACACAGCACAATGCTACAGATGTTGTAGCTTTTGAGGGAGTGTGCAATTGGCATGCTGACTGCAGGAATGTCTACCAGAACTGTTGTTTGTGAAATGAATGTTCATTTCTCTGCCATAAGCCATCTTCAAAGGCGTTTCAGAGAATTTGGCAGTACATCCAACCGGCCTCACAATCGCAGACCACATGTAACCACACCAGCCCAGGACCTCCACATCCGGCATGATCACGTCAACGTTGTGGATTGAGTGGCCCATGATGGCGGTGGGGTTATGGACAATGGACACAAGTGCATTTTATTGTTGGCATTTTGAATGCACAGAGATACCTTGTTGAGATCCTGAGGACCATTGTTGTGCCATTTATCCATGATCATAACCTCATGTTACAGCATGATAATGCACAGCCCCATATTGCAAGGATCTGTACACAATTCCTTGGAAGCTGAAAACATCCCAGTTCTTTCATGGCCAGCATACTCACCAGACATGTCACCCACTGATCATGTTTGGGACGCTCAGCTCGGCATATATGACAGCGTGTTCCAGTTCCTGCCAATATTCAGCAACTTTGCACAAGTACTGAAGAGGAGTTCACCAACATTCCACAGCCCACAATCAACAACCTGATCAACTCTATGCCCACTGCACACCATTTTTCTTACTGTGTGAGGCACCATTGTGAGGCAAATGGTGGCCACACCAGATACTGACTGGTTTTAGGACATCTGTAGCATTGTGCTGTGTTATCAAACTGCATATTTCAGAGTGGCCTAAGGTGCACCTGTGCAATATTCATGCTACCTAATCAGCACCTTGACAATGCCACACCTGTAAGGTGGGATGGCTTATCTCGGCAAATGAGAAGTTCTCACATACACAGATTTAAATAGATTTGTGCACAATATTTGATAGTAATGGGTCCTTTGTGTATGTAGAAAGTGTTGCGTTCACATTTTTGTTCAGTGAAAATACTTGATTACAGAAGGTCTAAAAGCCTGTGGTGTGCAGCCTGCTGTATGACCCTACTACCGTGTTTTTCGGACCATAAGGCGCACCGAATTATAAGGCGCACTGTCGATAAACGGGTCTGTTTTCATACATAAGGTGCACCAGATTATAAGGCACATTAAGCGAAACAAAACATTCAGGTAAGTCAAACTTTACTCAACTCATTCTTCTTGCTTCCTCCACTTCCGTACCATTGATTCATTAATGTTGAATTCTCTCACAGCTGCTCTATTCCCATGTTGTTACAGTATATTAATGACTAACCTTGTGTTGTGGATGGATTATCTATACTCATCATTGAACGAGATGAAATTTTAGCTGGTGGTTCTACGCATGAATTCCATCAATGCTACATCAGATCGAACGTATGATGGGTGTAGGTGTTGGGCATGGCTCGATGCGCCGGGGTGCGAGGGCCCACTTAACGCTGCTTGCAGCTTTAATTTTAACTATTTATGTCTTGAGGATGTCGAATTCTAACGACCCTTAGCCCCACAGATGCCATCTGCAAACCCTTATAGACATACATAGGTCTAAAAAGACCTTTATAGGTAATTTTAGAAACCATTTACCAATATTTTTTGTAAATTGTTGGCCATGACTACAAGGCTACAAAATAATTTTATTTAAATTTTGGCACAGTTTTAGTATTAATGCAGGTATTTTATCCATCTTTTTATCTACAGTGTAAATTAGTACTATTGAACAATCAACATTTAATTAATCAGAACTTTGACCTCACATTCCTTTAATTTGTCAACAGATTTTAGGATATAAAGATCTGACATCCCCAACACAGCGGTATATTGACAGCAAGGTAATACGAACACAAACAGAGGGGGAGTGGTTATCCTTTGATGTTACAGAGGCAGTTAGTGAATGGCTAAACCACAGAGGTGAGTACATTCTGTCCCATCAGTATTGCCTTTTCCCAATTGTTTATGCTTTGTGTTAAATAACTTCTCATTACTTTTGTTTTTCCGTAGACCGAAACAGTGGATTCAAGATCAGCCTGCACTGCCCATGCTGCACTTTTGTACCATCAAATAACTACATCATTCCTAATAAGAGTGAGGAGCTGGAGGCACGATTTGCAGGTTATTTGAAAAATGTTGCCTCAAGGCACTTTTATGTTGTAAGGTAGACCCTATAATAATAGTTCACACTAGAAAGCTGTTGTGGTTTGGCACCCCAGTACATCTTAGAATTAATCACCATCTACAACCCAGTCAGACCTCTCACATCATCAGGTTTAGATTTTTTTAAATGATCCCAGAATCAGATCTCAGTCTGCTGAGGGTTATTTCAGTTACTGTTGTCCTGTTCTTTGGAACAAGCTGCCTGCTGACTTGAGATCAATTACATCTGTGCGTACATTCAATAACAGATTCAAAACCTTTTTATTCACACACATTAATTAATAGGTGTTGTCATTTTGTTTTGTGCTATTTAGCCATTTTCACTGTGTCAAGGCATTGCAAATCTATGCAGGTTTTGTGTTCTGTGTTAAGTAGAGTACATGCAGTCATTATTTCTGTCTGACCCCCTCTCCCTTTAACAGAAATTTCACCTTTCTGTAAGCACTGGAGCTATGCTGATAATTTTACTCTGAATACTTTGATAATGTTTTTTTTAAATGAACTTTTCTGTCATTACCAGCCCTTGCGGTGCTGCTTATTAATCTCTTATGTTTTCAGGTATTGACGACAACCTAATCCATGGTCGTGACCTAAAGGTTTTTAGGAAGTGGCAGCACAGTGTTCGGGGTCCACATCTTCTCCTCATGTTGCTACCTTCATACCGCCTGGAGTCCCAGTCCCAACATAAGAACCATCGATCCAAGAGAGCTCTTGATGCTGCCTACTGCTCCAAGTACTTGTCTGAAAACCAAATTGCCAAATGCAAAGTAATAACAATGTCCCAATCTGTTGTGGAGATTTTCAGAAATTAGTCGTCAAGTAAAAAGGGGCCAAGCAACACTAATAGCACTAGGCACTGCACAGAATTGGCTGTCATTAGGTACAAAGATATAGAATAATGTTAACACTCTGACTTCTTGGCTAGAGCCCATAGTGATGTTAAAGGTGAGTGCGTGTTTTAACCCACAGCCCATCAACCAGAGCCTAAACTTCAACAAGTAACAAAAGGCACTGATCATGTTCATGTTTCTAAAGTAGAATCACCGTGGTGATTGGTTTAAGTCTCTTTGTGCTGGTTTTCATCTTTGCTTTGAGTTCATACATAAGTGTAAAAGGAAAAATATTATGTGTATCCTCATTAGGATAGGGTTTTGTGTTGATGTGTTGGATTGTACTCAGGTTTATATTGTTAACTGGTAATTATGTGACAATGCATTAATGTAACTTTAGTGTAACAAATGAGTTTCATTGTTACTTTTGAGTGATGACCCCGACGCAAGCTATTTTGTTCTTACCACTGTGCAATACTTCATAATGCCATGCAATCCTTATTTTAAATAAGCAAACATCTTTACCTCCAGGTGAAGGGGAAAACGTAGCAACAGTGTTGTAAGAAAAAAAGTCTGTCCAAAAGTCCAACTGAAGAAACTGGAACAATTTTGTTAAACGAAGAAGCCAGGAAGAGCGCAGCTTTCCAAAGTTTTTTCCAACAGAATGCTGACAATTTGAAAACAAACAAACAAACAAATAAAACAAGGTTCTGGATATAGCTTTTCTTTACTTCGTGAACTACGCTTGATGTACCCTTTCCTGGTGAATTAAAATGAAAAACTGTGCATTGGTTCAGTTCCCACAGTCCCTCTCTCTGGACAGCCAATGGGGCATACATACTAAGGCAGAGAGTGTCAACAAGTTGACCACTAACTGGTATTGCAAACTGCTTTCAAAACAGGCTGAAAGCAGAAGTGAAAGGCAACACCCTGGACAACTTGTTGGCTGATCTGTTTAACTATGTATATTTATCTTGTCTGGTTCAGTGGTTGCCCACAATAAGTAAAGAATCCAATCTGAGCGCATCTTCACCTATCTTCATCTCTCCATCTGTGACTTTTTATAGACGGCACACACTAGTGACGAGAGGATTCCCACAGCTCTGTTATTCACTTTTCCTCTTTATGTCTTTACAGAAATGTTCAGGATAACTGCTGCTTACGATCGCTGTACATTGATTTTAAGAGGGACCTGGGCTGGAGGTGGATCCATGAGCCCAAAGGCTATGAGGCCAACTTTTGTGCAGGGGCCTGTCCATATCTGTGGAGTGCGGACACCCAGCATTCCAAGGTACTGAATGAGGAAGTTTGAAAGGCTACACAGTAAACATAAACATGAATGCAGTTGCACTGCACTGTAAATCAGATTTAATTTTATGATATGGTTTTAATATGTATATTCCAGGTGTTAGGTCTGTATAACACCATCAACCCTGAAGCATCGGCATCCCCCTGCTGTGTCTCCCAAGACCTGGAGCCTCTCACTATCCTGTACTACATCGGCAAGACCCCCAAAATAGAACAGCTCTCAAATATGAAGGTCAAGTCCTGCAAGTGCAGCTAGAGGTCCTTAGAAAATAAATACTCTTCTTTCATCCAGAGTGGAGTGAGTTAACGTACCGTCAAAGTGCCGCTGCACTCATTTACTAGCAATCCTACAGAAGTCGTTTCACACAGGCATGGCCAGGAATGGTGTATTAGAGACTAAAAGGAACAAGTCAATGAGAGTTCAATGCATATTCAACATACAGGACCAGAGCAGTTATAATACCAAAAACTTTCGTTCGATGCACTGTATGGACAAAAATGTTGGGCCTTCATGTAAATTCATGTGTGTTCAGTAGGGATGGGTATCGTTTAGGTTTTATCCCATACCGGTGCCAAACCGGTACTTTTGAAACGGTGCCGGTGCTTAAACGGTGCTCAAACCGGTGCTTAAAGAATGGAAAACACAAAATTGGTCCAAAAACCTCTCATGTTCAGCTGTTTTTTTTGTATAAAGATAACAATGTTAGCCTTTTCTGCAGCTATGGGGCATATATGGTATCACTCTGGGCTGGAAGCAGTGCTTAAACAATGGAAAAAACACAAACTTTGTCCAAAAACCTCTCATGTTTAGCTGTTTTCCACTTTTTCTTTGGTCATTTTAGCCTTTTTGGCCAGGGTGAAGGGAGTATCTGCCATCAAACAAGAAGACAGCCGCATGTAGCTATGATGGTGTTTGCTAGTTCATCTTACTGCATTAATGTAATAAAGTGGTTAGCCTACTCAGCGTAAATTACACATGAACAACATTAAGCTACTCACGCAGAGAAGAACGGCTGCTGCTGCTGCCATCATCATCCGTCATAATTTCTGCTACACTGGCAGGGCTAGGGGCCAGGACTCTACTCTTCGGGTTTTTGGGGGATGTTGCTAACTCTTGGTCCGAAAACAGGCACCACACTGGCAGTAGATGTGCATGGTGTGAGGTCTCGCAGCAAGCTATCAAATACGGCGCATTTCTCGGCTTTAAAAAAAACGCTATGCGTCGCCAGGTGTTTCGTCGGATTTGAGGTGTTACTTCCTTTGACAGTATCACAGTATCACCTTAAAGCACTTGTTGCAAGCTGCTGAGTTTGCATCTTTTGCTGTGAAGTACAGCCAGACTTTTGACCGCTTCGCCTTGGGCATTTTTAATCTGTAGCTCTGCTCTAAAAGAACGTACGTACCTGGACCCGCCTACTATCCTCGGAAACGTAAAATGATTGGCTAGAATCTAAAGTGTATCATTCCATACCAGTTGGTGGCGGTAATGCACCTTTCAGTTGTTTGCCAACCGCCAATACAAATGTAAGGAAGAAGAAAGTGTATCACAGCTCAGGAAAAAACAGCACCGAAATAAAGCACCGAAATGTGCGCTGCTTTTCGGTCTGGTTACTAATGTTTATGTCAGAACCGGTGCCATCATGGCACCGGATACCGGTACCCATCCCTAGTGTTCAGTCTTGTTGCTACAGGTGTTAATAATCATGCACCTAGCCATGAAGTCTGCCTTTAAAAGATCTGTAAAAGAATTGGTCATTCTAAAGAGCTCGTTGACTGGGTATGGTACTATAATAAGATTTAAAGATTGCAACGAGTCATTTTGTTAAATTTTATTTCTCATAGATATGAAGTGATCAACTGTAAGCAGTTTTATCGCAAAGTGAAACAATATCTCATCCAGGAAGTGAAAGACCGTGTAAAGTTACAAAGGAGTTCTGAAGCATGTTGTACATAAAAGTCGCTAACGCTCTGTTGATTCAATAGCTACAGAGTTAATTTATTATTTATACCAGAACTGCATACCAAAGCTGTCAGAAGCTTCATGTATAGGTAACCCAGTACTTTTGTTCATATAAGATGAATTGTATTTCTGTATTGACACAGGTTTGCAAGTAAAATGAGCTTGTGTGCTGTTCTCCTAATAAATGGTCAAAGAAGAATAATACTTCTTAATAATATTTCTTAGTAAGGGTAATTTACACCATGAAGGCCTGCTCTCAATAACTGATATAGCTACACAAACACTTAAAGTTTTTTAGAAAATGTTTAGTGCCATCTTGTGTCAGTACAGAACATTATGTCATCTCGTTGGTTTGTTGGTTGCTGTTAACAGACTTACACTGAACCAACCAACTCAGGTGAAAATAAGGACACTAAAACTAACCCTAACCCTTTTCTACTCTCCCGGAATACTCAAAGCGCTCTATACAACACGCCACATTCACGACATTCACACAAGCACTGTCTTCTATGCTTTTAAGTGCTTACTAACTATGGTGGATGCATCAGAAAGCAAGTTAGGGTTAATATCTTGCCCAAGCATATTTGGCATGCAGACTGGGATCAAACCACTGACCTTCCGATCAGTAGATGCTCTACCTCCTGATCTATAGCCACCCTACAGAGTAGGCAGCACAAAAGTGAACCCTTTAAATGAAATTTTAGTTTTAGCCTCCTCATATTCCACTGAGTTACTAGTTTGCTGAAATAAACGGAAGTCAAACAAACCAACCAACTTGGTGATGTAGCATTCTGTATCACAAGATGGTGCTAAACATGTTTAAAACAAGCACAAGTTTCTTAAATCCAGCTACAAGGAGTGTTAAATCCATATCAGTTTTTGAGAGCAGGGCTCCATGGTGTAAATTAGCCTTTGTCCACTTTAATCCATCAGAAAAATAAATAATGAATAGTTCACATTATTAGTTTGTTTTTTAAATCATACACTTGCAGAGTTCTGAATTTTAAAAAACTGAAAAGTACTGTCATCTCCGATATCTTTTTGAAATGTTGTGGCACTAAAGCGGCACACATTCAAAAAATCCAGGCCGGTATAGTATTCAGTACCAAGTTATGTGAGAATACAGCAAACACTGGAAATGTAAGTGATATGTGTATATATGTGAAATAAGTCCTTGAAAAAACAGATCTACTCAGACCTACCTAACACTTTGCTTTCAACCACTTAGCCCTTCAGCAGATATCAAAGGCACAATACCACATCCTTATACATCATTATTTATTTTATTCCTTAAGAAGTATTCTTTAGTTTTGCATTTTCTGATTCTGTACAGTAAGACATTGCAGTAAGATGTCCTGCAACCTTGCAGTGTTGACATATATTATCTACTCCATTTTGTAGTTTATATAATACACACGCACAACTTTTATTAAGCTGTCATAAGAGAGAATAAGATGTTGCATTAGAATTGTAAAGGCTATTTTGATTTATTATGGCAATAGTATTAATTTTATAGCTTCCCATTTATATTATAAAACACTTTTTTAAGGGGGAAAAAACAGTGTTGTATGTAATAACTTTTAATTGATAAATTGGCATACTATGTTACTAGTTTTTCTCTGTATCTATGAAGCGCCTTGAGGCGACTTTTGTTGTGATTTGGCGCTATATAAATAAAATTGAATTGAATTGAATTAACAGTTTTAAGCAGTAATAGAGCGATAGTCTCCTTCCAGAATTTCTTATGAAAATGATTAGTTTTGTTTGTTTGGATGAACTGGCAACTGGCCCTTTTAAATAGCCCAATATAATAGATGCCATAACACGTTTAAGTAAAAAGCTTAGATTCTGAATCATTACAACCCCGAGTCTGCTGTCTGTGTTGTTTAAAAATGAAAATACATGTTTATTTATGATGTTCAGATTTCTGAAACAGAAAATCCTGTAAATGTGTAATGGCAATGAATAAAATGTGTTTTCATCATTAACAGGTTACTTGCTAAAATTAGTTTACAATGTGAGGTCACATCCTACGTATAAATGTGACAGTAATACTGTACGGTATTAGTGACAATAATACATACAGTAAAACTGTTGACAACAGAAATATTTCTGACTTATATTTCTGAATAACAACAATACTACTACTACTAATAATAATAGTAATAATTTTTAAATTATTATTATTATTATTATTATTATTATCATAGTAATTTTAAAGATATTATAATTCTTTGCGTCAGTTCAGCAGTGTGTGAATGTGTGTGTGAATGGGTGAATGGCTTAATATGTAAAGCGCTTTGGGGTTCTTAGGGACTAGTAAAGTGCTATACAAATACAGGACATTTACCATTCAGCAATTTGAGGTAGGTTGGGATAAAGAGAATATAAAACATGGATATTAATGAAATAAAATCAAATTCAAACAATCTTATTGAGCTGAATACTGCACTTCAATGGAATGGAAAAATGGAAACAAATGTGAAAAAAAGGCCTGTTGCTCAGCTCAATGAAATATCCAGTTATTAGTGCTTAAAATTAGTTTGCAATTTTCACATTAAGATTGTTGAAATATGCAACCCTAAGCTCCACCACATTTTATGTTATAATGGGGAAAACTAAAGATTATCCAGAGGCCATCCAATTCATTTTCATTTACATAGCACCAAATAACAACAATAGTTGCCTGGTGGTGCTTTACATTGTAAGGTAAAGATGGTAAATGGACTGATTCTTATATAGCGCTTTTCTGCTCTCCCGGAGTACTCAAAGCAATCAATACAACATACCACTTTCACCCATTCACACAAGCACTGTCTTCTATGCTTTTAAGTGCTTACTAACTACCCTTCACACACATTCATACTCCAATGGATGCATCAGAGAGCAACTTGGGGTTAATATCCTGCCCAAGGATATTTGACATGCGGACTAGGGGGAGCCAGGGAACCACCAACCTGAGCCATCAACCTGTGGCTGTAGCTCAGCTCACAGGGGCAGATTTGAGCAGCGAGTTCAGGGTGAGGCGTCAGGGGAGGTTAGTTTCCGCAGCCGGCAAGCACCACCTAATAATTCCTTCCCTATTTCAGCAGCGGCTTGGCCAGACAGGAGAGAAGAGCTGCTGGAGCAGAGAGAGAGAGCACTGAGCACTGCAAAGTGCAGAAGCGCAAGAGTAAAAGTGCAAAACACTGTTAATAAAATATCGTGTGGAACACCATAATTAACCTTTTTGTGTCAAGAAGACACAAGCATTGGAGAAAAACTAGATAGATATGCTTCAAACTACTGTATTGCAGTACCGTTAATTCATGCTCTAATCCAGGGGTGTCAAATTCATTTTACATTGTGGGCCACATATACTTTGATCTTAAGCAGGCTGGATCAGTGAAACTCCCCTTTCTGTGAAGTTCCATATTTAACTGTTTTTCTACTATTAAAACCCAATTCTTTGATCCCCGTGATAGAACAGAGAAAACCTGACTCCTAGTGGTCAAAACATTTATAATTCTTTTTATTCAATCATGTTCCGGAAGAGAGAGCCCTGCACAGCCCCAAAAGCCAGTTGCAGAAACTCTAACATTAGAATCTAAGAACGTCTCACATATAGGTGTTATTTTGGTACTTTACACGTCACACAGTTTCGATACAGACACTCCTTATATGGTACAAGTTCCTCTTTTCTTTCTGGCTTCCTGTATTTATTAATATGTTTGTATAGCTCTACACTAACTTCCTGTTTTTCAGTCTGGCTGAGCACTTAGTTTATGAGTCAAAAGTGGCCTTGCTTTACAAACCTTCATTATTAAAGTACATAAAACAATATAATAAAGAAAATAAGCACTAAGGATATATTAATTACATGACAGTTCTCCCCCTTTTCGTCTTTTTTTCGTCTTTACTTTAATGTTAAAAAGCTAAAATATAATAAAAGAGATTATGCTAAACAAAACGAAACCTTTCAATTGCCCAACCCTATCTGTCCCCTCACTGGGTTGTATGTTTTCAATGTTTCCTTATTATTTTGTCATAATTACTTCTATCCACAACAAATAAATCAAACTCTAAGACAGCACCTGTGAAATGTGAAATGTCCTAAATCTACTTCCTACACCCCCTTTTTACCCAGAATCCCAATTTAAACCCACTTCTGACTTCCCTCAGTGCTCACTGTAAACTCCAAAAAGATACAATTAGCTTTTTCTGGTAAAATGTCCTAGATAATTTTGTCAATCTTTGGAAAACATCCTCTATAGAGTTAACCCGTTTCATCTTTAAAACTTAGTCCTGGTTTCTTCGCCCCCTTTAACGGGTAAATCACATCGGGCATTTTCATAGCCTAGAAATCCTGCAAACTATTGCTAAAGTCCCTCTCGTTACTTTTATGCTCCCATTATAACCTGTGTCTAACGAGCTTTTGATCTTCTTTGCAATGTAAACAACTACTCTTCATATAGGTGTCTTTGTGCTCTGTTCTTCTTTTTGGGTTCCCCTTTCTCTGGTTGGTTCCGTTCGGTCTGGGGCTTCTAGGATTCTCGCCACCCCGGTCCGGAAATCTTCTCCTGTAGAGGATAGAAAACAAAACGCCTCTCTCTGCTACACCTCAATAATCTACTGTGTTCATCTATTGTTCCCTTAATTATTCAAAGTTGGTTCAAAATATCATGTTCTGGGCTCTATCCTTTATATTAACTTTACTTAATCTTTACTTAATCTTAATTTACTTAATCTCAATGTTCTTTATGTGTGTGAGCAACACTTCTAATTTTATTAAACCCACCCAGGGTAAGATATACACCATCACCATATCAGCATAAAAACAGACAGAGACGTTCCTCTTTCTGTCACATTCTTTCATAGCTGGCAATTTGTTTCACCTTCCAGATGATTCCTGGGGACTTACAATTTCTTGACTCTTCTTCTGTCACTTGTTACTAGGCAAGCTCAACTGCAGTTAGAAGCTAAATGAATTCCAGGCCCTCGGCCTGGCCTATGTTTAAATCATTTGTGTTTGAAAGCATGTATGCGGTTTAACCTTCTATTGCTCCAAGTCACTTACACAATAGATCGTCGGGACATCGCGCCAAACGAAGCTTAAGACCTTGAATAGACTGGGCATCAACTCTTTCATGAGCACAATATGCAATGTGTGTATACAATGATTATAGATTTAGTCTAATGCCAGTAACTTTAATAAACATTTTAATGCAATGTTAATGATGAAGGCTATATTGTAGCAGTAAAATATTTTCTTTATTCCCAGCATTATCCTTCCCTCTCTTGACCTTTCAAAAAGAAAGGTCACCACACTTCGTGTTGTGTGACTCCTCGGCCCATTCAGCCGCTTCTAAGTCCATCAATGGCATCATGGCCACCGGAACTACCACTCCGGGGTCCAGTGCCCTCGTTATTACCTTTTCCAGCAGTCCTCTGGCACAAGGAATGAGACAACAACTGCAGGTGACCAGTATCCCTAAAAAAGCGGCAGTAGAAAACATTGCGGACATGAAAAATCCCTTCCATTTCCCAAACACTGAGGTCATCCAGCTGTCCAGCGGATTGTCAATTCCCGAGTGTTCATGCATGGTTTTAGACAGAGTTTTAAAATACAAAATCACACACACAAGCAGAACATGCATTAACCCTACTAACACAAACACAAGAGAGCTCATGAAGATTAGACAGCATCTTGAGCATGTGAGTCTGTTTATCATCTTGTCCAAGTCACTTTGTGTGATGCAAAGACCAATGGACTCATAGCACATTAGTTAAAAGATGATCAAATAATAGCAGAGAAGTGTGTAGGAAAGGCAGCTTTAAGAACATGCTCTGCTGGAGATGCAGCTCCACAGACATCCATTAAACCTGCCTAATAACAAACACACATGCAATGAAAATTAGCTTGTTATCTCTCATCAGTGTTAAAATAGGGTAAATTTAACAGATACTTGTTATCAAATGCTGAATTTATCCAATGCTGATAACTAACTCTAGGTTACAGGACAACAGTTTTATTTTTGTGGGAAAAAGATTTTGGTTTGACCAACCAGCGATCAGACAATAAATTTAGTCGTTAATATAGTAAATTGGGAGATGCTTTCTGCTTGATTGATGCAGCACAAGTAATTTACTGTATGAGGGAAATTCTATTTTTGTGATAACATTTTGAACATGCATTTCTGTTGTCCTGTCAACTTAGTTGGTTAATAACTGATATGCAAATTAGTTGATCGCAATTGGATTAATGAAAGGTGACTGAATTCTAGCACGAGTAAATAGGATATGTTGGAGTTTGTTAGAGTGGAGACTCTAAAACACTGAGTTTCCTGGTTTTGATGTGCGAGTGAACCCTGTACCCAGATACACAACTCTGAATACATAAGAACAAACTTCTTTTGTAAAGTACATGACAACATGTCACGTTTTATGATGACGGGGAAAAAAGGAAAACTAAATAAATCTGTGGCCTAAATGAGTGAGAAGCACAGACCTGGGGATTAAACTCATAGTTAACAAGACATTAGGGTTATGTTGTGTGTTGTGTGGCTGATGGATGGTTTGGAGTTAATCTAGCTGATGATTTTTCTTTTGTTGTGAAGTTGAGCCTGCCAATTAGTATGATGGTATGATAAACCATGCCAATGGTATGATTTACCCTTCTGAGATGAGGAGCTTGTGTCATGACTTAACAAGGCCTTTTTATTTTGATACTTTCACAGTGCACTGGAAGTTTGGTTTGGTAATCTCTGTAGTTTGAGCAGATCTGCACGATTAGAATGAAAGCGCTATACGACACGTCGTCGAGAAAGCTGTTGCAAGTGGGTTTCTCCAAAATTACAATGGGCTCAGGAGAAAGTCACTTATCTGGGACAATTAGAGAGTACGTTCCTGCCCAAAAAGGATTCAGCGAGGTAATCCGAGCTAAAGTTCTTATTTTTCTTTTGAAATGATGTCATTTTGCTGAGGGTGGAAATCTAAATGCGATGATAGGTTCCACTATCAGCAAAGAAAGAATGAATGAATGTATGAATGAATGAGTGAAAGAGAAAAAAAAACCTGACTGGTAAAAGCTGACAAAAGCTGACAAGACTTGACCACTACTCAAGGTTAACCTCCACGTAGACAGGACAAAAGGGTGGATGAATTTATGTGTGTTTCTTTTACAGGAGCAGAAAGATGACAGCAACATCCGAGGTTGCGTGAGTTTTGGCCATACCGATTTAGCTTTTAAATGCCACCTTCTGTGTCTGTGCATCTACCAGGGGTGTTATTCACTACTTTGTGTTGCTCACAGAGGTAACTGTGACAAAGTGTGTATACATCTGCGCAGCGCTAACATTTGCATTTTCTTCTCTACAGCATTACAGTTCTTCATGTGAGTTGATCATGTGATTTATAACAGGACAACTGGTTAATGTTTTCTACTACAAGATTTCTGGGTTTATGTGTGAAGAAAACTGTGTTATGAGGTTATGAGGTTATGAGTTGGTGATGCTGTTACACTGTGTTTTTGGGAAAATGTGAAGGTTACTTTGACAATGTGAATAACATGTGAGATGTTTCCTGTGTTGAAACTAGTGTCACTTCTTTTCACAGCTATGGATGGCTAACTTTATGGTCTTTTTATAGCACCTCTGGAACCTGTCGATCTGCGCCTGACCACCGGGATGGTCTATGTGTGTGTCAAGAGGAGGGGTCCAGAATGACATGAATTACATGAAACTATGTTTTCTATGTTTTCTAAACTATGTTTTCAAGATTGTTGCAGTGATTTGTGTGATTAACAGTTCATTCAATGGGTATTAAACCTATACAAGTGGTGCATCCATGTTTAGATAAGGCTTTGATGGCCTATAAGTGAAGTTCACTGAACTGAAGAATGTGGTTTGATGATTGTTGACATGCTTTCCAAATAGAAGTTTTTCCTCCTAGCAAGGAAATACAGGTGCAGCAGTCAGAATATTGCTGAAAGGAATCTCCTGAGAAATCTTCAGAGGCCCAGTGAGAAGCGAGAACCATTCCAGGCATAGCTGACAGCCCAGGCAGTGGTTGAGGTCAAAAGTCGAGCTGTTTGGGCCCATCATGAGATCAGATTTCGGAGCCACAGCAAGGACCATGAAACTGCATTGGAATGAGAGCTGTGCCAAGGGGGCTTTCCAGAGGCCAACAGAGGAGATTGTGGACAACAGATGGGCACCTGAAGGATGAGGGGAGCGTGCCAAGCTCCATCGACAGCGCAGAGGGAGTCCAAGGATGGCATCATGATTCTGTGAAAAGCACAGGAACCAGAAGCTATGGTGGTGATGACAGCAGTTTCCTATGAACATCACCTAATGCTGTGTCACTGTACTCTGCATACAATTCAATTCAATTCAATTTTATTTATATAGCGCCAAATCACAACAAAAGTCGCCTCAAGGCGCTTCATAGATACAGAGAAAAACCCAACAATCATATGACCCCCTATGAGCAAGCACTTTGGCGACAGTGGGAAGGAAAAACTCCCTTTTAACAGGAAGGGAGTTTTTCCCTTCCTGTTAAAAGGGAGTTTTCCCAGCAGTCTTCACGATGACACTGTGAAGACTGCTGGGATCATAACAGCAGTAAGATAACTGGATCCAACACCCTTTCCACAGAGGGGTTGCAGAGATGAATGGACAGTAGAGGAGTTATAAGTACCCCCCTCGCAGGACGAAGGCCTGAAGTGAGGTGATGGGGGTTGATAGAGGCCATAAAACAAGAGTGCTGACGAGGCCTGCAGCTTTGGAGATAGCTGAAAGCCTCATTGACAAACAACAAAACCAACTGGTATGTTTGAATTTCTATTCTACATACATTTGGACTCTGGTCCTATGGACAGTGATGGAAACAACTGGAAGAGACATTTATGACGCCCTGCAGAATTTAAACGACTCTGCAGAGAGACATGTGATTTGCACGCCCAGAGGAGCACCACCAAGCTGGGATGTTTTTAAAAATGTTAATTTCTCTTTTGACTATTAACAATTCATTTGTTTGCTTGTAGGATGCAGTGTGCCATTGGATGAGATCAATGAGGAATAGGATAACTGCTAATACATTTGTCAAACTGTGTATGTTTACAGTAATTTAGGGTTATTGACATATGCTGAGTATAAAAATGTTTGCATTGACACTGTCAGACATGAGGTGATCATAACTGGGAACTTTTCTAGCATAAAGGTCAAAAAGGGGGAAATGTTAGATTTGTATTGTTTATTGTCATTTATGCTTAGTAATATTTAACCATATATGCTTAGAGGTGTATAATCGATTGTGTAGTGATAGGATGTGTGATCCTTAATAGTCTGCAAAGGCTTTGTGTGCATTCCAGAATGTTGTGGCATTCACACCAACATTCTGGGAGCATGGGAGAGGTCATACCTTGTCTTATTTTTTTATGGTAGGATAAACGTATCTATATCTGTTTTAGGCTAAGTGCCTTTTGTTTAGATGGACCGCTAGACTCCTGGCACCAGCTTTGGTGCACATACTTACACAAAGCACAGGCAAGGTACTCTTTGTGTGTATGTAGACGTCACATGTTAATGAACCTATGTATATTCATGTGAGCTCAATAAAAGGAGTGCTATGGGGAACCTGGCTGAGAGTCTGACGGAGGTCAAGTGGGTGGAACGACACTTGGCTCCAGGCAGGTCTCCCTCAAGCATGAGTAACACGAAGAACTTTGCCTACTTGGTGTTCAATGCTTTTTCTGTGTAGTTAAATTGTCTCGTTCCAGTGGTGGGCCTGTGCTAGACAGACCCAACAGTCTACCACAGAGATAATTTGTAACCTTCAGTTTGCTGTTTTACAAGTACTCTTTCAAGAATTTTTGAGATAAAGGGAAGGTTGGAGATCATTTCTTCACAAGTAAATTTGAACATTTAGAGAAAAAAATAATTAATAAATTCAGTTCAGTTTTATTTATATTTCACCCAATCACCACAACAGTTGCCTTAAGACACTTTACATTATAAAGCGACCTTTATAACAGGTTACTTGTTCTGACCTGTCTCCCCAATATGATGTTTGTGTAATGTATGTATGGTTGGTACGGGGCCGATTTCATTGCAGGTAACTGCATTCATTAATTCATAAATACCTTACAATAATTCAAAGACCTTCCAGAAATCATCAAACTAGTTAATGTTAAAGGAATATTCAGTTATTATCATTTTTATTATTTAATATTATTTTAGTAACAGACTTCTGACTCTTAGTCAGCCTTTCTACAGGGCTCGGAAATTTCTCTTCAGCACTGTAGGACAGGCTGACTAAGAGTTAGAACTCTGTCACTAACTAATAATTTTTTTACCCCTCTTTTTAAATCCTTGGTTCCTTGTCCTGTGATTCTCAGATTCTGACAGTTAATGACTCAGGTGTTGACTCATTTAAACTAACCTTTTGTAAGGCAGAATAAATTAATATGCTGGTCAATTATTAAACAGGAATTATTTAACAGGGACTTGGAAGAGATATCAAATATTTATAATCACCCATATTTCACTGTTTTAATCTTTGGTGAAGTTGTAGATATATTGTTCTTTGTGATTGTTTTTATATTTAAATAATGATTTTTAGTTTGTTTGGGAGCAGACAGTCTAAGGACATAACAAGACTGAAACTCTGCTTCCTGCTCCTGGTTTTGGGGGGTTTAATAAATTTGGACAGAGTTCTAGAAATGAGAGCTGCACAATCTAAAGTGGGATGGATGCAGTCTCTCTTTACAAGACCAGGTTTTCCCCAGAGAGTTTACCAATAATCTAAATTATCTAATAAAGCCCACATCAGTTTTTTGGACACCACTCAAACAGCCATCAAAGTAAATATTTGGTATAATCACCTTTATTCTTCATAACTTGAAGCATCCATATCATTTCTTAAAGTGTGAAATTCTCCCAAAAAATTCAATTCAGAATTTGTGTAGTTCTCTGGGTATGATAGTCTGCCCACACAAGTCTGAGATTGTCCATTACTGTAAATTGTACCACAACTGCCCAATCTAACCGGCGCTTTTAGTCCAGTATAGTTTTTAACTAATGTGGAATTATGAAAAGATAATAATTCCACATTATTAAAGACATTTCTCTACGTAAAATAACCAGATAACAGCAAATCGTTTATAGATCCACTGAAATTTTAAAAAATGAACATGAATTATAACCAAAATGTCAGGTTTAAATTTCCAGTTTATGAAATGTTGCTTGCCTTACCTTTGAAAATAATCTCTTATCTTCCTCCCCAGTGCTCCCTCTCTTATATTTGTCATGCAATGGCATTCTTTTTCTTCCTGAAAAATACAGCAACTATACTTATAGCTAAGAAGACAGACTGTGTGCTAAAGTGCATGGAACTATTTGTTTGTGTTAATTTTTTTTGAAGCTTTTTGAAGTTACATACCACCTGGGAAGTGTTACTCAGTTTTTAAGTTTTTTAACTTTAAGCGTCTTGAGGTAACTGTTGTGAAATGTGGCTATATAAGTAAAAATGAATCGAACTAAATAGAATACTTGCTCATCTTTGCTAGAGCTATTTAGATGCTCAAGTACCATAACTACAAATTTATAGTGGCATAAACACATGCTGTTGTCATAACATGGGCAATAATAAATGAAAATAACTGTGCACAGGAGACTAGCCTATCAGACTAGACTTTAGAGTTATTCACTAATGGAAAAGTGAACGTCATTATATAATGAGGTACAGCTAAATGTTTTCTAATCAGTATATTATACCTTTAAAATAAAATGTAATCAACTCATTCTTTGAAGTTTTTTTGTTTTGTCACTGGTGTCACTGTCTCTTGGTCTGCCACTTTTTGATAAGTGTTAACCTGATCAGCTTCAAACTTGAATTGATCGGCTGCCTGATAGGTCCACAGTTGAATTTGAGGTTAACAGTCTAATCATATTCTGATTATTAAAAATAACCTACTTTTCTTGTCACATAATAAAAAGGCATACAATTCTGTATTCACACAAAGTTACACAGTTCAAATGTATATGAAGGTATAATACACTGATTAGAAATCATTTAGCTGTACCTCATTATATAATGACTGAAGCTTTTGTATGCTCCCTATCTCCTCCTAGACAAGTGGACCAATTTTGATGACACTTTGCTCAAAGACTACCAACTTCTGCATTTTAAAGAAATCCCATAATGAAATATATTTGTTCAGTTCAACTGTGCACCGAATGAAACTAAACGCCAGCATTCACTCATGCTCTGGAAGTGTAAACAGCAGTAAATGCTAAATATTGAATGTTGTGGTGCAGCACGCAGGACCGACAGCCCACAATGTGCTTTGAGGTAGCAGCCAAGAAAGGTGTAGTTTATGTCTATGGACATTTAACACCCGTGTGCACACCTGTGTGGATCAGTGCGCTTGTATTCAAAAGGTTTCCCCATGTAACGGTCTGCTAGAGGGTGTAGGGAGCCATAGCCCCGTCCCCCAGGGCATGAAGCAGGCATGGAGGAGATTCAGGTCCTAGACATCCAGAGGTGAGAGCCCAAGGAGGACCACAGAAGGGGCATCCGTGCCACCCTCCTGGGAAGAGCTGAGCCCCAGACGAGGGGTCACCCAGCAGGGATGGAGCAGAAGTCATAGGGGGCTGCACTGGCGTGCCCGCCGGCTCTGCTGGCAGCCAACTGTGCCAGAGTGAACAGAGCTGCAGGCCCAGAGGCCGGAGAAGAGGCCTGACCAAGAGGAGTTAATATTTTCAAAAGAAAATGTCACCAAGGTTCAGACATTAACCAAGCTATCCAGCTTTGTGGTGCATCTCCTCCCGGTGTGCGATTCATCATGTATTTCTGCAATGTGGTTAAATTCTGCAGTGCTTCATAAATGTCTCCTCCACTTGTATATCCATCTGTTATGAATGTACAACATGTTTCTCCTATCAATTTGCATACTCCTCCTTGCGATGCAGTTATCAATTCCAAAGTCAGTCTGTTTTGCAATACCATTGTCCTTATGGCCTTTTGCTCCTCTGCTAAAGCTGTCCCAAGGGTCTGGGTCCAGTTTATGTGTCTCAGTAGTGCATATCTACATGAGTTCCAACTTTCCCAACCCCGATCAATGGGAACAATCCTTATAAGAACTTGGCTCCGGGTCCCCAGATGCGAAATTCCCAGGGACCTCACTCAAATCCGTGAGCCCCGTGCTTGCACTCTGTACGTCTCTCTTTGTCTTTGATCCTGGATGGTGTTCAATTCTTTCCATGAAGAAAACATGATCAGACAATTTCATGAGTGCACATAGACCACCCCACTGTGCTGGTAAAGATGGATAAGCCTTATGTCCACATAAGAAATAACAGTGTGCTAACACCCTCGTACCTCTAGGTGTTGGTGCGATCGTTGAGCATTTGGTCACATTCTGTCTTCCCTCAGTAAGTGTCGTTTGGTATGAGGAGTCAAATGCACAGTCTGCTGCTCGCTGTATTTCATCACTCGCACACCTGGCATTCATCAGACACGTCAGGCACTTAATTCTGTTCAACCGAGGGCAAAAAGAATAGGTGGCGTTACACAAATTCCATGGCAAATCCCCAACTTGGACTGACCCATTGCCTTTCATACTCATGGGTAACTGGCCTGCTTCCAGTTTGTTTAGCAGTATTATGTCCGGCAGCGGGTCAGATACTTGGGATCTGGCTAGCAGGTCTGTCGTACCAGAGCAATCCGATCGTTAAGTCTGACATCACTAGCCGTGTCTGGACCTAAACTCCGCTGCAGGTCCATATATCAAACGATCACTATGCCATTACTGAGAGTTGAAAAACTGTCTAAAGTCTTTCATCTTTAATAAAATGATCAGCTTTCTGCTCTACTAGGTGTAACAATTGAGTTTAACATCCAGGCATCCATGAAAACGGAATTTATGACATTTAACGGAGTTAGAGGTTAGCAGGAAGTTAGCTCGCTAGCTTCTATCCAAATACAATATAGCATGTCCTAGCATGTCCTGACTGGAAACAAATTAAAACGTACAGCTCTGTTATCACTTCCAACATAAATGACAGAAAACTAAACAGCAGTGACGTTTGTAGGGTTACTGAAGTTTGGCTAGCTGGTAATAATGATGTGCTACGTGACCGCTAGGGACACAGCTATGTTAGCATAATATAAACAAGCTAACTTTTTTTCCACTCGATAAAAGTTAACGTGAGTGTTCTCGGTGGTCAGGAACAAATGTAATCACATGGCAGGATGCTGTAAAAGGACCAAACTTCAGCCAGGAGAACAACTGAGATAATCCATCCACAATACAAGGTTAGTCATTCATATACTGCTGCATGGGCTGGGCTGTAGTTACATCCTAAGGTTTTAAAAACTGAGCTTAAATAAATGATTAGCGGTAATAAAAGCCGAGGGAGGTCAACAGTGATCACTGACTGTTTTAGGAGCTTTTTGAGGTTAAATAGAAGAAAATACATAACATTAAACATGTTAACAACACAAAAGCCATATTAAACGCAGACTACTTTAGGCCCGGAAGTAGGATTCGTCATGTCATCACTTAACGACCGGATTGACCTTCCCAGCTACTGGTGAATCAACCTTCCATTCATGTTCAGGGGAGTTGAAAAGTTGGCAGTGTTCCAAGTATGTCTTACTCCTGGGTGTGGTTTGCTTTGTCCCAGTGCGCTCCTGTCAACCCACTCAGGGCTAACAGGCTCAAGGAAGTGCACAGCACATCCCTAGCCATTCTAAATGGGTTCTGGATCTTTTGGTTTCTTCACCAGGATTGAGATGGAAGGCCCTAGAGACTTTCTCCCCCCCTTGTACCCTGGACTTTTCACCATTACCCAGAGTCGGCCAGGAAGTGTGTTACCTTCTTGCAGTGCGCTTGATGTATCCAAATGGGCCTCTCAACAATCTTCACTGCTCTGGGCATCGTTAGCAGCACCTCATAGGGACCTTGCCACTGCGGACTGGACCAGCAGTCTAAGTCTTAGCCTAAGTCTTAGCTTTACTGTCCCATTAGTTCTTTCTACCAACCCTGTTCCCTGTTCCCTGTTCCCTGTTAGTTCTTTCTACCAACCCATCCCTGTTCATATCACCCACTTTGTGGGTGATATGAACAGGGATGTTTTAATGTTATCCCTAGATGCTGTGCCATTAACCCAATCACTTCATTCACAAAGTGTGGGCCATTATCACTATAAATGGTCTCCGGAATCCTGTGTTCCGGGATTATATTCTTACATATTGCTTTGGCAACCGAAATAGCATCTGCTTTCCTAGTTGGGATGATTTCTACCCACTTTGACAAGGGCACACTATCACTAGACAGTACTTATAGTTATTACAGTTGGACAGCTCTATAAAGTCCATGTGAATAACTTGAAATGGGTGACTGGGTCTGGGAAATTTCCCTCTCTTAGGTCTCAAATTACCCCAAGAATTGTGCTTGCAACATATAATACATGACCTGCAAAAATTATTTTTTTTAAAAAGCATTAAATCCTAGAGTATGAAAAAGCATTAAATCCTAGAGTATGAAAAAGCATTAAATCCTAGAGTTTGAAAAAGCATTAAATCCTAGAGTATGAAAAAGCATTAAATCCTAGAGTATGAAAAAGCATTAAATCCTAGAGTATGAAAAAGCATTAAATCCTAGAGTATGAAAAAGCATTAAATCCTAGAGTATGAAAATATTGCTCTACTGCTGCCATCATCCCCCCAGTTGAGACATGGCTCAAAGTCGCAGCAGTCTTATATAAATTCTTAGGCAGTATTGGTTTATCACAACAGATAAACATCATCTTGCAAGCTTGCTCCTTTTGTGAACCACAACTGTTTGTCTGCAGTAGGTGAGTGGGACTGCATGTCTGCAAAAAAAAAAATTGTTATAGGAATGTCTGCTGATGTGCTGCTAAAATGTGAACACCATGTGCTCCCATAGCTGCCTCTTTTGCAATCTTATCTGCTAAGGCATTCCCTAATGTGACTGGATCTTTCCCTTGGGTACGTGCTGCACATTTATAAAACGGCAATTCTAATGGGCAATAATACTGCTTCCAGCAGATTTTGCAGGAGTTTGGCATGTTCTACAGGTTTCCCTGTAGAGGTTGTCATACCTCGTCTTGCCCACTGCGCTGCTAAGAAATGTAATGTAGTAAATGCATATTGGCTATCAGTGTATATTGTCACATTTTGTTTCTCTGCAGCTTTACACGCTTCTGTTAAAGCTACTATCTCTGCTGCTTGAGCAGACATGGAACATGCTAATTGTCCTGCACAGATAACTTTCTCACTATCTACTACAGCAAAACCCCATTTTAGCCTGTCCCTCTGCTGTTGTAAAACTCGAACCATCAACAAACCAAACCTTTCCCTCGTTGAGGGAAAGGTTTGGTTTGTTATCATTTCGGTTTGTTTGTTTGGGTTGTTATCATTTCTCCAAGTCATTTCTTGGTTTACACTCCTTCTCCACATGCCCTCTACACTCATGAGGAGTACCCTCTTCCTCCATCAGCAAAAGGGTTGACGGATTCAGAGTTGTGCACAGCTTTATGGTTATGTGTGGTTGTAAGAGTAGCAGTGGCATTAAAGACAAGTGTCTTGCAGGTGACAGAAATGTCATTTTAGTCTGCAGCAGTAAAACATCTATCTCATGTGGAACTAACAGTGTCAAAGGGTGAAATAAAACTATTTCCCAGAACATTGTACAGCTTGAGCCGCTGCACATACTGATCTCACACATGGAGGTAAAGCGCAAGTCTTACTGCAGATATCCAAGCTATCCATAACTCGTTACAGCTTAACAAATAGCGCCTTCTCTGACAACTAGGTGGCGATCCAAATGCGGCACAATCCTGGATGTCTTTACGTTGTCAAGTCCTATAATCGGCCACCATCACTATGACAACTCCCGGGTTTTTGTGGTTGACTGTAAATAAGCGGTAAAATCTCAGTAGGGTGGGTATTGTCCTACTGATACATTGTGCATAATTGGGGTTGCTTATATCTCGCCTGTTGCTGTAAATGATTTTTTGATTCACGGCCTGTGCATTTTTTTAGTGTTTCAAATCACATTTTATCCACCATTAGATCAAACCTTTTGTATAAGCCTGATTGTGATTAATTTCAAAAAAACTTAATTTTAGACATGCTCGTCTAAGGAGCTTGGAAAGAAAAGCGTCTGGACTTCTTTAAGTTGCTTGAAGGCGTTTCACCTCTCATATGAGAAGCTTCTTCAATTCTAAGAGTCAAATGGTGGAGAGTCCCAGATTTAAACCCACTGCGCTGTGCACATTGAAGAGAATGGCAACCTCAACATTGAAGCCCCCACACACGGACCAGTACCTCCTCTTTGACTCCCATCACCCTCTGGAACACAAACTTGGAGTAATTAGGACCCTACACCACCGGGCAGAACATGTTCCCTCTAAGCCTGAAGGGAAAAAGAAGGAACACACACATGTAAAGGAAGCACTCTAAACATGCGGTTATCCTAATTGGGCATTTATAAATTCAGCAAAGAGGCACAGAAAAGAAGATCAGACACCAGCTAGGGAGAATAAGAAAGACGGATGCAACAACACTGTCATCCCCTATGTGTGTATCAGAGAAACTCAGGAGAGTTTTCTCCAAGCACGACATCCCAGTGCATTTCAGACCCAGCAACACACTCAGACAAAAACTGGTTCACCCGAAAGACAAAACTCCAAAACACAAGCTTAACAATGTGGTGTATGCTGTACAGTGCAGCGAGGAATGCACAGACCTCTACATTGGAGAGACCAAACAGGCACTTCACAAGCGCATGGCACAACATAGAAGAGCCACTTCCACAGGACAAGACTCAGCAGTCCATCTGCATCTAAATGACAAAGGTCATTCCTTCAAGGATGCCAATGTTCACATTTTGGACAGAGAGGACAGATGGTTTGAAAGAGGAGTGAAAGAAGACATTTACGTCCACTGTGAGCGACCATCTTTAAACAGAGGCGGTGAGTTACGACACCAACTGTTTGCCATCTATAATCCAGTTTTGAGATCCTTCCCAGACGCCTTAACGCCCACTCACATCCTGGGCTATCTGACCTCAGGAAATCACATGATAGGGTGGGGCCAGGTTTCACAATGAGCTCACCCAAAACCCTGGCTGATTGTGACCCACACCCGTTTTCACACCTTGGCTCATGTGATTAGGTAGAGGATCACCAGGGTGTCCTTTGTCCCTCTTTTGGGGGATACTCCCACTGGGTTTAACTCTGGGACTCTCCACCACTTGACTCTTAGAACTGAAGAAGCTTCTCAGATGAGAGGTGAAACATCTTCATGCAACTTAAAGAAGTCCAGATGCTTTTCTTTCCAAGCTCCTTAGACTACGATGACCTGGATGACTGAGAATCTTCACAGACATTTAGACATGCTCAGTGTTTTATGAATAGCCACGATAGCAGAACAGGTACTTACAAAAAAAGCTATGCATGCTTAATGCTATGTTGTGATTAATACAAAATGTAAATAACTGAGTTTAGATATCTGAGGGGTTATTAAAAAAAAAATTAGTTCTCTTTATGCATTTTATAGTGACCTTAGAGCATACCACCCTGAGCACACCCAATTTTGTCTGATCTCAAACGGAAAGCAGACAGTCAATCTTCAAGCTGGCAGGAGTTAAACATACTTAAAAATCCATCACTTTTTTTTTTTTTTTCTCGTTTGGCTCTCAGCGAAGGCAGTCGCACTTTTCTCCTCTCCTCCTTACTCTTATCTTCCCTGCTTAGCCTCTGTGTCCTTGTCTTGTCTCATGTACATTACTTTCCCTGGAACAGTCTCTCACTGTCGTTCTCTAAAACCTAAAAGAGAATTATGGATTTGATCAACTGGTCTCTGAATACTATTGACACCCTTTTCTCAACGAGAAGTCTGGGCTCGGGAGAGCCCGAGTGCCCTGGAGGGACTTTCCCTGCCGGATACACGATGGACGGGTGGCAGAACTGGAGGGTCATGTGCCTGGCGGGACTGTCGATCGAGGACGCTGAAGATATCTACCTATTCGGAACCATGATAACAGGGTTCTTGCTGATCGGAGCTGGCATGGCCCTGACTTATCGGAGAATTGAGAGAGCGGAACCGGCTGTTCAAACCCCCCCCCCCAAGGCTGCCCGCTGGAATCGAAGCGACGGGACGAGGCGCGACCTCTCACAACGAACGCAGCATGGTTAACACCTTGGAGACGCTTACAGCTGCTGTGAAGGCTCAAAACAACACCATTGAGCGTATGGTGGGATACATCAGAGAGGGCCCTGCTCAAGATGACACCCTTGAGCAAAAGTTGGATCACATCGCAGAACGGATCACTGCAGTTGTGAGGTCTCAGAATCAAAAGAATGACAACACCACGGAACAGAAGTTTGATACCATCATGGGGAGGCTCGCGGCTCTCCAACGGGAGATTGAGAGACCAGCGTCTGAGTGTTAAAGAACAGCTTTGAGAATTCTCCTGAGCTGCTCGCATGAAAAGAAAATCAACAAAATCGACATCATAATGCGGACACCACCACGGCGCCAGCTGCACAGGCCCAAGGCTGAAGCCGGACAAACACTCCCTGATAACGACTGTGTGATGACTATTCTTCCCATCCAAGGCCACCTGGATTGGCTGGAGGACTGTTTACTTAGCCTGATAGGGCGAAGGACACTGTGTCAGCTGAACTATGGACACGCACACACATACACTTACACTGATAAGCACTCACTCATCCCCCCTCCCCTTCCAACGCCTTCGATGCTTGTTGCCTCCTGGGAACACGAGGCGGGTCTGGGCCCGCGCTGCAGAGATGGCGCCGTTGCAGGATTGCTGCTGTGTTGCCTGGGATTACTCCTCACCCCCTACCCAACCCTGTGGCTTGTTATGTCTTCACAATGTTGTGCCGTGGACATTCATGTGCTTTTTTGTGCAGAGGAGTTTTTTTGTTTCCTGTTCTCGTGCTGTCCTACCATGGAAGCACAGCATTAATGGAGGTCTCTTTTTTTCCTCTTGTACCTTCCCGTTGTGTGTACATTTCAGTGTTTATGTGTAACGCTACCGATCTCCGACTTGTATCCCGATGTAATGTTTGTGTTCTGTGTGTAAGGTCAAGGGGGGGTCCCATTTCACTGCAGGGCAACCTGTGTGTGACAAATAAAGCTTTCATTCACTTGACTGTCTTAGGTAATTATAGGCCAATCTCTAACCTTCCTTTTATCTCAGAAATTCTTGAAAAAGTAGTTGCAAAACAGCTAACTGGTCATCTGCAGTGGAATTGTTTATTTGAACAGTTTCAGTCAGGTTTCAGCACTCACAGTACAGAAATAGCTTTAGTAAAGGTTACAAATGACCTTATGGCTTCTGAGTGGACTCATCTCTCTGCTTGTCCTCCTAGATTAGATTCGGGAGAAATATAGCCTTTCTACTTTTAAGATTATGTTTTAAACATTCCTTTTTGTTAAAGAATATAGTCAGCGCTGAATCAGATACACCAATAGGTTTAGGGTGCTGGGGGATTCCCATGATACATTAAGTGTTTTTATTCTTCAGTCAACTTTTTCACTCTCTGCACCTCTCTGCATTTAATCATTATCAATCTCTGACTCTCTTCCACAGCGTGTCTTTGTCCTGACTCCTCCTCTCAACTCAACCTGTCGTAGCAGACGGCCGCCCCTCCCTGAGCCTGGTTTTGCTGGAGGTTTCTTTTTTTTTTTTTCCTTCCCACTGTTGCCACTGTAGCTGGATGATTGCTAGTTTGTGCTATTGCTAGTTTTCTTGGTAGGCTGTCCTGAGCATCATTGTTTACTAATACTCTGTTTGTCACCATCATCAAATTTGTCAGACAAGGAGACTTCTTTCATGTCTCTTAGGAGAGAGAGTATTGACAAGAGTATTGACAATTTAGTGATCGTAGATCAAACATAAATTTCGAAGTTCAGGTATTTAGGGTAACTTACTTATTGTTTCTCACATTATTGTGGGTGAAGTTTGGCCCACTCATCTTTATGATGTTGCTTCAGTTCAGATCAGTTGAGGTTTGCTGGCATTTAATTCGGCTCTCTCCTGACACAGCATTTCAGTCAGGTTGAGGTTTGACTGGGCTACTGTAACACATTGATTCTTTTCGTTTTCAGTCATTCTGTTGTAGATTTATTGATGTGCTTGGGTTGTTTTCCTGTTGTATGACACAGTTTTAGTCTGTGAAATAGATGGTGTTACATTTGACTCTACATTACTATGGTACACAAAGGAGTTGGTTGACAGAATGGCTGTACAGACCCTGTGGGTGCAAAACAAGCCCAAATCAGCATGTTTGACCAGTTGGTAACAAGGTATTTATGTTGGTGTGCTGTCTTTGGTTTTCACCAATCTTGGCGCTGTGCATTATGGCCAGACATCTGCATTCCAAAATGGCATTGTTCCAAAAATTATGTGGTCTGTTCATATCCTTTGCAAGCCTAAGCTGTGTTAATGTGTCATATTCTTTTTAAAGAGAACAGGCTTTCTCCTGGTAACCCGTTGAACAAACCATAAAATATAATTAAGAGATGTAAGTCCTGGGTTTTTTGCTTTTTCTCTGATCGTTTTTCTCTGTCTTGAATCTTTTTCACTTGTGAGTAATCTATCTTGAATTTAAAAGTGAATTGAATTTCTCAGTGTAGAATTAGATAGTTCACATTTTTTCGATATGACCTTTTCCACAATGATGGGAACAATTACTTCTCTAAGATCACTGGTAATGTCTTTCCTTGTTGGTATAGTGTTTACTGAGTGCTCCACATCAGCAAACTGCCAAAACTTTCTTCTATAGAAGTGCTTGCTGATGAGCAGTTAATCAAGTGCATAGCAGCAGCTTCTACATACCCTCTTAATTCCTATGCAAGCAGTAGGAGTCTGCTTAGTTTAGGGCTACATTAAAAAAACCTCCTTTTTGACATGACTGTATCAGCTCATTGTGGAAAATAAGAAAGACCATAAGAGCATTAATGCATATAGGTAAACAAAGTAAGAACTGAGAAGTTGGCAGCTGTCTTTGGCTTTCTTGACCCCCCCCCCCCCCCCCCCCCCCCGTACATTTTTATGTCAGTGTGACAACTCCTGAGTCTCTTTTCCTGTCTCACACTGAGACACACAAAAAGAAACAGGATGTTGTGAGCAAGGACAATTTATCCAATGAACAGGAGGTGGTGACGGGATTAAATATGTTCAGACAATCCCAGCTTAGGTTAATAATGTCAGGTAGAAATGGCTGACATTAAGTTAACCACAGTGGGACACCAGGCTAATATGGAACAACAAAAGCTTTGCTGAGCTGTTTTTGTCTTCACGGCTGGGTTTGCTTGGAGATTCCAAAACACAAACAACTGGCCTTTCACATGCTCCTTTGTTCCCGCTGACCCTGCATTCCTAAGCTCCACTCTTCGCCCACAGGTACACATACTTGGAGTCAAATCAATAGATCAGAGTGTAATTCCTGCACTTTTCAGCAAAAAAAATCACTTTGTCAGCTGTCCTGGCTTTATGTCAACAAATATTTCACTGCTTGACCCTGTGGCTCGGTAGGAGTGTGATAAGAAGGGTGGGTGTATAAAAATCAAGTCAACAGCACAGGACCACAGTCTGCGAGCCTGAGGAAACTATCTTACACATTTCCAGCAGAGAAAAGGTAAGACACAAGTTAGCGGACAGTAACTTTCAGAACGCTTGTAGGTGAATTTTATATCAAACTAAATTAAAACATGCATGATTTCAGGATACAGTCCTCCCATTCAGCTTATATTCTAAACTGATGGGGAGATTAACAAAAATGTGACAAAAATTTAAAATAGGAAAGTTTTAATCTGTTGTGTTTTGGCTGTGGGAGCTTTCGGAGTACACACATCTAGTGTAATAAAGTAATAATCTTTTTGTGTGTGTGGTTTTGCTGATTTTGTTTCTGACTCTTGTAACAGATGAACCCTCAAGTCCTGCCTTCCATCCTGCTGCTCATTTCTGCTGCCCATGCTTTCCAGTACACGGAGCTAGCGCAGTATGTTGACAGCCACCAGGACGAATATGTGGAGGTACAAATATCTGCTCCTTACTCTAGCAGCTCTGAACTCTGAATGCTAGAACTGTTGTAATCTATGCCGTTAGGTGTATTGGGTTTAGACAATTTACTTTAATATCTGAGCTTGTGAGTCAAACAAAATCTCAATCATCATCAATAATGACCCTAGTGCCAGCCCTAATCCTATCCCTACACAGATTCAAAATATATGAGTTTTGGTTTTATTAAATTATTCTGTCAAGTTTATTTATTGTCATTTCGTATGGTATCTACAAAAATACACAGACTGAAACTAAAATGAATATTGCAGCCTATATACTGCAATAATCAGTAAAAAATAAAAGTACTGTATAACAATCAGCTTGCCGAGATACTCAGCAAACTCAAGTGTAAAACAATCACACTCATTCCGCTAGCAGCGGTAAGCTCAGAGAGGGATTCAATTAGATCAGCTAAGTGTTTTTATGAGGAGAATGTTGTATGTGTGTGCCTGTCACAGTCCATTTGTTGGTCTTGCAGTGTGGCTTCTGTCTGTCAGTGTGTCATACAGTTTGACAACCTTAAAGACCTTGGCCAAAAAATGGCCTCCATCTCCAGTTCATGCAAATGCATAAATGTATCAATATTATCTTCAAACCATAATGTAATTATTTTTATTAAAGAAAAACAACAACAAAAAAACACCACCAATCGGCTGAACTGACTCTCTCTCTCTCTCTCTCTCTCTCTCTCTCTCTCTCTCTCTATATATATATATATATATATATATATATATATTAGGGGTGCAACGATACACAAAATTCACGGTTCGGTTCGGTTCGATACTTTGGTGTCACGGTTCGATATTTTTTCGATACAAAAAAAATGTTCATGCCTTTTTATTAATTTGTCATTTATTAAATTTTCACGGCACATTCTGCACCACATCTCTGTGCGTTCATCATTTGTTTGAAGCCAGCTCACCTCCTGCAACCACTTTTCAGAGAATACGCGCTTCTTTTGTGGTTCGGACTCCTTCTGACATTTCTTTGGAGGTGGAGGAACATCACAGTAACTGCTTAAAGGAGCTTCTTCGACATCTTTAAGAGTTCTAAACAAATGTCTGTCCTCCTGAAAATCTTATGTACGCAAACACGCGTTGCAACTTCTTATCTTGTGCGGGTTTTTATTTTGACAGCGAATGCGCACCTGCGGACCACTTATGTGCAGCCCTGGTTATTTAGCTCGTCATATTGCAGCCACAGAAATTCTTTTGTCCATGAAACCATAAAGCTGCACTTTCTTTTTTCCTTATAGTCTGATTTGTCATAACTTTTCCGTTTTGTGGTAAGCTTTTCTTTGGCTGTCACTTCTTCACGCTGACCTGTCTTATTTGGCTCAGCAGAACTAAAATATATATCCTGCTGCTTTTACACACGCACTAACATAACGCTCAGCGATTCTCTGCGCGATCAACCTCTCACATGTTTAAGCTGCGGGAGATTTCACTTGTCATGTTTGCATAGTAAGCTAACGATTGATAAGACGATGTCAGAGGAATTGGTGCGCAAATTATCATCACTCACCAATCAGTACTGTCGCTCTCTATACACAGTTCACGCGATTGCAAAGTGAAAGCAAAAAACAAGCGCAAATTCAAACGCGATTTCAGTATGTCACATATTGACAGTGGCCGATGCCAATGACATAATTACCCAGCTACATTTCCAAAAGAATGCAAAAGCATTGACATATATTTTTCCTTCCTAGGATAGGCCGACGGGCAGGGCAGAGATAGATTTTGGTAGCCCGACTGGAAAAAAGCCCCGTCGGGCTAGCGATTTTGCGAGCCCTGTATCTGATTGAGGAATCACTCATCTTTGGAAAAGAGAGTTTATTATGGAGAAATGTCTCTTTCCAAAATAAAAGCTATACTATACGCTTCTTCTGGGCTATATTCTCAGCAGCATATTAAACATATCAGGTCCCCATAAGGAGAATCGTGTGCTAACGGCTGTCTAAATGACTCGGGTAAAGTTTGTAGCATGCTGCTTGTTGTTTTTCTCTGCTTCCACTTGTCTTTGCACTAGGATGATGTCGGAGTAAATGTGCAGTCATATTGGTTGTGTTCCCACTAGTGCTGTCAGCGTAAATCTGAAATGACATTAACGTCACAACACGGCAAATCTCCGTTAACGAGCTACCGCGGATCACCTCATGAGTGGGGCTGGAAGACGTCAACACATTAACGAGCTAACTGCGCTAACACACTAGTTCCCACCAATTGAGCATTGCTGGCACATCCAACATACTGTTTTACTTTTGTCCATGACAGGCTTACCTTCAGGGTCATACATCACATGAAAACCAAAATAGTTCCAAACGCCAGATCTGAATGAGGGTGGGGGAGGTTCAATTTGCCATGTTGCAACTAGCCTAGCTTCTGTCTCGCTAGCTTGCCCTGCGCTCAGTGAATCTGTGTTCGACTACTCCGCCTAGGCTGCACTGTCGAGCGCAGATCCACTGAGCGCTCAACACAGACAGCATCATCAGAAGGAAAGTTGATAAAATAAATTAAAAATGTTGTATCGTTCGATACATATGCGTACCGAACCGAAAGCACTGTATCGAACGGTTCGATATCGATACGAGTATCGTTGCACCCCTAATATATATATATATATAAATAAAAGCTCCCAGGCCTCTGGTAGAGGACCCGAGCTTGAAGGATAAACCGCCCGCAGGGGTGTGCTGGGTGTTTATATGCATATTTGGCAGCTACATGGATTATTTCAACTAACTTAATTTCAGTTGAGACTAGGACTTACAAACTGCATGTACACAGTCTCCAATCAAATGTAATAATTAGCATAACTAATAATAACAATCGTGAAAAGCAATCTATGTTGTTACAAAATTCTCCCATTGATCTCAATAGAGCATACTTATAGTTCCATATTTCACTCTAGACCATTATTAGACAAGAAGAAAGAATATAATTTAATACCAATAGATAGGCCATTAGAATTAGACACCAAATAAAAAATAAAAGTAAGGCTAATTTGCACCTAAGCGTGCTGTATATAATCACAAACTACAAAAGAATCTGCATGTGATATAAGTGTGACTCCTTGAAGATTGTCGGGGCTGAGGTCAAAAGTACACTGTAATGATTCTGGATCACTTTCTTTACTCAGCATCAACACGGAAAGACAGTAAGGTGAGGTGCTGACTCTGAAGTAACAACCACAACTTTTACCTGTACAATATCAGCTGTTGTTGAGAAAAATAATAATACTCTGACTACTTGAATATGAAAGCAGTTATTCCAACTAAGACATTAAAATGTATTTTTGTCAAAATTTTGACAAAATTTAAAACAAAAACATCAAATAAAGGCTCAGGAGTTAGGAAAAAATGGGGTAGAGTAATCTCCAAATATCATGAATAGTACTTTTAAAAGTTTTACTATCCATTGGTATCCACGAATACATCCGCTGAAGCACAAAGCAAGTTTGAAGAAGAAATTAGCCAACTCTCACATTCAACTTATTCCAAGACATTGCAGAAGACTTGAATAAACCATCAACAGTATTTCACACTTTTTGTGTGTTTTTTTTACACATTGAACACAGTGATTTTCCACAGGGAAATATGTAATATGTAATGTCTTATGAATGAGTGTTGGTGGCCAAAGTCAAAAAGTGGCAATATAGCAACTGACTATTTCTGAATGTCAGTGTTGCAAATAAAATATGTCTTTAGAATCAAGTGCACATTTTGCAAACTGGACACTAGTTGAGGGCAGGAGTATTAAATAACATAAAACTCAGTGGCAGGTGGATTAGATCAAGTCCAGTGATGATGTTTTGGATCTTGGTTGTGTGTTTCAGATGCTGAGGGACTGGGTTGCAATCGAAAGCGACTCCAGCAATGTCCAAAAGAGACCAGAGCTGCACCGTATGATGGAGACTGTGGCTCAGAAACTCCGGCTGATGGGGGGGACTGTACAGCTGGTGGATATCGGAGAACAAGAAGTCAGTGAAAGAACCACCTATCTTTGCAATATTACCCCTCCCTACTCTTTAGAAGTGCTTGTTGATATTGGAGCTTTGTATCTAATTGTCAGTCTAATTGGCTGGTAAATGTGGTGGATTTCTCACAGAGGTTAGCTCATTGGCAAACTTCAAAATAAGCAGGAGAGGGCTCAGGTCTAGCTTTGCCTTCTTATTACTGACTGGGCCACAACAAAGCCGCTTTCCACACTCATTAAACACACTGTGTGTGTGTGTGAGAGAGAGAGAGTGTGTGAGAGAGAGAGAGAGTGAGAGAGAGAGAGAGAGAGAGGCCATACTAGAGGGCCTAGCTTTTCACCATTAACCATTAATTAGGTGCCACCCAGTGTGAACTGTTACTGTACTACAATGCCTCCAGAAAAGCAGATCTTCTGGCCTGCTGGAGGAGTATCCCTTTTATAGTCTTACACAGTGCATTCTTGAAATTCCATTGATATGTGAGAGAGACATAGACCAGCTGAATACTATTGCAAGCGTTTTGAACACACTTTAAAATCAAAATGATTGATAGATTGATGGAAAAGAAATTGTGTGCTGATCTCGACTGTTCTGTTGTATGTGCAGCTTCCTGATGGCCAGACATTAGAGTTGCCTAAAGTGGTGACGGCTCAGTTTGGTAATGACTCCAGCAAACACACAGTGTGCATCTACGGCCACGTGGATGTCCAGCCAGCAAAACTGGAGGACGGCTGGGCAACAGATCCATACAACCTGACTGAGATCAATGGTAAGAGCCTTTAAGCTAATTAAAAATACAAAGGAATGCTATCCAAACTCACAAATTTCATTTGATTCTAAAAAGGAGGAACATGTCTGGGTAAATGTCAGGGCTCTGTGTGCGGGCAGGTGGATATGTGGATCCAAATGCAGGACTCGAAAACAGAATGCAACTCAAAACCTCAGCTTTATTGCTGGCATGAAAACAAAACATGAAGTGAACGCAGAGACACAAAATGACAAAAAGTGAATGCAGAGACCAAAAACACACAGGCTTATTTTGAGGGTACGACGCGACACTGAGTAAGGGCATACACAGCAGAACTGAACACATTCACCTGAGACACAGACCTTCACGATAAAACAGGAAACAAGAAACCACTAAACAAGGACGCAGACTGAGAGGCAGACAGAATATAACACATGGAACTCAAACAATACATGAGACAACAAATCCTTAAACACGAATAAACAGAAACATGGAACTCCAATAATCATCATCATCACTACAAGAGAATAAGAAAACAATCCATAATGCAAAAACACACCAAAACATAACCACTCAAAATACTGGGTCAAACTGGCCCAGAACCGTGACAGTAAACCTTTGGTGAAGTACAAATGCTGCACTTGTTGCCTTCCTAAGATGATGACCAGAGGGGCAACTGGTTTCCTGTTCAACAATGTGTGGTGCTGTGATAAAGAATAGAAAAAGGGAGCTGATGTCAGTTTCGTTAAAGGAAGGTTTATTCTTCACAAGAGCTTCAGGTATCACCACACTAACTGCAAAGAAATGGCCTTATGCTTCAGTCCAATTTACAGTACATGGCCACAGTTTCCTGAGCTAGAGACTGTATTAATCTCTCAGCACAACTTTGACAAAGCATAAACAAAATGTTGCTTAAATCCATTGACAATATCACATCCACAATAAACACATTTGTTTTACAAAGATAAACAAAGTACAATAGTGTACTTCATTTTTAACTACATTTACAAACATCATAAATGAACTCATTTTTAAACATTTTAATTCTCGTTTCAGCACTAAATTATTTATGTGAAATGTATTTCCACTGTACTGACAATGTAACTTCCATTTTTTATATATAGCTATTTTACTCTTTACAAAAAAAATGTCTTTGACATACAACAAACACATTTACTGTTGTTATACAACCTGCAAAATATATAGAGTGCAATGCTCCTTTAACAGCGTTCACTACTACTATGCAGTCACTATTGATCCATAAGTTTCCTTATAATTGTCTTTGGTATTAAACCACAAAATGTTTCTTCTAAACACAACATTAACCAGAAAAATAAAACACTGTATAAAACCCATTGAACAGAGAGCATAATACATTAATTGTTCAGGGTCCAGCAGTCTCTCAGAGGTTAGATTAGCTTCCCCACACACACACACTATTCCACGTCAGCCAGGTCCGCTAGCATTAGCATTATTTAACCTGCAGCCTTAACCCATGATTCAGTCACAACTCAAAACGAACCCATTTCTTTAGCGAGTTGCGCTCATTACCCACATAAACAACATCCTCTGTTTGTAAGGTCTGCAGTATACATTCATTTAAATGCATTTACTAACCTGTAATAAAGAATAGAAAAAGGGACACATGTTGAGCTGATGTCAGTTTCACAACAGGAAGGTTTATTCTTCCTCTGTGCCCCAAAACGCTACTCGATACCACTGCGCACAATGCGCCCTATAGCGGCTGGATGGAGAATAGCGTGTTTAAATGACAGGTACACAAATACAATTATAATGTGTTGGGCAAGTTACTTTGAAAAAGTAATTAATTATAATTACTAGTTACTTCTTCAAAAAAGTAACTCAGTTAGTAACTGAGTTACAATATTCTAAAAGTAATTAATTACTTGAAAAGTAACTATTGCGTTACTTAAAAAAAATGTTTAACCCTCTGGGGTCTAGGGTATAATTGGCCATTTTTGACTTCTTTGGATTTTCCCTCTACATTTTACCTTTAAAAACTACTTACTTTGCCTTGTTTAGTATCATTCTTTTCAGCACAACCTCACGTGTCTGAATTTACAGTTATGTTTTCATTTTGACATACTGTATTAACACAATTGATCTAAAATCAGACAAAAAACATAAAATCCGAGTAGAAAGTTGTTTTTTTTTACTGTAACAACCACAAACATGTTTATTGAATCAGATTTCATAACTTTAAATATAAATTGTCAATTTTAAAATCATATGAACAAGTTTTACAAACAACAAAGTTATTTGCAGCCATTTACCTTTTACCCTTTTTTAAATAACCATTTCAACAATCAGGCATTCTGCATTCAATAAGATGCCACACAAATTATTTGTGCCACTCCAAAAAAAATAATTTCTGTCCACTATAAAGGAGAACATCACAGCCTGATACCTGCAGGTCTGACAGCAGCAGGTGTATCACTCCTGTTTTCTACCTGGAGACAGCAGTCACCTCATTGTTCTGACACACAACACAAAACTATCCACAACACTACACACTAACTACACAAGACAACACATTAACTACACACTGCAAACACGCTAAATGTCACAAATGTCTCACATCTCAAAACTCGCTCTCTCTCTTTTTCTGCTCTTTTTCGCTCTCTTGCCATCACTCCTAAAAAATATCATGTTGCCATATCATTTTTGATTGGCCAACATGGTGCATTTTTCCACCAACACAAACAGGGTTTTTTTGTTTTGTTTTTTTATTTTTTGGTCATAAGCAGAAAGTGCTTGCTATCGCTGTCCGTAGACGTTAAGGAGTAATACGAAGCGAACACAGTAGCCGCCCTGCACAGCGCTACCATTCCAGCGCGGCACACAGACCCGCTGTGTTCCCTCGCAGGAAACAAGCATCGAAGGCATTTGGAAAGGGAGGGGGGATGAGTGAGTGCTTATCAGTGTAAGTGTATGTGTGTGCGTGTCCATAGTTCAGCTGAGACAGTGTCCTTCGCCCTATCAGGCTAAGTAAACAGTCCTCCATCCAATCCAGGTGGCCATGCATGGGATGGGGAGAATAGTCATCACACAGTCGTTATCAGAGAGTGTTAGTCCGGCTTCAGCCTTGGGCCTGCAGCTGGCGCCGTGGTGGTATCTGCATTATGATGTCGATTTTGTTGATTTTCTTTTATGCGAGCAGCTCAGGAGAATTTTCAAAGCTGTTCTTTAACACTCGGACACTGGTCTCTCGATCTCCCGTTGGAGAGCCGCGAGCCTCCCCATGATGGTATCAAACTTCTACCGTGTCACTCAAAGTTAATGTCTTTGAGTGACACGGTTAGCGCCCAGTTAGCTCCTAGCATTTCTAAACAGCTCTGCTTGCTTTTCGATTGCACGGACATTTAAAGAATGGATAATCCATTTACAAACAAATTCAAGCTTTTCTCCTCAACAGACAGCGTCCCCTGATTGAACAACAGCGATGTAAAATAAGAAGAATGGCGCCTAATTACAGACTTAATAATATTGACTTAGTAATATGTCACGTGAAAATTCATCAGCCAGATTAAGTGTTTACTGACAATTGACAGTGATAGCGGACATCATCATCACTATTCCAACAATCCTTTCCACACAGACAAGCATAAACACACTCGACTATCACTAAATCAAATTTAACACGCATTTGTAACGACGGTAGTTCATTTTACAATATGGTTCATTCGCTCAGTCAGCAGGTGGTGGTATCCTCGTAGCCTGGGGAGTAAACTGCCATTAAACGAAACAGAAGAAGAAGAAAACATCTGCACATGTGTGGTACGGATCGGGTAGACCTGATTTGTACGGTCCGACTTTGCACATGTGCAGTAAGGATCGGGGAGTCCTGATCCGTAACTATCTTTTTATTTTTCGTTTTTGTCTACATTATATTGAAATGCTTCATTACTGCAAACAATTTAAGAGATACTTATTGTTCTTAACATCTTAACAGATACTCTGTACTCTACTTCCAGTCGTAAAATGCTTCGACCGGAAGTAGACACCTTTCACACATGCGTGGTACCGATCAGGTTTCCGGTACGGATCGGGTAGTGACAGCCCCATTAGCTCCAGGTGTTGTGCCAGAAAGTGATCATGATTGCCGTCCGCGGGAGCGCGCGCAGCTGCTTAAAGCTGTAGCGCTCAGATTACTTACAGCGACTTCCGTGCAACTGATATAAGGTGCAGTAAGCTGAACACAGCTTCAACCGTCTGTTTGTTGAAAAATAGTAACGTGACCGCACCGATTTTCTTGTTAGTAACCATAATGGCGTTATAACGATAGGAATAGTAATTAGTTAGATTACTCGTTACCAGTGTTGGGTAAGTTACTTTAAATTAGTAACTTAGTTACATTACTAGTTACTTCTATCAAAAGTAACTCAGTTACTTCAAGTTACTTGTTACTTTCAAAGTAACTAGTTACTAGGGAAAGTAACTTTGGTTTTACTTAGAATTCTCTTGTGCTTCCATAACTGGACACCCAGCAAGATTGCCAGTCTTCTAGCTTGCTTACTTGCCACAAGTGCACTGTGCCACCTACCAATAGAAAGGAAAAAATAGTGTGCATATTTCCACGAGAGGAATCCCACGCCTGGACCGTTGTTGACTGCTGCCATGATTCTAGCCAACGTCACAGCGTCATGTGCGCTTTTTACATCCAACACAAAAACTGCAGTCGTGATGCTTTTGATTGTACTCCGAACTCGGAAATTCTGCCTTCCGAATAGGAAGATGTAGGTAACACCAGACTGCAGATGAGCTGCATACAGGGCTGGACTGGGACAAAAAATCGGCCCGGGCATTTTGACTAGACTAGCCCACCATTATAGGAAAAATCATAAAGCCTTTGAATGAAAACAAACGCTGACAGTGATGTACACAGTTTTGATGGTATATATGCATCAATCTATCAATCGTTTTGTTGTAAGATTCAGATAATTATTTTTTAAAAGCTAGATATTTTAAATGAGAATAAGAAAGAAAAGTATTTCTTTGTGCCCCCCTCTTCCTGTTAATGTCCTACCTGGCCCCGCTGGCAAAACTTTGCTAGACCCACCCCTGCACAGTTACCAGCTGTGAGCGTAAAAAAAGGATCCTGGTGTTATTTGTCTCTCAGAAACAGTTCATAACTTCCCTTCAACTCATTCATGTCACCCAAAAGGTAAACCTGTTTCTCCATCACCTGTTCAGCTCTGATGATTCAGTAAGGACATCTCCTGGTTTCATCTTCATGTTTCCCTCTCACCAGATAACCAAACCGACATCATGACCAGCAGCTTTTTTGCAGCTGTGGCTCCAGCAAACATCAGCTGATAGTAGAAATTAATATTAAATAAATTCTAACAACAGCTAATCAAGCTTAAACGTGCTGCTGTTGTTTAACGCGACCTCCACTGGTTTCTTCTTTCTGGCGCAAAGTGGGCGATAAACAAACGAGAGAGATGGGACTTGCGACAGAAAGCTGATCAATGATCAGCTGATCATTGATCAGTTTCATGATTGAAGTAGAAACAGGAGAGGGAGGGAGAGAGAATGAGAGAAGAAGAGGCAGCTGCAGGGTAAAGAAACAGAATATCTCCAGCTTTGTGTCTTTTTCATTGTGGCTGAAGTACGGGACAAACTGTGTTCCTTTTCACCTCAATACGAAACGCATAACATTTTCTCTGAATACGAGACAATTCCGTTTTTTACGGGATGGTTGGTAACTCTAATAATTAACTGTATGAACAAAATAAAGTTCAACATCAGTAACATCATAGCACCCACCCAGCTGTATAGAAACTCCGTCATGCTAGCTAGTACCCAGTACAAAAAAGTCAGTATAACAAAAATAAACTCCACCTAAACTTGGTTTATATCTGACCCAGATAGACTGCAGGTCACAACTTCTTACCTGAAGTTCAGTTCACCTGACACTCGGACCAGCGGCCACCCCCTTTCCCTCATCCACCTGCTGGCCTCCACCACTTGCTAATGTTACAGAATCTGTGGAAGCTCCGCGACAGCTACCACACGAAGTAACAAATAACGACCCTATCTAAATCCCAGTAACGATTAACGCGTTCCTGATTTTGGCATAATAACTAGTTACCGTGCTCGTTACCACAATAATAACGTAGTTACTGTAACGCGTTACTTAATAATGCGTTAGTCCCAACACTGCTCATTACTGATAAAAGTAACGCCGTTAGTAATGCCGATATTCCCATCACTGATCATACCAAAAAAAATTTTCCCAGTCTATTTCTGATACCAGATTTTAATAGAAAGCTATTTCCAACTTTCTACACACTAAACAGCTAGAATATTCTCATGTGATGAAATGGTGCAGCCAAAAAAGCATAAGAGAAGCATGTACAAGGAAATTATGGGTGCTCCATGCCAACTGTGTAGGGATAACATACAAATAGTAAGACAGCAGGAATAAATAACAAACAGGATAAATATATGCAGTTAAGAGAAATATATACAAACTAGAGGAATATACACAAAACAAGAGAAAGACACACATTGGAGTGCAAAGTTGAAGTAGTGCAAAGAACTTGGCCTGAGTATAGTCCACATATGAGTGGCTTGAGTGATGAGGGTTACTCAGACCATGACTCGGATTGGTGAGGTGAGTCGGGAGGGTAATAACTACTCATCACAACCAAGCTATGTAGAGTATATCAACCCGTAGGGCACCTTTGGGACTGTTCATCTAGATGTAGCGTTTTCAGTGGGAAAAACGTTTTGTCACTCATCCAAGTGACTTCTTCAGTCTTAACTGACTGCAGCTTTCTCCAACCTTATAAACAGTACTTTTGCACAATGGCTGAAACTAGCACCACTGGTGAACAATGAGCAGTTGAGTTTCTTGGGGAAACCTTGAGCTGAGACTGAAGAAGTCACTTGGATGGCTTACGAAACTCTTCTCCCACTGAAAATGCAATGTCCAGATGAACAGAATCAACTTTTGGGGTTTTATGTAAAGAGTCAAAATGATTTGGAAGGTGATGCTTTTTTCATATGAGGCTTCATGGATGCATGTAGATACATTTAAAAAAAATAGGATGAAAAATAGAATGCAAAAGTTTTATCTACATCACTAATAAATACAGTGATATTGAATTTTTTTTATACTTTTAGGCAATCTGTATGGACGAGGAGCATCAGACAACAAGGCCCCAGTTTTAGCCTGGATCCATGCTGTGGAGGCTTACCAGGCTCTCAGTATGGTAAGAGACTGAGTTCACCATATTGTTAGATAGGCTTTCATGTCCCAGCTGAATGGAAACATTTAAAATGCAAAGAGTGGGAACAGAGAGAGATGCCTTCGGCAGGCTAGATTCAAGAGATAACTTCTATTGCTGTAGCAGACTTTTTTAAGCTGAGTGAAGTACTCAGCAGATATATGGGGAACAAAGTGCGTACCCTCAGGCTAGTGAGACAGCAGAGCCAAGTCTAAGGCAGACTAACTTTCCGTGTCAGTGCTAGTTGTGTGGAGTCACTAGAGCAGTCTGTTCCTGCCATCCATGCTGCTTTGTTGTCATGTTAAAAAATATGGCGCTATATGCACACATCAGAAGGCCTCAGCCACATGCTGAGTGCACTGTGGAAGGAGAAATGCGTTGGTGTGGACGCTGAGAAGACTGATTCAAACAAAGCTAATGACTCACAATGTCAAAAAGACAATTTAGGTTTTCATGGAAACAATAATTTTCTGCCCAGAAAGCCTGTTTGTTTGCTTCCTACCAAACATCATGGAGCTGTTCCCCCCATTCACCAGGATCTGCCAGTGAATGTGAAGTTTGTCATAGAGGGCATGGAGGAGACGGGCTCTAACGGCCTGGATGCCATGATCATGGCCCAGCGAGACACCTTCTTCTCAGAAGTGGATTACATCATCATATCAGACTGTGGCTGGCTCAGCAGACGCCCCGCCCTCACCTATGGCACCAGAGGCAACTGCTACTTCTTTGCTGAGGTGGTGTATTAAGAAGCATCCATCCATCTATCCTTTATTCAAAGAGTCACCCTCCAGCCTTTGATTTGTGCTGCCATGTTTGCAGGTTGAAGGACCGAAGCAGGACTTGCATTCTGGTGTTTATGGAGGGACTGTGATTGAACCAATGACCGACCTCATTGGAATTCTCGGTGAGTCTCATATTTGAATGCGTGTAAGCGAGCAGCCTTTGTTCATGAACCGCATAATTCAGTCAAATGTATGAAGAGCTTCTCTGAATGTCCAACACATCAGACCTTGAAGCAGATGGGTTACAGCAGCAGAACTGGGTGCCACTCTTCAACCAAAGAAAATTGGAAAAACGTTGCCAGTTCTGATGAATCTTAATTTCTTCTGTGACATTGATGGAAGTGTCAGAATTTGGCATTAACAACATTAAATGATTCTTAATCCTGCCTGTTATCAACAATACAGTATTTCAGTAGATACTGCCCTTTAAATGCTGATCTTCTGTACCCTTCTTCTGCTTCCGGCTGCATAATGCACCATGTCATAAGCTCACATCATCTCACACTGGTGTCATGAACATTATAATAACTGAATTTTACTCAAATGGCCTCCAAATTCACTAAATCACAATCCAATAGAGCACCTTTTTGGGATGTGGAAGATTCACAACACTGTGAAATGCCATCATGTCAATACAGCCCAAAATCTCAGGAAATTCATGAAGAATTAAAGCAAATCTGGAGGCAAAAGTGGGTCCAACTAGCAAGATTTACCTAATGAAGTGGCCAGTAAGGGTATATACTTACTGGCTACTGGCTACTGGATAAAATCTACTTACTTTTTCTGTGTTCCAGCGAGAGTTGCTTCTCATCCTTTTAAAACTGTTGTTTTAAAAGTATTCTTGGTTCATCAGCAGAGTACCAGTTATCTCTTCACCCCCCCCCCCCCCCGCCCCCGCCCAAGCTAACATCCAGTCAAGCACCCTGTTTTATTACATTAGACTTAAATAATCAAGGAACCTATCTAACAGCCCATTGTTCATTGAGTGGACTAGTTTCAGTTATCATGCAAATGTACTGTTATATGGCGGGGAAACCTGCAGTCAGCTGCAGAAGTCAGTTGGATGAGTGACAAAAAGTTTCCCTCACTGAAAATTAACAGAATCAACCATTTTTTTTAGGATTTACTTACCTAAATGATTGAGCATGCATCAATACATAGACTTAAAGAAATTGTAGAAGCTAAATTGTTATCAGAAAATATACCCAGTACTCTCAACATTGCATTTCCAGTACCCTGGAAGCAATAACTACAAATGGTAACTGGAGGAGCTCTCTGCAACAAGAAATCGTTTTCCTACCTTCAGATAACACAGAGATTGCTAATCAAGCGTTCTGTCTGTTGCTGACAAGTTGCTGTTTCATTGATTTTGTTCAGCAGGGTTTATATGAACCCAGTGGTGATAAGGTTAACCCTTGGTCCTTTCAAACATTTTGAACTCACTGTGATAAGGAATCCCACTATTCCAGCCAGAAATGTGAAATGAGACCACATTTCCAGAAAGATTGTCTTCTTAGGGTGCCGTTTTAGCTCAGTGCGTTGAGCAGGCGCCCACATGCTACATGGCTGAGAGCGGCCAGCCCAGGTTTGAGTCCGAAGTGCGGCCCTTTGCCACATGTCTCCCCCCTTCTCTCTCTACCCCCGCTTTCCTGTTGTTTCTTCACTGATCTATCTATGAAGCCGAAAAAGGCCAAAACAAAAGAATGTGTTCTTGGAAGGCTGTGCTATATCAGCATTAGGCAAAAACAGTTCTGACAGTACCAGATCTCCTGGAGACAGAAGATTGAGTTAGTGTGTGTTCATGGTAGGGATGCAACGATAACAATTTTTACAAACTGATACAATACCGATACTTGGATCTGAGTACTTGCCGATACGGAGTACAAAAACCGATACTTCTACCACACACACAAATGCAATGAATTGGAAGACAGGTTTTATTTTATTCTCTGCCGATAAAAAATAAAATCTTAATAAAAATGACCACAAAAAAATTTCAAGTGAAAAATAAGCACTTCTGTTAAATTATTGCAGAGTGTCCACATTGTAATTTAACAAAATACCACTGAACTATTGGCACTAACTCGAGCTTTCAGAATAATAAATAAACACTTCTGTTTAATAAAATAAATACAAATTAGGTTTGAGAATAAAATAAACTTTTAAATTATTGCAGAGTGTCGATATTGTAAACAAACAAACAAAATAACCAAAGTATTTGGCATTGACGAACTCCTTATTTGCCCGTGGATCATCAGTCCACTGTGCCGTTAAACCAAGGACTGACATCACGCACACACTGCTTGTCTTTACCTCTTCAGAAAGTTTTGGCACCATTATCTCCCTGATGTATGGGCAGTTGGGAATTTCATATCGCGGCTCGAGTATGCTGAGAAGACAGTGCAATCCTATGTTTTCCACAGCCGGCATTGGCTGGTCATCCAGAGCGAGGATGGATTTTCTCTTGACATTTTTCATCGCTTTTCCAAAACCTGAGTTAAAGTTGGCTGTTCCGGTCCACACTGCTGACATTTTGCTTAGCCTAGCTACAGCAGCCTCCAGTTTCTCTTTTTTATCTGGAGCCACCAGTCTCACTCCCCTAACCCTGTGCCTGTTTAGCGAGATGTCCCCCTAGTGGCCAATCTAAAAAACTACAACAGAAATGACATGCCACCCTCTGACTAATGAAATAAGTTAGTATCGGTTCATGGTATCGGTTAACTTTTACGAGTATGAGTACACACACATTTTACAGTATCGGCCCCGATACCCGATACCAGTATCGGTATTGGTGCATCCCTAGTTCATGGCATGCAATTTTGTACAAGCTACAATGTGTGTCTGTGTGTATGTGAGAGAGAGCGGTGGTTGCATATCAGCATTCTTTGAGGTTTGCGCTCCTCTGGGAAATTTTCTGTTGCATACAAACAGACGTTCTGATGGTGTAGATCAGAGATTTCTAAAGTGAAGGTGTCCCCTTGTGGGTTATGTAGGTACTGCATGTGGGCCGTAGCCATAACAGAAGTTTTAAATTAAAGCATAAAAGTATGTACAGTTCTATATTTTTTTATTTTTAAATGTAATTATTTATATAAAACATGAATTAAAATTGTTAACAGGAGGTGATTAGTTTGTGATACTAGTCATTTCTGTGACCTTCATTTATTGCTCTTGTATTAAGTTTGTGTCCCAGTCACACACTGGCCTTAACACTTTACATGTGATTAGCCAGCGCTGTTTATGTTTTTTAAAAAAAAATAAAACATCAGGGAAGACTGTCGCATTCGCTTGCATTTTGATTAGACTGAAGCTTTAAGATTGGGCGTCTGTTTTTTAAGTGGGCCACAGCATTCCTGTCTGTGTAGTCATAGACTCCGACTCTACATTAAACTGCTTACATGGTGAGAACTGAGCTTCATTTAATCCACAGTCGTGGATTAAATGAAGCATCAGAGCAAAAGAATTGCAACGAGAGTTTTTTATTTACAGTTTGATAAATCTTTGTAGCCCTATGATAGGCCTTGGTTGCCTACTGCAGCCAAGGCCTGTCATAGGGCTTCTGCAACTTTAAATCTCAGTGAAGTTTGAAGTTTAAGTTTACTTTAGTAATTACAAACATGTATTTTTTAACCTCTGGCTCTAAGTTGGCTATTTTAAATTGAAGAAGATGGGGATTTTAATAGTAAGAAAATGCTCTTATTTCATTTCAGTTATCATGCACTCATTAATTTTGTTCATTAGATTGTATTTAGCACATTCACAAGCAAATTCATGTTTTGTCAAACTGACAAAAGTCAGGTGACAATAAGCAGTGCTGGTGTCCAGTCACATCTAACAATATATTTATCATCTTTGTCCTGTGTCTTTTCAACAATGCAAGACTTCCTTGTTGACAACTCCAGCTGACATTAAATTTAATAAAAACATTCAGTAAGCTACATTCTCTTGGATCAGGCATAAGAGGCATGCGTAATAATCAGTGGGACTCCAGCATCAGGAGGATCGGGTCTCATCAGTACGTATTTAACCCTGTGAGGCCTAAGTCAGTATCAAAGATGAGAAGTAAACCAAATATAAATAAAATCTAAGATTTGGTTGAAAAATGTTAAAAGTGTTCGCTGATTTGGGAGTGGGAGAATTTTGTTACATTTTCAAATGTCATATACAGTAATCAGTAATCATAATAGAGATTCTTTTTTAGTCCTTACAGCGTTGAAAGAATCTTCCCTACTGAAGTCCTTGAGCAAAGCATCAAATAAGTATTTGCAATAAACCAGTCCAGTCTTATCTTTGGAAAATCTAAGTTTAGTTCCATTAACAATAGCATCATCCTATTATTACTTCATTAGACACACTGATCAGCCCCAGTGGAAAGATCCTGATTCCTGGGATCAGAGAGGCTGTAGCTCCCCTCTCTGATGAAGAATGGAAAATGTACCAGGATATCCAGTTTGACATGGACAACTACAAGAATAAGATTGGTGTCAACCAACTCATGTACAGCAATAAGGTAATGTAAGGCATCCTTGGTATCAGAAGACCATTAAGAGCAGGTGAGTACAATCCAGAATTTAGATTGTCATTACCCTTGCTTCCAATGCTACTGTGAAGAACCTTTTTAACTACTGTTTAAACAAGTCTCTCATATGGCTTTATTTCTTACGTAAAACATTACCAGAACTAGGATGATCCTGAAAAAATAGTTCATCTATTTGCTTCTCTCCATGAAAGTGCTTGGTCATAGGAGATCAACGCTTACAATCTTGTGAGATCTTTACAGGATAAAACTCCTTAAAATGAGTGTTGTTTTCATTGACCATATATAAGTAAAATATTTAGTGGAAAATAAAGAATTATATCCCTCTCCCAAAGGTGGACTTGTTGGCTCACATGTGGCGCTACCCCACAGTCTCCATCCACGGTATTGAGGGGGCCTTTTCAGACCCTGGGACTAAGACTGTCATCCCTGCTAAGGTTACTGCTAAGTTTTCAATTAGGCAAGTTCCTGACATGGACCCTGCTATGGTCAAGAAACAGGTAAAATACATGAAAAGTATGTACATGCTCTGTTCTGTTGCATTTACTTTTTGTAAACTGTTTCTGCTGTTTTCTTGTTGTGCTCTTCTTCAGGTAACAGACTACCTTCACTCTGTGTTTGCCAAAAGAAAGAGTCCCAACAAGCTCAAAGTCACAATGGTGATAGGAGCCAAACCTTGGCTGGCTGACACTCACCATCCACTCTACGAGGCTGGAAAGGTTGCTGTTAAGAGAGGTATTGACCGTTCACCTTACTTTAATCACCGGTGATGTTGCTATCAGAATGTCGGGTCTCGGGTTTGATAAGCTGCAGATAAAATTTCACCAAAACTGGCCAGTTTTGCACACACATGTCACACATATCTATAATGTCACACATATCTGTAGTAAAAAGTCATCTTTCAGAAAAACTACTGTAACTTCCAATCAAGAGTCAGTCAAACTCTTGACTGGAAGACAGTCTTGATTGGAAGTCAAACTCTTGATTGACAGTTACTGTCAGTAACTGTCAATTACTGACAGTTTTTACCCAAATAATCTTCATTTTCATATGTTAACATTACTAGGCAATTTTTTTCATTTTTCGGTCATTTGAATAGACTTTAATGAAACGATAAAGCATTGGGACATTGTGTTGATACTGATTTTCCCTGTCCCACAGCAGTTATAAATGACTTTTGTTGGCATAAGGCCACTCTGTTTTGACAGGAGTACATCCTAAACCTAGTGAAACTAGTAGTAATAATAACAACGGTTTCTTAGTTATGATTATGATCACATTGGTGTTTTGGATGGCAGTCTTCAGTTTCCCTTATATAACAGTCTCCTCAAGGCAAAGGCTCTAGAGTATTAACGAAAACTTTTTTTAATAGGATGAAACTTCCAGAACCAGTCTCAGGGAGGAGCAGTCATCTGCTTTTTCATCGTATTTGAAAATGATTCTTGGTGTTTATAGTTATTGTTTAAACTAGTGCTGTCAGCGAAAATCTCGTTAAAATGATGTTAACGCCATAACCGCATTAACACGGCAAATCTCCGTTAGTGAGTTAACGTAGATCGCCCCGTGCAAGGGCTGCACAGCGTGTTAGCGCAGTTAGCCTGTTAATCCGTTAGCGCTGTGCAGCCCCTCGCACGGGGCGAGCCGCGTTAACTCGCTAACGGACATATGCCGCATTAATGCAGTTATGACATTAACGACATTTTAACGAGACTAACACTGACAGCACTAGTATATACACAAAGTATTGTAGCGTCTGTTGTATGACAGAGAACTAGGCGACAGGAGTTAGAAACTGACATGATATAGGTGTATGTACTAAAAAATCTTCGATGAGATCAAATCCCAGTGACCTTGATCTCAAGGGCAACGTCAGAGGTCATGTTTTCGAAAATCTTGCGAATGCAACAACGTAGGACCTAGGTGACTTAGGATTTAGAAATTGATACCATGGGTGTATCTACTAGGAGGCTGAGGGGTAGCACTATAAGGCCACCAGTATTTTACACCAGTAAAATACAAAACCTGGAGCTCTTAGTTTAGTAGAAACACAAGAAATGCATTTTCAGTGGTTTTGACACAGCCTTAAGATATGGGCTAAGTTTTAACTTTTGTATCCTTTTATTATTATTATAGCTTCATTCCTTTGTAGTGTGCTTTGTTGCATGTATATCCTGCAGGAGTTTTGAAAGGTTACCAAAGAAACAGTGTATGTTTTCACCTGTCCTTAATTGTTTAGTATTATAGAAATATAAAAAAAATGTGAGACAATGTAAAGAAAACAAGTTAGTCTTTCAATTTTCACAATTAGTCATTCAAACATGCCAGAATAGTTCCCACTTTGTGTTCATGTCCACTTTACTAGCAGAAAATATTCTGCCTTTGCTCTACCTTTAGTTTTCAACACGGATGCTGATCTAATCCGTGAGGGTGGAACCATCCCAATTGCCAGGACCTTCCAAGATGTGACGGGAAAAAGTATCATCATGATGCCCATCGGAGGCTTTGATGATGGTCTGCACTCTCAGAATGAGAAAATGAGCAGGTTAGACTGTACTGTCTGTACACTCCTGCAGTTTTATTCATTTCACAGGAATATTTAAAGAAATTAGCTTGTACTGAGTCTTTCTGAGTGTTTAACACAATATTTAAGAGAAAAGCTTGAGGGAGAAAGCTTTGCAGTCTGTTAGAACCATCCACAACTGAAAAATAACTACCATAGAGACACCATACAGGACCTGGACACAGGAAATTATTTTAACACTGAAACATTAAGCAGACCCAAGTAGACAAATTTTAGGGGCAGATTTGTTGGAATCCAGCATAAGACAACAAGGGTAAATGGGCAGATTCTAGAGAAATCAGAAAAGATGGTTAAAAGCAGACTTCTCCGATTATAAGGTGGATGCTGTGAAACTTAAGCAGCAGATATAAAGACATACTGGTCTGTTTCCAGTGGGCTTTGTAAGTCTTACAAGCTGCTGGCAGCAGAAAAGTGGAACAATGCTTTGGGGACTTCTAAGAAGGTGTAATGTAGCCATCTATTGCTGCAAATAATAGTGTATGTGAATTTATTATATTTATGTTAATGAAACTTGGAAATTTGCAACACAACAAACAGGACCTTTAACTCTGCCCACCATATTTTTTCTCTCTCTCCTAGGTACAATTATATTGAAGGAACCAAGTTATTCATCGCATACCTGAATGAAGTGTCCCAGATTAAGAGGACTAGTGTGTGATGTTTTATGGTATGATCACATGACCTCATCAAAAACATTCCAGCTATAGAAAAGTGTGTTTTGATATTTTTACTGTGCCTTTATCTTTATTTCATAAGGTTTTGAAACTTGTGGCACATTTATTGATCTGCACCTCAAGTCTGTCTATCTATTTTTGCATTATCTCATGGTTATTTGGCTGTTTCCATCTCTTTTGCCAGTGTTTATGTTCACATAAACTTAGGCAGCACTGTGAGTGTGTATGTATGTGTGTCATGTAGTAAAAGCTGGACAATGCAATATTACGAATACGTCTTTTATTTTATGAGAAATACAAAATGTTATTTTATGAATGTTAATAATACGAGAGACATATACAAATACTGTTTCTTTAGCCATTAGTCATTTATTCACTCCTGAAAAATTCACTCTTATAGTATGTCATTCCTTAATCAAATGATTAGTTCATTACCAGGCCTCTGGAGAACTCCAAAACATGTTGAGGAGGTAATTACGCCATTTACAGACGCTTTGCTGCGTTTCTCACATCACTATTAACATTTGCACAGCACTTAGTGTATTTCTCAAAACAATTGGTGCAAACTGCAAAACCTGCAAAAGCAGGTCACTTGCTCAAAATTGATAATCCATTCCTCAAAAGCAAGTATTCATGTCAATGAAACTGCCAGTGTCATCAAAATGAGAAGTCGTGACGTGACACCATCTTTATGAACAAGATAGTCAAATGGCTTGTCATGTTTTCATTATGACAGTGTACAATATTCTCTCAGTGTTTTCCAATGCAAGAAAAGGTCAGAACTTGGTGACACTACCTGAAAATGCTCAAGAAAATGCTCCACACTCTCCATGACTCTGCTGTGATGTTGTCACATGCTGCATCCATGGCTGCTAGCAGGGCCATTTGCACATGTGAATGCCAGTCATAAAACTTCCACTTCCAGGCAGAGAAAAACTCCTCTATCGGATTAAGGAATGGGGAGTAGGGAGGGAGATATTGAACCAGCATTCTGTCATGTGCTGCAAACCACTGTCTGACCAGATGCGAGTAGTGAAAACTGACATTATCCCACACAACAACATACTTGTTGAGTTGGCCTCCACCCCTCTCATTCTCAGGGACTATGTCCCTGTAAAGAGTGTCTAAAAAAGTCAGGAGATGTTGTGTATTGTATGGGCCAAGAAGGGGAATATGGGTGAGAATGCCATTGTCTGAGATGGTTGCACACATTGTAACATTCCCTCCGCGCCGGCTTGGGACATCAGTGGTTGCTCTCTGTCCAATGCGATTTCTTCCACGCCTTCTGCCTTTGGCCAGATTGAAACCCGCATCATCAAAGTATATTAATTACAGCGCTTTGAATTTCTTTCAACTTTATTGCATTGTTTGCAATCACCATTGCACAAATGGCTACCCCTGCACAAATGCGGAGTAAAAAAGGGCCCTCTTCTACCTCTGCGAGGTTGTCTTTCAATCCGTTGTGGTGCAGATTACAGTAAAATTACAATAATGTACACTAAACATGAGATATTACGAGATGTTGGATTACTGTCCAATACTATACTATACATACCTGTTCTCCCTACAAAATGTTTAAATGATTAAATTCACAGTGGTTCTTCCAACACCCTCCGACCAGCTTCATCCATTGTGAGGCCGTGATTGACAACATGGTCAACAAGTGTTGCCCTAATTTAATTAGGAATTCCCTCTTCCCCTGTTTTGTCCCCCCCGCATCCTCACCCCTCTTCCACGATGCTGACCTTCCATTTCTGTGTCACAGAATTGTAGAAATGGTACACACTATGTCCTGCTCGGTTCATATATGCTTGCCAGTTGAGGGTTCATGGGATTGATCCATGAGTGACTGTGAACAAGTGGCTTGTCATTGGTTACAACTAATACTTTCCACACCTCCTCATCAGTGAAAGCTGAAATTCACCGGAGAGAAATGGTTCTATTTAGGAGACATTTCCAGGAAAAATAATAACAAAAGGTATAAAATTTTCTGGGCAGAATTTGATAACTAAGTCAACAATTTTGTATGTAATGACTCCAGCAATGAAATGAAGACTATTCGTTTTTATTGGGAACGACTATTCAGCATCCGAAAGTAGAGTTCATTAAGCAAATGATAATGTTATAAAACGGCAGAGAATTGTATGAAAGCAACTGATACATGTACAAGAGCATTTGCAATTTGTTCAGAGGAAGGAGAAATTGCAACTATGATGTGTACAAATGACTAAATGTTGTGGAGGTTGCACTAATGGTTTAGAGAATTTTCTGATCTGAGAAAAGCACCAAAGCAACTGAGAAAAACTGTAAATAAACTGTGTTGGATCAAAGACACATTTAAAACCTGCAGGACAGCCCTTGAGGCCTGGAGTTCCCCCGCACCTGGTCTAGATTGAGAGTGGCTGCAAAGACACATGCTCTGCTCCAAGCAGTCGATGTGCAGACTGACAATCCAGGCATTGTCTGAAGTTCCCCATGAATCCCGTTGAGATAAATGCACATTCTTCATGCATCTGACAGCTGGCGTTGTTCACTAAGATCGCGGCAGATTTGCTTAATGACTAAGACTATGTCTTAAATGTAACATTTAAAATGTGTTTGTTCTTCTGCTAGCACAAGAAACAGTTATGATATTTTTTTCTTTATAGTTTTAGAATTTAAAAAAAATTAATGTCAGTAGGTCACTGTAAAATAGACTCAATAATATCCAGTCAAATAGATTGGCTTTATTAATTAGACACATGGATTTGTGTCTTAAATCTCTAGTACATATACAGCATATCTGGCCCACCAGAGCATTAAACTACAGGTGACACAAATAACACCAACTGTCAGCCACCTACTCTTGAGATGCCTTTCCAGGCACCTCAACCCCCATTCACATCTTGTGTCAGGTGATCTGAATGGGTCATATGATAGGGTGAGGTAAGGTCTCACAATTTCTTCACCCAAAGCCTCTGCTGATAATGACCCACACCCTTTTTCACACCTTGGCGCATGTGGTGAGGCACATGATGAATCAATGACCCTCTTAAGGGACAACTCCTACTAGGGATTAAATACCTGGGACTCACCAACACTGGGTTTCTGATCCTATCCAATCAAATCCAACTTTATTTATAAAGTGCTTTAAAATACCCAGCACAGGCCCAAAGGGCTGTACAGTAAATAAGTTAAGAACAATAGAATAAAACAAAACAGCAATAAATAAACACATAATATATAAAATTAAAACAGCCCTTTATTAAAAAACAAGAAACTTAAAGAAGGCCACTCGCTTTCTTTCTTTTCCTTATACCAGGGGTGGGCAACTCCAGGCCTCGAGGGCCGGTGTCCCTGCAGGTTTTAGATGTGTCCTTGAACCAACACAGCTGATTTAAATGGCTAAATTAGGTCCTCAACATGTCCTGAAGTTCTCCAGAGGCCTGGTGACAAACTAATCATGTGATTCAGGTGTGTTGACCCAAGGTGAGATCTAAAACCTGCAGGACACCGGCCCTCGGGGCCTGGAATTGCCCACCCCTGCCTTCTACTGTCCAGCGGTTCCCAATCCCAGTGAACAGTAACACACACACACACACACACACACACACACACACACACACACACACACACACACACACACACACACAAACACACACACACACACACACACACACACACACAAAACCGTTGTGGTTGGTTGTAGCCACACTGTGCATTATGGTCAACCACATCCACTTGTCTGTCCAAACATTACTGTTCCAGAAATCTTGTTAATTGCAGATGTAACAGATGTAACTTTGCAAATCTAAGCTGTATTGCGATCTTCATTTTTAGCGAGAACAAGCATCCTGGAAACCATTCCCAACAAGTCAGTTTAGTTTTTTCTAATTGCACTGTCATGAGCTTTAACATTTAATGTGTTAACTGAGGTCTATAGACTACCAGATGAGTTTTTATTGTGCCTTGATATGAAAACTCTTAAAACTGACTTTCTTTATGCCATGACTGTACTGTAGCAATACAAATTAAATTAAAAAAGACAATACAAGACTGCTATGAAAGTAAATGCTGAGGAACATGCTTAGTCTGCTCTCTATTCTAAGAAATGTTAAATGTGAAATTGATTGTCTTATAGTAAATGAAAAAAGTAGAAAATGAAAGAAACTCCCAATGACTTTAGATCAATTAACAAATGAATTTGTTCAAAATCATTCTTTTATTCTTTACACTCTTATGCAATACTACTTACACCAGGACATTCAGAATAAACTGACAGTCTTGCATGAAGCAACCCTACAAGCATTTCAGAGAAGAAAAAAGAGATACAAAAATATATACAAAAAGTCTCTAGCCACCCCTCATTTCCTGATATTTTGCTTTCAATTGGCTAGACTTCCATTTTTGTTTTTTGTTTTTTTTTTATTTCTTTGTTTTCCAGGCTTTCTGAAAGTCTCTCAAAGCTTTTCTTCAGACATTGCACTGGATCATTTTCTGAATTTTTGGATTTCTGAATTTTTTGAATGTTTTTAAGACACTTGCCTAAAAAGGTACAAGTGAAAAACCATTGTTGTGTCTACACACAACAGACAACTTAGCAATGAACCTATTTTACGCAGACATATTGTTATTAGAACCTCCCACCCTGTTTCTTTATTTAAAACTGTGAAAAATGCCAAATAAAATACAATTTGACAGACAGAAAATAATATTTCCAGAGGTGGTGAAAGCTTGACATGAGAGGCGGTAAAGTGTGTCCTGTAAAAATCTGAGGAAACTGGACAAGCAGAGCACAAAAAACATAAGTGGCAGGGCTGAAACAGTTAAACTGATTCTGAAAGTCATGCCCTTAAATAACTGGAACAAATCCAACAAAGACTTAATACAGAACCTGAGAGATGCACCTGACACCTGGTGATCCATCTACTGTTCACTGAAGTGTGGGATCATGTTGAAAGAATGATAGTGCAGAACAAATGACAGCCAGCATCCAGAGAAGAGCTTGTAATGTCATTCAATGAGGCTAAAGTTATCAAAGTATTCCTGAAGAATACTTCAACAAATGACAAGAAAGCTTGTCTAAGAGAGTTCATGCTGTGTTGAAGAATAAATGTCTCAAAGCAAGGATTGACTTTCAAGCTTGCTAGAATTGCAATGAAATGTAGGGTGGCCCAAGACTTTCGCAAAGTCCAAAAGTCGTAAAGTAGATTACGATCCATAGTCTAAATAGTTTAGTGTGTAACATGGCAAGAAAATATACCTATATATATATATATATATATATATATATATATATATATAAATTTTTAATATATACATTTTTTTTTCAGTTTCAAAAGGGCACAACAGTGTAGATGATAGTGATAATAGCAAACTGTTCCAAAGCTGGTAGGTAACATGATACTATTGGTAATAAGTCATAAGTTAATAGTTATTTACTGTTTAACAATGAAATGACATTCTTTAAAAACTTGTTAGTAACTCGTACATTTACACTTTGTGTTTTGCTGTATTCTAATGTACAGCATTGTGCAGAGACATGTGGTGGATGTGTCCTAGCAGGAAGTAGTAGGGAGGAACCCTGGTGTTGTGAAAAAGCCGTGCGTGACACTTCAGCGGCCTGATTCACAACACCAGCTGACCCTCCCCACCCATCAGTGCTGTGGTAGCTAATGGAAGCTAATCTTCAGTGACAGGACCAAGTCAAACTGTCAACCAGTATTTTTGAAGCTTTTTTGTACATCACACTGTGGAGCCATTAAAAGCATTTATTTGCATGAGAAGCTGGTTGACTGAGAATACTCACCTTTCCTCTCCACTCTTGCTATACAACTAACTGCAGCAGCAGCAGATGGTGATTAACTAACAAACACTGAAAGGAGAGCGGGGAGCACTTTGCACACAGTCTCCACTGGGGGGCACCCAACATCTTTCCTTCTTGCCTCCACACTTTGAGGACGATGATCTGATGCTGGCAGCTTGCACACACCACGACTTAACCTGCAGATAATGAGGCAGAAACAGGAACATTAATTTCATGCTGGAGGATTAGCTTTCAATGCAAATGTAGTGTTTGAGAATTAAAGTTGAATAAGCAGGTTGTGACCCACGGACAGCCTTAAACATCACACAGGACTCGGCTACATAAACACATCTTTAGCCCAAAAAAAAAGTGTGTGACTGCAAAGTGAAATGCTAAGCAGGGTCCTTGGATGTAACAGTGCTCTATTTATTGCCTATTTTTAAAGTGCTTTGGAATTGAGGTTAGGGCCATGATGGAGCTGAGAATAACTTTGGTTTCACAGCGGCAAGCCTTAATCCACCTTGAAGCAGCCCGCTGTGTACCAAAGCTAAGAGTAATGTCACTGTAAAGTAGGTTTACAGGAAATGATCTGCATGCAGGGCTTCAGTATAAAAGGGCATGTTAGGAAAATCAGTTTCCTGGTATGTCTGTTTGTTGGAATTGTTAACAGAATTGTGTACAGGCTTTGTGCAATTGTGCAATGACTGGGTCCTAAAGAGTCATGACGTTTAAGAGCCAGGAGCAAAATAGAGTTAGATAGAATTTGTCAGTCTATGAAATATGAAGAATGCCATCCAATTTGTGTCCTGATACTTTGGTATCAAAATCCAAAACATAAAAATGTTACTGTTAATCAAAGTTCAGCCATTCGGGCATCAAAGGGAAAAACCTGAACTCCTGACCACTAAAATGTGAGTGTTTGGTTAGTCTGTTATGCTGTGCCAAGCTCTTTTGTTCCTCTTTTATAACTGTGTGCTTGATTCTTCTTATTTATGGCAGCAGCTAGTCAGATCTGGGATGTGTCATGTGCAGTATTTATATTTCTGTTATTAATGGGATGCCTTTAGTCAGCTCTCCCACAGAGCTCTGTTAAAAATCCAAATGCTTGCCATCTTAAACGGCACTTGGGCACTTTGGCAGTTACCCAAAATATTTCGCCTAAGTAGGCACTTCACCCCAATCTAACCCTTCTGGGACAGACAGAGACCCAGAGGCGTCATACTGTAGAAGGAAGTATCTGTCCTCATGATGGTGTTCACTCAATTAAACTGTGTGTCTTGTTTTATCTGTCAACTTGAGAGAATTTCTTATTTAAAAAGTGCTCTGATTGTCTTGTTGCTACATTAACTGAAGTGTATCAGTTTATTGTGCTAACATAAACGTGAATGCTTAAAATCATTGTTTCCCCCTATACTGTCATTTAAACCTCTGGCTGTCCTAACAGACAGGTTGCCTTTATTCCTGGAGCGGACTAACATTTATAACAAGATGTGAGCTAAATGAAATCTTTACGGCACCTAAGACCTGATCAAAACCTCCACATTTCCTGGTACTATAAACTTTTACAAAATACTGTACCAAAGTTTTAAAATCACGGTCAAAGCCCAATCATTGTAAAAAATGTTTTGGTTATTACTTTATTTACCTTGACCAACAAGGGGCATGTGAAAAACCCAAATATACTGACGATTTGTCACCTAGCCTAAAATGTTACACTTTGGGAGTGAGAACGTGTTGGACATGCATTAAATAAACAAATATCAATTTTACAAATATGTGTTTCATTGTTTAGAAAATTTGTTTCTCTGTTTAGGAATAAATATCAAGTTTACTTTGTTATGCTAATTATAGCTGTTCATAAATGTGTGTTTTTGTATTCTAATTGTTATATATTTAAAAGGTAATAATTTGTTACTGTAATGCATGTAAAAAAAAGTCATAATAAAATAATGTGGCAAAATACTAAGTATAGAACATGCTGTTGTATTATAATGTATTATATTAGCCTAGGTCACCATCAGTGTGTGGTAACTGTGGACCTGGGCACTGCATCTATATTTTATATTTATCCATATTGTAATTCTAATAGAACAATGTGATTTATTGAGGATGGTCAAATCTGATCTTTTCCTGGACTACCCATGTTGGCATAAATCGTATTTTGGTCTGGGGGTGGGGGCACCACACTCCACCGGTTTGGGCCCTGCTGACTGGGGCTGACTACACTGGGCTGTTTGACGTAACAGATTTTCCTGGCAACCTGACTGTGTCGCCCCCTTTAGGCCAAACTCTGCACCCTCACAGCGGGCGACCTCACAGGATGAAGTTGCACCCTGCTGTTCTGAGGTGCTGTGATGGACAGCAGTCGAGAGGGACAGTTTACAATACCATGGAAGGTGTGCAGGAGGTGTTGTGAAACTGGGTTGTAAGTGTAGCCTCTGACCACTCCATTAATCACAGGTTTGTCCTTTTGCCTGACTAATCCAGGACGGGTCAGGCCTGCACTAATTCTTCCACAAGCGGCCATGTCACACTGAACATAATATCCCAGCATTTTTTCTAATCCCTTTTTATCAGGTCTGCTGGCCTTTCTGGTCAATCTAATTGTGACAAAGCACACATAAGGGCTTTTGTGCTAAAAGAAAGTTCTTTTACGGTTTCAATTAAACGCCTCGGCCAGCCCAGCGGAAGCCTCTTGGCCCAACGCCAGTGTCCTTCAGACAAAGAATGTCACTGCATATAATGGATAGAAACACTTGAGTGAGGAAAAGAAGTGCAAAATGTGGGGGGAATTTTTTTGTCTTTTCAGAGGGAAGGAACACAAAGATTTAAGTAATAATCAAAACTAGCCTGAGGGATTAGGAGCCGGAGAAAGCTGTGTGTGTGTGCGTGTGGAAATAGAGGGAGAAGCTCAGTAACAGTTCAGTCACAAAACGCTATTGGAGGAAAGACAGTTTAGATCTAGCATTTCAGTTTGAAGATTTTGGGCAATGACTTTTTTAAAAGCTTCCATTGATTTCTGTTTTGTTTTATGTTCCAGCAAGTCCGAAAACCTTTCATATTTTACCACAGCTCACAGGATCTTTTCCCTTAGAACATCCAAGTGCATGACTCCAGAACTCTTTCCTTCTCTGACTGTCCAGAATGATTTTAAGCTTTACCACCCAACTCTCTCAGCAGCCTTTACATCACCAGTTCATTTGGACCGAGTCACACATACGACTGCACAGAGCTTGTGAAAAAGTGGATCGCAGTGGACTTTGTCAGAAAAGGCTCATATGTATTTGTCCGTACACATCAGTGTGTGTACAGTTGCAGAGACTTCAGTGCCAATGCTGTTAGTGTGTGTACAGAGGCAGAAAGTGAGGGTGGTGGAGGTTTCCCTGTAGTGAATGATCCAGTGTTAAACCAATACTTCGTTGTAATATTAGGAACTTCTAATATTTTGACATCTGCTAAGAATTGAAACAACAGATGCATTAAGAGAGCAGAAAACAGAGCTGCCACTCAGCCTCTTTTCAGGTTCCTCTCAAAGGTCACTTGCTCTAATGCAGTGGTTCCCAAACTTTTTTTGCTAGGCCCCCCTTTGTTTTACAAGAAAAATGCCCCCCCCCCTCCCCCCCGCGCGTGCACGCACAAACACATCCTCCAACCACACACACCCATGTTTTGCTCCATTGCGATTTATTTCACACCTCAAACATTTAGTAAACAATTAAGCAAATACAAGTAATCTGCAATAACTTACAGGTAGTAAGAAAGTAAACTACTAACTCTTTTACACTACGTCCACACCTACACGGGTATTTCTGAAAACGCGGCTGTTTCGTCCACACGTAAACAGCGTTTCGAATCACCAAAAACTGAGATTTTTTTAAAACTCCTTTTATGCGTTTACGTGTGGACGAGGAATACAGGGTTCATCACGCAGCATCAAAGGTATGTGTCTTTTTGCACGTCACGCTGTGCGCCACATTATTCTTTACATGAGATGAATTGCAGAATGGCAGATAGAGACAAAATACTGTTACTGTTAATCTGATTATCTTCAGTTTTTACACGCTTAAATATACACACGCAGTTACTGTCCCTCCGTTTAGAAAGGCAGAGGCGTCACAATGTAATTATTTTACGTGTAGTTGTTTTTTTCCTGTGTAATAATATTCAACATTGCTATCAATACAATTTTCAAAAAATGCCTCTCTGTGCAAAATGGGTTTAAAAACATAAACAGCTGTAGGATACTGTTTGTCCGTGATTTAGACAGGGGGAACAAATCGTGGCAGGATCAACCTGATATTATTTGTATCCCACTGTAACTTTGCTGTATAAAGAGCTAAACATCTCCAAAATGTCAGGAGTAGTTAGTCATTATAAGAAGTGTTTGTGAACTAAAAATCAAGAATGTGGGATACTGTTTGTCCGTGATTTGGAGAGCCCAGCGCATGCTCCCGACGAAGGAAAGACCAATTATGCAGGGGAGACCTACCTCGGCACTTGAAGCCAAAGGCAAGATTTGCTTCACCATATTTTCTAGTCTTTGGCTTAAAATGAAGTTGGTTTGGAAACATATTGAGCTATGCTTCATCTCCTGCTTTGCGTTTGTGTGGGCGCAAGCTTGTTTTTTGTTTTTTTTCCCCTTCTCATATCTCTCTACCGCCCCCCTCCCCCTGCAATGGCTCTGCGCCCCCCCTAGGGGGCGGGCCCCACACTTTGGGAAGGTCTGCTCTAATGCAAGGAATAAAAAAATTCCAAAAAGCATGCTTCTGTGAAAGAGACATCTGTTTCACTCTTCATCTGTTCTTAGCTGTTGGTGTTTATCATTGCTTTATTTAATCCTTGAATATTAAATGTTCAGACCTTCTTAATCATTTTGACTTTCATGTCTTATTATGTTTTGCTGGGGGGTTGATGGTTAGAATGGGAACATTTCTTTAACAGTTTTCTTTACTTTACATATCTAATATGCAAAGTAAAGATATCTAAACAGCTTTAGTTTTATATATCTAATATTTTTTCTTCACATTATTTATTAAGCTTTTCTATCATGGCTTTTGTGGCAGCACACTATGCCTCCACCTGGTGTAAAATTTGCTAATCACTGGAGTCTGTTTGTCTGTTTATGACAACAATGCCAAGGTAATTTACTGGTTAAGACAGGTTAAGACCTTAAATAGCGATATTTAGAGCAATAACTCTAGTGATGAAACAATTAGAACCCCTGGAAATGGTGGGAAGGAAAAACTCCCCTTAAACAGGAAGAAACCGCCACCAGAACAAGGCTCACGACGGGTTGCCTTCTGCCACGATCTGTTGGGGGTGATGGGAGGAAGGACAGGACAAAGACACGCCATGTAAAAGAGCCAGAGACTACTAATAACTAATGATTAACTGCACGTGTATAGACACGTAGTGAATGAAGAAGAAACACTCATCATGGGAAGCCCCAGCAGCCTAGGCCTATTGCAACGTACACCGTAAAAAAAAACAAAACTAAAAAAACGTAATATTCTGGCAGCTGGGGCACCAAAATAATACCAGAAAATAACAGAAAATAACTTTCCCATGAAAATACGGTTATTTTCAGTAATGACAATACAGTTTGTTGCCCTAATTTTTCATGGGATATGAATAATAATACTTAAATGTACAGAAATATACAGTTAACAGTTGGTTTAAATAATAATGGATTGCATTCATATAGCACTTTATGAGACCCTCAAAGCGCTTTACAATTCTACTTTATAATTCCCCTCTGGCCATCACCAGTAGGTGGCAGGCGAAGTGTCTTGCCCAAGGACGCAACGACCGAGAGTGTCCGAGCCGGGGCTCGAACCGGCGAACTCCCAACTCTTGAACCACGCTCGCCCTAAATAGCAATAATAATAATTATTATTTGATGTAAAAAAAGTTACAAATCATTTTATATATTTTTCCATAGCATTACATTTGAATTTAACAGTTCAATCTTTCAAATAACGGAGAAATATTTATGAAATTATGATACATTTGTGAATCTATTTTAACAATCTAAATATGCATATGTACAGACACATACATTTAAAAAACAAGAAAATTATGTTTTATTACATTTACAGTGATTTTACGTTAATTTACATTTGAAATGTAAAATCACAGTCTATTTATGTGAATTTAATGATATTCTAGAAGAACAGTACAAAACTGTAAAATACAGTAAAATACTTTTATATTACAATTTTTTTTACAGTGTATCTCTCTCTGTATCAAGCCTCAGCTGTCTGCCTGAGGTGGTCACTGACTGCACTGAGTACAGGACAAAACCCTCTTGGTTCCTCTCTTCTGCAAGGCTGGCAGCCCCTCTGTGGTTTTCATTTTTATATTGAATATTCCTGATTTCTTTTTTGCATTTAAACATTTTACTGAATGCAACAAACTTCGGTTTTATGGTCTGAATCCCAGGCCTTGAAATTTCCAGCCCTTGACAGAGCTTTAGGTCAGCCAGGCCAAAAAGTCAAGCTTCACCACTGTCCTGACAGATCTCAGTGCCAGCCCACAATGCAATACTACTGACTGACATCCTACTAATAAATCTCCTAGTGGCTGTGTTATTTAAGCTCCCTCAGTCTGTCCACTGCTACAGCATGTGTTTGCATACCACTTTGCAACCCAGCTCCACCCTTTCTGCTGCACCTGACTTACTCAGAATAATTAAGGACAGTCCTGTTGTGTGCTGGGGTCTATCTGCTGCACTCTCTGCCTTATGCTTTCCATGGAAGGATGGGGGCGGGGGTCCCAGAATAGAAATAACAACCTGCCTTTGACAGATGGGTGGTCCTGACTGAACTTAACTTTAGGGAAAGATTTCCCATGGTCTAATAGGACAATTAAAGCTTTGGTTATTAAAAATACCGCGTAGGTTCATGTTATCATCAAAGTTGTTATTAAAGGTTTGGGCTTAACTCTTTCCCCTGTAAACACAAGACAACAGAGACAACAACTCTGTATCTTTAATAACGAGTTGTGACACCTTTGTATGTATTAGTTAAGATGTGGTTTGACAACCATCAGAACAGTTTGCAGGTTAGCTGCAAAGGCAGAAAGCACCCTCACTAACCTCAGTACCACTCAGTTGAGAAAAGAGCTTCAAGTGATACTTCTGATAGTCTTTGAAGAGGTAGAGTCCAAGCCTTCCCCACCTCCTTCCTTCTTCCCTCAGCTCCTGTAAGAGACGCCTATCCTTCATGCTGCTTTTAGACAGCTGTGCTTACGCTGCATTACGCAGAGGGGAGTGTGGGGAAGACAGAAGATGGAGAGGAGAAACAGAGAGTGCCTGCTGGATAAAAGCAAGCTTTTTGTTTCCTAATGGATCCTTGCCCATTTTATTCAGATCAGTCATGCAGGCAGTGGCTGACATTGGCATCATTGATTTAACATCATTCATTTCAGAAGGAGGAGGAGGAGGAGGAGAACGAGGAGCTGAAGGTAGCTGACACTTGTGAGAAATGAAGAGAGCAGCAGGAATTCTGCATTAACCCAGTCATTCATTAAGTCGCATTCTTTTTTATAAATATGTCAGTTTAAAGCATAACCAGAATCTTTTGATTCCAGCGTACCGCCATTAAAGGCCTGTTCATTGCTCAAGCAGATGTTTCCTATTTTAAGATTTAACTGTGAATCAAATCCATTATTCAACTTTAGTGACAGGATGAGAGTGTAGAAACAAAACTGTTTCTCAGCTATGAATTCAAAAAATTACCAGAAAAAAAACACAAAAGGAATTTACAAACAAGCTCGTTCACCCTCATCATGGCCGACTGAACGACAGTGAGAAATCTGTAATCTGGTTTGTGAGAAGACAGAGAGGCTAGGCGATCGGCACGCAGCCAGACTGAGTCCGGTATTTTCAGCCTCAGAATAAACTCCAGTCTTATCACAGGCGGAGCAGCTGGCTGCCGAGCAGGACAGGTGACAGAGACAGATACTGACAGCAGCCCGACCTGCCAATCTGACGTCTTTCCAGATTCCCAGAGCGAGGAGGGAAACGTGGAGGTGAACTCCACTGCTGCTTGAAAGGAGCTGCACAGTTAAAGTTGCAGTCTTCTCATGAGTCACAGAAAAATGTAGCTGATCTACAGATTGAGCTGCATTTACAGCTTAGGAAATGCAAAATGTGACTTCCTGACATGTGTCATCTAATAGGATCGAGGAATTTGGAACAAATTCTGAGTGACTGGTACTGCATGTTCAAAATGTAGTGACAGAGCCTGATCTCAGAGGAAATTCCTTTTGATACTCACCAAAAATGTGTTTTTGTCACTATGATGTTGTAGAGTTTGACACCAGAGGGCTGTTTCCACATCTTCATCTGCTGAAGAAGGGAACATTCCTCTGTGCTCACCTCAACTCCGAGTTTGACACGTGGATCTGCAAGCAGGATTTTGTGACATCGCAGCTAATATTACAATATTCATGCTCCAGAATTTGGGGAAGGTAATTCAGCTTTTATTCACAAATGTATCTGCAGGAATCTTGGGAAAAAAACCCAGGCATTAAGCAAAACTATATATTGTTTTTTAGCCTCTCCCAGTGGATGTGTCTGTTTCCTGGCGGTTCATTTTCAGCATCCTTATCTTGTCTTTTCTGTTAATTTAAACTGTGTTTAAAATGCTTTCAGTGCTGCAGATCATCAGCACAAAGGAGCTCTTAACATTGAAACACCTGGAAAGAGCATTAATTAATGCTCTGAAAAACACCAACTGAACTTTTTAATATTTGTTTTTCCTCGAGTCAGAATCAGTTTTCAAGGTCAGAAAGGTTTCATTACTTTATGTTTAACTAATTAGAAAAAAGTGACCATTTAAAACCATAAAGAATTAAACTCTGAATGTTGCACTTAAGGCATCACAAAGACTACACAAAGCATAAACACACACTCTTGATAATTCCATCAAAACTGCCACTCACACGACAAACGTGACAACCTAATGCAGTGACTGGAATTAGAAGAGGTGAATCCGCATAGAGGGGTGACTTGTGTTTGCATCCACCAGCTTTGTTTAAAACAGTCAGTTAAACATAAGAAAGCTGTTTAATGGAGCAAAATTAGCTATACATGCTAAAATTTAAGCAGCTGTTTGGTTTTAATACTTACCTAACCCTTCATTTTCTCTCCAAAGTAAATGTGGCAGTATCTCCAGGTCATATCAGGACAGTGGCAGAGCTTCAGGAAGATTAATTAACACCTATCAACAGCAGACTGTCTCTTTCTGTGCTGGTAGATCTGCTCTAAACTTGAACCAGGTCTTACCAGACTCTATGACTGCAAATGCAAATGAAACATAGGAATGAAATTTCAGATTTTTTTCCCCACCCCCCAGTAGTTTTCTTTGACTTTGCATAAAAATCTGGACTTTCTTGTCAAAGAAGGCAACTTTTAGTGCTTAATTAGTTCATAAAATCTTGCAATGTGTGCCAGCCCTGAAGCAGGGTCCCCACGGCAGACCAACAACAGTCTGCTCATTAGAGGAAGCCATTGGTCTGTGTCTGTTGCTCTGCATGGGCTGCTATCAAAGTCTCTGTGGTTTAGAGGATGCTACAGGAACACACATGCTCAAATGTAGGTACATGTGCACAGCACTCTGAAAACTCTGAGATTTTTTTCTTTGTGCCTACAAATCCGAAGAAAAGAACCAAAACCAACTAACAAATATATCTTTTTCCATTTTGTGCCAGAGAGCTCACAAAAACATGTCAAATCTTTAGTTTTTAAATTTGTACACCACATTGTATTTATATTAATGCCTTTACCATCTCTAAAAAAAAATTAATTTAACTGATGTGGATATCATACTGATTGTTCTGTCAGTTCAAATATAATTTACAGAGCTACACTGAAGGAGGACACTATTTTGGTTTAAGTTAGGAAAATAGCTCAGCAACAGGGCTGTTTCTATGCAGCAAAGCACAAAGAGATTAAGATAATGCAAAAGACCTGGAATATTATTATTATTATTATTACTATTTTAACACTGGAAACAAAATAAAAATGGAAATATACTGGATAATAAGATGTGAAATATATATGCTTCAACAGAATTAATTATATAAGATGAAATGCAAAACAGTTCCAAATTCTGCAAATTATAAGCATACTGTGTTCTAAAATGTTTAAATATATATGTGTACACTGTAAAACAAATTGTAATATAAAAGTATTTTACAGTGTATTTCACAGTTTTGTACTGTTCTTTTAGAATATCATTAAATTCACATAAATAGACTGTGATTTTACATTTCAAATGTAAATTAACGTAAATCACTGTAAATGTAATAAAACAATTTTCTTGTTTTTTAAATGTATCTGTCTGTCTGTATCTGTGCATATTTAGATTGTTAAAATAGATTCACAAATGTATCATAATTTCATAAATATTTGTCCATTATTTGAAAGATTGAACTGTTAAATTCAAATGTAATGCTATGGAAAAATATATAAAATGATTCGTATAAACTGTTTTTTTTTTACATCAAATAATAATAATTATTATTGTTATTTAGGGCGATCGTGGCTCAAGAGTTGGTAGTCCGCCTTGTAATCAGAAGGTTGCCGGTTCGAGCCCCGGATCCGACGCTCTCGGTCGTTGTGTCCTTGGGCAAGACACTTCACCTGTCACCTACTGGTGATGGCCAGAGGGGAATTATAAAGTGGAATTGTAAAGCGCTTTGAGGGTCTCATAAAGTGCTATATGAATCAATTATTATTTAAACCAACTGTTAACTGTATATTTCTGTACATTTAAGTATTATTATTCATATTCGCATTCATTGACCTTGTTTATAGGTAATTTCATTGTTTAATCACATTAAATTGTTCCTAATTTAATGTTTAAAAGCACTTGAAAAAGGCAGAATCCCATGTAAAGTTAGGGCAACAAACTGTATTGTCATTACTGAAAATAACCGTATTTTCATGCAAGTTATTTTCTGTTATTTTATGGTATTATTTTGGCGCCCGAGCTGCCAGAATGTTAGTTTTTTTTTAGGATTTTTTTTTTACGGTGTAGATGACTGTAAAGAAAAGCTGAACGGCAGTATTAGCTTTATTTAACTGGAAAAATCTGGTATGTTTTTATCTTTTCTTGAGCTTTGCTGCCTTAATGTTTTGACATGTCACCTATATTAGTGCCTTTTTGGTAGGATGAGCAACCTTTAATCTAAACTCTGCTGCATCCTGTTTAATGAAATTAATTTTAAAGCATCTTATGGGTGTGGAAATGGAACCGGACTTTGTATTTATATACTGCTCTAGTCTTAGCGTCCACTTAAAAGTCTGTAGGCTGTACAGAACTTTACTGCACATCCTGATTTAGAATCACCAGTTAGACTAATGTGGATGTCTTTGGGATGTGGGAGGAAGCTGGACTACCTGAGGGACTCCCACCTTTTGCTTTAAGAGGACAGCGCTAACCAGTGTTTACTGTCACTCTCATCCCTCTCCCTGCTGTTTTTCTTTTCCTTTTTAGGAACCGTGTGTCAGCACTCTGACAGAGAACACCAACTATACCACCATCTGTGCCTGCAAGTAAGAGGCACAATGCAACAAAGTGGTGTGTCACGGTGTCGCAAGGCGAGGCCATGGAGCCACTGATAATTTCATGATGGGGGAGCTATTGTGTTGCAGCTGCAGAGAGGGGGAGAAAAGAGAGAGGGACTCTGGGCTGGACACTTCGCAGGCGTGGCACCACAGCAGCAGCAGCAGAAGCTCTGAAGCAGCTGGCATCCACAATTAGAAAGACGGGAACAGAAAGAGACAGGAAGGAAGCTATGAGACAGAGGTGAAGAAAGGGAGGGTGAGGGAAGGTTAGGAGGGATAGAAAGCAATGGAAGACAAGCACTCTTGTCACACACACATGTGAGAAATGTTCACATCTGGTTCTCTCCTCTCTGTGTACAGAGCACCAAATTGAGTTGTCATCTGCAAGAGCCTGTGGTAGCGAATCACAGATGAAATTGTTGCTTTCCCTAATTAGCTCCAGTGTGAACTCTGAGGCCCAGCATCCCAGAATGTGTGTCACTTTTATAATCCTTCCCGCAGAGCAATTTAAAATGGGAGGTAACTACCTTTAGGCTGCACCGTGGCTGGAGTCATTTCCAGGCCACATTAAATGATAAGATCTGTAATAAGGCTGAAATATAGCTTAGCTGATTGAGCCAGGTGAAGGAGACAGCTTTTGTCATATTAATCCTAATGTGAAAATGATGGAAGAAAAATGAAGTCAGGGATGAAAATGATTAATCGTGCAAGGAGCTGGATGTGCCAGTTGTGTAATAAAAAAGAGAAAGGAAAGGAAAAAAATACATTCAAGCATTTAAGCAATTATGTAATTTGTTCCATGCTTCGAAGAGTGCAAATGCAAATTGAATACAGTGACTCACAGCCACGAAGCAGGTGCACGCGAGCAGAGGCAGGATTATCTGATTGAATCCAACCCAGAACTCAAAACTAATTAAAACATTCTCAGACACAAGAGCTTTATCTCCTGGTCTTTATGAGCAAGTTTGTTGTGTGTTTAGTGTCGATTTTTCGAGCAAAGGAAGAACTTTCAGGGATAAGAGTGAAAGTGTGGGATTATTCGGAGGAGAGAAAAGGTTGCTATGGCGTTCCTCAAGAGCTGTGCAGACAGTTTGCTTTATCCCTCTAGTTAACTGAGTAGGATGTCTGCCAAGCTCCCCAGGGAGCTTGGCAGACATCCTACTTTTCTTTCTCTGTGTGTGAGAGAGAAAGAAAACAGAGCTAGAGGAAGGAGAGTAGTTCCAGTGGGGCATGAGTTGCTGAATGGACTGACAGGCAGAGACTTTATGAAAGTGGTCTGTCACAGCGGACACACAGCTACGCCAGAGGACTGCTTGACGTGAAGCTCAGCCGGCTGGCAGAAATCATTTTCGTAGTGTACATGTTAGAACTGACCAACACTGCATTATGTAGCTCACACTGTGTGTAAAGAACCAGAGCCTATTCATCATATTTTGTCACTGTAGACATCAGTGTATGTTGACAGAAGAGAATTTAACTGGATTTATGTTTGCCAGCAGGTACAAGTAATAAACTACTCCACCACAAGTGAAAGTAGCAGAATATATCAAAATTCTAAAACGTAAAAGACGTCAGCGTGCAGTAAGGCAGTTGATGTCTGGTTAATTGAGGTTTAATGCTTTTGGAGCAAAAAGTTGTTTTAATGTGAGAAAAATATTATTTAAAAAATAAAAATAATAAAAATACAAGGTTATTATTTATCTTTATTCTTCAAAGATGCTTTGCTGGACATAAATTAGTCAGCACTTAGTATGGCCATCATACACCCCAACCACCTCCTACTGACTGTGATGAACTTTATGAATATGTTGCTTCATTCATTCATGAAAAAAATTCTCCAAAAACCCATTTAGTTAGTAATTACATTTCTTATCACAGAGTAATTGAAAAACAGTTTATCCATATATGAAAATAAATGAGCACCCACTCATTTTTATAGACATGTTAGGAAATAATGGTCCTTTGTTACTGTGTCACTATGTCTTTTTTGTATATATATAAAACACAATTTATAAGACCTTAGCATAAAAATAAGAGTCTCTAATTAAAATAACAGCCTTTTTATCATCATCTTTGGAAAAATATGGATAATTCCGAATGTTAGAGTCGCCTTTAAAATAGCTGCCTTGGTGCATTTCAGCTGAATCATTGAAGTTTCCAGGACGAGGAGTCGTCCTGCTGCCACCTCACACTATCAGCCACAGTGGCCTCCTAATCAGCAGTGGAACCAGCCCGACTGAACAAACAGGCAGTTTTATACAGAGGAGGCATGCAGAGTGTGACCTTGACCTGACTGCCAACCAGAGTAACCAGTGGAAACCACAAAAAAGCAAATGCTTTTCATTGATTTATGGAGCTATACTTGTTAAATGTAATTTATTTTATTCAATTAAAATATAATAAAATTAAAAATATAAAAATAAAATATAATAAAAATATTATTATTCAATTTGGACCCATGATTAGGTGCAATTAAATTCAGACACGGGTGGAACATTTTTTTTTCTTTTCTCACACAGAGTTTGGTTACAAGGTATCACTGCAACTGTTACATCTGAAAAGGAGAAACTTGAAGTATAAATTTATTGCAATCAAATGAGTGCAATGAAAGCCAAATGAAAGTGACCTTCATGTTCACACGGCTGGAGCAAACAGGCAGTAAACAGACTCATTTGCAGTAATTCCTACCTCTCAGCTGATTTCAGGTAGTGTGGAAAAGCTTCTGCTCTCCAAATAAAGGCTGACGGCCGGCCTGTGGGAGGAAAGCAAATGTCAGAGTAATTAATTTGTTTTCCTTTAAGAATAATAATACAGGGCCAGTGGTGTGTGTTAAACAGGCTGGACTGGGACTCCTCACACATCTAGAATCTTTGTACTAATTAACTGTAATAAATCACATAAGCATGGTCAGCGACTGCACACAGGCATATGATGCATGTGCTTTGCATCCGTATGTACATATACATGCACCTCCCAGTTGACCATGTCTGTCCCAAGCAGCGCTGCGGCGCTGAGGTCCGTTTTGTGTTGACAGCAGTCTCGTTAATCATGCACACGCACAGCCGTGCAGCTCCATACCTATGATTATCAGCATCAATTGGCTCAGAGAAAAAGCAACTGCCGTCTTTGGACCAATGGAGGCAGAGGTTGTTGGGGTGTAACAGACTGGATGGTTATTGATTTAAGTGTGAGAGGAGACTAAATGGAATCTGAATATTTTTCCTCAGAGATGAGACAGTTATTGGTGGTGCTGGGTGTGTCAGCAAGACACAGTCCCCAAAAGGATGGATTCAGTGTTGCACTCTGGATATAATAACTTCATATTAATTAAGAGTCTATAATAATTAAACAGCTTGATCACAAAATTCCCTGCAAATATGTTTTTGTACTCTTATTCAATTCTGTTGATTTTAATGTATGCATTAGATTCTAAACCAGTCTTGCAAAAGCGGTAAAACATCACTTTGATTACACTGAAAAGTTCCAAAATAATACACCTCATCTGGTTGTTTTTTTTGTTTGAATTAATTATTATTATAATTTTTAATATAACAAAAGTTGTGCTGTCATAGCAGATTACAAAGGGCTAAAATATATTTACCACAACATGGAATTAAAGATGGTAAAAAAATATATATCATCAATTCAATTCAATTCAACCTTATTTATACAGCGCAATATCACAACAGCAGTCATCTCAAGGTGCTTAATAATGTAAGGTAGACCCTACAATAAAAAATATTGTGTAAAAAATTTGAATTTTTTTCATGATTTCTTCATAACAGGTATCTGAAAGATGATTACCTGCTTCTGTGACAGGGTGCAGCTGCAGACTGTCATGATATCAAATTTCCACAGCATGATTATTGCATCCAAAATGACTCACAATAATGATTTCCTTAAAATGGCAGTAGAAAATGTAATTACTATATATACACTTATACTGGGGCGACCGTGGGTCAGGGGGTTGGGAAGCGTATCTGTTGCCGGTTCGATTCCCAGGCTTTCTGTCCTGGTCGTTGTGTCCTTGGGCAAGACACTTTACCCTACCGCCAGAGGGGCCGATGGCGCAATATGGCAGCCTCGCTTCTGTCAGTCTGCCCCAGGGCAGCTGTGGCTACAACCGTAGCTTGCCTCCACCAGTGTGTGAATGCGAGAGTGAATGAATAGTGGCATTGTAAAGCGCTTTGGGTGCCTTGAAAAGCGCTATATGAATCCAATCCATTATTATTATTACTGTGTAAAACTCATCTTTAATATGTGTTTGTCTATTTTTTGGCAAATGAATTTACTCAGAACTGTAAGGAGGTGGAAAAAGACAAGAACTGTGCAAAAGCTATAGAATAATTACATAACTATTTACAATTTTATCAAGTATTAATATTTACTAAATCTGAAAACGAATCTGAAAATGTTACTTGGAAGGAAGAAGCGTCTAAATAGAATTTTAAATTTTAAGCTTCACATTATGAAGTGAAAAGACTGTATGGTGGATAATCTTTACATTATGGAGCTACTAAAATATAAATTCTTATGTTAAATGATAAATACGATTCACTTTTTCATGCTTACATCATGTCATGTTGTACTTGATGCCACTGATGCAGGGATTTATTTCTTTTTTATCTTTACTGTGTTTTATGCATATTCTGTTTATGTCATTCAAAATCCTATGCAACAGAGTTATTCATTCAGGGTGAATAATAATAATGAACTATAACAATAACAATAAATAATAAAAGTCATTAATGTAGTTTATCGTTGTTTGTAAGCACATTATAAAGTGACTGTTTGCTATTATTCTTGTGTATGTTTGGAAATAGGCTGCAATCACAAAAATCGATTACCAGCATTAACAAAATGGATATATTATGCAAATAACATTCATTTAAATACATAATCACCTATTAGGTTTCCATACATTGTGCTTTAATTAATTCGGCTTACAAATGCATGAATGAGGCCCATTTTGCTCATTGTCAGCTCAAAGTCATATGCAGATCATCTGACTGATCACACAAACTGATATTAGCATTTGTAAAAAAAAAAAAAAAAAAAAGAACCAAGAAGCTGTTTAAACCATTTATGATTATCAACAACAAATCCATGGTTAGGTTAATGCATCCATGTGGATAATGTTGCTTTTATCTGACTTTGCTAACAGTGTTGTTTGTATTTGAGCCTTTAATTCCTGTGAAAGCCTGAACTGTATCAGTCAGTGAAATATAATGAGGCGTCATATGGCGCACTCAGGGGTGCGTTATGTTCACATGTATCTCTGTTACCATCAGAGTGAATGCTGTACTTTGTGCTACAATAGTCCCTCACCTCCTCTACAAAAAAACCAGGATATGGAATCAGGGCAGCCTAAAAAAGAGATGGGAATAGAAAAGATGAGCACAGAGGCTCCAGGGTCTGGTCAAAATTACCTCGGTCTGCTCCTCAAATGAAAGCAAATGTGTCCTCAATGCCCCGCTAAAAGCGTCAGACGGAGGCTGCTGGAGACGCACTCACACAAGGCCTTGAATAGTATTAGCTTTCAACTGTGGCAAAAACTTTTTGAGCACCGATTAACAAACTCGGGACTCACGTATGTCCGTGTATGAGAAAAGGGCCACTTTTGCTCTCTCCTGGAGGTGATTCGAACTGTGTGAGAATCTGGAGATTTCGGCACAAATCACAGCATCTGAAGAGAAATGACGTGCAAGGACGTTCACATCTTTTAAAGCCTCCCCTCCGAGTGGCCTATCAAAGCTCTCTGATTTCAAGTTTCTGTTGGGATCAAGAGGCTTTTGAGACAGCTGCACACGCTGAGGAAGGAAGCGGCACCTGGTTCACCTATCCTCGCTCTCACACCTCCTGCCTACACACCTCTAGCTATGGCCCAAAACCAGCAGACCAAAAAAAGGAAAAAAAAGAGAGACTCAGTAAGACCACACAAGCATAAATCCTCTTTTTCTCACAAGCCTGCACACACACACACACACACACATATCCTGTGATAAAACCCACTAGCAAACTCTGTCACTCAATTAATGTCTCGTTTTATCTGGTTTTAACATACCTGCCATCCTCAGCTGGAATTAAAGCCTCACCTCTTTCTCCCCCCTCTCTCCCCTCCCCTTCATGCACACACTTTCTCTCTCTCTCTCTCTTTAACTCTCTCTCTCTCTCTCTAAGTAGCTGCACACAGTGTGCAGGATTAAGCGCTGTGGTAATAACTTCCATATTGAAAAAAAAATGCAGGGTTGGGCTTCCTCACGTTCACAAAGACTTCTTAGAAACAGAAATGCCTTACACTTTGTATATACCCACAGACTTCGTGTCCTCTGTGGGTTTTACTTCTGGTTTTATCGTGGAGAAACACCAGCTGCGTTTTACGTTTCAAGTTTGTTTTTATTTTGTTGTTTTTTTAAGGATTCCAAATGGGGCTGATGCCGTGAACTATCTTGTACAGTGTTTTCCCACAGTGTTTTGCAGTTCAAATGGCGGATTGGAAAGTGCTGACATTCTGGTGGCAGATACTGCTCTCTTGCCCGCCAGCGCCATAAATCCCCTGTTGCGAGGAGTGTGGTGTGAAATCCATTTAGCACAGATTCCTGCAGAAAGCTTGTCATCTCATTGAAAAGATCCCCCCTGAAATATGGAAAGAAGCCTTAACTACAAAACAGAAAAAAAGTAGGATGTTCTTTTACTGCCACAAAATCAACCCCACCACCACCCTCGAGACCGAACCTTTGTTTCTTCTTCAGTGTAATACACAAAAAGAAAAGCTGGTGGTAAACAAAGATGGCTGCCGCGTCTCTGTCATGGTGGGGTTAATCTTTCATAAAGTCTGTATGCAGCCCCCCCCCCCCCCCCCCCCCGCCCCTTGTGCACGGCACAGTAGCACTAACAGGTGTAAGTAAAGCTTTAACATTTCATTTACTACAGCACTTCTGCTCCCGTGCCCCGACAATGCAACGGTGTTTGACCTATGGCTGATTTCATCAGACACGCTGGTGCACCAATCACTTTCATGCCGGGTTATCACTGAATGCCCCTTCATCATTCAGGCACCATATGGAGGCAAAATGCTGCTCTTGCTCACGATCCATATGCATCAAACCTTTAAAAAAAAAATCCTACCCACAACAGACACTCTGGCTTCAGTTCTGAATACAAAACTGGAAGATGAAAAAAAAAACCATTGATCGCTGAGAACTGTATATTCAGTGTAATGATTCATGTCGGGTCTTTGCGAGGATGCCGGTGACAGTCGACTCGCATCACCTCAGGACAGGAATGGTCTTAGAGCGAGCTGATGTGCTCTGTAGAGTCAATAGCTCCTCTTTTGTCTGAGGGGAGACAAAGGTCTCTTGCAGCTTCTCTTGGAAGCAGCTTCATTATTAGTGCATTTTATAATGTCAGAGAAGAAGAGTGCAGACGTTTGGAAAGAGAAATGCAACCAGAAGCATTGTTTGATTATAGAGGCAACCTCCAGCATCAGCACGTTGTTTAGTTTGAGCCAATCAGAAGTGGTCCTGATGAGAGTGTCTGACTCTGTGTGTGTGGAGGGGTGTACTCTCCATTGCTATTTCAGGTCTGAATGTCTTTGTGTGCAGCTATATGTCAAACAAAGGGCCGCTATGCCTGCCCCCCACCCCACCAACCAGTGGGGGTGGGGGGCAGAGATGTAGTGTGTGTGTGTGCATGTGTGTGAGATTTTGGAGTGGAGGGGGGTGTGCTGTCTGCGGGGAGCAACCAGGCGTGTGAAATTACTCCACACTGCCTGTCTCTTTCCTCTTCCCCCTGACGCCTTTGTGCTCTGTTTCTTTTCTTTCCACTGTCCTTTTCCTTCATCTCATTCACACTCGCCTCATCTCCACGACCCCTCTACCTTTCACCCTCTACTCCCTTCTAATTCTCCCACCTCCCGCCATGCTTCCTCTTCCTGTCTGTGCCTCAGATGTCATTCCACTACACAGCCAGGAGCTAATATTAGCCCGCAACAAATGATTATGGAAAGTTTACCGCCCATTACAGCTCCTTTGATGGGAGACAGTCTTTGATATGGAAATGCCGCCACTGCCACCATGTAGGATGCACACATATGCACTGCATTTGTGTGCTTCTGTGTGTGTGTGTGTGTATGTATGTGTGTCAGACAGAGCGAGACAAGCGTGGGAAGACAATGAAAAATGGAAGGTGTATCCTCGGGGAACCCTGTCGTAAACCGTTTGGACAAATTGGGACTGAGGGTAAACTGTCTCAGAGGGTTTGTCGCAGCCCACAGCTAATATACGCACACATGAAACTGACACATGACAAATGGTAGGTGTGGATGATGGAGTTACTGTGAGCCAATAATCGCTTTAATATGTTCAATCCCGCTTAGACACACTAAGTACCTAAGTGCTCAAAGTGGAGAGGCAGGCAACGTGAACAAAGAAAGATGAGCATACAGTTAAGACATGTTAGGGTGATAGATAGGAGTCAAATATCTTCCAGGTGTGTAGAGAGAATATGAAAATTAATTTCAAAACATTCTTAAAGTCCGTAGACTGAAGGAGTCCACAAAGATAAAGAAAAAGGGCTTACCTTTCAGTTCCACAGCCACATGTGAGAGTACATCACCCTTCTCACACACACGCACACACACACGCGCACACACAGTCATCATGCATGTGCTCCCACGCGCTCATACACAGTGTGCAGGGAGGGAGAGACGAGAACCCATCATTGTTCTCATAACCCCTCCCACACGGCTGCGTAGCTCTGTCTGGATGGATACATGTAGGAGTAGCACTCTCCCGCACACACACACACACTTTCTCACAGTGTCTAGTAAAAAAGAAACATGCAGCATCAACAATCTATCTTCTTGTACCCTCTCTTTACTCTAGGAATTCCAACACATACACACACGCGCACTTCCTCCACTCTATATGCTTACAGCACACAAAGACTCCCACTCACACACCATGTGATCATGTGATGCGTGTGATGCACAATGCTTGTGAGAGCATGTGGTATATTTCCACAGTTACTTTGTCTACATTGCGCACATTTCCTTTTTGCACCCTGCTGTGATACAGCAATGTAGGATGTGTGTTTTCCTCGCACGTACACACTGTGTAACATGTAACTACATAAGCGCGTATTTGTGTGTTATCCACTAAAGGCATTATGGGTGAGGATAAACAAACACACACCCTTACAAACCCTTGTTTGGCGAGGCCACTTGGGCGAGAAAACTGCTCTCGTGTCCGTTCAATTAGTCCTGAGGGGCAGTAAAGCTACCTGTACTTACCCCCACTGCATTATTGATGGATGTAATGGTGCCTTTACAAGGATAGGAAGCTGCTGATGTTTTAACACAGGGCTAATGAGGAAGCGTTAAGGAATTAAAGTCTGCTGGGCCAACTTTGGCATTTTAAATGGAGAGGAGCAGGAAGCAGAGTGGAGTGTTTTCACAAAGAATGAGGGTTACTAAAAGAATGGTGGTCCAAGCCCTAACACAGCTCAGCTATTTTCTATGCCTTTATAAAAAAGATAGACAGCTAATTAATGTTCTAAGATATGGCAGTTTGGTGTGATAGTACTGGTCTGAACCGAGCCACTGTGGTTTATATCCTGCTGACCGAGGCGTTTGAGTCCAGCCAAGTTGTCAACTTAGCCGTCTGTATTTTTTGAATGTGCAGACATGGTGTAAATCTTATAGACGTAAATCTTAAAAACAGCAGACGGCTACCTTTTAGCAAAGTGGTTGTGTGTGACAAAAAGCCGAGCTGGCTTCCTGTTCTGATCTGCATACCGGCTGCATTTGTAGCAGGCAGCACTGCTGTGGAAACAAGACAGGTCGTGAGGGTCAGGATTTTATCCAAGCAACATTTACAATCTGTCTTACTAATTAGAAAAACACACACACACACACATGCAAGAAAAGACACTTTGCTCTCCCATGAACACACCATACAGTGTTGATCCAGCACCAAAGTGCATTATGTTTTTTTTTTTCATGGTTTTTATTTAAAATAAATCAGAACACACCTGCTGAAGTTTGTAAATCGTACTTTTGCTTTGGCTTGATTTTTTTTTTAAATTATAAGATGAAATTAATTAACGTCCTATCTGATAAGCCTTTGTACTTTCCTCAGCAGCTTTGTTAAACAAGTTTTCAAATGAAGTGTAATTAAATAAAATAAAAGGGTGCAAATGAAGTCACATTTGTAATTATTAACGCTGCAGTGAAAGTGAAATTTAGACAATTTTGCAACATGTCTGCAAGTACAGATGTGTTGAAACACCCATTTAAAAAAACTCTAATTGGATTTGTGGGTAAGTGTCTTTGTTATCGACTCTGTGATGGAGAACAAAGGATTTCAGCAACGTGCACGAATACACGCCAAGTAAGCGTTGTCTGATGTGCCTTCTACTCTGTTAATTGTACAGTACACCTACCTGTTGGTAATTTTCACTACTTTTTCTTGCAGGTATTTTCTGCAAATGATGGAAACATTAAGAATGAATGAACATTTTTACTATTTTAAAAAGGCTTACATTTCATATCCATATTTTCAGTATATTTTAGCGTTTTCTTATGTCTTACTATTTCTTTTTAGGTCAAGCTTGTTATATACATTTGAAATAACAAATACGTATTAGTAGGAATTATGGTATTATGGTTTATGGTAAAGAAACCAAAACAAAACAAAACTATGGACAAGGATGTGAATGGGAATGAAGTGGACTAGAGTATGAAGTTCACTTAGTGCAGCTTATATATGATAATTATTGCTCGCTCTATTACAGATACAAATGTTAGTTTGTTCTCAAGGAAACTTGACCCATGTGTACCATTGTCTGTTTTTTATAACCAAGATAGATTTGAAAAATCTATATAATTGTAATTCTACTAACTAGTAGAAGGACTAGTTAGTCCTTTCACTTAACATACATATATTACCTTTTTGCTAAAGATCACATGCAGGTGAAATCCAGTGAGCAGTGAGATTTCATCAGTAATGTAATCTTTGAGTATATTTCTTCAGTTTTGTGTTATTCCTTCATAATGTGTTTTCACCTGTAGAGAGCAGTGCAGAAGCACTTATCTACTGTCTGGGATTTAATGTGAACACAATGAGATCTGACTTTGGAGCCATGAAGAGTTAAAGTTTGTCACACGGACATTTCACCTGCAGGCATTTATACGTAACGTGTAAAAATGTTTTAAATGAATTGTATTTATTAACATCAGAAAACTTTGGATAACACCTGACCACTGGCCCTACAGTTTTTATCAAAACATTAAAAAATCTAATACATTTCCTACTAACTATAAGGCACAATAATTGTGTTAAATGTCAGGAACTTCTTTGATAGACTGAAAAACATTATAAATATATTACAGCCTTTAATTGCAACCATAATCAAGCAGCGCTTTAAAATAATGTATGAGTATGTGAGAGCTTCTTTGATGGTCTGCGTTTTCTCAGCTTCAATGCGATCCCGGTGGAAGATATGACTCTTTATAGTACACTGTGTTCCATTACACATGCCTTTCCACCACTCCATGTCATTCTCTGAAAATGCTTTTAATAAAACTAACAAAGCTAAAGGAAAAGAAAAAGGATGCAGACAAATTTCAAGAGGATTAAACACATCTGAGTAGCACAAAGGCGTTCAGTCAGTGAATGCCACACCCAAGGCCCCTCACTCAAGCACAGTATATGGATACCCACTCCTTTTCCTTCAGAGGCCATCTCACTGACACACACAAACACACACACACAGCAGCAGGGTCAGTGGCCAGTCTCAGTGAAATACAAGTTTTCCCGTGTATGATGACACCGCTGTATTCTCTGAGATGGCCTGGCCACCGAGGCTGCCGCCTCACAGCCTCTTGACAAGAGAACACAAGGATGACCAAACAGTCAGCGAGACAAGCAGACTGAATTAGTGCAGATCGAATCAAATAAATCAAACAAAACTAATCAGATTTTTTTTAGTATAAATGCTTGGTTTGGATTAATTTTTTATTGGCTTTTAAAATTGAAAGGCTATGTTTTTAAACCAGCTTGGAGCTCCGCTCTGGTTCCAAACACCTGTCACGACAAAGCAGGGAAACAATAGGAATTAATGAGAAATATTCAAACGTTTTCCAATAAGTGTTTGTGTGATTCACAGAAGAGTGGAGGGGGTTTGCAGTACACCGCTGCATATAGCAACTGCTCCGTGTATTTCAGATATTCAAATTATCTCTCGCTTGTGCTCGCTGGCATGTGAGAGCACAGAGGCTTCATGGCATAAAAGCTGGACAAATATACAAACTCATAAGCTATCAGTATCAATGCTTTGGGCAATTATTAGCACATAAAAGAAGCTTTTAGATATATGGGGGGATGGGGGTGGGGGTGTAAACTGATCGTACTATGATAGAGTATGAAAAAGAAAACAGGATAAGAGAAAAAATATGTTTTTGCGTGTGTGATATCAGCTTAGATAAACGGAACCTGTGGGGGAGGGCGGCGGATGAGGCAGGGTGGGCTGGTGCCACATGTACAGTACCTGCTCTATCTTGGCATAGTAATGAGCTACCCAGCTCTGTGTACTCCTCTCTGTGCCATTCTGTGCAAATAAGGAGATCCCAAGCCCACGAACACGATCATTTAAACATCTTTGAGATATTTTACTTCACCAGAATTGACACTCAGCTCAGTTTAAACGATGAAAAGACCTTGCGGGTTTTTTTTAAAAAAACCTTTTTTGTTTAAAACAGCTTTCTGAATGCATCTGACACCAGCAGCTCTGAGCATGTGCAAGGCTGAATTTATCTGTGGATTAATGAATGAAGCACACGGTGTCAGAGCTGCGTTGATACCCTGTCAATATCAACACAAGCTGCAAGCTTGTTTCCAGAGCTTAGACAAAAAAACACTGACCCCGCCTTGTCTCTCCAGTCCTGCCATGTTAACAGCTGTTTCTTTTACTCTTGGTGAATAAATAATAAACATTAAGTATTAAGACTTTCAGCGATACTACACCAAATAACAATGTGAATGCTTACATTGGGAATAATGAAAAAAGAAAACTGCTCCAGGTAGAAAACAATCATAATGATCTCACTAGACCAGGTGAGCCTTGTCCACAGGGTCCCCACCCACTCAACTTCATCAGAAGCACATGCACAGTCTCCATGACAACCACTTACCATGACCTCCCCCCCCCCCCCCCCCCCCATCCCCTTTCACCATGACGACCTCTGCCACCCAGCTGTCCTCCTGAGGCCTGTAACTGAGCTAATATGGCTGCTGCTGCGGAGCGCCCAGCGACACTGAGAGCACCAGCCCTCTCCTCCTCCTTTCCTGTAATTCCTCCACCCCAGGGGATTAAAGCAACTCAATCCAAGGACTCATTCAAACAATAAAACCCACTCTATCCTTCAGTTCCACTGGGTTTAGTGACCCATTGCCTGCTAGCATAGGAATCAATTTGATGTCCAGTGCTGCTAACTATCAGCCTAACAACTCCTTAGAACTGGCAAGCCTCTCTCACATGAAAAACTCTACCCATGATTCCTCTCCCAGCCAGAAAAATTTCTAAATGGCTTCTGTAACCTGGTTTGGGTCTTGCTTATTTTGAAACTGAGCTCAAATGAGAGGTTGATTGTGTGCTACAGGAATGTGTAAGTGCACTACAACTACAATCCAAACACACACACACACAGCTTTTTAAAGCATCTCTTTGTGTCAGGGGGGTTGCATAATGATTCCATGACAGCCTGTCAGACATCATATGAAATTGATTCCATGCAGCCAAAGCTCCCCTCACTCTCTCTACACCATTGTCCCCTGATGACTCCGCTCTTGATCAATCCTATTATGTGATAATATGCTACAGTATCCTAACAAAGACAAAGAAAAGTACAGATCACAAATGGAGGCATCGTTAATGTCCGTTAAACGCTGTCACAGTTGATTTTGCGTGCAGAAGTTGGTACCTTTCAGATCTGTGAGATCTTCCTTCGTTAAACGCGCGATAAAGCTTCTGACCTGCAGGGCTGGCCACATCAGGAGAATGTTCCTACCGACTGGAAAACCGTTTAACCTGACTGGAACAGCATTTAAGACTTTGTTGAAAGATTGTCAAGTGTCCACTAGGTATGAAATGTAGCCTTTAGGCCTTTCCGAATGGGGAGCATATCCATACACTGAGATGCTGTAGTGTGTAAACGCCTGAGTGAAAGTGTGTGTGTGTGCGTGCATGTAGATCGGTGGATGTCGAATGCATGCATGTGCAGCAGAGTAGTGTGTGACTTACCCCTGGCTGTCCCTGAGGGCTGAACATGCTCTGACAATGCTGACGCTTCTCAGCGTCCCACTCCTCCAACAGCTTTCATCTACAGTATGTTCGCTATCACTCAAAACTCCCTCCTCTGCTTCCTGAACACTCTTTTTTGTTTCTATAGTGTTTATCTTCCCGTGCTATATCTTCATACTTCCTGCCTCTTTTTCTACTACGTTCTTCTTCTTTCTCCTCATCTTTCTCTTACTCTCCTACTTTCAATGCTCTGCATTTGGAAACTCTTTATTCACTTTCTCACTCACTTTCTTCTTTACTCATCTCCTTCTTTTTTCCTCCCGCTCTTCTTCTCCTCCTCTCTGTCGCCCTCATCAGTGCTCCAGGAGCTTGGTATCGCTTGTCTCTCGGCTGGCACAGAGAACAGGCAGACACATGGGAGGGCTGTTTTGTAATCCAGCAGGTCATACCACCCTGGCACAGGAAAAGGGGGGGCTGATGGGATGCACAGAGGGAGGGGAGGGGGGAGGGAGGACTTAGAAGGCCTATACTACTACCTTCCAACCTATACCTTTTCTGCATCCCTCCGTCTGCGAGCTGATGGTCTCTCCCTTTTTTTTCCCATCGACGCCGAGGTCTCGCCTCACTACATCCTCTCTGCGAGTTTGAGGTTTTAAGAAGGAGATGAAGGAAGGAAAGAAGGAAGGAAAGAAGGATGAGGGAGAATGGGAGTGGAAGGAAGTGTGGGAATGAAAGGAGGGATGAAAAGGAAGAGGAAAAGATACTGATGAATAGAGGAAAGGAATGGGAGAGGGATGCCTCGAAGGGTTGTAGACTGAATCAATGAAGCCTCTTCAGGAGATATTTTTTAAGTATAGGAATCAAATGTATGATAAAACGGGAACAATGAGAGCAGTCATGATTTGGTGATGCAAGGAACAAACAGATGAGCAGAAAGAGAGCGGTAGAAAGACAGCCAAAGAAAAAGACAGAGGTTAGGACTCAGTGGCTAAGCGGCTGTCTGCCTCGCTGTGAGCTGTCATCTCTCCTGCAGTTGGTCAAATTGCTGTCCATTCATCCTCACTTTCACCTCAGTCAGTTCAGGAAGATGCTGCTCTTCAGCAGTTACAGTGTGATTGATATGACAGATTTGCCAGATCCTGCTACCATTTTGAGCCTGGACATTATACCTGCATTTACTCATGGAGCAGAATTGGGGAGAAATTTCCTTATCTATTATCTTTAAGTGATGGCATATGAACCCTGCTTCCGGGTCCAAACTGCTCTGCATTTATTAAGGCTGTTCAGTTTTTGTCTTATTCTATTTAATCTGAACAAGCCCCTAAAAAAACGTCAGTGATCATTGTCGGCCTCTCTCGGTTTTTATTACCAATATTCATCAGCAGCATGTTTTAAAGCTCAGTTTTTAAAACCTTACGCTGTAACTACAGCCCAGACCATGCAGCAGTATTTTACTGACTAACCTCGTATTGTGGATGGATTATCTCAGTGACTGAAGTTTGGTCCATTTACAGGATCCTGGCGATCGCATTTGTCCCTAACCATCGAGAATCCTCATGTTAATTTTTATCAAGTTAGCGTTCATCCTCCAGCTTCACTGAGCTAATGTGTTTATATAATAGCAGAGCTGTACGTTTTAATTTTTACAGAAATCCCTCAGTCAGAATATGTTATATTATCTTAAAATGGAAACTAGCAAGCTAACTCCCTGCGAACTTATTAATCAGTTAAATTTCAGAAATTCCGATTCTCAAGGATGCCTGGATGTTAAACTCACCTGGTAGAGCAGCCACACTGATCATTTTATTAAAGATTAAAGAATTTAGACACTTTGTAACTCTCAGTGATACTGCAGTGTTTGTTTCACTTTGGGACCTGAAGAGGAGTTTGGACCCAGAAACGGCTAATGACGTCAGACTGATAGGTGGATAAATGCCATAGTGTTAACTTGTGGCAAACCACAAAGTGGAACTCAGTCTCAATCCCTATAGAACAGCTGATCTCACCAAAGCCAACATTAGCTAAGCTAATACCCTTTTGCACATCCAATTGTCACACCTTGATTAAATGTATAGAAACATGCTATTTAAACTGCTTTGGGCTGTCTACAGTTGCTGTGCATCTGCAAGCTGCTTTGCAACCAACCTCCATCCTAGCTGCTCATTTTCATGCTGCACCTGACTTAATGTCATATGTGGTCTTATTCCAGCAGGTTTAAAAACCAGACACTGTCCATCGAAGTCCAAGATGTGCGCTGTGAAGAGGGTTTCATATATTGTTTAATGATTCACCAAACTCTCACACACCTTTATCCTTCACTGATCAGATTCTGCTTGCGAGACTACTCAGACAGAACTGAATACAGTGATTGTAAATAGGCATAAAAATTGGACTACATGACAGTTGACAATTTTATCCATTAGATATAATTTTAATCTCATATATTTGACTGTATTTCTAATGACCCAACCTGTTGTCTCAATTATCTCAGTTGTGTAGGCACTCTTTTGAACATAGACCACTTGAACATAGCATTATGTCCTCAGTGTTGCTTTATCCTTAAAATACTGATTCTCACATTGATATGTAACTGCTTGCATTAATTCATGTAAGCATATTTTAATCAGTTGTTAATGACCAAGCTTTGCCTATATGTTACAGTAGGCTGGGTTTAATTGCTGGGGTGAGAGATGCTAATGTGTACAGTGTGAATGACTATGTGTGTGTGTTTGGAAGAGGGAAGGTGGTCTGATTGAATGAATACCCACCAAACCATGAAGGAAGGTGACCAGAGTGTGCATGTGCTTGAATAAAAAGTCTTGAGCAGGAGTATTTCTACAGCTGGCTTGACATCTGTGCCCAGCTAAGGGTTCACCTCCTCTCTAAATGAAGAGCAGCCTTCCAGGGGGGATTGGAAGAAATTTTCTAATCTAATTCTTATCTATTGCAAATGCCTCATTATTACTAATATAAATTATTTAAAGATAATAAATATGAATAGTTTTCAGAGGCGTAAAGCTATGACAACACTACAACACTGAAGCACAGTCAAACTATGTAAAAAGGAGACAATAAAACCATATATTTTTATTTAAGAACGAGAAAGTGAAAGGGATTATCCGTGAATGTAAGATACAGTATGGTGCTGAGAACACATAAGCAAACATTATTTAGAGCAAAGCTGTTTACTTCTATGGTGGTTAAAAGGAAAAAGCTCCCAGCGTCTGCGGCAGCGTCTCCTTTTACATCTTAAGCAGAGACGAATGCAAAGATGAAGGCAGCATTTTGACTGAAGGGATTTTTCTTCAACCATTTGAAGACACTCATTCCAATTCATTTACCCAAATACATCAGTCACCACAACTATGTGCCACCTATGGATTGATGCACATGCTCAGCTATGGATGAAGTCAGTTAGTTATGCCTGTGAGAGGAGGTATCGATCGTCATCCACATGCAATCACAATGGACTGGGAAATGAGCCTAGCCCACACCACACTAACTGACATCATTCAGACCTTGTATATACATATTAGACTTTATAATTTCTCTTATTACTTGAGATCCTAAAAGCGTTTGCACCGCTGTAATTTTTATGCTAATTTGTTCAAATTAAAAAATCTGATGACTGAGAGAACTAAATTTACTGAATTGAAAATTGTCACAGTCTCTGGTTCTTTGACCTTCAGTTTGGATGTTTTTATGAGTTTATGTTTTCTTTTGGTTTCGAGAATGATTTATCTATTAGTTTCATTTTTAAAGAATTTATGATTCCTTTGATTCTTTTTCTTTTCTTTTTTCTGTTTTAGTTTGGGGTTCTTTATAGTTGTCTTTATAGTTCTTCTATATAGTTCTTAATAGTATAGTCTTTATATGAGTTATGTTTTCGTTCTGTTCCTTCAGTGTTCCCCACTTAATACTGCTAGCAAAGACCCAGCCTACAGGCATTTTTTTCATCAAACTTGGTACAGTTAAAGCTTAAAAGTTAAAAGGAACATATTCAATTATTACCAATTTCGAACCATGCAATAGGAACATTCAAGTTATAAGAAAAGACTGAATGGCAACAGCCTCATCCAGCATGTGGTACATGTGGTTATCAGCTATTTGAACAATGACTGTTATACGTATCTTTCAGCTCAAGGTCAAGGTGAAGGTCAAGTTTATTTATATAGCACATTTCCAACCAGTCCATGCTGCACAAAGTGCTTAATAGAGATGTGCAAAGCAGCCGGTATTTGTATCTGTATTTGTATTTGTTGAGGAGGGAAAAGTATTTGTATTTGTATTCGAGTAAAATTCAAAATAGGCGTAAAAATCCAGTTTTTTTGTATTACACTAGTGTAAGTATTTTTTAATTATATCCATTATAATAATTATGGATATGCAATATTAGTTGATGTTTTTCCATAAATCCAGCACTGAACATGTAACAAGTAACGTCATTGAAAAGAAAATAACATATCATAACATTGGCTGTTATGTTATTTATGTTATTGCCAGATGGCTCAGCAGCAGCAACACTCTTCTATTTGGTTCCCCAAATCCATGTGGGGAGTTTCAGCTAAGTTAATGAGTGACAACTACACAAGCATTGTTTTAACCTTTTTAACTGAACGTTAACGTTACTCTGTCAACAGCCTATTGTCTAAATTACCAAGCTAACAGAGCTACATAAACAGAACGAACATGAGAGCACCTGACTGCTGAGGTCAATAATGCAGCGCAATGGAATAATCTCGCGATATTCGCGAAAGTTATAAACCGGAACCCAGTTCAGGTACAAAAAAATCGATTTGACAGATTGTGATGCAGTTCACTCTTTTTTCGCTCAGCCGAGCCTTCTCTTTTGCTGTGTGGAGCAGCCCGTGTCAGTCACTTCTTTCACACGTCACTCACTCATCCAGTCATGTTCTGCGGTCTCATAAGGAAATTTAGCTTTTTGATATAAAGTTTTTCCTTGTTCCCGAATACAAATACTTCCGAAATATTTGTTCGACACATTATTTGTGCCTTTCCGAATACCGTATTCGGAACCGTATTCCGTATTCCGTATACCGTATACCGTATTCTACCCCTAGTGCTTAACAATGTAAAATGCCACTAAAGTAAATAAAATGCAAAACAATGATGCAGGAAAATATAGAAAGACAAATAAGTCAGTAAAAACACCTAAAACAACAACAACAACTAAGGCTGTTAAAACCAAAATGTTTAGGTCAATGTGTGTTTAAACCAGACCTTAAAAATGTGTCTTTAGTAATAATTTAAAATGTTCGAGTGTTTGTGCAGATCTAATATTAAGAGGAAGGCTATTCCAGAGTCTGGGACCTGCCACAGAGAAGGCTCTGTTGCCACCAGACTTAAGTTTAGTCTGTGAAATAGTTTTGACAAGGACCTCATGGTTCTTTCTGGAGCATAAATAAATAGGAGCTCATATCTTTCTGTTATTTTTAAAGATTGAGTCACCTATAAACCATAAGCCTAAATACATTTACACTGTCACCATGAGAGGAAAAGACTTTCAACACGACAGGTCAGACACTTTAACCCCCACATTAATATCAATTAGGACAAAAACAACTGACTGAAAAGAGGAGGAGATATTTTACCTCATTGGAATAAACAGCCACACCCCGCTGTTCAGAACAACTATTTGTGGCCTTTTGTGTCGAACACGGTTCTTTGGATATATATAGTATGCAAAGATTGCCTTCTATACGGTGGCTGGGAAGTGCAAATCACATTTAGAACATCAACAACAAAATAACATTTAAGAAAACACTTTAACAAGTCCGCAACAAATTAACAAGTCTGCAACAAATTAACAAGTCTGCAACAAATTAACAAGTCCGCAACAAATTAACAAGTCTGCAACAAATTAACAAGTCCGCAACAAATTAACAAGTGGCTCATGACTAGGCCTGGGTATCATCATTGATTTCTAGAATCGATTCAATTCCGATTCACAAGGCCCCAAATCGATTCGATCCACGATTCGATTTATTTCGATTCGATTCGATTCACCTTGATTTGAATCTGGGAAATTTTGACAGTCATAAATATTATAATTCAGATCAGTACATTTACATATTTTTGTATCTATAAAAAGGAAGCTGACACACGCAAGACTTTATCAAAGGTGTGAGCGTCACAGCAGATGCCTTTGTGTCAAAGTAGCTGAAGATAAAACACAGAAAAACATGAAGGCGATTTTCCTGGCCTGGGATTTTATAAAAATATTCTGCAGTACATCAAAAACGAAAGAAAACCATTAATCAACACATGAACATTACCTCTGAAGTTACAGCGGTTTTATTAGAGACACGGCTAAGCGTTTTGCATTTTGCATAATTTTAAAAAGTTTAAATTTGTTCAGTATTGAACGGCAGAAATTAGGTTTTCTTTTCGGAAGTATATAAAACGAAAAAAAAAAAAAAACGTCGGCCGACAGCGCTGTAAACAACGGTAGACTTGTGCGTAACAAGCAAGCGAATAATGCAGAGAGAGAGAGAGAGAGAGAGAGAGAGAGAGATCTGTGCATCGTGATCGAAGCAAAACAGGGCGTGAACACAAAGCGCAGACCCGCCGACAGATCAGAATCAGCGAGCTGTCGGCTTTCAGCCCCGACCGTGAGAAAGACATCTAACTGATTCTGATCTGCGGGTTGCGCTGTGTGTTTAAGTCTTTGTGCAGAATCCGTGTTCCTGCTCTCATTTACTGTCTTAGCTGTTTGGTGGTTGTTGAAATTTTGTGAGATTTCACCTGAGATTCTGGCATTTCGGACAAAATAAATTTATATTAAAAAAGCGATTCAGGATTTTAATGAATCGATTTTACGTTATCCAAGCCAGAATCGATTTTAATCGATAAATCGATTATAAAAACCCACCCCTACTCATGACGGAGGGATTGTCTGAAATACCGGAAGTGGCTTACTCCATATTTGTAGTACAAAAAAGTGATTTGTAGTCAGCTAAACGAGGGCTTTTCAGGGAAAGTTGTGTTCAGTTAATGTTTGAAGAGATTTTACAAAAGAGTATGGGTGAGATAATGATGTTCAGATTTTTAAATGTCACGGGGATTTTCTTAAGAAAATATCCAGGCCTTAAAACCGTCATGGTCCACACTCCAGCCCAGCAGGTAACAGTAAAGCGCCTTTAAATTAGCGGCAGAAGAAGAAGCAGCAGGATGTCAACAACTGTCTAGACACTAACTCCTCACAGCGCTTTGTTACATTTATTACCCTGACGGTGCTCGCTGCACTACATGGATAAATGGAAAATGTTTTGCCCGTTTTGTGGCGTTAGCTTCAGCCTCTTCACTCCTTTTTGTGCATCCGCGTTTAGCTGCTGCTGCTTCTTCTGCCGCTAATTCAAAGGCGCTTTACCGCCACCTGCTGGGCTGAAGTGTGGACCATGATGGTTTTAAGGTCTGGATATTTTCTTAAGAAAATCCCTTTAAAAATTTAAACATTTAAACATTTAAAATACTGAGACATTTAAAAATCTGAACATCATTTTCTCACCCATACTCTTTTGTGAAGTCTCTTCAAACATTAACTGAACACTACTTCTCTGAAAAGTCCTCGTTTAGCTGAATACAAATCACTTTTCTGTACTACAAATATGGAGTAAGCCTAATCGTTGAGTCACTTCTGGTATTTCAGACAATGCCTTTCCGTCAAGAGCCACTTGTTAATTTGTTGCGGACTTGTTAATTTGTTGCGGACTTGTTAAAGTGTTTTCTGAAATGTTATTTCGTTGTCAATGTTTTTATTTGTTTTGTTTTTTTTATGTAAAAGTGTCTTTTCGGAAAAGTTATTTTGTTGTTGATGTTGTGAATGTGATTTGCACTTCCCAGCCACCGTACTTCTATCTGTAATGGAGTGGAATGGTAAAGTCACACCAGATAGGAAATAAAAACTTGGCAATTTTTAAAACTGAAACCCTGTGGCGTGTACATGCAACGTATATAAGAACATGTGATGTACTGTGATTATGTAGTTTCTATATACGAATACAAATAATAAGGACTTTTTATTTCAAGTACGTATTTTAATCAACCACCATATTATCATAGTATTACAACTGTGTCGCTCTCCTGTGTTAAGTTCAGTGATGTTTCTGCATTCCCCATTTAGTTACAGTTCCCGCTTCCTGTTTTATTTTGATAGTCACAAGTTGCTGGTGTTTTGTATTTAATTATGTTACCTTGTCTCGTTGTTCATGTGTCTTCTCCTTGCTGGGCTTCGTCTGAGCTTTCTAAGCATATTCTGGGTGTTAGGAGTCTTTGCTATGTTTGGGATTTTGGATTTTTGGACCACAAAGAACTAAAGCTTATTTAAAGATTATTCCTGCATTTGGGTCCATTAAACTTTCCTGCCATTCCCATAAAAAAGTACTTAACAACTTGAAAAACTTCAGTATTGAACATATTTCCAATTTCACATTCACCAATCTAATCATGTTTGCTTATGAAGTCATGTGTGCCTAAATGTCTGCAAGCAATTGTGATTAACCATATGTGTTAAACTGGGTTACAATTCTGTGTAGCTTTGAAGACTTTAAAAAAAAAAAAATTCTGTGATGTACACAGTTCTGCCGTATTGGTATATTACCTCAAGAAGAGCCAAGTTGTAGACGACAGAAACTGGCAGTTTTGTTAAAAATATTGGACTTGTGACCTTAACTATAGACAGAGAGAGGAAAATCCAATGACAATTCAATAAAAGAATCCAAAGTCGAACAGTAACCATCCAAGAACCATGAAAACTCACCTTCATTTCCTGGCATCTTAGTCCCTCCCCCAGAGAAGTGAGCGGATGAAGAAGAGGCATGAGGGGGTCCATCATTATAAACATGACATTTGACAAAACTGCATCATAAACATTTATGCTTGTTGCCCACCTATAGCTGTATTTTGTGATCTGAGACATAATAATGTATGTCTCAGATCATACATTATTATGACAACATTCACAACAGCGGTTTTATACTGTTACATTTCACACATGCAGAATCACGGAACAGTAGAAGTCTGATTAACTTAAATAAATAAACCAGCTTATGAATAAAAAGCCATTAAAAGAGGCATCCTCCTGCCATAGTTTGTATATTCCAACAGTGTGCTCTTTTGCATTCTGAAGATAATCAAAAACTCAACAAACTCATCAGCAAAGGATACATCTTATGCACCCTCGATAATAGTTCCTTTGGCAAGAAGAAGGAGACAGACAAAGGACAGAGGAGATGAAATAATGTGGATTCACATGAGGGAGATGCAGTGACAGCAACTTGACAAAGACTGAGCGAGAATGCACATTAAATACACACATTAGGAAGTGTAGAGACACAAGGAACAGACACTAATGTGGGTGGGAAAACAACAAAGGAGGGAAGTAAAACACAGAAAACCACATAAGAAACTAACCCTTTTGGAAGTAAGCAAAAGGAGGGCCAAAAAGAAATGAATACACTGCAAACACGGAAGAACACACAGACACACTCAGAAGAAAAACACTCCGCAAAACAATACATATATGATTAAAAACAGAATGGCAAATCAGTGAACTACAACTGGAAAACAAAGAAAATTCCTTCTGTTTTAGAAACATGTCTACATAGCTAGTAGACATGCTGTAGGCATATGTGTTATGCCTACAGCATAACTATCTATCATTCTATCTACAGATATATATCAGTGTTGTACTCAACACACAAGAGAAGTGCATACAGCAGATTCCTGCAGTTACTGGCACCATAAGGCAAGGCTAATGGGCGCCGGGGCTCATATCGACAGGCTGTATGATTGACAGGTGCACAAAGAAGCCCTGCAGTCAAGGCTGAGCTCGCTGCAGCCATATTCTTCACTGCCCCATTTACATGCCGCCATGTGGAGTAACTTGCAGCTCGGAAACCGATTTTAACCACTATGCTTGTGTAACAAATTGTATCATTAACCTATTTTAGCTTCATGAGCCGCATGTTAAGCTAAGTAGCCTTCTTTGACGAGGATGCCGCTGCTAGATGCCACTCAAAAATGTGAAGTGTTTTTCTAAAGCCTTAATTTCAGTCACACTGCGTCTCTGCGACATTCTGTTGCAAAAGAAGTGCTGCGGCTCAGGCACAGATATCACCATCTTTCTATGCTGCATTTTAAAGAACATATGACAGAACGTGTACCATCCAGTTATGTTAATGTGCACATTATTATCCATGTGCATTTTCACGTAGCTGTGTTAAGAGTGCATCAGTTGATGTTGTGTTCTGTACTTCTGCCTGTGTGTCGGTCAGGGAGAATGACAGAAGCGAGACAAAGCACTCATGCTCGTATCCACAGACAGTTTGTTGTGTGTTTGAGACGTTTCGTGAGTGTGTATACTTCTAGTTGTAAGTGTATTGTATGCAGCACTGTATGTCCACGATATCCATAAAGTGAAACATTGTATGAGAGCGTCCAGACATGATGTGGTGTGTCTGCTATTCTGATTCCTGAGCTAACAGATGTGGCATATCTGCACATGCACAGCCACCACATAGTGAACGTGCTATGGCAGTTTTAGGGATCCTCGTTTTGTCTGCAATATGAAAATCAGCTGTTGTTATTTCCTCTGAAAATTATTTTTTTAAACAATATTTAATTTTGTTGTTGTTAAAGAAAAAAACCTTATTACCACACTGCCACTAATTGGATACAACAGTCTCACATAAACATATGAAAAATAATGCAGGCTGCGCATTGTTCCAGCAGTGGGGGTGTACAACTGACTGCAATATTTCTCTTTGCATACAAACTGACATGAACAATACACATGAACAATACAAATATGCATATTATGGTGCATTATGCCACATGGCAGTCGTTGCTCCTACAAAAACGGCATCAAGTGAAAAAGTGGGGTCAACTGCATGATCAAACTATGTGCATGCACACAAACACAACAGCACTTTATAGAACTGTGCAGCACACTCTCAGATTCTGAAACAGCTGCTGTTCTTTGCACACCCCCCCCCCCCCCCCCCCCCCCCCCAAGTGGAGCTTCTTGTAGCTATCTTATGTTACAAAGGTATATACACACAGATGGCACACTGGTCGCTGCTGTACATTTGAGTGATATGTCAAAGCAGCCAACATATTGTTTAAGAGGAGCTGGACTTGGTAATGCATTTATGTCTAAATCTATACACGAGCAATAGTCACAGGTCCAGAATCTTTCATAGTTTTTTAATAGGTATTTTTAAATGACTGGTTATTAATGCTAATGATTAAATTTGGCATACTCATAAACATTTTTGTGTCTTGTGTTGATAGTAAAATACTAGTTCTAAAATAGGTTCAATTAGGTTAAACATTGAAGTTAACTGTTGCTAAAACTGCCAACTTAGTGCCGTGTAACAGATAGTAATCAGAGTTAACAATCCAAGATTACAATGCTGAATGTAAACAGTAGTAAAACTATAAAACCTTTCATCTCTACCGCCATTGTTGCTTGTTTATGATGGAGTAAATGCACTTTGGCATGGACAGAGCCTGGGCATATGCAGGGCATTACCATGGCTCTATCCATAACTGTGATGCAGCAGTGTTTGAAAAAAGTAATTGTCTTATATTGCTAGTGTAACCTGAATGTCTGTACTTTGGTAAGGACCAATACAAATCCTGTTTTCCTCATTTTTTCTGGAACTCTGATGTCCGAATTCTGAGGCTTCCACTATAAATACCTCAGCCTCTTCCTCGGTTTTTATTACTAGACCATTCTTAGGTCAGAATCTAAACCTCGAACAGAACATATGTGTCATGTGAATTCTTGAGGGTTTGAAATGGTTTGGGTTTGTGAAGCCATTTCACCTCTCATTCCAGAGGCTGTGAGCGTACTGAGGAGTGCTTAGACTCTACATAGGAGAGACCAAACAACTCCAAGCGCACTTCACAACAAAACAGAGCCGTCTCACCAGAACAAGACTGAGCTACACATCTGCACTCTTTTAGTGATACTAATTTTCACATTTTGGAAGAAGACCGATAGTTTTTTGAGTAAGTAAATTGGCTCGTTTCCATTTGTACCCATTTTCCATTAGCTGGTAGGACCTGTTACCAGGTACTTTTTTACCTGCTCAGCTGGGGTTCCACATGGGATGAGTCATTCTGAAAATGTGACGTCAAAAGACTGCATGCCATTGATTGGGCAGTCAGTGGCATCACTCGATGAGACACGAGAGGGACTCTTTTACTAAAATTAAAACCGCCATTTTTGAAACCGAGGAATGAGTTAAATGGCTGCAGACAAACCATTTCCCTCTGTGGTCCACTGATGAGGTGGCAGGTATAGCATTGCCTCAATGTCTTCTATTGTTGCGTTGTTTCTTTTGCATAAGTGATGTCAAGTGACCTAAGTGACCTACAACTGAAACCAAGTTGAGTCAAGCTGAGTAGGTACCAGTGGAAAAGAAGCTGAGTGACACTGGAAAACAGTAAAAAAAAACACCTACAGCAAAAGTGATAACTGCATGATCATGTCTGTTTGGTAAATGCTACTTTCATTATCTGCAAAGGACATAACAATGGATGTAATCTTTTTAGTCAAAAACTGTATTTTGTCAGTATACTGCATGTCTTAGTCAATAAGTGTATGCATGGAAAATAATGTGCTAAAATGCTGACTGAAGTACACAACTTCTATCAGGAAATTCTGAAGGTAATGTAGCACGTAGCTAGTGCTGTTACTTTGTGACGGTATAGTATCACCATTGCTCATCCTTGTTTGGACCTCTCAGTATTGTCTTATATTAATGTAATAGCCCTGTCAATTATCTTTATCCTTGCCAAATGTTTCTGGCTATCAGTAGCAGAGTTTCCACCAATAACCTGCTGGTCAGTCATACCTGTGGCTGTGATTGTTAACTCCGGCCGCCACCCATCTAGTATGAAAAGATAATCCGCAAAGTTGTTTAATCAAATATTTTATACCAATTGCCCTTCTTAATGCAACCCTTCCTATTTATCTTGGTTTGGGACCAACATTAGAAGTGCACCTCCTTGTAATCCCCACTGACTAAGTTCAATTTACTCCACAAACATTTTTTGGTTATCTTCCAAATCTTGAATTGTACTCATAAGTAGAGCATAAATATTTCCAACTCTGATTGAACATTAACAGGAGGGTCGAAGTGCTCCGCCAGCACAGTGAATTACCTCCAGTTGGCATCATCCAGGCACAAGAGATGAAACAAAAATCACTTAAAATCGAGTGTTTAGAGAAATCTCAAACTTGGTGATAGGTTTGTAGCTTAAACCTATTCGCTGGAACGTTAAGGACAATTTGCTACACAGCAAAAAGCAAGACACAAGACACCAAAGTTCTTCGTGTTACTCATGCATGAGGGAGACCTGCCTGGAGCCAAGTGTCGTTCCACCACTTGACCTCCGTCAGACTCTCAGCCAGGTTCCCCATAGCACTCCTTTTATTGTGGTTACATGAATATGCATTGGGTCATTAACATATAACATCTTACATAGGTATACATGTGAACAAAGAATACTGTGTGTGTGTGTGTGTGTGTGTGTGTGTGTGTGTGTGTGTGTGTGTGTGTGTGTGTGTGTGTGGGGTCAGAGTGTGACCCCATAAATGACCTCCCTAAACCTACTGGTCTGGAAAGTCCAGCAGTTCATCTAAACAAAAGGCACTCAGACTAAAACAGATATAGCTACGTTTATCCTACCATAAAACAATAAAACAATGTACGACCTTTTCCCATGCTCCCAGGATGTCGGTGTAGATTCCAGAACACTCTGGAATGCGCACCAAGCCTTTGCAGCCTCCTAAAGATCACACATCCTATCACTACACAATTGATTATACATCTCTAAGCATATATGGTTAAATATTTCCTAATACAAATGACAATAATAAAATCTAACCCCATCATCACCACCCTGTATTGTCATTTTTTAAGGCTATACGGCGTATATATATATCTTCAGCTCTACACCACTTGTCAACATTTTCAGTGCAGGCTTCATTTCATACAAACATATTAGCCTTAACATCCATATCACTCTGCTGCAACAGTATGTAATTGGTAAAGGTGTTAGCAATCATTTTATTCACCATCGATCTTACACATGGCAAAATGCAACCTGTAAACAAGCAAAGCAACGCCAATAATGTAAGAATGGGAGTCAAAAACTTTAAGAACAAATTCCACCATGGTCCAGATGTCAACCAGGCTATCCAGCCTTTTGACGCGTCTCCTCCTGATGTGTGGTCCGCCACATATTTCTGCAGAGCAGTTAAGTTCTGCAGTGCCTCATAGATGTCTCCTCCAGTCGTATATCCATCTGGGATAAACGTACAACACGTCTCTCCAATCAGCTTACACACTCCTCCTTGTGATGCTGTTATCAAGTCCAGGGTCAGCCTGTTCTGCAGTACCATCGTTCTGATGGCCTTTTGCTCCTCCGCTAAGACTGTTCCCAATGTCTTAGTGAGATTAATGTGTCGCAGTAGGGCATACCGGTTGATCTCCACATGATCCCGCACCTCTGCAACTCCGATGTTTGGGATCAAACTTTGGAAGAATTTAGCTCCTCCACTCCAAATGCGGAATTCTCGCGGCACTCCAGTGTCTACTGTCACTCCAAAAAAGTTCGGTGAGGCTATATCCACCTCACGCTTCCGTCGGTTGTTAGGGTGATGTTCAACTCTGTCCATGAAGAAGACATGATCCGATAACTTCACTAAAGCACACAATCCTCCCCATCCCTCAGGGAGTGATAGATAGGCTTTATGTCCACACAGAAAATACCAATCAGCCAAAACTCTTGTTCCTTTACTGCTCGGCACCGTCCTTGCACATCCTGTCCACTTCTGACTTTTTGCTTTTACTGGTATTCTGTAAGCCAGGTTGAACTTGCATTCAGTCCTCCTTAATGTCAAGTTCTCAGCACACTTCGCACTGGTCAAGCATTTCATACACCTGCTCTCATTCTCTGGAGGGCAGTAGGTGTATATGTATCCACATAAGCGAAGCGGCAGCTCCCCCACTGACAGTGATCCATTGTTCATCACACACAACGGCAGTTGAGCTGTGTTCAGCTTGTTCAGCAATATTATGTCTGGCAGTGGGTCTGATACTTGAGGCCAGGCCAATAAGTCAGTTTGCCCGGAACAATTCACGTTTAGAAGTGGCGACTTACTCCAGGTGATGTTCAGAGGTGTACTATAGTTGGCCTTGGACCAGAGGACTCTGTTGCCAGGATGAGTTGCTAAGCCCAACAGACACCAACTCCTGTCCTCTGGTATGCTATACGGCCACAGTCCAGATGTATATGCTGATAACGGCATATGAGCACACACATAGCAGTCTGTCCTATTGTTCAAGTGAGCAGTTGTATTCATAAACTGCCACCAAAAGTTTGTAGAATAGCCATGAGGGTATTGGGTGTGGTTTCCTTGGACATACAGGGTCTCCACAGCTGACCAAGATGACATCAAAGCCATCACACTCAGCAGGGTAGACAACACTTTACCAGCCATTCTGATGAGTACCTGTGGCTCAGTTGATTTCTTCACCGGATTGAGACGAGGGGCCCTGGAGGCTTTCCCCCCCCTTTGTACCCGGTCTTCCTGCCACTTACTCCGAGCTGGCCTGGATGTGTGTCACCTTTTTGCAGTGGCTTTGGTGTATCCAGGTGGGTCGTTCTGCGATCTTCACAGCTGTTGGTGTTGTCAGCAGAGCCTGGTATGGTCCGTCCCACCGTGGCTTCGACCAGCACTTCCTCTTTATGACCTTTATCAGCACCCAGTCCCCTGGCTTCAGACGTTCTTCCTGTACAGAAACAGAATCATCTGGCAGATCATTTGCACTCATGACTTCTTTGCTTTTCAGCATTTTAATCATCCAGTCTGCTAGTGTGTTTTCTTCTTCTGCTTTATCATTATCATTACAGAACACTGGAACTCTAAATGGCCTGCCATATATTATTTCAAAAGGCGTTAGGCCATTATCAGTTGGCGTGATCCTCATATACATTTTCACTAGCTCAATGCAGTCTACCCATGTTCTGCCTGTTTCCTCCATTGTTTTCCTGAGTCTCAGCTTTACTGTGCCATTAGTCCTTTCAACCAGCCCTGCACTTTGTGGGTGGTATGAGCAGTGGTTTTTCAGCGTTATCCCCAGATGTTGTGACATTTTCTCAATTACTTCATTCACAAAATGAGGACCATTGTCACTGTAAATAGTTTGGGGGATCCCATGCTCTGGGATCACATTTTTGCATATCGCTTTAGCCACTGAAATAGCATCTGCTTTCTTAGTGGGGACAATTTCTACCCACTTTGAGAACGGGCACACAATTACCAGGCAGTACCTGTAGGTGTTACAGTTAGACAACTCAATGAAATCCATATGGATTACTTCAAATGGGTAGCTGGGTCTAGGAAACCTTCCTCTTTTAGGTCTGAGGTTTCCCTGAGCATTATGTTTACAACATATCAAACATGCTTTACAAAAATGTTTTGAATAAGCATTGAATCCCAGTGTGAAAAACTGCCGTTCGACAGCTGCTAACATCCCGGCTGTTGAGACATGGCAAAGCCCATGGCTCACAATTGCAGCAGTCCTATATAAGTTTTTAGGCAATATGGGTTTATCACAAAGATAGTAGACATCACCTCGCAGGCTTGCTCCTTTAGTGAGCCACAGCTGCTTTTCAGCTGGAGGTGAGTGTGACTGCATGTCTGCTAGCACATCATGTGTGATGGGCATAGTTTGCTCCTGAGATGCCAGAATATGAACCCCATGTGTTCCAAGGGCCGCTTCCTTTGCAATTTTATCTGCAAAGGCGTTGCCTAGTACAATGGGGTCAGTGCCACGTGTGTGTGCTGCACATTTACAAACCGCAACTTTACTAGGCAGTAAGACTGCTTTCAACAGGGCCTGCAAAAGTGTCGCATGCTCCACAGGTTTCCCTGTTGATGTTGTCATGCCTCGTCTTGACCACTGAGCGGCAAAGAAATGGAGTGTGGCGTATGCATACTGACTGTCTGTATATATAGTCACTACCTGCCCCTCAGCTGCTTTGCAGGCTTCCGTCAAAGCCACTATCTCAGCCGCTTGGGCAGACATGGAATGTGATAACTGCCCAGCACGGATTACCTGCACATCATCCACAACAGCAAAGCCCGTTTTAGTCTTTCCCTCTGCTGTTTTAAAACTGGAACCATCAACAAACCAAACCTTGCCCTCAGTGAGTGGTATGTCCGTTAAATCACTTCTAGGTTTACACTGTGTTTCTACATGCTCACTACACACATGTGGTGTACCCTCCTCTTCTGTGGGCAACAGTGTAGAGGGATTCAAAGTTGTACACCGCTTAATAGTTATGTGTGGCTGGGAGAGCAACAGTGACATTAAAGACAAGTGTCTTGCAGGTGACAAGAATGTCATTTTGGTCTGCAGCAATAAAACATCCACCTCATGTGGAACTAGCAGGGTCAAAGGGTGAAACAAAACAATTTCACCAGAACACTTTACGGCTTCAGCGGCTGCACACACAGAACGCACACAGTGAGGTAAGGCACAAGCCACTGGATCCAGCCTCTTAGAATAATAAGCTACTGGCTTCATTCCACCTCCACATTCTTGTGCTAACATGGATGTCATAAAATGCCCTTTACAGTCAACAGTTTGAACAAAAGGCTTGTTATAATCTGGAAGTCCTAGAACCGATGCTCCTGTCAGCATCTGTTTCAGCATGCACAGAGCTTGCTCCCCCTCAGGGGTCCAACTTAAACTTTCTGACATAGCTAAAGGTTTACTGTACATCATATCTAATAATGGCTGCGCAATTTCAGAGTAATGGGGCATCCACGATCGACAGAAATTTAGCAACCCTAGGAATTGCATCATGTGTTTCTTTGTCACTGGCCTAGGTGCTGCCAAGATAGCTGTTTTCCTCTCTGGGTGTATGCTTTTCCCTGCTGCACTAAGCAGATGTCCTAAAAATTTCACTTCTGTCTTCACCCACTGTAGCTTTGAAAGTGAGGCCTTGTTACCTGTCTCAGCTAAGTGAGTCAGCAATGCCAATGATATATCTTTACAGTTCTTCTCTGAATTGGATGCAATTAAAATGTCATCGACATATACCAACATCTGTGAATGTGATGGAATCACAAAATCAGACAGACAATTTGTAATATTCTGTGTGAAAATTGTAGGACTGTCACAAAAACCTTGCGGCAATCTGGTGTATGTGTATTTTTTGCCTTGATACGTGAAACCAAACCAGCCTTGTGAATTCTCATGTACTGGTATGGAGAAGAAAGCATTACTTAAATCTACCACAGTGAAGTGTGTCTTGTCTGGCTTAAGCTGATTTAACAAGGTGTGGGGGTCGGGGACGCATGGAGCTATACTCTCCACTGCCTGATTTACAGCTCTTAAATCTTGAATCATGCGCCACGACTGTGAATCAGCCTTTCTAACTGGGAAGATGGGTGTGTTACATACTGCTTGTGGAGCTTCAACTAGTATCCCTGCTTTAATCATATCCTCTATTACTGGTTTAATGCCTTCCACTGCATCAGGCTTCAAGGGATATTGTTTCACTCTTGGCCTAAAAGACGTTTTGGGCTTTATTACTACTGGACTCGCTGTTGTTATTAGCCCCACATCAGTCTTCCCAGTAGACCAGAGCTTCTCTGGGACCTGTTTAAGCTCCGGGTGATCTTTGATATCTACAACATATCATTCTACTGTGTCATTCTCACCCCCCTTTAAATGTGTTTGAGGTGTAGTATGTGTCACCCATCCCAGCTTTTTACGAAAGATGCTGTGGTGCACGTCTGTCTCCCAACCCCCTCCAGCTTGCTGCCACATTCCAACACTCTCCCCCTGTCTCACCAAAGATGCTAAGTCTGTCCACTCAGCTGTGCCACTCTTTGTCAGTGAAATATGTGGTGTTTGCCCTGTAAAAAGTTGTTGTGCAGCTTCAGAAAGGATAACACTACATCCAGTCATGGTTTCACCATCAGTATATATTGCCTTTATGGTGATTCTCTGTGGCCCTAATTTCAGCACTTTATCTGTGTAGGCCTCATCAGGCCCAGGCATAGTCTTAAATCTCAGTGTGACATGCAAGTCTTCTGGTGGCTGTATGTCATGGTTAGTTGTCAACATTTCTTCAGCTGCAGCTAACAGTTTACAGTTTATTTGATCAGGTCTGGAGGCCGACAGGTCAAGTGTCCAGTAATAATGCAAATCCCCACTGTCCTCATGAACCATTGTCTCAGCAGTTTCTCCTTTTCCTGCAGCTATCATCCCAATGGATGTTGGAATTATTGAAATTCCAAGTTTCATCATCATATCTCTTCCCAAGAGGTTCACCGGACAAGTTGGGCACATTACAACTGAACTCTGAGCTGCCTCTCCTGTGGTAGGATCTCTAATCCACACTGGTTTAGAGATTCTATGCTGATTTAACTGACCATTTGCAGACTTCACATAAATTGTGCCATTTGAAGGATCAACTCCTGACACATGATCTTTTAAAACAGTTTTATCTGCACCTGAATCACACAGAAATTGAACAGTTTTGCCTTGCACAGTTAATGTGCGAACTGGTTTTACTTCTTTTCCTGACAGATTTAACAATACTTCAGTCAAATCTAGAGTCTGAAACACAGGCTGTTGTAAATTCTGGCAAGCTAAGGGATCATTTGTACATGTATGTGTGTTAGCAGTGTCAACAGGTGCTAGTCATTTATTATAATAAGGGTTTCTTGGATCAGGGCGTTTATACTCTTCAGGCATGCGTTCAGGACACTCCCTTGCATGATGGCCCATTTCTCTACATTTATAGCATTTATCAAATCTCTTATCCCGTTTCTCTTTAGGGCCCCAATTCCTTCTACTTCTCTCACCTCCGCCTCTATTTCTTCCCCGACTGAACTGTCCCTGGAAAAAGATTTCATCCACTAAGAAGGCAGCGGCCTCAGAGCTTTGTGACTTCTTTTTTTTATTTTTAATGACTTCCTGTGCATGGCGGGCCCAGTTCATGCATTCAACGGACCCGTCAGTGTTATGACTAACATTTTGTTTTCTGATGAAATCAGCAATGGGTGAATGAAAGCCATTCATCAAAGCATGTTTTAACTGCTGCTGATATGGGCTGGCCTTCTCTGCACTCTCTTCAAGGCCGCTATGTTCTTTGAAAACTTCCTCTAATCTCGCCCTGAACTCATGAACATCCTCTCCTGCTTTCTGAATGCATTGGGCGATTTTGTTGTAATCTACAGAAGCTTTAAAGGTATTTCTAAGACGCTCATAAACCCCATCAACTTGGCCTCTTAAATTTGCATGGCCATAGGGTAGGACGGTATTACCATCCCTCCCTGTGTAGGTGCCTCGCACCCGAGTCCAATTATATGTGAGACACTTCCTAAAAGTGGCTTCTGTTTCCTGACCGTTTAAGCGGTACGAGGAGCAGAGTTGCTTGTGTCGGGCGATAAATTCATCAACATTAGTCAACGGGTTTCCTAAACCTTTACATGCCTCTGCACATTCAGATTCAGTCCATGGCCTGTAAACACAAATAACACGGCTTTGGTCATTTTCAACACCAAAATGGGGGTTCGCGACCTCCACCATGGGAAAGGTATCATGCAAAGGGTAGGCAGGCATACCAGCTGCACTCGCCTCATCCCTTTTAGTTTTGGATCTAGTTCCATAAGGGCTTAAATATTTTGCTGCGGCATCCCCAAACTCCTGCCGTACTCTATCCTCCTCCTCTCTCTCTCTGTTCTCCTGCTCCTGCTTTTCTTCCTCCTCTCTGGCCTCTCTCTCCCTCTCTAATGCTGCTCTACGCTGTTGGTCCCTTAACGTCAGTACCACTGAAGTAGACCGCACCGTCTCATCTTCAGGTTTCACAACTAATGCCTGCAAAGCTGCTCTCTTCACGTTCGCTGCCTCCTGTCTTTTCTGCGCCTGCTCTAACCACAGTTTAGCGGACGCCAGTTGTAACTCTCTCTCCTGTTTCAATTTCCCTTTTGCACAAGCTGCCTTTACTGTCAACTGGTCTACTAACATTTGACATTGTCCTACAACCAATTTACCTTCAAAATTATATTTTTTGCGCCAATGTCCTAAATACTTTGCGCTGCCGGGAGCGAATTTCATCATAAACTTCTCGTCACCCTCTGACACACTCTTGGTTGCTTGGGAACCCATAATAACAACAGCTGCTGGCGTCACAGACCACGTGTTCTGTTCCGCACGCACTCACACAAACACACTCACACAACAACAACAAAAATTAGGCCTATCGTCTCAACGCAGTCTCACACAGTGGCTGCGCGCTTTGCCTCACACAGTGGCAAAGACTTACATAGCAGTGATCACGCGCTTTATCGCACACAGTGATAAAGACTTCCAACGCAACCTCACACAGTGGATGCGTGCTTTGCCGCACACAGTGGCAAAGAATAGTCGCACACAGTGACTACACACTTTATCGCACACAGTGATAAAGACTTTAGAACTCAGCCTCACACAGTGGCTAAGAGTTTTCACATACCTACTTGGTGTTGCTTATTGTGAGTAGCATCAGTCCCGAATCCCATCAATCGTCATCCATCGAGGAGAAAAAAACAGACGGCTAATCCACCGGCCCGATGACGAATTCTCACGCCTCGGGACTTTGCTGCAGGACCTCTATAAGTCCTGGCTGACGTCAGTCTGTCAGTGTGTCTCTTTTCCCCTCGGTGAATGTCGACTCCAGGGCTCCGGCTCTCGAAGGACCAATTAATGATAGGTTTGTAGCTTAAACCTATTCGCTGGAACGTTAAGGACAATTTGCTACACAGCAAAAAGCAAGACACAAGACACCAAAGTTCTTCGTGTTACTCATGCATGAGGGAGACCTGCCTGGAGCCAAGTGTCGTTCCACCACTTGACCTCCGTCAGACTCTCAGCCAGGTTCCCCATAGCACTCCTTTTATTGTGGTTACATGAATATGCATTGGGTCATTAACATATAACATCTTACATAGGTATACATGTGAACAAAGAATACTGTGTGTGTGTGTGTGTGTGTGTGTGTGTGTGTGTGTGTGTGTGTGTGTGTGTGTGTGTGTGTGTGGGGTCAGAGTGTGACCCCATAAATGACCTCCCTAAACCTACTGGTCTGGAAAGTCCAGCAGTTCATCTAAACAAAAGGCACTCAGACTAAAACAGATATAGCTACGTTTATCCTACCATAAAACAATAAAACAATGTACGACCTTTTCCCATGCTCCCAGGATGTCGGTGTAGATTCCAGAACACTCTGGAATGCGCACCAAGCCTTTGCAGCCTCCTAAAGATCACACATCCTATCACTACACAATTGATTATACATCTCTAAGCATATATGGTTAAATATTTCCTAATACAAATGACAATAATAAAATCTAACCCCATCACTTGGGCATTTGGCTTACAGGTATTACTTGTACATATTGTGACCCCATTAGTGGAAATTTAGCCATGTTTAATATGAGTTTCCGTTACTGTAACAGTACCTTTACAAATGTCAGAAAAAAGCAGAACCAATTAAGTTCAATTAAATTACAATTAAAGCTGTGCTAGTATAACAGATTGTCCTTTTAACTGCTCAACCTCTATACACAGCTATACCAAAATGAAACCGCCACAGCAGTTTTCTGGGTATTAACACCAAATGACACCTACAACCAAATTATAGACTATAGAGTACATGAGTCCATGTTAGCAAACTAGTCCAAGTATTAAGTTATGTGCGTTAATTATTTTCTTCTCTGCAGTGCATTAGCTTGTGCATGTACCCACATTTTATCTCATTATTATCCAAGAGATTAACAGTGATGAGGCCATTAGGAGGCTGTAAACCCACTCCTCTGTCTGTTATGATTACATAAGCTAGCCGCTATATTATCATACCCAACAATGCTAATGGGATGGAGAAAAGAGTAAGATGCAGAATGATTCTGTGCATGCTGAAATGACAGCTGACTTGTGTGGTTTTCTTATATTTTCCAAATGTGGCTTTTAAGTAAACAATTAAGTGTGTTGGTAAATTGGTCACCCTTGTTTATTTCCTTTACCACTGTGCAGCGTAAAAGGCTTTCTTTCATAGAAAAGAACCATTTGTACCATTAAAGACATGCAGCAGCTTTACTGGAGCCTTAATGCAAACACAAAATATCTGCTTTTAGTGGGAGCCTTCCACATCTGTTTACATCTGCTGGTGGGGGTTTATGCAGTTGACTTTTTCCCTGCCTGTCTTGCTTGAGGAGTGAGAAAAACATGGGTGCTTGAGAACATTATTACTATTATTATTAACCAAAACAATCTATGGTAATTAAATGATATTAATGAGCAAATCTGTCTTTCTATCTTTCCACTCTCGTCTTCATTTAACACACTTTGGTCTTATGGAGCCATCATCAGAAAGGGGTTGCAGTATGGTAGTTTTGAAGGAAATTTTTCTCATTAATATGCAAATGCAGGCATCAGGGTGATCCAAAATCTAATCAGATTATCTCCTCTATAGGGAGAGAATTTCTTGCCATGCAGTTTTCTGGAGTTATCTTGCACGTGATGTGTGTGTGTGTGTAGATGTCATATTACAGATGTAATGATTAAGAACAATTAAGACATGCAGTTTAATTTTCAATAACTTTGTGGCATACTTTATAAATGTGTGTGAGAGACAGAAAGAGTGGCCAACTGTCCTTAACTTAAACCACGTCCCCTAATCTCTATTTTGACCTTGTAACAAATGACTGGTGGTAAGTTCAGTTCAGTTAGATTCAGTTTTATTGATTGTATACAGTACTGGCTGACAATTCCACCAATTGCCATTTCGTATTGAAATACTATGGAAAGCAGGAACTCCAATTTGCACAGCACTAGATGCATTTTTATATATAATGCTTAATTAGTTTTAGCTGTTAGCAACCTTCTTAGCTAACCTGTACAAGTTAATCCTACCTCTATGGTAGAACATACTAATCTAAAAGGGTAATTGTTATTACCTGCCTAGTAACACTGACTGAATAACTATTTGGCAAAATCGGACATGCAATATACAATAAGGTTGAATGGGAAAATATTTTCTTACAGAAAGACAGAAACAGAATGGCTTTCTCTTGGCAAAGAAGCAAAAGCTTCACATTTGGATGTGAAAGTGACAAATGGTGGATTTTTATACAGGGCACTAGGGTTAGAGTATTATGTTAGACCACTTTTAAATTCATGTGTAGACTCTGCTTTATTTAGTTTCAGGACTAATACCCAGTCCATACACAGGTTCTGCTCAAGTGACAGTATGCAAATGGGCTAATAGTTATAAAGCACTTTTCTACTCTAATTGAGCACTCAGTATGTTTATTTACAACACATCTCATTTACACACATTTATATAGAACTGTTATTCTGTCCCTAAGTGCTTTACCTAACAACCACACGCACTGATGAATGTATCAGAGGTATCACCCTAGTGTACTTTGACATGCAGACTTGAGCAGCCAAGCTACCAACCTTCTGATTAATAGAGAACCAGCTCTCAACCAAACAAGATCCAGTGATTTGTCATTGTGACAAATGTGTTTCACCTTGTCCAACATGTGCAATGTAGAGAAGGTGGGGTTTAGAACTTCTTTAGCACATTAGGAAAGAACGCTCTGACGATGATGGAGAGGGGATGATAGCTCTGACCATGTCTGATCGGTCTAATAAACAGAAAAGCTCACCAGGTGCAGGCTCAACAGCACTTTCAAATCAGCAACTATGAGAAATGACTCAGTTGAATAAATACAATACATTTAATTGTCTGTATTTTTAGCACTCCACTTACATTTTTCAGTAATATTTTGAATCTCTCTGAAGAAATTGACAGTTAACTATGTGGCACAATCAATCCATCCATTTTCTGCCACTCATTTGGGCCGTGGCAGCAGCAGATGAGCGCAGAAGCCCAGACTCAGCCCTTCCAGCTCATTTTCTGGGGGGAAACTGAGTCGTTCCCAAACCACCTGAGGTATATAATCTCTCTGGCAAGTCCTGGGCTTGCCCCAGAGTCTCCTCTGTGAAGGACATGCCCGAAACACCTCTCCTGTGAGGTGTCCAAATCAGACGTGCAAACCAGCAGAACTGGCTCCTCTCGATGTGGAAAAACAGTGTCTCTACTCTTAGTTGCTCTTAAATGACCAAGCTTCTCTCATCTCTAATGGAGAGCCCAGCTACCCTTTGAAGGAAACTAATTTTCATTACTTGCATCTGCAACCTCAGTCTTTCGGTGACTACCCAAAGCTTGTGACCACAGTTGAGGGTAAGAACACAGACTGACTGGTAAATGTATCTAACAACTTTTACACTCTGGCTGCTCGCCCAGGACCAATTTGCCTCAGGAGCCCTACCAGAGGTAAACTGCCCCAAACAACAAAGCTCCTGAGATTACTGAAACACATAAATCCCTCCACTGTGATAAGGTGGTGATTCACGGAGGGGATTTAGCTGATTATTTTGCTAATTAATGTCTGACTTTTTAAAATCAAGATTTTGGCCTGTGTTTCTGAGTTAATGAACAACTTTCTATTTCAGAGATATGGTGTCCTCACAGGACAGTACAACAAGCCTGTGATATGATTTATATAACTTGATGCTGTATAAAAGTATAAAGCATTTAAAATGAGCTCTGCCTGAAAGGATATGCAGCACAAATATTAATTTATTTAACATTAATGGTAAACATTTTTCTCTGCAGAATAATTTGTAATCATCATCATGATCATTAATTATTTAGTTTTACTTTTGACACTTTTTACAATAATATAGTTTTATTTTAGTGTCTTCGTGTTGTTTTCTTTTCCCGTAGGAATGTTTTAAAAAGTCTTCCACCACTAAAATTGTTTTGGTAATATAATAGATATTTATTCACCTGAAGAAGTAATGATAATTTACAGCTCTTCAGCCAGGAAGGAGTGCAGAATGGTGAAAATTTCCACATAGAGAGCTGCAAGGTGCAGGAGTCTACAAGCTTATTTAAAACAATACAGGACAGGAAGCACAAATGGTATTTTTTTGCATTCTCTTCTTGCATTTCTTTGTGCATTATGTTATCTTAAAGTTGTGATTACAAAATGTTGTCTTTCCCCCCATATAGAGAACATTTGACAACCTCTCCAGTATCCTTAAAGATGAGATTTGATACTTCATTAGATATCAATAAAGACATGGTTTGCTGACCATTAGAATAACTTCGGATTTTTCAAAGGGTAGCTGCATAGGCAGAAACATGGCAGAAAACACTCAGTTAACAAAAGAGCTTCAAGCTTTACTCCTGGTAGACTTTCAGTGGGTAAAGATTTATGGTCTTGAATTTTTCGATATGAAATGTTTAAGATTTCTTATTTTAAAAGTCAAATTATTTTTAGATTTGAGACCACACTGACATAAAATCAGATGGAATTTGTCTCAAGTTAATTTTGAGCCTTCTTTATAGGGTTCTATATGTTTGTCCTTGTTGTATACAGCTGCCAGCTCTCATGATTCTCCCTGAAGGAAGATAAATAAGTAATATCAAGGACTCTAAGCTGAGGACTGATGCTGTGAGTAAAGCAAAGCCTTATTATGTCTGTTTGTTAGACTATAAAAGTGGAGAGACAGACTGCACACAAAGCAGCAATATGGACGAACCTGGGCAACATTTTAGTACTAGTCATGACCACAATTTGACACTCAAAAAGGACCTTGGAAGAGTCACATTACACGTTTTGAGGTAATAGTCATCTGCACATCAAGAGGTTAAAAGAGAAAATATGCAGAAATAAAACCTCATCACTGATATTCATCAGGGCTCGACTATGAACCTACAAGAGGCACTTCACAACATTTTCACAGAGTGGCTGAGTCATACAGGACACACACGAGAAAGGCTTGTAAAAGCTCCAGTAGGGGGTTTCAGAAAGTCGAGGCCACTGGCATACCAATTAAAGATAAGGAGAGACAAACTGTAGCACCATGAAGTGGATGTCTTTGTATGTTTTCAGATTGTCTCATATCCAACATGGCCGCAGGCAACAAGCCACTAAACTTGTAATTACTTTCTTTTGTGACGCAGATTGCATGTTTTTGTATTTTGCTAAATTCATCCTCTCCAAAACCACTGCTATGTGGACGTATGTTAGCACATTCATATTATTCTGTGGAAGACAAAATGGTGAATCATGAAATGTATATTGAAAGCTGGATATGAGGCACTGAGACAGGGAACATTTAGCTGCAGCTGCAGTATAAGCTAGCAGAAGGCAATGTAAAGGTGTGTAGTTATTCATGATGAACAGTGTTGGGACTAACGCGTTATTAAGTAACGCGTTACAGTAACTACGTTATTATTGTGGTAACGAGCACGGTAACTAGTTATTATGCCAAAATCAGGAACACGTTAGTCGTTACTGGGATTTAGATAGGGTCGTTACTCGTTACTTCGTGTGGTGGCTATCGCGGAGCTTCCACCACAGATTCTGTAACATTGGCAAGTGGTGGAGGCCAGCAGGTGGAAAGGGGACGCAGAAGGAAAAGAGACCCGAGGCGCCCGCCAGTCCAAGTGTGAACTGAACTTCAGGTAAGAAGTTGTGACCTGCAGTCTATCTGGGTCAGATATAAACCAAGTTTAGGTGGAGTTTATTTTCGTTATTCTGACTTTTTCCATACTGCGTACTAGCTAGCATGACGGAGTTTCTATACAGCTGGGTGGGTGCTATGAAGTTAATGATGTTGAACTTTATTTTGTTCATAAGTTATTAGAGTTGCCAACCGTCCCGTCTGGTATTCAGAGAAAATATTACGCGTTTCTTATTGAGGTGAAAAGGAACAGTTTGTCCCGTAATTCAGCTACAATGAAAAAGGCACAAAGCTGGAGTTATTCTGTGTCTTTGCTGCACAGCTGCCTCTTCTTCTTTCATTCTCCCCCCTCCCTCTCCCGTTTCTACTTCAATCATGAAAACTGATCAATGATCAGCTGATCGGCTCTCTTGTTTGTTTATCGCCCACTTTGCGCCAGAAAGAGGAAACCAGCCGATGTCACGCTAAACAACAGCAGCACTTTTAAGCTTGATCAGCTGTTGTTAGAATTGATTTAATATTAATTTCTAGTATCAGCTGATGTTTGTTGGAGCCACAGCTGCAAAAAAGCTGCTGGTCATGATGTCGGTTTGTTTATCTGGTGAGAGGGAAACATGAAGATGAAACCAGGAGATGTCCTTACTGAATCATCAGAGCTGAACAGGTGATGGAGAAACAGGTTTACCTTTTAGGTGACATGAATGAGTTGAAGGGAAGTTATGAACTGTTTCTGAGAGACAGATAACCCCAGGATCCTTTTTTAGGTAGTTGACAGCTGGTAACTGTGCAGGTGCGGATCTAGCAAAGTTTTGCCAGGGGGGCCAGGTAGGGCATTAACAGGGAGAGGGGGGCACAAAGAAATACTTTTCTTTCTTATTCTCATTTAAAATGTCTAGCTTTTAAAAAATAATTATCTGAATCTTACAACAAACGATTGATGCATATATACCATCAAAACAGTGAACATCACTGTCACAACAGCGTTTGTTTTCATTCAAAGGCTTTATGATTTTTCCTATAATGGTGGGCCAGTCTCTAGTCAAAATGCCCGGGCCGATTTTTTGTCCCCGTCCAGCCCTGTATGCAGCTCATCTGCAGTCTGGTGTTACCTACATCTTCCTATTCAGAAGGCAGAATTTCCGAGTTACAGTACAGTAAGTTGAGTACAATCAAAGCATCACGACTGCAGTTTTTGTGTTGGATGTAAAAGGCGCACATGACGCTGTGACGTAGGCTAGAATCATGGCAGCAGTCAATGACGGTCCAGGCGTGGGATTTCTCTCGTGGAAACATGCACAATATCTTTTCCTTTCTATTGGTAGGTGGCACAGTGCACTTGTGGCAAGTAAGCAAGCTAGAAGACTGGCAAAGTTATGGAAGCAACACATTAACAAGAGAATTCTGAGTAAAACCAAAGTTACTTTCCCTAGTAACTAGTTACTTTGAAAGTAACGAGTAACTTGAAGTAACTGAGTTACTTTTGATAGAAGTAACTAGTAATGTAACTAAGTTACTATTTTAAAGTAACTTACCCAACACTGATGATGAATAACAGATAATCAAACTCAGTCTAGGTGGTGCCAGTGACATCTTACATCTTACTGACTGAATATAAATTAGAGATGGGATTTATTTAATTTTTGTTTAATTCAAAGTGTATTATTAAATTGGAAAAAAAAATTACATATAAGGGACAGGATAGAATATACCATAGTCCTGCAGAGCTGTAAAAAAAATCAAAGCACATGGTTGGCATCAACTGACAGTGCTAAATATATTCTTCAAATGTGTGCACAAATGAATGGATAGACAACGAATATTTCAGCTTGCCTTTTTATGGACACTGAGACAACCACCACTTGACTTTAGTTCACGTGAGACACTTATTTATAACTTCTCAACCGTAAGGGGAGAAGAATATGCAAATAAAAAGCACATTTACTCAGTCCAGAATCCATAGTTCACTGCTGTGGACACAACATCGAAGATCTACAAGCACCTGCAAAAGACATGCTATTTTACACACTGTCTATTATCCTAACACAAAACTAGCAGCTACACACCTCCAGATTCAGAGTGACGCTCAAGTAAAGTATGAAAATGTGGAGAGAAGCCTTAAGTTATCACAGGACTATGCAGGCTTACAAAAAGGGATTTCACAGAATTTAAGACAGTAGTACAGCCAGATGCTGCTAATCAAATGCATTCAAATCAGTGATCATCAGCAACTGTGCAAAGGTCAAAAGCAGAAGCTGGTTGAGGGCATTCAGGTGTGTTACTGTGCAATACTCAGAGACCCCCCCCCCCTCCAAAAATAAATAAATAAATAAATATATATATATATATATATAGAGAGAGAGAGAGAGAGAGAGAGAGAGAGAGAGATAGACTAGACCTCAGTTAGCACATTAAATGTTAAAGCTCATGACAAGTAAAAGTAAGACAGTGAGTGCGGTTTGTCTGCAAGTGTTGCCAGGAGAAAATCTTTGGGTGATGATTTGGGTTTGTTTTGCAGCCAGAGGGCCTGGGAGCCTTGCAGTCATGAAATCTCTATTCTTAAGTATTCTATAATCAAATGTGTAGCCATCTGTCTCACAGCTAAAACTTGGTCAAAATTAGTTTGTGCAACAGGACCTGTTGCAAATCTACAACAGAGAAAAGTGAAAAAGAAATATAACAAAGTGTTGCAATGGCCCAGTTTAATTCCAGACCTGAACCTCATTGAAATATTATTGTGTCTTGAGAGAAGCTATGCATAGATGCCTATAAACCTCAATGAAATCAGGTGTTAGGAAGACTGGGACACAATTCCTCCACAACAGTGTGACAGGCTGATCAAGTCATACTGAAAACAATTACTTTGAGCTGCAAGCAACTGAACCATATTTAGGAAAACAGCATACCTAGTTTTTGTTAAATAAGTAATGACAATAGTGGAATATGTTCTATGTTTTTGCTCATCTGAGGATCATTTATCCATTTTTAAGACTAAGGACTAAATTGAGTAGGGCGTACTTTTTTAACCTTACCTGTACTTATTTGTACTTTAAAGTAGCACCAACAAGTTCACCATGTGGCATTTAGCCTTTAAGGCAAATCAGCATGAAAAAATATTCATCTGGTAAACATAAAATAATTTTTATTCAAGATGCATTTAGTACACATGCATTTAAATTATACTTAATTAATTATATTTAACTATAGTTTTGCTGTACTTAAAACTGTAGTTACTGAATATTACTCAGTATAGCTGGCAGTTCAGTGTGACTGGAGACTGTGATAAAAAAAAAATACGCAGTGAGGTGCAGACAGTTGCATCAGCAGCATCCTTTCATAGGAGGAGCTGTTACAGGACCCGAGGCTGAATTCCCCTGGACTTTAACAGCGAGTCACAGCTTCCTTTTAATATTATCTGTGTTTGTAACTTTCTGTTACACTAGCTGTGCCTGCCAAAGTGAAATGGCTTGTGCACAGTCGTGCTTTGCAAACACCCCTGTGCGAAGACTGCAGGTGGAACGTCCCAGTATCTCTCTCCGTAGTCATTAATATGACAGCCACCAGACACCAGTCACCAGCTGTCCACTTGTCATCTCCCTTACCTCCTTACCTTTGGGTGAGTCAGCCTCCCCTCTCAGCCTGTATCTTTTCATCTCTCGTTCTCTCTTTCTGTGTCTAAGAGCACCGAATATTTTATCATTATCAGTCATACACTGTGATTCGGCACAAAGGCAGTGATCAGTGTAATTTAGCATTGTCACTATAACAATAATCGGTCTCATAATCATCAACAAAAAAGAAACATCGTCATCATGACTCAGGTCACGATGACAAAAGGCTTAAGAATACACTGGCCGATTTGGCCGTTGTGTAATTAAATAAAAGTAGGATATACTCATACTTGCAGGAGCATTACCCCACTGTGACATATGTAGCGTATCCAGACGGGTCAGACAAAGATCCAAACCATGTGCTCGGTATGTTATCAGCTCATGCCCACGTGGCCCTCGCTACATTTCATCTCAATGAATTCAAGCCTCAATATTCTGACATGTTGTTCTCCCACAAAAACGGACAGGTTTGTAAGTATAAGAATTAATTATTTATCCTGGTAGATAGCACTGAATTATTCAGAGTACTGGACTATTTGACAAGTCAGTGTCAACATTTACCAATGTAAAATAGTTTGTTTGTTTTTTTCTTTACTGTCTGACTAGTCTTTGCAAAACACAGAGTAGATAAAAAATGAATTATAGCTGAATTTTCTTTGCATTGTTCCTTTTTATCACAGGATCATGGCGAAACTAAAGCATGTACTTTGTGAAATCATGGATGATGATGATGGTGACATATTACGAGCAGCAGTGGCTAAAGCTAGCAAGCTAACTAACATGTTAGCTAGAGCCGATTAGTCACAGAGATTTTCGAGCTCAAAAATCAAAGTTAAAGTCAGAGTCTGCCATAATCTTACTTCACACTCTTGCACGTTGATGTACTGCCCCTACACTAACAACTGAATAGAAAACATTTGGGCTAAATTTTCTCCAAAGCACATCATCCCAACTCTCTGTGAATGTAGCCATGGCCATTGATCAGTGGTCTTTGATCAATGGGTTTTGGTCAGTGGTTGCTGATCAATGGTCATGAGAATTTGCATAATTAAGATTAAGGAACTGACCTCCCAGCCCATTGTTTCTTCAGTGGGCTGGTTTCAGTCATTATGCAAATGTACTGTTTATAAGATTTGGGGAAACCTGCAGTCAGCTGAGACTGAAGAAGTCACTTGGATGAGTGATGAAACGTTTCTCCCACAAAACGCTACGTCCAGATGAACAGAATCAACTTTTGGAGATCATATTACCTAAGATACATAATGTTAAAGTGCTAAAAATACTATAAATGCTTGAATTTAGCAGTATTATTCAGATGTAATTGTGGAATAGTGATACAAGGTTTAAATATGCAGTCCTCATTCAATATAGCACTCTATATTGAACTCTCTTTTCTGTACCTTTCACGGCCATAATTACAACTCACTATTGATGGAAATGTTATTATAAGTGGAAACTGTTATTTAAAGTGAGGCCAGTATGACATGCATGCTACTTAAATGGGGACACAGAAACTGGGTTGTAAAGACAGATTTTACCAGGAAATTGGTGAGGGGTCCCATTTTTATAGTCCTCTTTATAAACAGTGTTGTTCTCAATGCATCACTGTAAATACAATGATATATTTAGATATAATGTTAAAACATATAAGAACATGCACTGAAATCTGTTGTGCTGATTCTAGATGCCACATTGTCTACTGCCTGTCATTCCTTAGTTCTTTTACTTGGAAAAGGTGAAATTAAAATAAACATCACAGCCGATTCTTGTGCTTCAGCACAGCTACCACATTGTTATATTGCCGTCCAATCTGTGTCCGCCAAATATCCTTAAAATGCCCAGGGAACATTTTTTTTCAGTATATACAGAATCATATGAATTTAAAGCTTGACGTAAATCCATCCATGAACATGAGCAGCCCTCTACTGTACATTACACAGTTTTGTTTAATATCAACATGGTGGAAAATAATTGGGCCTAATGTGAAGTTTAGTGCTTCATTAGAGTGATTATCTTTCTTATGTGTACACACGCATCATAATTGCAGTATATAGTTATGTATACAGTGTTTATAGAAACACTTAGTTGTTCATTGAGAAAATCAATTTAGGAAAGCAAAGGCTTTTAGTAATGTGTCGAAAGTGCTGTGCAAATAAAGAGTGCTCATTAATTCTACCAGAAACACACTGTCCCTAATGTGTATGCATAATCAATGAAATCAAATATTTACATTTAAAAACATAGCATAAAAAATATTTTGTTTTAAAAACATTTACATTTGAGGGCAGTCGTGAATTGAAAAGCCATCATAAACCAAGAGCCGCATGCTTTCGTGACATGTTATTTTCTCTTTAACTGCAGCATTAATCAGTTGCAGCAATCAATGTCATTCAGCAACTTGTGATATTTTGCATTTTGCTGTTTCATGCTTGAATGTGCATCAAGAAACACCATGGAAACAATCAATCAAGTCTGGCAACACACAGGGCTGCAAATTACCCCACTGCGAAGCACACTGAGTTTGACTGCATCCATATTTTTCATGATCTAAACTGTCAGTTCATTTTAGAGAGACAGCAGCTCCATCCCTCAGCTATTGTGAGCACTGAATCATGCCTTAGGCTTTACAACAAGATATCCAAACAATGCGAATGAATAAATTATTAAGATATTACTGCAAAGAACATTTTTTTATTTGCCTTCACCACTGAAATCCTGGTACTTAAAGGTTTGGGGACGCCAACATTTAGAAGCTGCGCACAGTAGCTTCTAAATGTTGAACATGAATCAAATGACTAATTTTCTGGAAAAGCGTCATTGTCAGTGGATGGGAAACTGACTCAACAGAGAGCACAAAAAGTTGATCTGCAGAGTCATTGCAGGCAGCACAGATTGAATTTCTCTTGTTTTGTTCTGTAATTTAATATACCATATTAAAGCAGCACCACATGTACATTTTATTAAGGAATTTCCCCTGGTGTTGTGTTTCATCTGTTTGTGATTTTGAGAGATGGGAATGCTGGATCAGTGCAAAGTCTGGCTCCCTGACAGTGAGAAACGACTGAATCACTGGGCCATCTCGGTGGCACAATCAAGTGTTGGAAAACACACACTCACACTTACAAACATGCATATAGTTTGCTAATATGCATGCTACTTTTGTAATGAAATTCTTCATTCTTACCTTCTCCAATTCTTATCATTACATATAGTAATTCTTGAATTGCTCTATGTGGCTTTGTTATGAGGCAAATTTTGTCATTGTTTATCTTTTCTAGTCTTTTGGTTTCTGTTTCTGTGTTCCATGGTTGCTGTTCCCTCCTAGTCAAGTCCGCGTCTGTTATGTTTCCTGTTTTACTTTGAAAGTCTGTGTCCTATGTAAATGCATTGAGTTTTGCTTCCCCTGTCTTGTCTTGTCAATTACTCCCAGCTGTGTTCTCCTTCTGTGTCTCATTCCCTCATTATCCCTCTCTGTATTTAAGCCTTGTGTTTGCCTCTGTTAGTTGCTGGTTCATCTGCGTAACTCCCTCTGCCATTCTGTGTGGTTTCCCCTGTATCTTTCTACGTCTCCCTGCATCTCTGTTTCATGTCTCAAGGTTTCAGGTTTGTTTTTGCTTAGCTTTTCCCAGTTTAGGTTATTGTTAGGTGTTGGTTTTTGTCCACCACATTCCTGTTTGTTTCGCCCTTCATATTAAAAAAGAAGGCTCACTTCGCTCACTTCAGAAGCTGCCTGCATCTTGGGTCCTTTAATAATTCACACACAGCTTGCCCCGCAAACCGTGACAAATGCACTTATACATCTTACTAAATGGTAAATGGACTGGTTCTTATATAGCGCTTTTCTACTCTTTCTGAGCACTCAAAGCGCTGTACACAACTTGTACATTCACCCATTCACACCCATTCACACAAGCACATTTCTTTAAGTGCTTTCTAAGTAACATTCACACACATTCATACTCCGATGGATGCATCGGAGAGCAATTTGGGGTTAGTATCTTGCCCAAGGATATTTGGCATGCAGACTGGGGAAGCCAGGGATCGAACCACCAACCTTCCGATCAGTAGATGACCTGCTCTACCACCTGAGCTACAGCCACTAATTATTCCCCAACACAGCTGCTAAGCTAAAATCCAATTCACAACTGGATCCAACTCACAACTGGATTTTAGTGTTGCATGGACAAAGAGAAGCTGGTCGATTACATGGTTCATTTGATGTCATCCAGTCAAATTTCCATGTGTGTTAATTTTATACGATCACAAAAAATGCATCAAAATGGCAATGATTTGATAAGTGGCAGAAAGTACATTAACATGTGTTTGTAGACCTTTGGACTTACTGTTTGGACTACTAGCATATGGTATGGCACTGAATTTTATTTGTTTGTTGTGTGAATCAATGATTATCATCAATACGGAGCTTTTACAGGAGATTAAATGATATATGAGATTAAAATGTTGATGTATGTAAAATGTTAAATTCCACAGCTAGTTTTGTCTTCTCCTCATGCCAAACTAAAAAATAACTTAGAGAAAAAGGCAAAATAAAAAACTTTATGAGAATCACCTGCTTCCAACTCCTGTGAGTCATAAGTAGCTTCCTCTTTGTTGTTGCAGGATTTCATTTGCTTTGTAGATTCATCAATCAAATTCCACTAAAATCTGCACAGCTTGTGACTTTGTGGTGACTCAGAGTTTTTTGGGTGTAGCATCAGCAGCAAGGAGCAATGACAGAGTCACTGGAATTACTTTTTAAGTCTGGCACATAGTAAATAAAGTAAAAATATGAGACAATATTTAATATACAACATATGGGCTCAGATAAAAAGGTCAAACCAAATTTTATATCCTGTGGAAGATTTTCTACTCTCTATTTTGTCACTAAATGCTTGGATTAATACTGAATGATGTTAAAAACTATCTACAAGCAATTTGGTTTGGTTTCACACACTAATGTTGCAAACATGAGGCCTGCAATGAGTGCTAGCTCTGCTAGCATTGATAACCGAATGTGTCATCTGGCATATGGTATATGTACATAATAATAATAATAATAATAATAATAATAATAATGCAGATATCATAATATTATATATAATTGTGTAATTGTTGTTTTTGTATTCAGCAAACATTTAAGCATTAAATAATGGTCCGTTGGTCGTCTTTTCTCGACATCTGAGTTATAAGAAATTGTTCCAATAAGTACTGATCTCTAGATTTCAGTTCACTGCTATCTCTTAACTGCCAACGCATTACTTCAACATTTCTTAAACATGTTGAACTTTCCACGGAAATAAAAGGTTATATTAAAAAATTGTTTCACATAATAAGTAGGTCAAAAAAACTAGACAAGATATTGTGCAGCTTCCTGTTTACTAATTAGTGACCAAATTATTTGTCAATCAAATGTCATTAGATTAAAATTGTAGTATACATGGAAACAACATCAACATCAGCCCATCCATGGTTCAGTTTTTCCAGTCACATCTTAACCAGTTCTGGCCCAGGTCGCTGCTTCAACCATATTTATTGGATATAGTTACAGATTCTCTCGTTACCATAATTTTCATTTGTTAAACCAAAAGCATCTACTAGCTGCTCTGTTATTCACAAGGAGTCGCCACAGCTTATGTTAGTTAGCATGTTTTTATGCCACGCGCCCTTTCTGACGCAGCCCTCACAGAGATTATATCACACAGGGATACATATAAAGTTAGTGCATGAATTTAAATGCTAAACGTCAGCAAACGTTGAGTTAGAAAAACAAATACGGTGACAACAATAGTCTACACACAGTGGCAGATGTCATTAAAGTAATAACATGAACAACACACAGTCAGGGAAAAAATTATTTGAACCCCATCTGATTTTGTTAGTTTGCCTTCTAACAAAGAAATGGTCGGTCTATTTTAATGGTAGGTTTATATGAACAGCGAGAGACAGAACTGTAATTGAAAAATCCAGAAAAATGCATTTCAAAACAATATATACATTTAAAAAACATTATAAATTAATTGCTGTGACACAAATGTGGACCCACACACACACACACAGGTTGTACATTGCTACATGCTTTGCTACAGGCGCTGTTGATGTTGCTGGACCAGGAGCAAATTTTCTCATGCCTCTTCCGTGAAGTGAATAACTGAGAGGGACCTCCACAGATTTTCCATGGGTCTGGAGACCGACTAGGCCACTCCAAGACCTTACTATGCTTCTTCTTGAGCAAATCTTTTGTTGCCTTGGCCGTGTGTTTTGGATCATTGCCATGCTGGAATACCCACCCACGACCCATTTTCAATGCTCTGACTGAGGGAAGGAGGTTCTCACCCAAGATTTGATGGTACATGTCCCCACCCATCCTCCCTTTGATGCAGTGCTGTTTTTCTGTTCCCTTGGCAGAAAAAGACCCCCAAAGCATGATGTTTCTACCTCCATGTTAAATGGTGGGGACTTCTTCCTGCTCCAAATACGGCAAGTTGAGTTGATGCATTCTCATTCCCAACATGTAATATACCGACAATTAGTCACAGCCCGAAGAGTCTCATAGTAACGCGAAAGGTACCCTTTCTCCGGATTCTCAACTGAATCTAATAGAATGTCGGTTGCGGCAGTAACACATGCTTAGAGCAGAGGCTGACTCCAGCTGTCCATTCCATCCCTGACCATAACCTTAACCCTATCAGACAGTGTTTTACAAAGTGATTCATGATCAGAACGTAAAACACATTTACATGTATAGAGTAGGGCTGCCACGATTAGTCGACTAGTCACGATTACGTCGACTATTAAAATCGTCAACGACTGATTTAATAGTCGACGCGTCGTTTGAAGCTTTGTAAGATCCCAAAAGACGCAGGAATAAGTAGTAGGATTTAAGAGTGTAATAACGGACTGAAACAGAAGATGGCAGCACTGCATGTACAAGGATACCAGCTGCCGTTAAACCCCGAAGAAGAAGAAGCTGTGTCCCAGAATTCATAGCGCAGCCCTGCTCAGTTTCCAACAATAGCGGCAGCTAGTTAGTTTTAATATTACTCTTATTATTCTTTCTGGGTCACAAAATAAACGTTTAACATATTTTCAGGCGAGAATGTAGCTGTGTAAACCTCAAATATCTGCTCAGTTTATCAAGACACCACATATTTTCAAAAGTGCTCCGACGTTTTCGGAGACGTCTGTTACCCACTAGCTCGATAGCTAGCCGGGGGCAAGGCTCACTAGAGCCGTGAGAACACCGGAATCGTTTTCAAAGCCACCGCCGTCTTTCACTACTCAGGTTAAACATATATAAGTCACTTAGATAACTTAAAAATGTTATTGTTTGGCTTTTTTTCAGCATTTTATTTGTTCCTGAGTAAATCGGTTCGGCTGAGATTAAAGTTATAGTTAATAAACATCAAGCAGACAGCTGATTATCAGAAGTGTGAGATGCTCGAGAATTTACTTCGGTGTCCTGTTATATTTTAGATAGCAAGGAGTTTATTAAACTTCACCAAACTGCAAATTCCATTAAAATTTAATAAACTATCATCTTGTCTTTATTGTTAGTTAGCACATACCTTAAACACTTAAAGCTGTAAGCTAATGATAGTTATATAAGAGCAGATGCTGCTGGTGCAATAAGCTGTATGTTTTACGTCCAATGGATGATGATCTGATTAGTCAACTATCAAAATAATCGTTTGTGGCAGCCCTAGTATAGAGTCATTCCAAACAGCTGTCATGCCTCCGAACACGTAACATACTGACAAAACATAATTAGACTACTTTGAATAGGTGAAAATGACTAAAAACTAACAATGCCTTTTATGAGAGTATACAGGTAATGAAGGTCATACATTTGATATTTTTATTTTATTTTTTTCAACACATGTTCTGCAGGGCGTAGAAATGTTGATAGGAGCAACATCTTAGCGCAAAGAAAAAGAAAGAATCCCCATCCATCATCATGTAGCTTAAAATCAAAACTCCATTCATCACTGCTAAAAGCCAGAAAGTGTAGGGAGTGAGGGAGACGTTAACACAGAGAGAGAAGGAAGACAAAGACAAAATGTTGATTCACAGAAAGAGAAAATTCGAGCAAGTAAAGAAAGAGACAAGGGAGAACTGGTAGACACAGAGATGAAGAGAAAAGGAGACACAAAGAGCGAGGGGGGAGGTGCGGCAGACTTAAGGCTGAAACCACTGCGGTGTTTAATTGCTGTAAAATAGGCAGTAAGCTTCTTCCCACCTACTCTTAGTGTTGTTAATATGCTGTTAGCCTCTTCTCCTCCTCCTCCTCACCACCAGTCCCCTGACACACACACACACACACACACACACCCTACTTACATCCATCCCTTAATGCACACATGTATGCAGAGACACATTTAGTAGCTGTGACAGCACTTACACCTCTGTTTATGTGTGTATTTATGGAAGGTCAAAGGGTTCATATCCACCTGCTTAGGCTTTTAGCTTTACATAAACAAATATGCACATATATGTGGTTTCTTGGCACGTGTGTGTTTCTGTGTGGCTCTAGCATTAAGCAACTGGGGCTTTGAGAAGCTCTTGACAAGTTTAGTGAGGAGGCTGCTTCCTGGCTGAGAGCAGCCGTTATGCAACGGAACTGCCGCTCCTGTCTGCATCCACCTAAAATCTCCTCCCCACTCTCTGACTTCCACAAAGACACACACATAGATGGATGCACATTCATGCACTTGTATTCAGTTTTTTTATTCCATCTGTCTCCTGTCTCCTCCTCAGATTGCCTCTCCTACCCTCTCCTCACTCCTGCCCGCTCCCCTGCATGTTAACTGAGTGAGTGGATGCTGAAGGCTTTAATCAAGGCAGCACAATGCACACCAGGCTGTGTTGAAGATCACTTTCCATCAGCAATGCGCCGCTCTCTGTTCATTTGTCGGGCTACTGTTCCCGTTTTGCTGGTTGAATTTTTTTGCCTTTTTGTCAGAAAGACTCAAATCTTCACACCAATGGTGCAACAGCATTGATAACCTGAAGGGTTGTAAGCTACTGTGGTGATACAGCCATTTATCAGGAAGAAAAATGGGCTCCAAATAATGAACATATTGAACCATTTATCAACGGCTTACAGTTCTAACATTTCATTAATACATGACGGAAAACATGAAAAGTGCAAATCCTTTGCTGTCCCACCTCTACACACACACACACACACACACACACACACACACACACACACACACAAAGATGCTTCACTGCATTATCTTTATTTGTAATTTGGGTTGTGCTTTTAAAATAGCACATAAAACTATTTTTAGACAACTTCACTTTCAGGAAGAGCCTACTACAGAGTCAACTGTCATTCATTGTGATTTTCTCACCATGACTTCTCTTTGTTCTTTTTTTCCCTCAACTCTACAACCCCTAACGCAGTCTTCTAAACAATTAGGCATACAGGCTACTTTTTAGTATATACATCAAATACATTTTGAAACAAATAAAAACTAAGCAAAAATAAATAAATAAATGCACATATGTGCATGATGTGCACAGGGTCCCAGTGAACAATATAATCAATATGCAAATGAATGACCAATTAAAGGAAAAAAGCAACATGAAGTGTTCTTATTGCACGGAGTCTGTACTGCACAATGTGCTGGGTGAGGACTCAGACATTGGACAGACAACCAGGGATAACGCCATATTAAACTAGTGATAAAAGTATAATAACAGTGATGAAATCTGTGTTGGTGTAAAAATTGTCAGCAAAATAGACAGTGAAACCTCGAAATGATGGTGTAAAGCCTAGATTATACTCCTTTATAAATAAATTATATATATATATATATATATATATATATATAATATAAATATAATTAAAAATCAGACATTACAGACCTTTGCACTAACCATTTGATGCTGAAATTTACATCACTGGGACCTAAGCAGAAGCTAGTGACTTGTTAAGTATCCCTAGTAGTAAGTAGTGCCTGCGTAAGTGTGCACACTTACGCAGGGACTATTTAAATGTGCACACTTAATCCTGCGTGCTTAAGTGTGCGCATTTAAGCATACAGGAAGTGGATGGGGACCTGAGCTGCATCTATAAACCTGGAGAAAAACCACGAGTACAGAAAAATGTTTACTAGCATAACAAAGCAGTAAGATACATTAGTACAGTGCTTAAGGATAACACTCCTTGTGTGTCTGCTGGATAGTTTAACTATTGTCTCTCCCTCAGTCTGCTGTGCAGATGTCCATGTAATTTGCAAGCGATAACCACAGACATCACACTGTTTATATGGTTTTATAATGCAGTGCCTTCGATTATAAAGCCTCACTCAAAATTAATTGCCCATCTGGTTTCATGACAGTTTTTTATTTTGAATTCTGCTTTGTGTAAATGATTCTGTCATTTCTTTTGTGGCTTAGTTTGTCTACATAATTAAAATAGCACTTGTTCAAATTATTTACATATTACATTTTTAAATATTTGTATGCAGTCTTGTACTATTAGTTTTGTCTTGTATTATATGTCAGGAATAAAAGGAAAACTGTACCCGTATTTGTAATTTTACCACAGATTTTCTTTAAAATTGTGCCAATCACAAATTACACATGAACAGCTGTATAAAACAAACTACACTTTTAAATCTATGATCGTCACTTGTACCCAGACACCAAACAATTCACTGAAAGAGTCCACAGTGACAAGTAAATCTGTAGTGTTTAACATAGTGGGTTCAGGAATCCCACTGGGAGGTGCTTGTCATTTTGTCCTCTGTTACACAATCAACCAATCAAACAATGCTTGTTTCATGCCATACATGCCAACCCTCCCGATTTTTCTGGGAGAATCTAGAATTTCAGTGCCCCTCCCGGAAATCTCCCAGAGCCATTCTCCTGAATTTCTCCTGATTTTCCACCCGGACAACAAAAATGAAAAACCATATCCCAGAATTCATAGCGCGGCCCAGCCAATTCCAGTTTGTGGCTGTGTCCCAATTCAGGGTCTGCACGCTTGAAGTACGCGCACTACGCGCACTACGCGTACTACGCGTACTACGCGTACTACGTACGGTGCGTACTATAAGTACGAGAAGTGAGGAAGTGAGAGGCTTGTGAAATGGGAGGGTCTAGCCTTCGTCGCGCTGTTCAGGTTGCCTAGCAACCATGATACTAACCACGAGAAACACGAGATTGTGTGACATAAATGAAGGAGAAAAAAATGTTTTGTTGGTCATTCATTTTTGTCATGACATCACTTTGATTAGTTGAGTATCTGAGGCTGAAACCACAGGACTGTAAAACATGATTGTTAGGCTTTATTTCTGTACCGAACAGTCATTACAAGAGTAGTGAGTAAATAACAATTAGCTCTTGTTGTTCATGAGACTAAAGTCATCTCACTGTGGTAATGTAAATATAATATGGCCAATATTATAGTATTGTCAGATTATTATGAGATATATACATATATATATATATATGTAGAGGCTGCAAGTACAAACATCACTAATGTCACACAACTTTGCCACATGTGGCCAACAGCAATGTTTTAATGTTCTTTGTTATTAAACATTCGCACATAAATAAGTGACGTCATATTCAGTACTTACTTTTGACAGTTCACTTTTCGGCCGCTCCCTTCTGCCGTATTTTGCGGCAAAATTATCCACACCCACCGCCGCGCTATGAATTGTGGAATATATGGGACCACGAAGCGTGCACCGGACCACGCTTGATATTTGGGGAAATCGACGGTGCATTTGGAGTATGCATTTGAAGTACACTTCGAATTGGGACAGCCGTCGTCGCGTGGCGGTGACGTAATCGCACTTAAAATGCGTACTTCAAGCGTGCAGACCCTGAAATGGGACACAGCATGTGTGTACCTCAACTGTGCGTAGGTTGAATGCTGATAGGTTGACATGATGGCCGGAACAGCAATGCCACACCATGTCGAAGTTCAACTGTAAAAGAAGAAAAGCATAAAAGATCAAAAGTACAAAAATAAAAATATCATACAAAGCACAGAGTGGCTACAGTGACACTTTTTGTTTGTTTCAACCTTCAGTTTTTCTTCATTTCTTTCTATGTTATAACTTTCTTCTTCTACAAAAGCACAAGCAAGAGTAGCCAACACTCTGGTGGAACCAGAGTGTTGGCTACTCTTGCTTGAGACACTGTCTCCATCTAGCAACAGATGCTCACTACAGGTAGACAGGCTGTTCGTAATTCCCTACAGTCTCCCAGCGCAGTGCCAGCAGAGAACCATGTTGATCTCATGAGGCATCTAAGGGAGGACAAGTGATGCAACCCAGCTTAACTGTGGTGCTCACCGCCAGCCCTAATCCATTTGGTCCCTGTGACTTTGTCCCCCACTATGAAAAGAAATTCAAGGTGGAGGGTTACCATTTTGACAACGTAGAGGAAATCCAGCAACCATTTGAAAGTGATCAAAATGGTACTTCCAGCTGAACAAAGGCATTTTAATAAAGGAAAAGTGGCTAAACCTAAATCTATCCAGAGTCCAGAGCCAGCTACAAGCCAGCAGTGATGGCATGATCAAAGGATCAAAGCAGTTATGAGGAAGATTATGGAGATGAGGGGAAAAGAGAAAAGGGCTGGTTTCCTGTTACCTGGCCAAGTTATTAAAGTACCAAAAAAATGATGTAAGTAACCGACATTTGTTTTGTTACATAATTATGCTGCACATGTGACTTGGGTCTATAGTGCAGCTTGGGGGAAATTGTTTCATCATTTCATTTATTGTAAAAATAACAATAAATTTGCATTGAAAAAAAGTTGTCTTTTGTTTTTAAATGCTGTCAGTTACAGTTGTTTGTATTGTATTGGCAGGTCACCCTGGAATTGGCCAAGAAAATTGGAAAAATAATAATTAAAATCTTTTTCATCCATATAATCATTTTTCCTCTCCTCTACTGTGGGTTTCAGTTTTTCATGTTTTATTGTATCTTTCACACCGTGAATATTGCTTTTTATGTTTTAGGCAGATAATTAATCAGAGCTTTTTTTCTCTCTCTGTATAACGCCCATTGTCAATTATGAAGTTGAACTAGTGCAATTATTAGTGAATATAAACTTCAATGTGCTTGCAGTCTTGTGGAATATAATATAACTAATTAAAGCGGCTAAAATCCCCAGTGAGGTGACAGCTGTGTATTCACACTGTACTGCACACAAACTTTTGCTGTTCTTCTGAGAGAATATTTGAATTTGTGTTAGTAAAGCACAAAAGGTTTCTTTAACCAACTGGCGCGGCTGTAATCTGATCTAAAAGTTCGAACCTGTGTTTTCCATTCACGGTCTGTTCTACATTATCTACGACATAATAACATAAGACTGAATGACAACTTAGAATTCATTTGCTGATGCTGCATGGCGTGTCCTGGGGACAGGGAGTAATTCCTGTGTCATTGTGCTTTCGTGACACTTCATCCCCAACGCCCAATACATCTACTATCTCTCTCTGCTCTGCAGCCTTCACTAACCTTTTTCTCATCTGCTGCTGTAACAAAAACAAGCCTTCCTTCTGAACAGAGAGCCATTTCAGAGTTAAGTTCCAGTCTTTAGTGGACCTCTCCAGGGATAAGCCTCTTATTGTGTAACATGCCGTCTGCTGTTACACAGCTCTGTGCAGGTAGAACGCAGAGGTGCAAACCCCATTCAATGTATGAATGTTTCAAGAGCCCATTAAAAAAATACTCCTGTGTATGTTACCTTTTTTTTTTTTTTAAATTGATCACAGAGTTGATGACTTGACACTAGAGAAGTGGAAGGATGAAGGGATAATGTACAATAGTGGTGTGAGCTTGGTGGCATCTGCCCAACAAACAGGAAGTGACATTTTTAAAGATGCACTTCTCTTAAATGATAAATTCTTAAATGCATCATGAGGACTGTAACTACATAGTTAGTTTTGATTTTACGTGTTTTGAAAATGTTTAAAACTAGACTGTACCAAATTAGACAAGCATATATTAATGTTCTTTTTGAGAGTTATGGTTTCAGAATATGGCAGTGCAGTTAGGCCTGGACACAAAACTAGCCTGTAGTACTGTGTAGATGCTGTACTAAAAGGCAGTACCAATAACAAGCTACAAACACGGGCAAAGGATACCAGTAGCCAAGGACCACAAAGGGAGGGGGAATAAAGACACTGACACACAAACACCAAACTTCCTTCTAATACCATATCACCCCATTAGAGCACTTTGCTGTCAGACTGCAGACTTACTTGTTGTTCCTAGAGTATTTAAAATTTGAATGGGAGGCAGAGCCTTCAGTTTTCAGGCCCCTCTTCTATGGAACCAGCTTCCAGTTTGGATTCGGGAGACAGACACTATCTCTAATTTTAAGATTAGGCTTCAAACCTTCCTTTTTGCTAAAGCATATAGTTAGGGCTGGATCAGGCGACCCTGAATCCTCCCTTAGTTATGCTGCAACAGGTGTAGGCTGCTGGGGGATTCCCATGATGCACTGAGTGTTTCTTCTTCAGTCACCTTCTTCAGTTTCTCATTCATGTGTTTAAACACCCCTCTGCATTAAATCTCTTTAAGTTTCTCCTTCCCACAGTCGCCAAAGCGATTGCTCATAGGGGTTCATATGATTGTTGTGGTTTTCTCTGTTGTATTATTGTAGTGTCTACCTTACAATATAAAGCACCTTGAGTGTGCAGCACGGTGGCACGGTGGTTAGCACTGTTGCCGCACAGCAAGAAGGTCCTGAGTTCAATTCCACCATCAGGCTGGTGAATGTGAGTGCGAATGGTTGTCTGTCCCTGTGTGTTGGCCCTGCGACAGACTGGCGACCTGTCCAGGGTGTACCCCGCCTCTCCCCCTATGACAGCTGGGATAGGCTCCAGCGCCCCCCGCGACTCTGAAAAGGATAGCGGGGGGAAAGCGACTGGATGGATGGATGGATGGATGAAAACTGAGTGCAGTGATATTTTAACCCAGTCCAGTTTATTATCTAAGTGGATCCTGATGTGAGCCGACTATAGGTCTGAACTGGTCAAGGGTGAGTCTTTCCAGGATCTTTATGGCAAGTCAGTACCACAGGTCTGTAATCCTGGAGGCCACTGGGATGTGATGTCTTTGGTACAGGAATGAACTCAAACTCTGCAAACTCAAACTCATTATGAACATGTTATCAAAGACTCCACAAAGCTGGGGGGCACAGGCCTGGAGACAGAGGAACTCAACCGGAGTTGTCTTCCCATTTGTTTTTCTCATTCTCATTAAATTTTTCTCATTAAAAGTTAGACTGCCACCTGAGCCAGATGATACTAGTCATACCCATGACCAAGTGAACAAGGAGTCCACCTACAAAACTGCAGCTATGCTATAGCAACGCCAGGCTAGACGATGGCAAAACTGCAAAACCGCGAAGCAGGCAAATCAATCAGGCAAACACTCTCAGGTAAGACGACAGCTTTTCAGGAGGACAGATGACCAAAATAGTGGTTGCTATGGGTTATAAAGCCATATACAACCTTGACTGAATTTGATCAAGACTGCAGAAGGTGTCGAACGTGGGCAGCTGACAGGGTGCAGCCATGTTCATCCATCCGTACATTTTCTATTGTCTATCAGACCAGTTCCTTGGGGCACCTGCCTCAGCAGAGAAGCCCAGACCTCCCTTTTCCCAGCCACCTCAAACTCATCTAGGGGAACACTGGAGCATTCCTAGACCAGCTGAGAAATGTAATCTCTCCAGTGTATCCTGGGTCTGGAACTGGCTCCTTTCAGTGTAGAGGAGTCACACAGCCATGTGTCCATTAGTTTTACGCTCCCCATTTTGAAACGTCAAAATTATTATTTTTGCTGCTACCTTGTTTTAGTCACTGGAGCCAGTAGTGACTCCACTGGATAAAAACATGAAGTGCAAAGTTTATAGCTAACATTAATACAGGTGTACACACATATCTGCCAATTAGTTTTAAGTAACTTAAATGTACAATAATTTCAACAACCAAAGCTCGAGAGGAAACATGTTACTAAACACCACACCTTAAGGGGTGGCTGTAGCTCAGGTGGCAGAGCGGATCAGCCACTAACCAGAAGGTCGGTGGTTCAATCCCAGGCTGCTCCAGTCTGCATGCCAAATATCCTTGGGCAAGATACTAACCCCATGTTGCTCTCCGATGCATCCATCGGAGTGTGAATGTGTATGAATGTTAGATATTTAGCACTTGAGGTTAGAAGTGATTGGGTGAATGAATTAGCTGTATAAAGTGCTTTGAGTGCTCGGACAGAGTAGAAAAGCGCTATATAAGAACCAGTCCATTTACCTTATATTTGTCAGATAATTCTATTAAAAATGCTCCCAAAGGTACTAACAGCACAAACACTAAACAATGAGCTAATGTCCAACTACATGTCTAGCTTTCCCCAAGATAGTCTTATTTTAATGGAATCAAGCATTCCATTTTTCTTCATCACAGTCAGTTTTTCTAGTCTCTAGTTTTTCTTCTCCTTATGTGTTTTAAATGTATGGCTGTTTTTTGGACTTTGCCTTTTTGCTTGCCTTGATTGTTTACTCTAACGATGACTGTGTACCTGTGTAAGAGCTCTGGCTGAATTGAAGGTTTGGATTGTATTGCATTTGGCTCCTCTTCTCTTGTTTGTTACACAAACTGTCTGCTGACGCCAACATAGTTTTTTTTGTACCAGCCTGGAAACATCCTTTTTAATTAAGCACATAAGAATCTGTGAGGATTCACTTGCCTTTGGAGCCAGCCTCGAGTGGACACTAGACGAAGTGAAGCTTTTTAATGTAACATTGTCCAATATAGTTTCGCGAAAAAGTCTTTTTGGCTGACTTGAATATCTCCTTCTTACTCATCTGCAGTACCCCTGACAAAATAGATACAACAACAACTTGGTCTGAACCAGTGGAACACAAAAACCATATAGTAATATTGATCATTTTCTTATGTTACTAAGAAGCTACAGTTTCCTTCTAATCTCATCACTAGTGCCTAAAATGCAATCTGATATTCTAGCCTGCTTAGTCAAATGTATGTCAAGCTGATGGAACAATGCTTAATACAAATACCAATTTTCTCCTGCTCTTTTCCCACTCAATAATGGTCAACTAGTTTGATACAAAAGATTGTAATCATCGCTATAATGTCTAGGGACAGGCACTGAGTGTGCAGAGCGACTGGCAGGGCTGCTGCTGCAAATGACAAGACTCATTTTAGAAAATAGGCAGCCTGCCATCCGCATTGAATCCTATAAGCTTATCAGGCTCTCAGAGGTACGGATGAGTCAAATTCTTTTTCATCCATAAGAGCTTTGCCTTTGTATATTATAGTGCTGGTGTATTCATGTCTGCATTTGCGCTTATGTGTATCGTTTTATCTCTAATCCTATCACGGGTGTGTGTCCACCTCAAAACAGCTAGATCACGTTTACACTCTCTAATGACCCCCAGACCAGCACTTCCTCCCCTCTTTAAAGCCCCAGCACTACTGCCGACATATTGGCCTGTTTCCGGCCGCATGTTACGGTCGCTATAACACCACTTAATGTGATCTAAATGCTGTTAATGACAGGGTGAGTATTCCCAGGGTAGAGACAAAATTTGATAGTATAAGCCCTACTCTGATGGAAAAAAGTGCAGAGGAATTGTTTCTGTGTCGGCACCATTAAAGCTCTGAATCAGCTGTCCATGAACAGCATTTATGCACAGCAAGATGTTGAATTCTCTCCAAGCTTTCTATTTGTTCTTTATGATAGTGATGCGTGATGGGCTCGGCCTGACTTGAATGAAGCACATGTGACTCAGAAATGCACAAAATGGGCTAGAGCATCGCAGTTCCTCTTGGAAGAGTGGTGCCTGGACCTCAAACAAAGCCCTAACAATGCAATCAAAACATCATTGGTTACTTCAAAGCCAGCTGGTATAAAATGCCTCATTGCCTCCATGCCTGTAAGTCCAGTCTAAATACGTGCTGCCGAACTTGCTCCGTTTTTTTTGGTTGGTTGTTTTTTTTACGGCTCTCCTCTTTCTTTCTCACATTCTCACTTATTCACCATTTGCATTTACTGATCTGAAGGAAGATAAATAGAATATTTGGCTCCTCGTCAAAGCTGTGGTGCTGAGCGAGCTGCAGCAGTACTACTGCCGCTGCCGCTACCACGCCCGTGATTTGTCGCCATTTCACAGCAGCCGGGGTAGCTATTTTGGTGAAATTATGGGGCTATTGATTGCAGAATGAGAGCAGTTTTACTGAGAGCAGCAGAGCAGGACCAGAAGCAGGCTGAGAGAGCAGAGTACTGCCACTTTATTAGCTTATAGGGTGTTAGCTCACTGCCTCCACCTCCTCGTCTGTAGCCTCTTCTTTCCTCTTTTATCTTCTGTTTTGCCTTTTCTTTCATTTTCTTTCTTTTTTACCTGCCATCTTTCCTCCCTCTCATTTGATTTGACCTTACATAAAGTTTCACAGCATATTCTGGCCTTCATTTTCTAAAAGATCTTCTTTGAAAAGCCATTAGGATTCATTTGAGCCTGGGGACATCAGCTGTGTCTGTCTCTTCTCTCTCACTGTTGCTTTCCTTTTCTTCCCTTTTCTTTGTCTACTGTCTTTTAGTCAAAACACCAAAGCTGCAATTTGTGCATTATTCCAAAATAAATGTTACCTATTAAACCGAGTCTCTTTGCTTTTTCTCCGCCTTTCTTTTTGTCAGGGAACACAATTTCGCATCACGCCTCAGGGTCAGCTGAATCGCAGAGACACAGACTGATGAGAACCCTCACACAGAGCCAAACACTGGAGGTTATTACTCCCATATTTTTTTAGAAAGTGCTCCAACCCAATCACAGTGTGTGGTGTTTTCTGTTAGGGGCTGGAGGACTGCTTAGGGCAGCAGGGAAGCAGCCAGACAGACGTGCTCCGTCAGTGTCAGATGCTGAAACTCAATTGTCTGTATCCTCCCCGATATTGCATAACATGCAGTGAGAGAGCTGGAGCAGCCGCAGTAATTAGCCCATTAACCCTAATGTGTCTAAATCATCTGGACAGGGAAATGGCTTACTGTAGAGCACAAGCAGGCTATTTTGTGGAGTAGCCTCAACCTGAAAACCCATATTATAATAGGGATAAACCACTCTTTGCTCTATGTCAATTCCTGTTCATTATTCCTCTACAATTGCTAGAGATGATTAATTAGTCAAGCAACTAGTCACTTAATGTGTAAGGACACAATTATTTTTACAAGTTCTGCAAAAATCACAATAAAGAATTATGTCAATGCATCTTTCAGTCTTTTCTGACTTCTATCTACTGCTTTAAAGCCCACTTGTTCATAGATGTATTGTTAGGGATCCTTTTTGGTCACAGATTGAGACTTTGTGTTGTAATTCTGGTGGCATGATGGTGTGTTTGGGATCCAGTGACTAGTGTTCATGACTGTAAATAAACATCAACATCAGGCAAGGCAACAAACACTGTTACTGGATTCTCAAAGGTATGCGTCTGTACCTTTCAGCATCTGTGTCATGATGCATTGGTTTTAAGCAATAGTGAGACGAGACTTCAGTATTGACTATTGACTGTATTAGCAGAAAAAAATCTATTTAAAATGCAACAAATCCAAAGTAGTTTTTGGTTAACAAAACAACAAAACAGCTTTAAACCTTACCAAAAATCAAACCGACACCTCACTAAAACAAAATGTAAAAAAATTGTTGGTTTTTATGTACCAATTCTTATAAGCATGCTTTATAATGCTGTCACAGAGGACAATTTTACATTAATATATTAGGGGACATTAGAGGTACTGCAGATTTTGGCTTTAGCTTCTTTCATTTTTCAACCCTACAGGTTGAAGACTGGATGAGCCTGTCTTTGGATTTGTAATGTCAAGCCTTCATTTATTCTCCCTCAAGTTCCTCACCATTCCTAAGAACAAACAGTTTTAGATAAGGAAAAAAATCCTGGGACTGATTTTTGAGGAAGGCCCAAAACCAATACTACCGCTACTTTAAAATTGCACAGATTTTGAGCCCTCATTGGCTTTCTGTCTCCATTAAACTAATTTTTGGATCTCAGCATTGCAGTTTCAAGAAGATGTTATTGATAGTGACCAAGAAAAATCAAACTCCTGACTGATCGAGCAGCAGCCGCAGTTTAACGTATTTTGAAGGTAAAACTTCAGCTGTAGTTTACCCACCAATGTATTTTCTCACTCAGATTAACAACTGCATGAACCTTTAAGCCGTTGTCTGAAAAGAGCCATGAAACTATTTCCCTGCAGACAAACAACAAATTGGCAAGCTTTACCCTGAAATAGATGCAATATGAAATCTGATGGAGTTATCTAAGCAAATAAATCCTATTAGCTGAATGATATAATCAACTTTGAATTGCATATTGATCGGCACATCAACAGTGATGTAGGTGCGTCTACTGTAGCAGAAAAAAAGATGATAGTAAAACCTATTTTCCTTTAAGTATTATTGCACTATAATCCCCCCCACCCTTCTAATATTACAAGCATGCACACATTTCCCCCCTCTAGTAATGCATCCATTTCCTCCCCCCCCCCCCCTCCTCACGCTCCTCTTATTTGGGGTGTGCCCATCCATCTCAGCGTCTGGTTGGGCTTTTGGCGAGTAGTGGGGGGTTTCCCATCGCACTCGGCAGCGGAGCTGACCAGCCAGCACTCTCGCTCATTACCCCCATGCTTCTTCTTCCTGAAAATGCATTTTTAAAGCACCTTAATTGCATTGGGGAGATAACCCCGTGGGCGCAAGACAGGAAGCCTTAGCCATATAGAGCTTTAAGGAGCTGGATGGGTGGAGTGTGTGTATTGAGATAGGGAGGGTGGAGGGCTGATGCTCTTTGCATCAAATCAATGGCCCATCCAGAGGCTAATGCAGCTCTGGGCAACTCCTCAGGAAGCATTAAGACTATTAGTGCAGGCCTGGCAGGAACACACACACACAAACACACACACTATTTTTCTCTGTCTGTGATGCACACACAGAGATGCAGTCACACTATTTAAAGATACAGATGACACATCTGCTCATGCTAGTTGTTGTGCTGTATCTATGTCTATGTGTGCGTTTGTGTGTATTTTGTTTGTGTGTACAGTGACATGCAGACAAGGCAGTGAGGCCAAAACTCAGCACACCAGAGCAGCTTTACATCTGCAGGGTCAACACTCACAGCAGGGAGCAGGCTGTAGTTGGATTTGTATAAGTGTGTGTGTTTGTGTGTGTAGCTATCTTGGTTTTGTGTGTGTATTGAATTTGCCTGTATGAGCAGAATTATGAAACCTAGCAAATCGGTGTGCGCTCACGATTGAGTGTTTCTGAGCCTTGCAGTAAACTCAAAATTGAGCACGCATTGATGCCATGTGTTGGGGAATGTGTGTGTGTGCTGAACTTGCTACCAGCCAGCATTTTAGTGTGCGTGCGTGTCTGATTTAGATCCTGACTGGATTAACCTCCAAAGGACGATTTTTTGGGGGGAGAGCCTCAGTGCAGTTCAGTTTCATTACTTTCCCACACAGCTAGAAAACAAGCTTCACTTTAAAGCTGAAATTATGTAGGCTGACAAAGTTTTGGCAATATTTTTTGATAGTTGCATAATTAATTTTGTCATTTTTTGAGTGGCCACTCAGTCAATTTAATGTTTACTTTTTGGCTTCAAGGAATAATTGTTCAATATTTTCTTACAACATCATTGTCAAAAAAAAATTCCTCTGACATATAGAGAGCTTGGGAATCGCAATGCATTCTGGGTAGTTGTTGTTTACACAAAGTCAAACAAAGATGTACACCAGCAGGTAATAACATAAAAACAAACACTGAGAAAACTTCCAAGTGACCCTTGACAGTTTCAGCAGAAAACTGCACTGCAATAACATCTTTACATGTTCGACCTTGTAGTTGAAGCTGTACTGTGACCCTTACAAATAAAGGTCATTCAAATGTTAAGCATTTTACAATATTTACAATTTTGTACAATATTTCATTACATCACTTTGTGTTCTAGTACAGAAACAGGTGCAGAAGTCTCTTTACTCTCCATTAACACTTTTCAGAGGTAGCAACTTCTGAGTGTCCGAGGTGTAACGATGGTACCCAGTCACACGCAGTTGGATTTCTTAAGGTCCCCCCTCTCCCGCAAAAAAAACCAACATGTTAGTTATGTTGCAGCATGCCTACAGCAGTCATTCTAACTCACAAGCGTCCTGCTTATATTTTCACCAAAACCCTAGGATTAGGATTAGGGGTACGGTTCAGACTTTGGGTTGGGGTCGTTGCTGTTGACTTACTCTGACTTGGATCTCAGAGGGTCAGTTGCCTGAAACTGTCACGGCTGGGGCAGCAGCCATGTGATGTGTGGGAAAGAGGACTCAAATGCAGCACTTACTGAGTTGCAAGGGTGGTTTATTATAAATGGCTGAACACAAAGAGGGGATGGCAAAACAGAACTTAGGAGAAACTAAACTATAGAACGACAAACCTGAACACAAAGGGAGGACAGCAGGGAGAGCACACAGTGGATTCACAAAGAGTTTCCAGGAGATGAACACGGAGAAATACAGATTGACACGGAGTAACACAGACGACGCGATGAGGAACACAGGCAGACAAACACTATAAATACACAGAGGGACACTGGGAAATCACACACAGGTGGAAGACACAGCTGGACCTGATTAACCTGACGAGACAGGGGAATACTAACACCAGGGACCAACAGAGAGAGCACCAACCCAGAAACCCAGCATCCAAAAACCCCAAAACACAAACCATGTGTTTTGGGGTATTTGGATGCTGGGTTTCTGGGTTGGTGCTCCCCAGGGCAGCTGTGGCTACAATGTAGCTTGCCATCACCAGTGTGTGAATGGGTGAATGACTGAATGTAGTGTAAAGCACTTTGGGGTCCAAAGGGGACTTAGGGACTAAGTAAAAGCGCTATACAAATACAGGGCATTTACCATGATTTGAGTAATTCTGCTAAGACACAACCCATACCAATCACACAACCTCCTTTGTGGAGGTAAGAAAGATCGTAAACCTGGAATAAACGGTCTCAATATGCAGGGCCTGCTGATATTCTACTATAGTTGTGCAAATTTCGTACATTTAAAATTAATTATGCATATCTAAATGATACGCACTCTTGGTGGCGCTGTCACTTGGTGTTCGCTCTAGTATCACTTCCTGTTCCTGCTGAAACACAGTGGTGTTTCTGAGTAGCTTATCTGCTTAGCAATTTAATTAAAAACTTTTAAATACATTATTTTTTCATAGTATAATCTTCACGTGCTTCATCCGAAGCACACTTTCTGTGTACTCACTACCTAATTTATAGCCAAAGTATTCACTCACTGTCTCTGTACTGTTTCGCTAGCTTAGCTTAGCTCGTAGCCGACTCGTTATCACCATGGCTACTTCACCTGTCCCTTCTGCACTTTCTTGCTCATTGTGTCAGATGTTTAGTTACTCCTCGGCCTCCTTTAGCAGTAATGATATCTGTAACAAATGTAGCATATTTGCAGCTCTGGAGGCCAGGATTACTGAATTGGAGACTCGGCTTCGCACCCTTCATTCACCCGTAGCTAGCCAGGCCCCTGTAGCTGGTGCAGCCGAAGATAGCTTAGGTCCCGCTAGCTGTTCCCCGGCAGACCCCAAGCAGCTGGGGAAAGAAGGCGGCTGGGTGACGGCGAGGAGGAAGCATACAGTAGTCCTAAACAGAAGCCCCAGGTACACCACCAACCGTTCATGTGTCTAATTGTTTTTCCCCACTCGGCGACACACCCGCTGGGAGTCAAACTCTGGTAATTGGTGATTCTGTTCTCAGACATGTGAAGCTACAGACACCGGCAACCATAGTCAATTGTCTTCCAGGGACCAGAGCAGGCGACACTGAAGGAAATGTAAAACTGCTGGCTAAGGATAAACGTAAATTCAGTAAAATCACAATTCACGTCGGCAGTAATGACACCCGGTTACGCCAATCGGAGGTCACTAAAATCAATATTGAATTGGTGTGCAACTTTGCCAAAACAATGTCGGACTCTGTAGTTTTCTCTGGTCCCCTCCCCAATCAGACCAGGAGTGACATGTTTAGCCGCATGTTCTCCTTAAATTGCTGGCTGTCTGAGTGGTGTCACAGAAACAATGTGGGCTTCATAGATAATTGGCAAACCTTCTGGAGGAAACCTGGTCTTGTTAGGAGAGACGGCATCCATCCCACTTTGGATGGAGCAGCTGTCATTTCTAGAAATGTGGACAAATTTATTAAACCCCCCAAAATATAACTATCCAGAGTTGGGACCAGGAAACAGAGTTGCAGTCTTACACGCCTCTCTGCAGCTTCTCTCCTCCTGCTACCCCCCCCCCCTCCAAAAAAACCCCCCATCTCCATAGAGACTGGGCTCCCAAAAAGACAAAAAACTAACTAAAAACCAGCAACAAACAACTTAAACATAAAAAATCACAAAGAAAGAACAATACAGTATCCACATCTGAAGCAAAGAGTAAAACAGTGAAATGTGGATTATTAAATATTAGGTCTCTCTCCTCCAAGTCTCTGTTACTACATGACTTAATAATTGATCAACAAATTGATTTACTCTGCCTTACAGAAACCTGGTTGCAGCAGGATGATTATGTTAGTTTAAATGAATCAACACCCCCGAGTCATTCTAACTACCAGAAGTCTCGAAGCACAGGTCGAGGGGGCGGTGTGGCAGCAATTTTTCACACCAGCCTATTAATTAATGAAAGACCAAGACAGACTTTTAATTCATTTGAAAGTCTGATGCTTAGCCTCGTCCACCCCAGCTATAAAACTCAGAAACCATCATCTATCGTCCACCTGGGCCTTACACAAAGTTTCTGTCTGACTTCTCAGACTTTTTATCTGATTTAGTTCTGAGCTCAGATAAAATAATTATTGTGGGGGATTTTAACATCCATGTAAATGACAGCCTCAACATGGCATTTAATCTGTTATTAGACTCGATTGGTTTCTCTCAAAATGTAAACGAACCCACCCACCACTTTAATCACACTCTAGATCTTGTTTTAACATATGGCATAGAAACTGAACATTTAACAGTGTTTCCTGAAAACGCTCTCCTGTCTGATCATTTCTTGATAACATTTACATTTACAATAATTGATTACACAGCAGTGGAGAGTAGACTTGATCAAAGTAGATGTCTTTCTGAAAGTGCTGTAACTAAGTTTAAGAATATAATGCACCCACTGTTATCATCTTCAATGCCCTGTACCAACACAGAGCAGAGCAGCTATCTGAACGCTACCCCAACAGAGGTCGATTATCTTGTTAATAATTTCACCTCCTCACTACGTATGACTCTGGATACTGTAGCTCCAGTGAAAACTAAGGTCTCTAATCAGAAGTACCTGACTCCGTGGTATAATTCTCAAACATGTAGCCTAAAGCAGATGACTCGTAATCTGGAGAGGAAATGGCGTGTCACAAATTTAGAGGATCATCATTTAGCCTTGAGAAATAGTTTGTTGCTTTATAAGAAGGCCCTCCGCAAAGCCAGAACATCTTACTATTCGTCACTGATTGAAGAAAATAAGAACAACCCCAGGTTTCTCTTCAGCACTGTAGCCAGTCTGACAAAAAGTCAGAGCTCTTTTGAGCCAACCATCCCTTTAACGTTAACAAGTAATGACTTCATGAACTTCTTCACGAATAAAATTTTTATCATTAGAGATAAAATTACCAATAATCATCCCACAGATGTAATATTATCTACAGCTACTCTTCCATTCCATTCCACTCTTAATTCTTCAATCTTAAATATGATCAATCTATCTCTAATAATCGGCTATGTACCACAGGCCTTCAAGCTGGCTGTAGTTAAACCTTTACTCAAAAAGCCATCTCTAGACCCAGCAGTCTTAGCTAATTATAGGCCAATCTCCAACCTTCCTTTCATATCAAAAATCCTTGAAAGAGTAGTTGTCAAACAGCTAACTGATCATCTGCAGAGGAATGGTTTATTTGAAGAGTTTCAGTCAGGTTTCAGAGTTCATCACAGCACAGAAACAGCTTTAGTGGAGGTTACAAATGATCTTCTTATGGCCTCTGACAGTGGACTCATCTCTGTGCTTGTCCTGCTAGACCTCAGTGCAGCATTCGATACTGTTGACCATAATATCCTATTAGAGCGATTAGAACATGCTGTAGGTATTACAGGTACTGTGCTGCAGTGGTTTGTATCATATCTATCCAATAGACTCCAATTTGTACATGTAAATGGAGAGTCCTCTTCACACACTGAGGTTAATTATGGAGTTCCACAGGGTTCAGTGCTAGGACCAATTCTGTTTACACTATACATGCATCCCCTAGGCAGCATCATTAAAAGACATAGCATACAATTTCACTGCTATGCAGATGACACCCAGCTCTATCTGTCCATGAAGCCAGATAACACACACCAATTAGTTAAACTGCAGGAATGTCTTAAAGACATAAAGACCTGGATGGCCGCTAACTTTCTGCTTCTTAATTCAGATAAAACTGAGGTTATTGTACTCGGCGCTGAAAATCTTAGAAATATGGTATCTAACCAGATTCTTACTCTGGATGGCATTACCTTGGCCTCCAGTAACGCTGTGAGGAACCTTGGAGTCATTTTTGACCAGGATATGTCCTTCAACGCACATATTAAACAAATATGTAAGACTGCTTTCTTCCATTTGCGCAGCATCTCTAAAATTAGAAATATCCTGTCTCAGAGTGACGCTGAAAAACTAGTTCATGCATTTATTACTTCCAGGCTGGACGATTGTAATTCATTATTATCAGGATGTCCTCGCTGAACTCGCTGAAAAGCCTTCAGCTAATCCAAAATGCTGCAGCAAGAGTACTGACAGGGACTAGAAAGAGAGAGCATATTTCTCCTGTTTTGGCTTCCTGTTAAATCCAGAATTGAATTCAAAATCCTGCTCCTCACATACAAGGTCTTAAATAATCAGGCCCCATCTTATCTTAATGACCTTGTAGTACCATATCACCCTATTAGAGCACTTCGCTCTCGCTCTGCAGGCCTGCTTGTTGTTCCTAGAGTATTTAAAAGTAGAATGGGAGGGAGAGCCTTCAGTTTTCAGGCCCCTCTTCTGTGGAACCAGCTTCCAGTTTGGATTTGGGAGACAGACACTATCTCTACTTTTAAGATTAGGCTTCAAACTTTCCTTTTTGCTAAAGCATATAGTTAGCGGAAGCCATTAATCAAGCCAAAGTTAGAAACCTAAGAAAACTTTTTTTTTCCTTTCCTTTCCAATGTTTGTAATTAGGGTGTAGATAGGTACACAAAGCTACATCATCTGGGGCTGAAAAAGAAAAGCAGCACTGAGGTGCTGAAAGATGCAGTTCCAATAGTGGCCACTTGATGCTGGGAATCATGGGTGTCCCATGTTAAAATGTCCAACTTTAAACATGGATAGTTTCTGTCTATGATAACTGAACTCTTTCTCAGAACTAAACTGCTTCAGTTTTGCTGAGGCTTAAAGTTTGGGTGCATGTCCTCTTTGATGAACTCTTTGGCTTCCACTAATACACTGTGGCTGAACTGAACCTCTCAACTGTGTTTGTGCTCATGGTGCCTTTTGGGGTATTTTTTTTATGACAAATAGTTTGGCTTGCTAACTACTACAAACCATCCACTTCAGTTTTGCTGAGTAAAATGCTAGTATTTTATTCATCTGTTTCTTTGCTTTAAAAGAGTCTTCACGTGACATCAGAGCTACTGGGACATGCACAAATGAAGGTCAAAACAGTAGTGCAGTCCTTTGCTCTCCAGCCATCTTATGAACGTCTTTGAGTTTAGCCAAAATGCCGGATAGCTGCTGCCTTTTCATGTTTCTTTACAGCGGCCAGAAGGGCGTAGAATATGGCACCAATATGTGAACACACCCTCCTGACCCTGCCTTACAGGTCAAATCACGCCAATCCCTGCATTTCCACAGTAACCTAGTCTGTCAATGGAGGCTCATTTAAACTGTAGGACTGATTTACCTTACATCTGACAAAATACTTGGTCCTCGTTACTGTTATGACACAACGTTAACATGATGAATTAATACTACTGGAACTGTTCTGGCTCTACACTGTAAAATTCCAAGTCAACAAAATATAAGATTTACACGTGGTCATTCATTTCAGCAAACAACAATTTCTTGTTCTTCACCTCTCTGACAACAACCATATTTACCCATCCAGATCGAAAACGCATGTAGATGTCCGTACTTTGAAAGCTTTGATCTTGGTACCAGTGTAAGGTGATCGAGCCATATAAGACACCACCGAACTGGAGCTCTGGGAGAGACATTGATTTAATTTAAATGTAGATAAAGCTGCCAGCGAAAAGTATGGCTCACAAGTCCCAAAATCCATACTTTCTCTGAATGCAGCTTGTTAACGTTGGCCCAGATTTGTGACTCCAAAAATCCAACATGGTAGCCATGTTATTTTCTTTGCAGGGTCCTGAAATCAGTGTGAGATGTCCATGTGGCTACAAACACATTTTATATATAGTCTATGAATGATAGAAAATAAAATCTAAACCATAGCAACATTACATTACACCTGTGATATCTTTAGCATTGAAGGTGTCTTTATTTGGTATTCAGTAAATGTATCTCCTCATCTTTGTTAATGCTACTTTTTTTTTTAACTACCATTTGTTGTTACCATGGCAATGATTCCCTTCCCTAGGTTTCATACTGTATGTACATTGTGTTACTGTAAAAACTGTGTTTGTGTGGATCTGTATGGGTTATGTGCACTTGTATACCCATCTAACAGTGTGTGTGTGTGAGCGAGAGAAGGAGAGTGCTGGGAGCCTAATTGGGGCCAAACTATTAATTGTGGAGCAGCACTATAGTGTCTCATTCTCTGTTTAAGCTGGAATTCTCGCTGTCCGGTAAGCACTTCATAGACACTGGGCTGAGTGAATAATTTGTTTCTGCACGTTGTGCTGGTGGGTGTTAGTCATGCCATTTGCAACTGGAATATTTCACATGTGTTCTCTGTTGGTAAATGATCACTCCTTGTCGGAATCACAGCTCAGTACTCCTCGAGTCAGGGGTTGTGACACAGAAAAGTACACAGCTGTTAAATATGGACACTGACTCACCGGCACATCAAGTTAATAGTCTGGAGCTTGCACACATAAACCTATACACACAACTGATGGCGCTCAGACACTGTCTATGGCTGTGTCGGAATTCAGGGGAAGGATGCTTAAAATGCCATATTTGGATGCAATGACGTCACAGCGACGCGACGAAGGCTGTCCGAATTCAAAGAGTACTCAAAATGTGGCAACAAATGCGTCCTACATTTCCCCAAATTTTAAGGATGGGTCCAATGTATCCTTTGTGTCCTACTATATCCCAGGATTCATTGCGGGTCCTAGAGGAGATTTGTTTCTGATAACGATGGTTGTCGAAGCAGTAGAGGAAAACACTTTCAAATGTAAGTATATGAAAATCTGGTTGTACAAAAGTTAAATGGTTATAGCGGTCGTGTTGTTAAGCTTTGGCCATCTGCATAGACATGTTTCTTTTATTTAAATAACTGTAAACCAGCTTGTATGTCAGGTCCCGCGGTATTGCCGCTTACATACAGCTAATTTAGATTTTTTTCAAATTGGTGATATGTTGTGGGGAACAAAGACCAAATGGCTTAATTTATTAAAACGTGGAGAAAAGGATCACCTCTTTACTGGGATGACAAATTGGGCCGCTACGGCGTGGAGGTACAAGAATAAATCAATGTTATATCATAACATCATATTCATATGAGTACGGTCCTATTAACCTACATGCTGTACAGCAGCGGTCCCCAACCTTTTTGCGCCACAGATCGGTTTATGTCAGATACGGAGCAACCTTTAAGGTATCGCGGATAAATACAACAACATAAAATGATCCGACCAAGACAAAAACTGTGGTATTTTGTAAATATAATAATAAACGTGAATGTACTGTGCAGGGGCGATTCTAGGATCAGAGCTTTGGGGGTGCTGAGCACCCAGAGAGCTGCCCAGCCAGGCAAGATAAACTTTACACGTCACGATGAGACTTCTTCCCTGTCTCTGTCAGTCCTTGCATCCTTAAATGTCTCCAGTTGTCCCAGGTTCTCGATGACTGTCTCCTTGGTGCATTTAAACCCCTGTTCCTCCCTGTCCTCATCGTCTGTTGTCTTCGTCTCTGTTATCAGTCATCAAAATTTTACCATCTCCGTGCAAGTCTGCAAATTTCTTTATTAAATCATAAGATTCTTAAATTCATCAAGTCTCTCTGTGCCTGGGTCCTCGTCTCAAAACATGACATCACTGTTTCGTACATTTTAACACAATTTAATCCCCACATTCGTGAAAGAAAAACAAAACACTTCTTTGAAAAGTCTGTAACAAAACCATCAAATCTGATAAAGGTTATTTAAATGCTGTAAACGAAGAATGGGTTTGGATAAAAAAAAAAATGGATATCCTATCCTTAATTACTGGGGGGGGGGGGGGGGGGGGGGGGGGGGATAGTGAGTAAAAAGTAAACTGTATAATACAGATACATAAAAAAAAACACTCCCAAAACAGAATAAATTATTACAAAATATTAATAAAAAAACCTATAAAAATGGAGGCAACTTTGCCTGTGGTAGAATGTACACAATGTATGAAAAAAGTCTTTACTGCAGATACTAATTTGACTAATTTACTAATACAAATTTTGTGTTGTAAGATTTATGAGTTTCATGCTTAACATTTTCTCAGGTGGTACACGTATGGACTCCAAATGTGGTCATAAATATCTTGTACTTGTAAATAAGGATTTGTATGTGTAAAAAGAATGTGTGTGTGTGTGTGTGTGTGTGTGTAAAAAATAAAATAAATTAAAATAAGCGCCCCTCCGACAGCCAAACCCATCTGTTCTCTGATTGGATTATTACATTTGTAATTGACATGAATCAGATGAACCAATCAGATGAAAGGAAGAAAAATAGGGTCAAAATTCGTACTTGTAACTTGCAGAGATTCACACGTTTTGTTTTTTTTGGCTAAGTCCACACACAAATCTTTTTTACACACACACAAATTCTTTTCACACATACAAATCCTGATTTACAAGTACAAAATATTTATGACCACATTTTGAGCCCATATACACATTGTAAAAAGTTTGAGAAACACTGATAAATGTATGTGTGCTTTTGGACAACATTTAAAGCTGCTGTACAGAATCTTTGAAACAAGCTTAAAACATTTTTAGAATATAAACAGAGCACTCTTCTTCTCTTTACAGCTCCTCACTCCACCAGGGCACCGTTTGGCACTTTCTGATAGTGCGCAAATGTGGCGCACGTACTGCGGCAGTCATACAGACAACTGGACGGTCCAAAGGTTGGCCTATCTATTACTGGCTGAGGTTTTAGTAAAGTTGTGGCTGAACCACATAAAATATATCATTAATTTTAATCTCCCCAATCAATGGTAACGTTATGTTGGAATGTTGTTAAAGAGGGTCAAAAATGTTTCAACCCAGTTTGTTTTGCAGATTCTGTATAGCAGCTTTAATATAGTGAGGACACAACTTCCAGATTGTGTGAGTAAAATCAGGTTTTTTCTCTTTGTCAGTTTAACAGTTTCTGTTGTGCCTGTCACTGTTCCCTGTCTGTTTTCTTACCTGGTTCTTCCTGACCTTGTACTTTCTCCTCACGTTCCCCTCTTTCCTCGCTCCCTCTTTGGACTGACAATCATACACAAATAGATTCAATTAGGTGAAAAATTACATTAATATGAAAAAAATACAATTAAAATCACTAACAAAAAGTCCTCTCTCAGTGTACTTTCAACCAAAAGGCAAATAACCAAACCACATGAACATCTAATAAAAGATATAAATATTGAAACACTGATCCAACATTATTCTTGATTGACGGATCATTTGATTTTACACTTTTACCTGAATGTGGCTCCTTTTTTCTTTCTTTTTTTTTTTTTTGAAAAAACTTCCTTATATCCATTATGAACCTGGCTGTCTCTCTGTACACACACACACCGGGAGTTATAAGGTTAATAGGAATTCAGTCAGTTAGCCGGTTAGTATCCATTTCAAACAGGAGAGTGGTAACAACAGTAGGCTACGGACAATTTTAAATTTTAGATTTTAAATAGGCTATATACATTTCAATGGGAGCAACAGGACGGTCAAATGTTACAACAGAGCAGGGCGGATTGTAGGGTAGCAAACATCGTCGGAAAAGTTTTCAACACTGCAGGTTACCTGAGTGTAATGCTTTTCAGCTAAAAAGAAACATGGTCTGACTCCTACCTAACTACATAAAGAGTAACTGAAGGTTAAATGCAGCTAATATGTCCCGTTTTAAGCCAGGCATTTACACCTCCGCTCCGCTGCGTCTCAGCCACCATCGCTCTGGTAGCAACGGTGCCAGTGTTGCCAACTCCTCAGTAAGGAAAATCGCTATTGGCTGTCCTAAAAGTCGCTAGAAGTCGCTAAATGACGTCATCACCTAATTTGCATAATTGGTCATGCTAATGTAATTGTAACCTATGTTGTTGGAGAGAGAAATAACATCGTGGACGAGACATAAAGTGAGTAAAAAACGTCCTAAATGCATTTAGAGTTTATTTAGAACTACAAATTAAATTTATTTTAGCAATTATGTTTTTTTTTAATGTCACAATTCCAACCCTGCTCCTTTACCCGGGCTTGGACCGGCAAAAGTGACCCGAAATAGGCACTCTGGTGGAGTTACTTTGTGTGTGTGTGTGTTTATAAGTAGTTTTAAACCTTGTGATCCACAAAACAGCATAACAGTAAAAGAGTAAAAGAAGAACTGACTGCGTTACAGCACCCGCTGCTTGTTGAGAGTAAAAGCGATATGCGCTTTCACGTCTTTTTTTAGCGTTTTTTAGGGGGTCTGAAAACTCGCTAAACACAGAACGGTGCTGGAGCCCGCGTGGGAAGAACTGGAACAAACCATTTGGGGGGGGGGGGGGGGGGGGTCTATACTTTTGTTGTTAAAATGTTACATCTCAACCAAGTACTGTATGCTTTTTATATTTTTAGTAGTGTGTCACACAAACAGCAATTATTGTCAAAAAAAAGTAAGAAATCTTTGAGGGTGCTTTGATTCATTTTGGGCTAAAATCGCCCCTGGTACTGTGTAATTGTGTAACTTTATTACTCCTGAAAATGTGCCAAATTGAGAGTAACATCTTCCTCTCTGCCACTTAATGCTCTCTGGTCACTATGGTAACGTGTAAACAATTCTTTCAAAATAAGACTCACAACTACAACAAGGGAAAAGACCCAGGAAAACTGAGTTAACGATAAAAACCCTGAAAACCATAAAATTCACAGCGGAGCGTTAACTCTCTGTACAGCAGCGGTCCGTGAGTCGTCTCACGGACCGCTGCTGTACAGAACCTGTGATGTCCAGACGGTATTCCTCTGGTGTTCTGTTGTGTGAACTTTTGGATTTAGGGATTAGCATAGTTGCCATACTTTCCTTTCTTCTCTTATTTGTTGTGTGTGATCAGCACAATTCTGGAGAAGATGGGCCTGCAGGGGAAAGTCACTCCCTTGCAGGCCAGAAGATATGAGATAACTTTAAAAAATACAAAGTACATATATGTTATCAAGAAGATAATTCTTAAGAACACAAGTTAATAAATGTGCAATTACTAAGAGTTGTTGTGTTTTTATTTGCCTGCTGTCATTTTTGATTTCCTCTGCCTTTGGGATTGCAAGTATCCAGGCTCAGGAGAGGGGGTCAGTGGGAAGCGCACTGCTGCTACTTGGCCCTGGTTTGCCCTCATGGATGAGGTGATAGGACAGATGCCTTCCATTAAGCCTCTTGTCCTAATTTCCTCTTTAGTGTTTTAAGTCATCTATTTAAAAAAAATAAAAGACTCAACACTTGTTTCTCTCAGCAGCATTACTGAAGTGACACTTTAACGATGCTTCATATCACAGTCTTTATGATGAAAAAACATGTTCTCTCATTAGCAGATGTAGCAGAATACATTTATTGCAGTGTATGAGATACACTTCTTGTAAAAAAAAAAAAAAAACTGATTGGAAATGCATTAAAAAAAAAAGCTCCTGCCTTGACCTTCCTTCGAGGAGCACACACACACACACACACACACACACACACATAGTAACACAAACACACAGAGAGAGAGAGATCATTAATACACAGGATTGCAGCAGCTTTTTGGATTCTCACTCTTTGATGGATTTAATATGAACAGCCACATAAAATTCCAATTTTTTGCCTTTGCTTCAATTAAGATGTGTCTTTAAAGCTATGATACCTTTCTTGTTCAAAATGTTTACTGACACAGTAAAGACGTAGCTAGGGAACTCAGTAAGTATGAGCAGCAATAGCTTAGGGACACTTTCTCAAATAAAGAGAAATCATCTGCAGTTCATGAAAAAAGTGCCACATTAAAAACAAATCCGCAGATCCGCAAATTATGGATACAGACTCTTTTCAGCTATTGAGGTATACTTTATGCACTTATCAGCATACAGTTTAAATGCTTGCATTAGAGTGCATTGGTGCACAGTAGGCCTAATGGTCCGCTGTTGCTGGCTACTTCAGAAAATAGGCGAGACCCTGCTCGACTGGTACATCTGCGGGGCTTTTACCTTGTCGAGGAATTACAAAAAGAGCTGATACCGGTCACTTTAAACAATAGGTCGGGTCCCCGCTCGACTGGTACACCTGTCGGCTTTTACCTTTTCCTAAGGAATCCCAATGATACCCACGGCGGACTTTTGCGTTCCTGAACAAATTCAAACAATTAACCGGTTGTTGAAAGACGGATGGGGCTTGCGCGACTGGTTTTAGAAGTTTTGCTGCAGCATTTATTTCTAAAGGGACTGAATGTTATTTGTGACCATCTATTGCGTTAAAAACTAGCGGACTCTGTCTCCCTCTTGGATCAACATTCCGAAATCCCGATTTTTAAATAAAATGATCGCATCAACCCGTTAAAGAAACCCCAGTAGATGCGTAAAAACTAGTTAAATTAAAACTAGTGGTTTGAATACATGAAACGTTTCTGAACAGTCATGAAGGCTGAAATTACCCGTACATATGAAATTCCCACTAGTGCCATTTTTAAATAAATAAAATGCTTGCATCGCTGCATGCTGTGACATCAGAATCATAAAATTAGTGTAATTAAGACACAATTAGTTTGAAAGAGCAATACTGCCTGCTTATAGCATTTATTTTCTAAAGGGGCTGAATGTTATTTGTGACCATTTACTGTGTTAAAGAACTAGCTGGCTCTGTCTCCCTCTTAGTTCAACATTCCGAAATCCCGATTTTTAAATAAAATGATCGCATCAACCTGTGAAAGAAACCCCAGTAGATGCGTAAAAACTAGTTAGATTAAAACTAGTGGTTTGATTAAATGAAACGCTTGTGAACAAGCTGACATTGCCCATTCAGAAGAAATTCCCATTTGTGCTGTTTTTAAATTAAAATGCTTGCATCACCGCAAGCTGAGACATTGTCAGAATCACAAAATTAGTGTGATTAAAACACTATTACCAACACTTTTGACTAGATGTAAATAAAAAGCATTCCAGCTCTGTTAAAGCGCACTGTGAACCAAAACGGCTTCCACCCCTCCATGCAAAAACAAAGAATTGCTTTTAAGAACACATATGTCTGCATAACTGAATGTTGAGTGATAAAAATAGTTTAATTAAAACCCCAATGGTTTGTTTAAATTAAAACCCAGTTAAAAACACATGACGCCCTGTGTGTTTCCACACATGAACTCGCATTCCCCTGAACACACCTGAACGTGCATGCGCACACGCACGAAACCGGTCAAACAGGTTGTCAAACCGGTTTGGTTGGTTCGCCATATTGGACTAGTGCCATCGTATTACTACTCACAGGGTTTGCAGAGCTGGCTCAATCAACGGCTGCCACACCACTAAGATGTTTTCAGAAATATGCAAGCAGGAGATGGTGGATGCTATATTATTAGTATAATACTTGTAACTCTGTAGCAGACAAGTTTGATAAAGTGCTATGTAAAAAAACAAACAAAAGATTAGATTCTATACGTTTCAAAGATATTTAGTTTATATATTTTATATGATACAGTACATGTGTAAGAATGACCAATGTGCCAAAAAATGAGCGTCTGCCAAAACTGATTTCCGGTTTTTGCCCTAAACTGCAAACTAACCTGCCTGCTATGAATAACCTGCTGGTCTATAATACGTGAAATGTATCCCTCATTAATGATATCAAGTCACTTTGAGCCACCAGCAACATTCCTGTAACAAGGTAGAAGCTGCAATCAGTTTTTGGCAGTGACTTTTATATATCCTTTATTTATCCAGTTCAGAAACAATCTTGTTGACATTAGAAATTTATTTTTTAAGAGTAAACTGGTCAAGAGGACAGCAGACAGCGCAACAAATATATCAGTTGTACCTACATTATAACCAGAGTTATAAAGATACTTGAACAACAGGTAATTATTGTACATATAAAACCCCTTTGTAAACCATGTTCACCGAAGTCTATTTACCAACATACATAAAGATATTACACACGGAAACATTGGAAATCAGTTTTGGCAGGCGAACACTTTTTGGCACAACGCTGGCAATAATTCAATTATCCGTGTAATTAGCTAAGTAATTCCTAAATGCGTGTAGATTAAAGCAAATTATTTTACCTGGATATGATTGTCTCTGATGAGCCTAAGGTACAAAACGTGCGGGCGACGACGATAAGGTTTTTCTAGCTCCTCGAGAATTAAAATTGTCCAAACAACGGAGTAGGGGATTTATCGATTAAAATCGATTCTGGCTTGGATAACGTGATATCAATTCATTAAAATCCTGAATCGGTTTTTTTAAATATTAATTTATTTTGCCAAAACGCCAGAATCTCAGGTTAAACCTCACAAAATTTCAAGAACCACCAAACGGCTAAAACACTAAATTAGAGATTACACAGATTCTGCACAAAGATGTAAACACAAAGCTTGGACCGCAGACGGATCAGAATCAGTGAGATGTCGCCTTTCTCACCAGACGGCACGGACACGGTCAGGTCTGAAAGCCAACAGCTTCCGATGTTTCGGCGGGTCCGAGCTTTGTGTTTACGCCCTTTTTGCGGTGATTCTAAAGCTGTTAGTTTTATCTCTCTCCAAACATTATTGACCAAACCAGCAGCAAAAGAAGATCCAAACTACGCTTCACAAAAACATCGTCATGAATTCCCTCTTACTTTTGCTGTTTTGCTTCCATCACGATAAAATCACACTTCATGCACAGCTCTCTCTTTCGCTTTCTCTGTATACTTCAAGAACAGTTTCCCATCTTAAAATCTGTTTTCTGCATTATTCACTTGCTTGTTACGCACAAGTCTACCGTTGTTTACAGCGCTGTCGGCCACTGTTTTTTTCCTTTTACTTACTTCTGAAAAGAAAGCCTAATTTCTGCTGTTCAATAGGCTTCTGAACAAATGTAAACGCAAAATGCAAAACGCTTAGCCGTGTCTCTAATAAAACCGCTGTAACTTTGCTCTGCTTCACTTCAGCAGCATCAGGTAATGTTCATATGTTGATTAATGGTTTTCTTTCATTTTTGATGTACTGCAGAATATTTTTATAAAATCCCAGGCCAGGAAAATCACCTTCATGTTTTTCTGTGTTTTATCTTCAGCTACTTTGACACAAAGGCCTCTGCTGTGATGCTCACACCTTTGATAAAGTCTTGCCAGCGTCAGCTTCCTTTTTATAGATACAAAAATATGTAAATGTACTGATCTGAATTATAATATTTCTGACTGTCTGAGGCAAAATTTCCCAGATTTAAATCGAATCAATCGAATTGAATCAAATCGTGGATCGAATCAATTTGGGACCTTGTGAATTGGAATCGAATCGATTCTAGAAATCAGTGACGATACCCACCCCTACAACAGAGCAACATTTCTGGGTCTCTTTTAAAGTTTTCGCGCTGTGGTGCTAGCGACCGGAAAAACACGCAAGTAAGGGCGGAGTTGAAGGCTAGGAGGCTGTCCACAGCCCATCTGTTATGTTGGATACTCATTGTTTGTTCAATAAAGTTTCCATGGGAAAAAAAAGGGGGCCTGTCCACAGCCGCTCACTTTGTGACTACCCGTCCATCTAAGGACACTACCTTGTAACGTAGGTAGGTAGTGTCCTTATTAGCATCCTTCCCCTGACTTCGGACACAGCATGTAGCTATTATTTCACTTTCCTTCAAGTGTCTACTTTTTGAGGTTTTACCTTAAAAAACAAACAAACAAAAAAACCTCTCAGTCAACAGTTCCCCTGTCATATTCTCTGTCTGTCTCTCGAGGAAGATTAATTGTGCACAATACATTCTTTGCTGCACATTTGCAGCCAGTGGAGTGAAATTTAGTCACACATTCATTTGATGCAGTGCTGCTGTGGATGGTGAAATCATAGCCTCCTGGTAAGTGTAAAGCATATACAATTCATATAAATGTAAAGGTTTTTTTTTGTTTTTTTTAAATATACAATGTAAAGAATCAAAACGAATAAAATGTCATATTTCAAATTCACTTGAATTATTATCACAACAGTCAGTAGGTAGTTGCTCTACCACTCTCCTCCACCTCCAAAGAGAAATATTTGTCATTCAACCTAGAAAATAGGAGGAAGCCAGCATATAGTATATACTGTAAACTTGAGTATTAAAATATTTACATGGATGTGAGAAAGCAACTGGCCTACCACCACCTTTGCTTCTGGGCATGATCCGATCTAAATTAATATCGTTTGACATCGCAGCTATTAGAGCAGCCAGAGTAATGTTGTAATGTTCCTGCTGCATGAGATACATGAAACATCGTGTATGGAAGCAACTTTAATATTTTATCTTGTGTTTTTTGTTTTTGTTTTTATTAATTTTACTCTTCCTGAGCACTTAAAGCACTTTATGCAACTTGCCTCTTTCGTCCATTCAAACAAACACTTGCATGCATCCAATAGCAACTTGGGGTTAGTATCTTTTCCAAAGCGCAAACCACCAGCCTTCCGATTAGTAAATGACCTGCTCTACCTCCTGAGCTACAGCCTCCCTATGATAACATAAAAGATGGGTGGTCAGCGTATTCCAGAAAGTGGACACATAGTAGACATTACAAATGTGTGTCAAGGAAGCCTGGAATTAAACATTGAGCTATTACTGTGGAACCCATTCATTATTTTTGCTACTCACACGTATATAATTAAGTAGATCTAAATCTAAATAGAGAAGTCTATGTTATTTATAAGGACAGACTGTGTATTATCCTGTTCCCATTTTGCTCACTGAGGTAAATTTGGGATTTTGAGATATATAAATAATACTATCTCGACCTGTTGTTGGGAAAGCAACCTTATTTTGTTTGTTGCCCCCTCCTGCACAGCACATTGGGTGTGTCAGTCCAATAGAGTGCTACCGTTTTACCACAAAGATAATATTTTTGTATCTGCTTCACTGCTTCACTTTCAGTACACCCTGCCCACCTCAGAGGCAATTCTCTCTGATAGGGATCCCGCAAAGGCCCAGAAAAGATTAATGTTGATACTTCCCAGTGTGTTGCATCCATATAGGACAGCATTTCCCTTTTCAGGTGATTACCTATCTGTTCAGCCATCTGAACAAGATGAACAGGTATGTGTAACACAGGTATGTGTATCTGCCGCCCTCTAATGAGTGGCACACATTGTCAGACCATTGTTACACATGCCAGATCCACTGGTGAACTTGGTGATTAAATCCCAGGCAACCAGTAGCAGGCCCCTGGAAAATAACCTCATGGACTTCTGTGCTCTCACTTGCATTGTTTATATATCGATTCACTTCTCTGCCCACCTAAACACAATATATTGTTGCACAGCAGTGCATCATGGTCATTTTAAAGTCAAGACACTGCTGAATCTGTTTGCAACATTTATAGCCTCAGTAAAGAATCTGTCCAGAATGGCTGGTGGCCTAAATACTAATGAGCATCTGTGTCAGAGTAATAAAAAGCATTTCTGCTTACATTTCTTTTAGTTTGCTGGCTTGAATGCTCTGACCTTGTGATATGCTGTTGATGATCAATGCATTCTACATCTTTTTCAGCATACTGTTTTGCATAATAACAAACAGGTGCAACTGATGTTAAACATTAAAAAAGGCTGAGTGTATATTCTACGCAATGTGCATAATAAAGTAAAATCATTTAGTGCATATGAAGACTGTTTAAGATTTTTAGTTCCTGACATCCCTGTAAGTTGTTAACAAAAAGAAGCGCATGAAAATAAATAAAATAAAGCCAATCTCCCCTTCAAGATCAACTTCTTGGGCTTGTCCATTGTGCTGTCAGTGTGTTTCTACTTTTAGATTTTCCAGTGGAAGCACTGTTTTATTCTCTTGTACTATTATATCTCCAAACCATGTGAGATCTCCTCCTGTGTGTCATATGAGTCATCCTTTAAGTTGCTTTTTATTTACGGAGCAGATTCTAGTGAGCATTTAGGTAAGAAGCAGAGTTTATACAGGAGTAGAAATGAGTGTATCACAAGGTCAGCCTAGGTTGAGTGATTTGGTGGCAAAGTTAGACAGGGAAGTTCAAGATTGTTCGGACATGTGCAGAGGAGGGATAGCAGATATACTCGACAAAGGATGCTGAAGGTCAGGTTTCGGGTAGGAGGTAAGATAAAGACCACAGAGAAAGTTTATGAAGCTGAAAGACAGGTTTTAATGTCTGTATGAGTTTGAGGTCCATAGTTAAAATGCAGAGCTTATGGTACAAGTAATGAACAGTGCTGAGGAAGTTCTATTGACTGAGTAGGTAACTCCTTCACGACTGAGGCGTCACATGTAGAAATGGCTATCTTCTTAGCTATTTATACAATCAGGTTTGTGGTAGGCACAGTTGGCAAAAGTACACATAATACTATTAAAAATACTTTAGTAAAAGTTGAAGTACTGATTAAACTTCTTGACTTAAGAAAAAGTAAAAAAGTAGAGGCTCTGAAATGTACTCAAAGTAATAAAGTAAAGTAGCTCTTTGGAGGGTGTTTCTATTTTTATCTTTGTTTCGTCTATTTTTGTAGCACAAGGTTCAAAGCTAACTGAACCTTGTGCTACATTAACATGATGATACAATAATATCAGTAGATGGGAATACAAACTTTAACTATACTTTAAAATTCTAATTATACTGTGCTTGAATCTGAAGAAAAAGAAGGAAAATATAAAAATCACACTGAGCAGTTGCAGTCGCTCAGTGTGGGGAAAAGAATCACACTCACAATAATGTCTATTGAGAGCTTCAGTAGATTTTCTTAGTGTACAGGCTGTGATCAGCTGACCTGCTGCTCTTTGTGGATGTACACAACTCAATTCAACCAGATGTCAGCAGATGTTTCATGAGTTGTCCTGGCTGAAGTCCATCCTCTACACTGACAGTACACTGTTTATGCTCACTGTTTTCTAGATGGTATGAAGTTGGTGTGATGGTGGAATTCAGTGAATGAAATTCAGCATCATCAGCTAAAAATTCATATGAATCTCTGCTGCACTTGATGTAACCTAACTCCTGACCATAACCACAGTCACTGTGCACTAGTCACACACAGTGCAGCAAACTAACCTGGTTATCCTGCACTGCACTGCAGAGGATTGTCATGCAACTATTAAATAACACAGTTAGTCTACCTCAGTTTGATTTGCATGTTTCACAATATGAAAAAAAACATACATGTCACACGTACAGACCCAATATCTGATTTAAAAACATGAGGCATTTAAATCAAAGCTCTCGTCTTCCTCTCCTGTCTTTCTTATCTTTCGTTTGAAACGCATCGTTTTCTCTCCATTTTGGCCTTCCGTCCACACTGAGACGGCATTTTGCCCAAGGAAAAACGCGTTTTGAAAACGCTCTCGAAAACACATACATTTAAAAACGGAGCTGTCCCGTCGCAGTGTGGACACTCAAAAACGCAGACTTTCGAAAACAATAATGCATGTTGGTCATATGATGCAGTCATGTGACCACTTAAACCAAGATGGCGGACGGCATCGGACAGCAGTTGTTTTGTTTGTTTTGTTTGGTAGTCGAGTCATCTTGCATTTCACGCATGCGCGGAACTGCAACGTCAGCGTTTTCGGACCTTTTAGTGTGGACGCGCAACTCTTTGAAAACGCTAGAGTGGACGCTGTTTTCAAATCTACAGGACGTGGCCTGAGTGACAAACAAACAGTTTGTGTGTTTGCTGATGTTTGTAGAGCTGATAGAAACGCTGCATTTGAAATTACCTGACACTTAAACAGTAATTCCCTTTATGCTCCTAGCTCCTCTTTTGTAGGGCTAGCTAGATGCCAAAGTACAGCAACTGCATCTTATGGACACCTGCAGTTGTTCCAGTGTTATGGCAACAACAAAAACATAACAAAAAAACCCACCATCCAACTTTTAACCACGTCATCTCTTTTTATGCGCCATCTCTTGGTGTTTAATAAATGAACAGCACTTCCTTTCATGTGTTTCTGTTTAGGCTCAAATCAGTTTGATGTTTGGAGGCTCGCAGTGACGATATAACTCGACCCAAATACGGTAAAGCAAACTAACATGAACGTTTTGAAAATGTAAGGAGTCGAAAGTACAGAAAAAACCTACTAAAGTACAGACCTGAAAATTCTACTTAAGTACAGTAACAAAGTGTTTGTACTTCGTTACTTCTCACCTGTGGTGGTAGGACTGCAGGCTGTGTCAGCTTACTGACATTGGGGCAACAGGCAGTGTTCACCCAAAAACAAGAACGTGGGCCATTCGAATCCCCACCAATGGCATTGCTTAGAATTACCACTTAACAGTCTGGTGGTAACCCATTGTTAAATTTCAAATGACATAAAGTAGCTACAAAAGTAGTTTTACAAAAACCCTGTAATCCCCCTTTTGCTCTTTTCATTTACTGTTTACGTGAAACCAGAGCTCAAGTATGACTGACTAGTAATACTAACGCAACAAACAGAAACAAGAAAATGTCTTTTACCCCAAATCTTTCCATTGCATGTAGTTGGACTGTAGACGAAAGTTAAAGAACCTGGAGAAAGCCCACACAGGAACAGGTGGAACATGCAAATTTCACAAAGAAAGTCCAGCTGCACAAGACAATCATCATACTGCAATTACAAGAGGGTTTCATACATCCAGGGGCAGGGATAGCTCAGTAGGTAGAGTGGTGGCCCCATGATCGGAAGGTCAGGGGTTCAACTCCACCAAACGGCTACCCTGAGGTACCCCTGAGCAAGCGGTACCTCAGGGCAGCTGCATTGGTGGCTGCCCACTGGGTGAATGGGTTAAGTGCAGAGGAGCAATTTCCCTATGGGGACTAACACTTACACACATTATCCAGATCCTTTGAAGTAAAACCTAACCACTAAAAGAAACTTTTCCTATATTTTAAATCCTGAGCCCTAGGCTGTTTTCTTTATTAAATCTCCTATGGTGTAAGTCATTGTTTTAATAATATGCCACTGGTTTGAGAAAGTGTAAAATGGCTCCACCGATTAGGTTTCAGGAGGACAGAGAAAAGAGGGAAAACGGGGAAAATAAGGAAAGTAATATAACAAGTTTTGCATGTGTTTAAATTGGCTCATTTTATCATCCCACAGATGATATTGTATTAGATGCATTACATAAAAAGCACTGTAGAATATACTGGGAGGGAAAACAGCATTATACTTGTACTGAATAAATTATGTACCTACAGCCTACAAGAAGTAACCATATTTAGACAAAAAGGTCATGTGTTAAGTTATTGGCAAGTTTGGTTAGCACGTTGCATCCACAGCTAGAGACTCATTTGTCCATACTCTTAATTTTAACCCTTTGAAGCCTACTTGTTATTAGTAACAACCACAAGCCTAGGCCTGAACACAAACCCTGTGTTTTGGGGTGTAGCAAATGGTCCTTATTAACATTAAAAAAAAAATTTTAGTTACGACAAACAAAAAAATTGATATGACATATTCTGATGCTTAGATTTTTTTTAGAGTTAGGCTTAGAGTTGGGTGTCAAATCTGTGTTACGGATGATGACTTAGATCTCAGAGGATTAGAAGAGTTGGAAGAGTGTTGGAAGTTGAAAAAAGTTTATCTCAGTTTACCCGCCCTAGCTCGTCATGGTTATGTCACCTGTAAGTCGGCTAATAAAAATTCACTTAGTAACAATGTTGCTGCAAATTGCTACCAGTGTGTACGTAGCTTTAGCATTAGGGTTTGGGTCATGTCCCATGATGACTTAGACCTCAGGTGTTAAACAAAAAAGTAGATTGATAATGATCCTTCATATTCATACAGTTTCTGTGAATTCTTAAAACATTTTTTCATTAGTTTGCATTTTACAATTCAAAATCAATAGGCAGTATTTATGTTTTTTAAATTACAGAAACAACTAGTTCACATAGGGGGAGAACTGGCTGCTAGGGAGTTGGAAGGGAGTCACAGAGGGCTGGACTGTCTGCTGTGTGGTCAGGAGTTGCAGTGGATGTCATCAGTGCGAACATCTCTGTTTCCATGAGAAAACTCACATCCTGATATCAAAAACCACTTTGACCTCTGGCAACAGTAAGCTTTGTATTCTACAAATCATTTTTCAGTGTATTTTATCCTCTGATTTGCATATCTCCAAAAAATATCTTCAACTACCCAACTCATTCCAAGAGTTTTATTTTGGATCAGTCACGTAACGTGTGAGGCAAAACCAAATGAGGGGTGACTGAATATAGTTTTTCATAAGCATTGAGGTTTGTCGGGATGAATGTGTTCGTGTTATTAAGCACCGCATCTGCTGCGGCACACGGAGCATGTTTGGATTTCGGAGCTGTTAATCAGTCCTGCAGATCAAACCGATGTGGCTCTTAAATGAGTTATGTTGGCTTTGCAGTGATTTTAAATGAATGTTGATGAGGGTTAAAAACAAAGAGCTGCTGTCAGTTTAGCTGCTGGAATCGTTTGCCAGATTACATGAGACAAACTCCATCATCAACATTTAAATGCAATTCAAAGGTGCACTTTCCCCTCGCACGCTTGATTAGCTTTGTTTTGTTGCATACTTTAATATTGTTGAATTTTCTTTTACTTCTTTGTGTTCCTCTTCTTCTTATACTTAGTTCTGTAAAGTAATTGAATAATAATCATTTGAGTTTGTATAATTGCTCCTTTTGCATTTTAGAGTCAATTTATTGCTCACAGTTGGTTTACCTTTGTAACCCTAGTCATGTAACACTTTTGTGCTTGAGTTATTGTGTTTTTTAATATATACTGAACAGAGTTTTGCCTGCACACCGTCATTCACCACCACTGCTGAGCAGCCTTCTAGCTGACTCCACACACACCTCTCATTCCACACCCTGGTATCCTTGAAAAAGGGTGAGAGTGTGATTACTGATGCAGCAGATGTCCTGCCAGCCTCCCTGGCACTGGCCCTCGAGCCTCCTGCACCACCCATGCCTTGCAGCGGAGCTATAGACGACACCTCTGCCACAAACTTAAACAAAAACATATAAGGGCATCAGGTTTGGGTTTTAAAAACACACATACATACTGATGACATACTCTGCTGGTCAAAAGTTTTAGAAAATCCCAATTTTTCCAGTTTTGAATTGAAATATAATATCTCATTGCATCCATTGAAATGAAAGCATAGTACAAATAAGCATTTTGAGTTAAAAAAGAAATCGCAGAATCAATTTATAGACCAAAATGTATTCTAAACCTTTGACTCATCAAAGTAGCCACCTTTGGCAGATACAACAGCTGAACTCACCCGTGGCATTCTTTCTACAATAGAAATCAAAGATTCTTCATAAAGTTCTTCCCATATCTGTTGCAGAAGTTCCCATAAATGTGCGGCACTTGTAGGTTGCTTTGCTTTGAATCTTCTGTCTAGTTCATCCCAAACCAACTCGATGGGGTCAGGAGTTTTCAAGCTTACCATCTTGTTCTTTGTTCCTGAAGTAGATCTGGCATAGCTCGGACTTGTGTTTAGGGTCATTATCTTGCTGTAGGATGAATCCCTGATGCTGTGGTAGCCATTTTGGTTCAGGGTGCCTCTTACTGTGTATAAGTCACCGGCCCTGGACCTCCAGCACATTCTCCTTTTTTTCCCATTTTCCTCTGTCATTTGCTGAACCCAGCTCTGCTTCTTTCGTTTCTTTTGGAAGTACTGTATACCATATATATGATAGAATATATTACAATATTTTGATAATATAGGTTTAAAGATGTCAGGTTTAAGACAATAATACTCTGGCTCACTTTTTTTAAAATGTAATTCCTTCCATTTTTTACTGACCTCTTGAAAGGGCTCCTGACTGTACATGGGGCCCTAGGTATCTGCTGAAAATGTCCATGTCCAATGGATAATTCAGCCCAGGGTTATGGTTAAATAGGGTTAAAAAGGTTTAGTCAAAAACAGCATTAATGGTCAGTCAGTAAAGTACAGTCTGAGTATGAGTGCAAGCAAGAGGGATGAAGAAAATGGACAAAACTGCAGCCCAAAGATTGTCTGTGATAACCCTATCCACAGCAAAAGGTTAGTAATAACAACACTGCTGCAACATGGCCTCTCAGACCAGAAAAAAAGTATTTTGTGTGTGTGTGTGTGCGTGTGTGCGTGTGTGCGTGTGTGCCTGTGTGTGCCTGAGTTCCAGACTGATAGATGAAGAGACAGACAGACACATGACGTACAGGCACGTATCACCACCATCATTATCACATCCATGAAGATATCACCATGGAGACCCGCATATATGTGGGCGTGTCGCGGTGGGTGTTGGACGGCGCTGCCTGGCATGGCAGACATCAGTACACCTCACCTATACAATATCATAGCCATCATGTATTATGGATTCCCCACCATCCCTTTGTTCTTGATTCCCTGCTGTCGATCGGAGTCGCGGCGTATTTTTAGGCGTGTGTTCATTCTTTCTATCCGCTTTCACATAACCCGACATAGCAGCTTCAAATTGATTTTGGCGTGCAAGAACTCTCCCGCTGCCTCTCTCCCCTCCATCCCTCTGCCTCTCTCCAGCGTTCCCTCTCCACACTTCTTCTCCTTAGATTCCCCCTCCATCTGTTTTTTCTCAGCCACCATCCCCATGTTTTCTATTCATTCTCTCAGCTTCTGGCACTTTGCAGACTTTTCAGTAGTCTTCTTTTTCTTCTACTCCTCTTCTGTTTTTCTCTCTACTTCCCCTGCTTTCATACTCCCTGTGCCATGTCACAGCAGCTGAGGCCTGCCATGAGCAGAATCTGTGTGTACCTGTGTGTGTGTGTGTGTGTGTGTGTGTGTGTGTGTGTGTGTGTGTGTGTGTGTGTGTGCACGCATGTTTGTGTGTACAATAGGACCAGCAGTCCTGTGGGGTGGGAGGCACAAACAACATCCGCAGGGCAACAAACAGTATTTTTCCACTGATGCTACACCACATTCAGGGAAGAAAGGAGGGATGTGGAAGGGTGGGGGATGATGGAGAGAAAGATAACAGAGAGATAGGGACAACTGGATGGTGTTAAAAATACTGTTTTCTGGATGCTTTTAATGCGTTACCTATTTATGCTTGGGTTTGTTGTAGGCATCTGTGGTGCTGTAAAATCTCACCAACGATGGCCTCTGGATATGCAAGTCTTATACCAGGCTGCAACAGTCAGCACAAGACTGAGCAGCACTTCACAATACTGAGCCACTGAAGAAAGACATCACCTTTGAAATTCTTATGTAATCTTTGTTTTGATGTTATACATTTTATTTTTTGGTGACCTGAAACATCTGCCCTTTGAAATAAGTTTTGTTCCGTTCCATCTAATGAAAGAGTGGCAGAGTCAAATCAAGTCTCATGTGTCAACATTTCTGGCTCAAGCACATGTAGAAATCATTTGGTGGTTGAGAGGACACACAAAAAGTGGGTGGTCTTCAGTGTTAGGTGTAATGAGTGCCACAGTAAAATATCCCTGTACAAATTACATTTTTCAGTAATGCAGTAACTTAACATTATAGTTACAGAAATTAAGTTTCTAATTTTTATGTCAGTTTCATTTTAATGGAGAGAGACAGAGCATCATCCAAAAATCCAGAAAAAGATTGTACATAAAGGTTATTAACTGATTTGAATGTGAAATAAGGATTTGATCCTTTATAGCCCAGCAAGGCCTCCCTGTTCAACAAAAATTAAGCTTTTTGTTTGGAGGAATAGAAATCCTGAATATGACCTGAAAACACCATCTCCATAGTCAAGCACAGAGGTGGAAATATTATGCTTTGGGTCTGTTTTTCTTTGCTAAGGTTATAGGATGATTTCACCACACTGATGGGGTCAATAAATTGGCAAAGGTATGAGAAAATCTTAAACCAGAACATCCTTCCTTAGTTAGAACACTGAAGATGGTTTGTGGATGGGTCCTCCAGTATGACAAAATCTATTGCCAAGGCAACAAAGGACTGGCTAAAGAATAAGTACATTAAGGTCATGGAGTGGTCTAGCCTTTCTTCCAGACCTTTAGTCTTACAGAAATTTGTGGAGGGAGCTCAAGCTTTGAGTTTCCAAGAAGCAGCAAACCTGGTGACCAATGACAAGAAACGTCTTACCACTCTGCAAAGGTAAAAGTATATTTTGCTCGGGGGCCAAATACTTTTTTCACTGAATGACCTGCAGATCAAGGTATCAAGGTATTTTTTTTAGTATATATATATATATATATATATATATATATATTCTCAGGCTGCCCTTAGCCTGAAAACAGGGACCAGTGTAGGGTCAGGCTTAGTGTCATGTGAGGCCCCAAGCAGGGCAATGGTTTCTGAGGAGGAAGGCAATGCAACATTAACAGTTGCTGGAGGGGCCTGCACTAACGCATTATGAACAGTTTCAGAGTGGACTGACTAGAAAACACAAGCAACAGGCAGCCACTACATGCTGAAAACTCAGTCACTAAAGGTTGAAGCACAGGTGAAATACTCTCTATATTGGCTGACTTATGATACAGTTTTTGTATATCTATGGTCTCAGCAACAGGAAATTCAAAATGCACACTAGCCAGTTTAGGAACAGAAAATACAATCTTTAGGTCAGGTTGTCTTGTTATAGTCTCGAAGCAAAAACCTTGTTTGTAATTTCAGCAGGCGTAGAAACAAAAACCTTATGATACTGTGGTTTGAAAATCGAGGACTCAGTCTTCTTAGCTAGATCAGCGGCAGAAAATTAATTTTTTTCACTGAAAAAAAAAAAATCTGTTAGCCAGCATAGGAACTAAACCCTCCAAAAATATACTTGTGTGATTAAAGGAGTGTTTGGGTCTGACTCATTTTTACTCACTGGAGAGGAAGCTTTGGGAAACCTGGTGATGATAGATGTGGGCTGTTCTAGAGAGTGCAGTATAGTGTGGTGGCTGTAGTTTAGGAGGTAGAGCAGCTCATCTACTAATCGGAAGGTTGGTGGCTTGATCCCTAAGTGCTGCAGGCTGCATCGCAAATATCCTTGGGACAAGATGCTATGAGTATGAATGTGTGTACATGTTAAATAGAAAGCACTTACATCGAAAAAAGTGCTTGTATGAATTAGTGAATGAGGAAAGCTGTATAAAGCGATTTGTGAAGCTGTTTCTTCTTACAATTATTACAAGGCAAGAAAAGTTTAAAACCTTACTGCCTGTCACCACAGCAACATTACTGGCTAATATGTGTCTCACTATATGTTGATTGACTCTTTGGCCGCTAGGGCGGAACAACCGCCATCTTTAGTATTTCTTCCATAGATTTCTATTCAGCATTCAGTGCCATGTCCTCTGCTTATGTAATATTTTTGGTAGTGGCACCATTTTAATACAGAGAGATCATTTGAAAGAACTGAACATGAATTATTGAGATAGAGAAATGTTTTAGGTGATTAGACTCTGATGACCCTTAATGGCAGAATTAAATCCCAGCAGTGACTGGATTAAGGACAGGACCCCGCCAGTGTTTAGATGCCAATAGTGGGGAGATGAAGATGGAAGCTTAGATGGAGTCACTCGGATGAGGTCTAGATGGGGAGGAGGTGGGTTGCAAGAATGACAGAAGAGCACTGAGATTTAAACCATGCAGGTGGGCAACAAGATGTTTGGACTAGTTTAAGGATTAAGGAGTTTTGAATTTGACAGCATGGGAAAGTGGTATCTTCTCTTCCACTTTCCCTTTTTCTCCACCTCCACGGGACTCAGCTGTCCATCTGCATCTAAAGGACAAAGGTCACTCTTTCAAAGATGCCAATGTTCACATTTTGGACAGAGAAGACAGATGGTTTGAAAGAGGACTAAAAGAAGCCATCTATGTCCACTGTGAGCGACCATCTTTGAACAGAGGCGGTGGTTTACGACACCAACTGTCTGCCATCTATAATCCAGTTTTGAGTTCCCTCCCCAGACACCACTCACATCCTGGGCCATCTGACCTCAGGAAATCACATGATAGGGTGGGGCCAGGTTTCACAATGAGGTCACCTGAAACCTTGGTTGATTGTCACCTACACCCATTTTCACACCTTGGCTCATGTGATTAGGTAGAGGATCATTAGGGGGTCCATTGTCCCTCTTGGGGGGACACTCCCACTGGGCTTAAATCTTGGACTCTACACCATTTGACCTTAGAACTGAAGAAGCTTGTCGGATGAGAGGTGAAACGTCTTCAAGCAACATAAAGAAGTCCAGACGCTTTTTCTTTCAAAGCTCCTTAGACCACCAATAACAGTTGACTCTGGAATATTTAGCAGCGAGGAAATTTCAAGGGTGGAATTCACTTGCGAAGGTGGCCCGCTATCACGGTACCACGCTTAAATTCACTGAGCTCCTGACAGTGACTAATTCCTTCACAAATGTTTGGAGAAGTAGTCTGCATGCCTAGGTGCATGATTTTATGTGAACTAAAAACTAATTTTTATTGTTTTTGTTCAGAACTTGTTTTCATATAACTTTATATCATTATGTCTGTGAAGGTTCTCAGTCATCCAGGTCATTGTAGTCTAAGGAGCTTGCAAAGAAAAGCGTCTGGACTTCTTTAAGTTGCTTGAAGACTTTTCACCTCTCATCTGAGAAGCTTCTTCAGTTCTAAGGTCAAATGGTGGAGAGTCCCAGATATAAACCTAGTGGGAGTGTCCCCCCACAGAGGGACAAAAGGACCCCCTGATGATCCTCTAATCGCCTGAGCCAAGGTGTGAAAGGGCTCAGGTGAGCTCATTGTGAAACCTGGCCGCACCTTATCATGTGAATTCCTGAGGTCAGATGGCCCAGGATGTGAGTGGGCGTTAAGGCGTCTGGGGAGGGATCTCAAAACTGGATTATAGATGGCAGAGAGTTGGTGTTGTAAACCACCGCCTCTGTTCAAAGATGGTCGCTCACAGTGGACATAGATGCTTCTTTCACTCCTCTTTCAAACCATCTGTCCTCTCTGTCCAAAATGTGAACATTGGCATCCTCGAAAGAGTGACCTTTGACCTTTAGATGCAGATGGACTGCTGAGTCTTGTCCTGTGGAGGTGGCTCTTCTATGTTGTGCCATGCGCTTGTGAAGTGGCTGTTTGGTCTCTCCAATGTAGAGGTCTGGGCATTCCTCGCTGCACTGTACAGCTTTATATCATTATATATCATCAGTGGCATGAACTGAAAAATTAAAGAAAAAACTAATTTGTTTTTCAGTCTGGCAAATGTGTATGACAAATTCCACTGGAGGAATGCACCAAAAACTAGATTACATAGCTATAAAAGTTTGTTCTTGTTTTTTTATTTAAAAATGCATCAGAAATATCCCATAGAAATGCTGAAACTGTCCATGAGTGGATTTTTACTAAAGCCCCTGACAGATGAAGGTTTGCTAAACCCAGGGCCAAGTCTGCCAAATATTTTCTTGCTGAAAAAAAATTTCAATCTGTGAAACAACTTTTTTCGCACACTTGTTGTCAGCTCCCCACACTGGTGTTTGCTGTCTCTGTTTGCTTTCAACAAACCACGCTCTCAATGCATTCTGTGAAGCAGCTGCCTGAATTTAAAACTGTATAACCACTCGTTATTTGAGCTATTCTACTCATAAGTCCACCACAAAACAGCAGTGCTGCTGTCTAACAGGAAGATTCCAGCAGAGGGAGACCTCTTTGGTTCTTTAGCGAAAGATTGAGCTTGTCATCTTGGCAGAAAGAATTTTTTCCCATTCCTCTGCTCGACAGCACTTCCGCTTTATTAGCGGAGCATCACCAGTATTTTAAATTTAGCCCAGGGTTAGGGTTAATGAAAGGCCATAATGCAACCCTTTGAATCCCTTTCAGACATTTAGTCTGCTTCTTTTGCAATGAAATAACAAGAGAAAAAGGCCTAACCTGACCCTGAAACTGCTTGTCAGTCAATTGTTCAATTAATTTTGAGTCTCTAAAAAGCAGAGACTATGTATAACACATGTATTCCCTAAACAGTCAATACTTTTGTTCAATCCCAATCCCCTCTCAGTTGATTGATTTGAAATCCAATGTGGTGTCTCCGTCCAGCAAATTATGGACCTTACTGTAAATGCTAGATGACAGTTTACTTGTCAGAGCAACTTTACGAGAAAGATGCAACAGGTTACAGTGTATTGCATTACACATTACTGATAATGGTTGCATACAGCCTGAGAGGCAATGCGATGCAACAGTGTGCCACAAAACATAAACCCATAAATGCTCATTAGCATGAAACGGATGAAACATGATGCAAAGTGACATGTCAGCTCACCGGCTGTCGTGCTGTTTTTCTCCGCAGGTCGATGCAGAGATGAGACAAGAAACTCTTGGCTGTGAATTTAAATGCTTTTAAACAAAACCGCAAGCAGCTTGTCACAAAGTCAAAGCTTAAGACAAGAGATGGATTTGTGTTTGTGTGTCTGTGTGGACAATGAACTAATTCATTAATCTGGTTGACAGTTCTCCATGAACTGGGCAGTACTGCCAGTGGTGAGGAATTACAATGAGAAAAACTATGTGTTGTTTGGCAGAGCAGTGATGCTCCCCTGACATCTCCAGCACAGTTAAAGCTGTTTAAAATGGCAAGATTGTGTTTTAGAGGAAGTGGTGGAGAAAGAGAAACATAAAAAGAAACCAAGAGAACAGTCTGGGACACAACAATAATAGAGCACCAGAGAAGAATGGGCAAAAAGAATGGATAAAAAAAATGCCTTATCAGCATCTTGAAATGTATTGTTTACGTGTTTCATAGCCAGCATACTGAGATACGCAGAGAGAGCTATTGTAATTGCTTGATGTTTCATCTATGCTTTTTTGCCATATAACTTAGGTATGATATTATATTAGTTGGATATACTATTAGTGGGACATGACAGGGTACACCACGGTCCTCATCAGTCAAATGGAGGGTGTTCTCCAGCTGTAACACATCATAGCAAATCCCAAATTTGACACAAAGTTGAGGGAATTCCACACATTGGTTTTTGGAGTCAAAATGCAGACTCCTAATGCTAGCAAGCATGGTTAGCCAGCTGCATCCAACAAGCCAACTGTTTGTCTGTCGAGCAAGGTGGGGTTATGGTGCTAGGCGCATTATACCGACACCCTGACACCACTTCACCACTGATTAAATGTCATTTGCAGCTTTTTGGCAAACAGCAGCTGGTCCTTCCTCTTCAGCACCATTAAGCAAGCTGTCAGTCAGAAACCCTGATTACTGATCATCTGCCATTTTTTGCTCAAAGACAAGAGCAAATACAAAAACATAATGCCATCTGAGTGAGCAGAGAATGACAGCTTTTGTCTTCCTTCCACATTCAGACTACCTTTGAGATAACTCATGTGGTCAAAATGCAACAGTCGCTCTTATGAGGAAGCGTCAGCTGTAAGTACAGATGTGCAAGATATTAAAGCCAAGAGACTGGATGAAGGGCCCATCCAAATGAAAATCTTAACATCTTCAGTTCTGCCACCTCCTGTTTGGCCTCCTTCCTTTTTGCCAGTGTCACTGTCTCCAAACGAGACAGCACACCAGGTCTTAGTGCTACTTTGTAAACCTTCCCTCTCACTCTTGCTGCTGTCCTTCTGCCACAGGCACCCCACCCCATCTGTACTCTCTTCTTCACGTCTCGTGCCCTGTCCATTACTTGACCCCAGGTATTTAAAATCTTAATTTCTTGACCATCTGTAGTCCTTGCATGTTCACCTTACCACCTGTCTCCCTATCATTCTTCTTTTCTCCAGTGCATTGGACTGACTCTCTTCCACCTCATTGGATTGCAATGTCATCTGCAAGCATCATGGTCCTTGGAGATCCTGCCTGACCTCATTCAACCTTTCCATCACCACTGCAAACAAGAAGGGCCCAGAGTAGATCCCTGATGTGACCCCACCCCCACCTTAAATGCATCTTTAAGTCCTGCTGCACACCTCACCGCTGTCTCGCTGTCCTCATACATGTCCTGCACCACCCTCGGATACAAAGTCAGGACTCTGACTTCCTCACACAGCACTACAGTTCCTCTCCTGGCACCGACCTTATCACTCTATTGTTACTACTGATCTTCACATCACCCTTGTTCTTGAAAACTGGCACTAGTATACGTCTTCTACATTCCTCAGGAGAATTTTCCAAGATCATCTTAAACAGTCTGGTTAAAAAGTCCACTGTCCTCTCCTAGACATCTCTACACCTCCACAGGTATGTCATCTGGACCAGCGCCTGGACCATCCTCTGCACTGCCTGATTCACTAACTGTCCTCCATCCATATTTCTCTCTCTATTATTTTCTAAATTCATAGGTTCATCATTCTCGAAGTACTCATTCCATCTTCTCAACACACTCTCTTCACTAAGCATCAGTAATAAAGATGTGAAAAAGTTAAATTCCTACATTATGGCTTTCACATTTCCAAATACTCACTTGAATACATGAAAGCAAAAGCAAATACACACACACAGATGGAAGCACACCCACACAGGATAGTACATCTTCTTATTCCAATTTTGTTCAAGCTTCTGCTTTCCTGGGGGCATTACACCAGTGGGTGGGTATTACTTCTCTTCTTCATCACTCTCTGATTCTGTCATACACACACAGGAGCACCTAGGGGTGGTGATGATTCACAGAGAAACAAGGCGGAGTGGGATGGAATAGGTGAAGGGGTAGATAAAATTTCTGGTTTAACAAGCATTTTAGAGGTCTTGCATTCCAGGGTGTTTCACACTGTGAGGCTTCACATCTCATCTGGGGCTGTGAACGGCTAACTGCATCCTCTGGATAATCTGCTATAGCGTCCCTAGTTTGCTGTGTCAACGCTGGCATAATGATGACTGTGGGCTTACGCGATGCCACTGATCTCATTCAGCTGAGGTCACAATCAACTACACCCTTCATGATAAGAAGAGCTGCATTTAGCCCAGCGGGTGACCGCTGTCTTCTTTCCTGTGGAAGATGACTTCACCGATGCTGCTTTGTTCATCTTTTATGTTTTATGACTGTAAGTTCTGATTAGAAGGAACATGCCAGACTCTCTTTGTGAAGGCACATGAGGAGGTGTGTGTGTGTGTGTGTGTGTGTCTGTGTGTGTGTGTGTGTGAGACCTGTCATGAGAGCTACTGTAATCTCATCAGCTCACTAGACATTAAATTTGTATTCTACTCACTCAGATTTTTCCACACAATAGTCACACAGGATGAAGTGTAGATTTTCAGTGATCATTCACAATATACTTTGATACTTGTTTGAAACAAGCATCTGGAAGCATTGCAAGCATCTGTTTGTTACGAGGGTTTGTTGGTTTGTGCTAGTTAGAACAAAATGCATCCAGATGTTACCCCAGTATAAATTAAATGCTTACCTGCTTACTTAAGTGGATGATTAAGCATCACTGAATTAAAACTATACTCAGACCTCAATTATTTAAATATTTGCAACTGCACCACCTACTATCAGGGATCTTTGAATAGAATACCAGTTCCCAAAGCTGCAGCACTTAAAGACAAACTTTAAGAAAGGTCATGGACTATGTGCATATTATTCTGCGATGATTCAGAGACTGGGCAATAAAGCTATTTCAGCTCTAAATGTAATCTTTTTTGGGGGGGAGGGGGGGCTAACCCACCTGTTTAATGAGGTCTCAGTAGAGGGGAAGGCCTTAAAAGAGGTCACACTCAGTGGAGACCCTTGTGTGTTTTTCTTTTGTATTCATCTAGGTCACAGGTGTCGAACTCCAGGCCTCGAGGGCCGGTGTCCTGCAGGTTTTAGATGTGTCCTTGATCCAACACAGGTGATTTAAATGGCTAAATTACCTCCTCAACATGTATTGAAGTTCTCCATAGGCTGAAAATGAACTGATCACTTGATTCAGGTGTGTTGACCCAGAGTGAGATCTAAAACCTGCAGGAAACCGGCCCTCGAGGCCTGGAGTTTGACACCCCTGATCTAGGTCGTGGCTCAAGAGTTGGGAGTTCGCCTTGTAATCGGAAGGTTGCCGGTTTGAGCCCTGGCTTGAACAGTCTTGGTCGTTGTGTCCTTGGGCAAGACACTTCACTCGTTGCCTACTGGTGGTGGTCAGAGGGCCCGGTGGAAGCTGAACTTCCAGAGCTTTGGTTAACACCAGACCACATCCTCCTTTGAGGGTTACCAATACCAGGACCATACCTGTCTCCATACTTATGATCGGAGTCTCCACACAAGTTCCAACATTTAAGCCACACTACACCAGGACCTCCCTTGAGGGCATCTTCAAACACTGTCACTGTGGATATTCAGTACTAGTCACGGACCATCAGAATCACGGATAGTCCTAGAGTCTGGACGAAGAGTGGATGATTTGGGGACCTGGATCACTTAATGATGTTTGTGGTGGCTGGTCCACTATGTTTAATCCAAAGTCAACGAAGCCATGTACCAGGAGATTTTAATGCACTGCTGACAAGCTTTGAGGAGGTGCCTGTTTGTTTTTTCAGCAGGACTTAACACAGGACATGCCCACAGAGCTACCAAATGTTTGTTTTTTATCACTGTGCTTGATAGTCCAGGCAGCACTCCTGACCTGAACCCCCACAGAGAAACTGTGGGGTATTGTCAAAATAGGATAAGAAACAACCAACCCAAAAATACAGATAAGCTAGAGGCCATTATCAAGACAACCTGGGCTTCAGTAACAACTTAGCAGAATCAGAAGGTGATCACCAAAATGCCACACCACACTGATGCAGTAATGTTGGATATTTCTGTATATTAAATCCTTTTTTTGACGTTTTGTGATCTTTGGAAATCCATCCATCCATTTTCTTCCACTGGGATCTTTGAAAATAGTCAAATAATGTGAACAGTGAATTTAGAGAATTTCTGTACAGAGGAGTGGCCCAGAATCCCTCCTGAAATGTGTGCAAGACCAGTGACCAACTACAACAAATATTTTTCCACTGTGCTGGTAAAAGGAATGAATAAATACATTTAAAAAAATATTTAAAAAATAAATACACGTCAGTCAAGTTATGTACTATTGCAAGATTACCCCAAGTTTACATTTTCCTCTGGGTTTTTCATGACCAAATTGAAAGTGCTCATAAAAACAGGCATCCAGCCTTTTTACAGCCAGCTGATTCAAAAGCCCAGTCAGCTTGATGACATTCTGTCAACACCGTGAAATTTATTTTAAGGTAGCTGTACCATTCGGGGAAGTCTGATAGCTTTTCCTCCTTTTCTTTTAGGGTAAGTCACAGTCAAATGTCATCTAATCTGTTGCACATGGAAAGAGTAAGGGAAGGGATAAGGTCATCTATAAACAAGGTCAAGGTTGAAACTGAAGGCTGAACTTTAAGTGTTGTGTTAAAACGTAAAACTGGAAATGCACTCATTCAGCTTCTTTTCTCTACAACAATGACTTATACATATATATAAAATAACAGTGTAAGGCCCACATCAAACCCAAAAACTAATGTAATGACAAAATAACTGAGAGGTTACCTTTAAAAAAAAGGGGGGGGGGGACCCTTGCAACTAATTAACTAATTAAATTAGTAATTACAGTAAAATTTCATTTTTCACACATCAGAAAAATCAGAATTTGACTTAAACTCATCTGAGGAAACACATCAGATGTGTGGATGACAAAAAAAATCACTTCACTTCAAATCTGTTTTATTTACATTGCTGATCTGATTCATACACACACCTCCACTCGTAACCTGAGGTCAGCAAACCAAAACCTTTTAGTGGTCCCCCACACTCGCTTTAAAACCAGAGGGGACCGATCTTTCCAAGCTGTTGCACCCAGATTGTAGAATGCACTTCCCCTATTTCTACGGGGTTTGGACTCAGTGGAGACGGACAGTAAAGACATTTTTATTTCAAAAAGCTTTTAATTAGACCATGGTTTTCATGGTCTATTTTATGACTGTATTATGTTTTTACCTTGTAAAGCACTTTGTGACATATGTCTGTGAAAGGTGCTATATAAATAAAGTTTACTTACTTACTTACATAGTGCCAAATCCCCACGTGGCAAGACAGTGGCAGTTAGGTTTTAGAGAGGGGGGAGACAGGACAAAAGACACTGTGGAAGAGACCCACAGATTTACAACAGTTAGTAGAGATGGCACAATACCACTTTTTTATGTCCGATACGATACCGATATCATAAATTTGGATATCTGCCGATACCGACATGAATCCGATACAGTCTATTTTATAATCAAGACCTTTTTTTTTATATTTGCTGCATTTTGTATAAGTTCACACTCAAATTTAAAAAGACAAAACACTAAAGCTATTCTATTACACTTGTATGCAAAAAATACACTGCACCTAAAATATTTAGCAGTTTAGCAATACTCATCTTTTTATTTAAACTTTTAGCAAAGCTTTAAATTAATAATAAAGTATTTAAAGTATTATTCAAAAAATAATTTCAAATGCAATTTTATGCAGATTTCAAAAACTCTTTGGTTCTGAAAAAGAAGTACGATATCAGCACAAAATAAAGTTATTATTCAACAACTACAAAAAAAACAAGTTGTAGAATGGACCCTTTTATACGTAAAGCTTAACATAAATAGACATCCAGAGTGGAAAGCAGTGCAAATAAATGCAAACACGGCTTCACAACACTCATCTTTTATCAAGATGGATGTGAGCTGTTTCTATCACATTTAACCTGAGACTGAATTTTGTGTAATTTCTATACAAAACTTAACACAAGTATGAAAAAAGTGTTTTTCATAGTTTGTTTGGTTTTGTTTTTGTTTTTTTGTTTTTTGAACCACTGTTTAGCCTGCAACACAGTTTTTTTCAAAGTAAAGCTTGAGTCTATCATTGTACGGTCAGACTTAGCAATGACATGAACTTACACACTTGCTTTACTTCTTTGGGATAGTTTGCTCGGATATTAAAAGCTGGTTTGGCAGTGTGTAGCGAGGCTCCAGATGCTTTCAGTCTGAACTTCAGACCGCCAACAGGTCTCGCACGCAACAGCAGCTCTATCACGTGACGCATAATCCTCAAACATGATAAGGTCACTACCTTGGTTACACCATGTTGCAAGTTTTGTGAGATCTTTTGTGATATTTAATGGATCGGGTTACGTTTTTTATTTCTCCCTGATCCAGTAATTTAGGTCGGGATTGGACCAATACCGATACTGTGTATTGGATGGGTCCATGCCTATTTTGTAGAACCTAAACTTAACTTGTTGGTTTTTAGTGCCTTAGCATAACCATGTGAAATGAAAAGCAGAAAGTATTTTAAAAAGTGCAAAACGTAAAGGTCTAAATAGTACCCAAACCATGCTCTCCTGGCTGATAGGTCTCTAAAATGGGGCTGCTATTACTCATAGGTTAGTAGTTGTAGTTGGAGCATCAAAAGAGTGTGTAATGGTGGGATGCAGGCAGCATCTGACAAAACAAAATTATGTGAAACCCCAGAGTGTCGAATTTTTGTAGAGGACCTTAAATGGCGTTTCATCCTGCTATTACTTTGCAGTTCTTGCTGTAGTTGTACTTAGTAGTTACTTAACTCTTATATACCTTTGAATGCCTGTGAAACACTTCCTTGGCAACAGCATTCAAAAGTGTTCTGTGTGTACACCCGCTCCTTTATTGATTATCTGAAATGCGAACAGCCATTGATCGAGTTGTAGATAGCAATGGCGTCGGTGAATAATTCTGGCAATAAGCAGAGCAAAGTGCTTTGCAGTGAGAGGCTGATGCATCAGCATTTATGAATCCAGACTGCAAGAGGAAACTAAGACAAAGTCGCAGTCTAAATGGTAATGTGTTTGTGTGTGTGTGTGTGTTTACATGTGTGCATGTGTTGTGTGCTTGGTAAGTCACAGAAGGTCTGGCCTGCCTGAGGGCAGTACTCACGGCTCAGTGTGAAAGATATGGGGGTGGCACTGCTGCACAAGCCTGAGAAGATACGCTGTCAGAGGTCTTAGGTGGAGGGAGGATGCGAAGGAGAGAGAGTAAAAGATACAGCCACACACACACACACACAGGAAGCTGGGGACCGTCTGATAGAGTGAGGGGGAACAGAGAAAGAGTGAGGAGAGGAGGGGAGGGGTGGGAGATAAGCACCTTAGAGGGTGGGAAAGATAACGACAGATAGGGAAAGCAGCATGGAGGCCGAAAGTGAGCGAGCGAGACAGACACAGGAAGAGAAAGAGAGAGATATAGAGGAGGCGAGAGGCTGAATTTAATAAATTAGATCAGGCACCTTGCTGGTTTCCTAGCAACCCAGACAAGATGAGCCTGGTCTGGCCTGGTCTGTGCTCCAGAGTAAAGGTCTTTCTCCTCCGCCTCTTCTTCCATCTCCCTCTCCCTTTCTTCCTCCTCCTCCTCCGCTTACTCATATCAGGACACAATCAAAGTCCCAGTCATTGTTAGAGACGAGTATATTTAGAAGCAGATTCATTTATTGAGGTAAAACAGTGCCACAGTGCGCAGCACTAGTCTTTTACCGTATTTTCCATGACACTGGTGTGTTTAAGGATTGTTTCTAATAGCTAAAGTCTACACATTGTACATTTATTTAGACTATGCCTATATAGTGAGTTTGCAATTTTGTAGTGGTCTTAAAATGAATAGTGAGTCAGAGTATATCAGTGTCTCATTAAAAGTAATGTACGAACATGGACTCTATTAGAGAAAATGGACGGAGCTGAAGTCTGAAAAATGTAGAAGTGTCCTTAAACTGAATTGTTTCTAATGGCCAGCAGGGAGCAAAAATCATTGCAATTTTATATTCAGATGGGCACATGGATAATTTTTTTGTGTTGAAACTTCATTTACCAGCAGGTCACACCATGGTGGCTATGTCCATCTTTTATATAGACCAAAATGTTCTCAATGCACCGTGAGGTCAGAAGTGCATAAAAATGCATACATGTTTTATAAACAGAGAAAGAGCCATTTCAATAATGCAAAGTAATCTATCAAGAGTAGCACAAATTAGCAGGTTAACGATACGTAGAGGAACTGAGTAATTTGTCTAAAATAGAGAGGGGCAGCTGAGAGAGAGTCAAAATGTTCAATCAAAAGAGATCAGCGCATATTATAAACTGCTTTATCAGTACAGTTAAATAATATCACCTGTGTTTGCACCAGCAGTGCTTGGTTTCAGTTGATGAGGGCTTAAAATGGTATCATTAAGAATAGGATGCTTTATTAGGTTACCACGACAACAAGCTTCATATTGTTTTAGGTTTGAAACGTTTTTATTTATTAATTTTTTTTCATTTAATTTCTTAATCTCTTCATCGTCTAAGAACTTCAAAGAATCATTTCACTTGTTTTTGTCGCATCATAATTAAGCAGAAATTTAAATGTCTGCATGAAATCAACGTGTAGCCCAACAGAGTTGAGCTGAATTTTTCTAATTTCATGTGACCTTGTTTTTTCTCTTGTAATGTTAATATTGGTTGCTTTTCCAAAGACTGTTTGTTTTCTGTTTTCTTTCTTTCTTTTCTTTTCTTTTCTTTTTTTTAATTCTAATGCTTTCATGTATGCCCTGGCAGCTCCATGTTTAACACTGAAACACTATGAATTGTATCTAATTCCCACATGCAAACTCTACAGAAAAGCACACATAAAGAATGTGTTTATAAAGGCCCCAAAAGAGCCTTAATGCTTCTCTTAATGCATGGTTTTAGCGGAAGCGCATTTCAAAATCAGCAAGACTGGAAATCTGAACATTAAGTTTGGGCCATACAAAAAAAGCTTTTATATGTGAAAAAATAAATAAATCTTGTCCTTCGGCTGCTGTAAATCTTGGACATTTAAAGCTAACGTTTTTGTTAAATTTTAAATCTTTTTGTGTTGTTAAAGCCATATAGTAAGGGTTCTACAAAAACTTAATTTCCATACATGTGTTCAGTGTCTCCTACAGGGATCGCCAGTGGTTGTGATGGGTAGTCAGACTATAACCCAGAAATAATGATATGTAGTTGAGAGGCTGGAATGCTAAGGTATCAGCTAACACTATCAAGCTTGGTTAGCAAGCTGTATCCATAAATAATAATAATAATGCATTTTATTTGGAGCGCCTTTCAGAAACCCAAGGTCACCTTACAAAGAACAAAATTAATAAAAGGAACAATAGTCATAAAATACATAAAATAAGTTAAAATTGCAAAACAGAGCTTGACAACAGATAAAATCAGCACTAAAGCGAATAAACCAGTTTAAACAGATGTGTTTTGAGCTGTGACTTAAATAAGGAAAGGGAGTCAATATTTCTTATGGCTGGAGGAAGAGAGTTCCAGAGCCAAAGAAAAGCTCTGTTCCCCATAGTAATAAGGCGTGAGGACGGAACAGTAAGATGAGTAGCAGATGAGGATCTGAGAGGGCGGGAAACAGTGGTGATATGGAGCAGGTCACACAAATATGAAGGAGCAGATTTATGGAAACACTTGTATGTAAGAAGTAAGATTTTAAAATTTATCCTGGCTTCTATGGGCAACCAGTGAAGCTGCTGAAGAACTAGGGTAATATGAGCTCTTAACAGAGTACGGGTTATGACCCGTGCTGCAGAATTTTGAAGGAGTTGGAGTTTATGAAGGGACCTTTTAGGGAGACCAAATAAGAGGGAATTGCAGTAATCAATACGGGACGTAATAAGACTATGGAGAAGGATGGCAGCAGCATGGGGAGGAAGGAAGGGACGGAGTCGGTTAATATTACGTAAGTGAAAGTATGCAGACCGGGTTATGTAATTAATGTGAGACTGGAATGAAAGAGTATTATCAAGTATGACACCCAAACTCTTAACCTGAGGGGAGGGTAGGAGAATTTTCAATGTTAATGGAAAAACTGTGGGATTTGGTTAAGATAGATGGTGTACCAACAAGTAAAACTTCAAACTACATTGTTGTACCACACAGACAGGCATGTTACCACTAACCAAGCAACATTTACTTGTCTGCCATTTTGGACATTTGGCAATTATGGTGACAAAGTAGATTCACCAAATAAGGCCTTGGTCATACAGGTCTGCAGACTAGTCATTGACTACCTGACAACCACCTACAGCTAGGGGAAAATGTGCATGCCCCAATCAGCTTTGGTTGCTAGAATATTGCTGCAATCCAACCCAGTATCACGGCAAAAAACGTTACATTACTGTATGCAGAAATTTCATTACCACCAGGAGGAGATAAAAAGCAAAAACTTTACGAAGGTTCACACCGAACGCGATAGACGCGACCAGAGCTTCAGGTTTACATGTAAAGTCAATGGAGGAGCGCGATGAAGCGCGACTGGGGGTGTTCTTATTTTTTTCCTCCTTCTCCCCTGAATCATTCCTGTCCGTGGCCATCTACCTGTACAACTCCTCCTTCTAATGCACTATAAACACTGCAATAGTTACACCCTTTTTACACACGCTCTTTTCTACTCTGGAATATTCTCGTCAATTTTCTTGATATTTATTCATAATCACCTCTGTTAATCCTTGATATTTATAATTGAGTGATCTGCATATATTATCAAGGATCGGTGCCTATGCCATTCCCATGTGCTGGCATGATGTTGGGGCAGCATGAGTATGAGCAAATGTTTTTGTTTTGGGTTTTTTTTGCCGATGCCCGTGATGCCGCCCCCCATCACGATGCCACCCTGGATAACTGCCCGTGTCGCCCGTATCAAAAACCGGTACTGCGTCTGACACTACTTCCTCCCACATTTCCGCTTCATGCGCGTGAAAATTGCATATTTTTAAGAGCGACCAGTTCGCTTTGGACGCGCTTCGAGCTGCAAATGTGCGCGCGACCAGCTAGGGGCGTCTGGCGCTTTTTGGAGGAGAAAAATAAGAACACCCCCAGTCGCGCTTCATCGTGCTCCTCCATTGACTTTACATGTAAACCTGAAGCGTTTGGTGTTAAGGTCCTTAATCCCCAGGAACAATTAAGCTAGGTGTCTAATATGCATATACATGTAAATGTGTTAATAATGTCTGTTTCAACGCTTTCCTCTGATTATTTTTATGTTGGCTTGAAATAACACATCTCGCTCTGCTGCAACTTACTGAAACTTCTCTGTGCGTGTACATTTCAGGTTTTTCAGAAGCAAAGCGTGAAATGGAAACGGTTGGTGTGTCTGTTACATGTTTTGGCGTGATACTGGACTGTGCAGTCATACTTCTCTACACACACTATCCAATTACTCAACTGCAGCGAAACAGTGAAAAGTGTAATGCAAATCAGAAATGGGGACACCTGCCTTCAAAGTAAAAGTCAAGCCGACAAACATGTTTCAAAATGCATTACTTTTACTTTGAAGGACAGACTGGAAACCTTTTTCTATTTCACACTTTTTCAGGTTTTACTTCCACTGGCCTAGTAGTTAGTGAATATTCTCAGACAAACATGAAAAATTACAGGAAACTAAAGCAATCACAAGGAGGTTTTTGGAGCAGCACCTTCTTTGCAACTAGTTTCATTCAGCAATAGTTTAACCAGCAACATCCTGAAACCACTGCCAACAAGTGGGGGGAATACCTATTTTCCCTTGGCAACTGGTGGTTGTAGCACATCCAATATGGTAAAACAGACTGATTCTTATATAGTACTTTTCTACTCTTCAAGAGTACTCAAAAAACTTCTAAACTTCCTAACTACATTCATACTCTGGGTGGATGCATCAGAGAGCAACTTGGGGTTAGCATCTGAAGCATAGACTACATCCAAGGATGCAGACTGGAGGAGTCAGGGATCAAACCACTAACCTTCCGATCAGTAGATGACCTGCTCTACCTCCTGCTGTAGCAGCCACCCCAATATGGCAGACAATTTTATAGCGATGTCCACATGGCATCACGTGAGAAACCTTAATACTTACGAACTAGCAGCTATTGTCTAAACTCACCAGAACTGAAGCTCAGAATTCTTGGATGGTGTGTACGACTCAGACACACATTATTTTTTAAGTAATTAAATTAAAAATGATGCAAAAGGCACCAACAGCACAAACACAGTCTTGTTCAGTGACCCAGAATGGTTGAAGTGAGGATTAGCAGAAAGCTATCTCCACACATGTCAGTCAACAGGTTTGTTTGTTTGTTTTTTTAATCACTCTGTAAAGTTATTGTGAAAGCAGAAATTATTCAGCCTCCAGTGACAACTAGACAAACTGCAATTTTAGGCTTCTTGGACACCTGGGCTACCCTTTGACAGCAGCCTTGCTAGTGAGTGTGTGATTCTGTAGTCAGTAAATATGGTAGAAGTCAACAGCTTGTTCTTTATTTTTGCTGGTTTTGACAGGGCAAAATAAAAAAACACCAACACTTTAAAATAACATGTGGAATTATTTGTTAAAGAAATAGATATTGTTTATCTTGACAGCTTTGCACATGCCATCTCATATTAAACAGTTTATGAGATTGTCAACTTTTCATTTAACAGGTTCAGAAAGCAAACTGGTGGAATCTGTAGTATGGTCTGTGCAAGTGCAAAAATGATCAAACACTGTAACAAAAGTGGCATTTGTGAGGGTTAGTCGAGGACAGAACAAGAGTTCTTGGTTCAAGAGCTAACAACACGTTAGATTAGAGACCATATCAGTGCTTCCCAAAGTTCAAGTGGCATCTCAGCATCAAGTGTTTGAGGAGAACAGTGTGTGAATCAGGCCTTCATGGTGGAATACTGGAAAGAAACACTCACCGAGGGCGACTGATAAGACGAAGAGAACTGCTCGTACCAAGAAACATAAGAAAAGGAAATTAGACCAGTGGAAATCTGGACTTTGATGTGATTAGTCTGGGAGATTTTATAGCTCCAGCTGGCATGTCTTTGTGAGACACAGAGAAGGTGAACAGATGATGGTATCTGAATGTGTGGGTCCTACTGTGTAGTACTGGTGCTACTGATGTTATTTTAATCTGAATTTAAGGCAACACTTAATCAGCATGCCTACCACAGCTGTCTGCGATAACACATCATCATCATTGTTTTTTCAGTAGGACATTGAGACAAAGCACACCTTCAAGCTTCTGTAAGGCTTATTTGACCAAGAAACAGAGTGACTCAATGCTGCATCAGGTGACTTGACCTACATGAACCTACCTAAATGGAACCAGGAAGAGCAGATGAGAGTTTAAGTGATTTACAGGACAAAGTGAAGGAAAGGAAAACCACCACAAAGGCCTCAGTGTCGAACTCGAATCCAGGCCGTCTACTGTCATTCATGCACCATATGGTTGGGTGCTCATCCATCTGAGGTAAACCTGCACCACTGTTATTGACTGTTATTTCAAACTTATTTCATATTTAATTTGATGTGATTAGTGGTGTCTTAATGCAGAAAATGCTAGAAATAAAGAAAATAAATTGCATGAGTAATTCTGTCTAAAATTTTGACTTGGCCCATGTAATACTTTGCATACACTGGTGCAAATATCTAATCACCCAATCATGATAGCAACTCAATACATTTAGGGCTGTAGACGTGTATACATCTAACTTGTTTAACTTCAGACCAAGCAACAGAATAAAAGAACAAAAATTCAGGCTAAAAATCACATGGGCTCCCAGAGCTCAAATCACCTCAGACTTGCTTCTTGAACATGACAGTGAGTTCCCAGTACTCACAGAGTTCCATCCACCAATTCAATTTAGAGGTAACTAAAGGAAGGCCTTTAACTCTTTTTTTTCTTTTTTTGGGGGGTTAACTTCAATTATTTTGCAGATTCAGTAAGCATCACTTAATATGTAAACATTATTGTTAAAAGTTTACCAGCAATGAAATGTAATGAATAATTGACACTAAAATCACCAGTCACATCTGTATTTATGTCATCACTTAAAAACGATTTGATTATGAATTTTATAAAGTTATATGTCACAGACAACAAGAGTGAAAAACATAACATTTGCTCTACTGTTTCATAGGGGTGGGGGAAAAAATCGATACTGTGTAGTATCGTGATATTTTGTTTGCTAATAATGTATCGATACAGGGACAGCAGAAATCGATATTTTGTTACAAAAAAGGTTTTTGTGCTCTGACTTCAGAGCATGTCCAAATGTGTTTAACTTTTTTTTTGGCAGCAATAAACATGACAGTTTACTTATTTTAATTTAAGACATGTTTTATTTTAATTAAGTTTAAAACTTTTTTATTTAATGTAAAATTATATTTTGTTTTAATTTACTTTCAAATTCTTCAGTTGCTGAATGGGCTGCATAGTTTTCATAAATTTCATAGTTCAGAATAGCTATAATTGTACCAGATGGTTGCATTCAGTTAAGTTGGACTAGACTGTAATACAAACCGTTCAGTTTGTCAACAATAAAACTGAAATTGTGAGACTTTGATATTAGATAAAATGAATTGCAGCCCTACCCTCCTCGAAAAATTGCAATAATATCGTATCGTGCGTTAAGTATTGTGATAATATCGTATCGTGGGATGTATGGTGATTCCCACCTCTACTGTTTCATTTGTTCCCAGAAAGTTGATCAGCTGTTCATCTGGACATTTCACTGTTAGTGGAAGAATTCTATGTTTCCTCACTCATCCAACTGACTTGTAAAAATGCAACATCCAGATGAACGGGATAAACTTATTGCAAATTACTTACCATCAAGAGATATTATTTGTTAGTTAACGAGGACTGCTTGTTATTTTTAGTGAATAAGGATTCATTATGGATCTGTAAGCCCATCCCTAGTCTCAAACTCCTGTAAGTGTAAGTGCTCAGTGTAAAAAAATAAAGACCTGCAAAGTGAACTTCAAACTCTCTTTGTTTTCCAGTACAAAAACAATACAGATCCTTGGGTGATGTGACAATGTTTCAATTTAAAAAAAATAGCACTGAAAATAATAACTCTTTAATTTTGGTAACATAAAGAGTTTTAAACTTGTTATCTCTAAATTACGGTAACATAATTTCATATGAAATGTGAGGGAAAAATAGATCACGTCTACTCTACTTTATAAGCTCTTAGTGGTTAACCTACAGGTAGCTCTGCATGCAGAGGCAATAACACTTGCATTCAAACTGATTTCACCAGCTTAAAACATGCGCTGCAGTAAGTTATTTGGATTTGCTGTGTGAGATGCACATAGGGTGTCCATATCACTTCTTTCCTCCCCTGTGGGGCTCATATGAAGTCTGAACCTGCAAAGCAAAGGCACATTGGTCAGGTCAGACGTGCATGTGCTGTTTGACAGCTGTCAGCTGGTGGAGCTTCAAGGCATGACACAGCAAAACAAGCAGCTTCTAAAAGCCTCTGCTTTCCTTCCTTCAGTGGCCTCGGCATCAGAATAAAGTCCCTGCTTCCCGCTGTGCTTTTACATTGGGAGGATCGGCGGCCTTCGCATAGGACCTGATTTTCTGATGATGGTGCACCTCCTTCCATCTGATTTGGCTCGATGAGTGTTTGAAAACTCCAGCTCCAGTCCAATCAGTCCTGTGATTCATCAGTGGGATATTCTCAGTGAGTGGAGTGACTCACAGGTCTGTACTGGCCCTGCCTTGCCATGTTGTGTTTAATGGTCTTGTGTCAGAGAGAAGATGGCATTACTGTAGCTTTAGTGTGTAGCCTGAGGTGTGCTCCAAGTTAATTGCTTGATACCCAACTAATGGCACTCATGAGCCACCCAGAAAAGCTCTAGTTTCACTGTCTCAGTGGGTGGGGATGCAGTTTCACATATAAGAAACAAACTGAGCCAAATATAATCCAAATGTGAGGCAGATACTTAGTAATAATTTAATGTAAGGGCACAGCCCCATAAAACTCCATAGTGAAACAAATGACATTCCACCCATTTTCAAGGTACAGAGAGGAAACTTCATTAGACCCACTTCAGTCATTCTGCAAACAGCTGAGTGGGTCAAAATTGCCCTCACCAGCTCCATATGACTTGGAAATACTTTCACATGAGCTTGCATATTTCCTATCTCCATATCTCCATATCGATCAAAGCACGGAGAGAATAAAAACAGATAGGATGTCTTTTACGATCGATGTCTGTGTTAATGTTCCATCCGGATCTAAGGAAGAGGAAACAGAAAAGGGAGTGGGGTGAGATGGGGGTAAACACAATGCACATCTGCTTGACATCCTCAGTCCATCTCACACCTCAAGTCCTCACTCTCCTCATGCACTGCCTCTGTAATTACCAGTGTGGAAACATATCTGCTGTCGTATGTCTGATTTCTGCAAATGAACTGAAAAGATGGAAATGAGGAGATACTGGTGAATAAAAACGAAGAGCTGGCCTCTGAGCCGCACCTCTACATATGAGTGCCCTCTAGTGGCAGCAAGAGGAAACTACTGAGGCACGCTGGTGAACAGGAACACACAAGAATCATTTCTCTCTCTGTAACAGGGGCTGATGAGGAGAGCTTAAGGGAAAATGCTATGTGTGTATATATACACACACACACATATATATATATGTGTGTATACATATAGGGTTAAAAAGCTGGAGAAATACCAAGGGCTCAGAGAAGAGCTCGAGAGGATGTGGAGGGTGAAGGTAACGGTGGTCCCCGTGGTAATCGGAGCACTAGGTGCGGTGACTCCCAAGCTAGCCGAGTGGCTCCAGCAGATCCCGGGAACAACATCGGAGATCTCTGTCCAGAAGAGCGCAGTCCTGGGAACAGCTAAGATACTGTGCAGGACCCTCAAGCTCCCAGACCTCTGGTAGAGGACCCGAGCTTGAAGGATAAACCGCCCGCAGGGGCGAGCTGGGTGTTCATATATATATATATATATATATATATATATATATATATATATATCGTAGAATTTTTGTGGAGGAATAAAACCCATTACATTGAAAGATCTCAGCTTGTGAAGGGATACAATAAAGGTGGTATCAAAGCTCCAGAATTAGAATTTTTGGTTGGCACCCTTAGAATTAAATGGTTAAAATCTTGTCTGTCACAGCTAGACTCCATTAGCTCCACATCCCATGATCCTTGTTTAATAAAATAGGAGGATTAGACTTTATTTTGAAATGTGATTTTGAGGTAAATAAAATCCCCATCAAGATATCAAACTTTCCAAAACAGACTTTGCATTTTTGGGAAAATGAGATTTACCCACAACTTCTCCCCATAATTCAACCTTATGGAATAATAGGGTAATAACACTTAATCAAAAATCAATTTTCAAGAGCGACTGGCGACAAAAAGATTATATTCATAACAGATTTGATGGATGATAACGGTGTCATTCTAAGTTACACAGACTTTTCAGAAAAATACTGTCTAAACTGTTCTCAAAGAGAATATAACAAATTTTGTGAACTGGTCCCACTGCCTCTGCTTCATTTGATTAAAAATTTTATGATATACAATAATTTCTCATAAGTGCTCCCAAATTTGTTGCTAGGGCAATGTCAGCTGTTTAATAAAAATGCAATAAGAAATTTATTAGTAGTTTCTTCAAAGACAAAATATTTCATAGTTACAACAGAATGGTTTGCATGGTTCTAATTTAGTTATTTCATATACACTGGATAAAGCATACTAAAAATTTATGAAATAGCCTAAAGTTAAAGAAACACACTTTAAAGTAATACAATTAATCCTGTGGCAGAATTTCTAAAAAAAAAGAAAAAAAGAAGAGAGATTTGGCTTTGAGGTGGATCAGTGTTCTTTTTGTACTGATGAAAATGAAACCCTAGAACATCTTTTTTTTTCTATGCCCTATCACACAATGCATTTGATTTCCCTAAATATTAATGATGTGCCACTATTTGAATTACATCATAATTTCTTTTATATGGATCATCTAGCATTGGGTGTCTCAGACATTATTAACATCATCATACTTTTGAGTAAATATCATATCCATTGTGCTAAATGGAGGAACGCTGAGCCTTCTCTCCCTGGTTTTATTGATGATTTTAAGATATTTTTTTCTTTGCTAAAAAAGACAAAAAGCACATATGCCAAAAAAATAACCAGAATAATACCCGTCTCCTGCTTTTCTAAATTTCGACTTATGCTGAGGCTAATATATTGTTAAGTAATGCACTTGTTTCACTTAGGCTACTAGCAGGTTGCTGAGTAGACATCTGTGTAGTGGTTTGTTTGAAATCTACCACTTTTTCCTTCAGTTTCCTTGTCAAGAATTAACTTCCTGTTTAACTGAAACGCCTTCCTGTTCAACTGAAATGCCTTGGTTTTTCAGTATTGTGTGTGAGAGCTAAAATTTCAGTAGTGTGTGTGAGAGCGTTTCAGTAATAATGTCCCTTACGGCACCTCATAGTTTTGGGTCTAGACTTAAAAAGAGAAAAGGGAGTGATATTTCTTATATCAGGAGGTAGGGAATTCCAAAGTCGAGAAGCAGTGCAGCTGAAAGCCCTGCTCCCCAGAAGTGTGTTACTTTACCACCATTAGAAGGTATGTGTGTCTCTGTAAATATGGTCACTCCCCACCCCCCAAAAAATGCAAATCTGAAAACCAGTAATTACGGTCATGGTGGCTACATTTGTCTTTTAATAGTCTATGACAAAAATCCATAGAGCGCACCAAATATCGCATATTGTAACAGTAGCCACTGTTACAGTAAGGCTGTATAGATCCACACTGCCAGGCTGAAAATCTATAGTATCTTTATCTATATCTATCTTTATGCTGGAATATACTGCCTGCATTACATGATACGCTCCATAACATGGACCAAAGCTACTTTCAGCTGCTCCCTTGTTCACAGGAGGTCATCACAACAGAAAGCTCCACGTTTAATTTGAAAGATTTCTTTTTAAATTTTTTTTAATTTAAACCAGACGTCCTTCCTAATGCTAAGCCAGCGAGGTTTTTGTCTCCTTACAGGATTTTTTTGCAAAACAAATGTGCAGAACACTATGAAGCAACTTTATCTCTATATAAATATATCTAACTTCTGCAAATAGAGCAGTCAAAAACAGGAGTACAGAGGGTTTATGGTGATATTCACAGTTATTGCAGATGAAACAACCACTTGTGTTTGACAGGAAAGCACATTACAGAGGACACATGCTATTATTGGAAGCAGATTCATCTGAAACCTCTTCCTGTTGCTGATGCAGTGGTCCTGTATACCGAGGTTCTGTATCTGTATCAAATGGGAAAAACCACAAACCACAGGCTGAACACAATGCATGGGACACCAAATACATGACATTGTAACTCTAACTCCTAAATACCCGTTGTGCTTCAGTCAGACATCACTCAAATGATCATATTAATATTCATATCATTATTATTGCAGCTGTCATTGGATTTATGAAATAAGCATGCTAAAATATTCATTCTCAGTATCTCACAGAAATAGAAAAAATGTGATAATTTATCTTTCAACAGTTTTTACATGACATGGTTTATAAATGGTATTAAAAGGTGATAATCACCTGCATTCACTTAACACTGAGGTTACTGCATTTGAGAGAGGCAATTTCAAAAAACCTTTATAACAAAGAAAAAACAAGTGAGGCTACAGCCACAAGTTTCTGTGTGCTGCAAAATAAGCTGGAGGCCAACAGGCCCCAATCAGTGACGTCAACTCAGAGTCACCATGTTTCCAAGAATACAGCTGACTCACTGGTCAGATGATACAACATGTACGAGTCACACCAGGTCACTGTTCACTTTGCAATATTTTTAATGTGCAAACACTTATTTTGGTTCTTTGGGAAAGTGGGATTCTGAGGTTCCACAGTGTGTGACAGAGTGATGCCCGTCCCCGTTCCCTCCCCCCCCCCCGTTCCCCCGTTCCCCCGTTCCCCCGTTCCCCCCCCCACTGGAGTTCAACATTCAAGCTGGTCTCTGCCTTCATTCCAGTTTGTTACATGCTTCCAAGACCTTGTAGTTAAAGTCCTCAGGCTGGTCGGCATACACATAGTGTCCGGCTCCACGGATTGTCTGCAGGAAGGAAAGAGAATGAGAAGGGAAGCAGCCAATTAAAAATTATGGAAACCATATAAAGGCATGCCATAAAGGGAGGTCATGATTTTAACGAGGAGGGCTGCGTCTCCGGTTTATAGCTTTCATAAAACAAAGATGGAAAGTAACATTCAAATTTACAGCATGCATCAATCAGTTTCATTTCAAGCCTCCATACAGTCAGTTCCACGGTTCTTCATGGCAGAAAAATTTACCTTTGATGTGTCAATATACACATAAGCATGATTGCTCCACATGCAAATAAGGCACTGAATCTGTGGAACTCTGCTAAACTGAGAGGCTTTCTTTTATATAATTCATTAAACAAATGTATTTAAGCTTAAACTAAACCCCATGTACAAAACCAACAAATCAGTCTTTTGTCCAGCGATTTTTATTTGATGAAGCCTCAAAATGTTTTGGTTCAGTCGAAACCTCCAACTTTTACGGAGTAGTATTTTTTATTTATTTTTTGAAATAAACTAAAATTATATAGTGAAACAAATTGATCAGCCCTCTTGTGATACAACATACATCCTCTTTATTGCACGAGGCTGTAACCATAGCCAGCCAGTTCATTTTGTGCAAATCCACTCTTCTGCACTCTTTTCAACATCCATGTACTGATCACCGCAATGTTTCTGTGCTAAAAGAGGCATCATTTCTTTCCTCATTACTAAAACAGATTCTGAAGGAACATCCCACTAACTCAGAGGGTCTAACAACCCTCTGAGTTAGTGGCAGTTTGCGTTGAAACAACAGCTGTAATTCTCCACATTTCAACTTTTTTCTCAAAAAAGCTTGTAGGCTTTAATCTTGAAATTTCAACTTTGTTTTCAATCAATAATAATATATTATAATTTTTTTTTAATTTTTTTTTTCTTCTCCCATGTAATGGCGCCCTAATACACTGTTGTAGAGGTCAGATAGTGACTGTTTGTTTGCAGCAGCCTCTAGTTTTGTTTTGCTTTTGTTTTGTTTTTTTAAAATGGACATTTTACCCCATGAATCTGTTCTCATTAACACAGTTAGGAAATTAAAATGTCTCGAGTCCGTGGTAATGAGAATTTCTTTGCATATCATAATATTTCAGTGTCTGTTTTGCACCTGTCTAGGCAGCTGCTCATCCAGTCTTCCTCAGACTTGACAGGTGTATGAAAGCAACTGCCCATTGTTTCCCCCTAAGTGCCAAACCCTTACCACAACTCTCACCTAGTCCTAAAGGCCATTACACAGAATGTGCTGCAAAACAATGACCCAAAATTCCAAATTGCCATGTAACATAAACATCAGTGTGAAATAAAAAAAAAAAAAAAAAAAAAAGAGTTCAGATCTAACAAATTTAAAAATTAGACAAAGATGACAAGTAAACACAAAATGCAGTTTGTAAATGAAGGTGTTTATTATAAAAGGGGGGGGAAAAAAATCCAAACCAACATGGCCATGTGTGAAAAAGTGATTGTCCCCCCCCTCCCATTATAATTAATGGTGGTGTATCACATCTTTGGAAAGCCAAGTTCAATTTCTCTAGCCACACCCTGATTACTGCCACCCATTCTCAATCAAGACATTACTTTAATACGACCTGCCTGACAAAGTGGAGTAGCCAAAAAGGTCCTCAAAAGCCAGACATCATCCCCATGATCCAAGGAAATTCAGGAACAGATGAGAAACAAAGTAATTGAGAGCTCTCAGTCTGGAAAATGTTATAAAGCCACTTCTAGAGCTGTGGGACTCCACAATCTCCACAGTGAGATCCATTATCCACAAATGGCAAAGTCATTGAATGGTGAACCTTAACATAAGTGGCTGGCCAACCAGAATTACCCCAAGAGCACAGCAACAACTCATCCAAGAGGTCACAAAAGACCCCAGAACAATATCCAAAGACCTGCAGGCCTCACTTGGCTCAGTTAAAGTCAGTGTTCATGACTCCACCATAAGAAAGAGTCAGCCCAGCCGACATGGCTAAGTTCCAAAACAAAAACCAGTACTGATTCCAAAGACCTCTGGTGCAAAAAGTAACACTGAAGTGTTCATGACCTCAAGCTGAAGCACACTTGGGTTCTGCAGCAGGACAATGATGCAAAACACACGATCAAGTCCACCTCTGAATGGCTTAAGAAAAACAAAAATGAAGAGATTGGAGTGGCTTGGTCAAACTCCTGACATGAATCTGATTGAGATGCTGCGGCATGACCTTAAAAAAGGTGGTTCATGCTCAAAAACCCTCCAGTGTGGCTGAATTACAACAATTCTGTGATAACTGGGGGTGAGTCTTTTACAGCTCTGAAGGAATTCTGACCCACTCATCTTTGCAAACAACTGATTCCAGTTGATGCTGCTAAGCGTGGCCCAACCAGTTATTAGGTTTAGAAGGAAATCACTTTTTCACACAAAGCCATGTAAGTTTTATTTACACAAACACCTAGAAACTGCACTTTGTGTTTACTTGTGTCATCTATGTCCAATATTTAAATTTGACAATCTCAAAAACCTAAGTTTAACAAACATACGTAATGAACTGGTCCTGATGTTTCTAAACAAGAAAACAAAGAAATTGAGATTCTGGGTTCATCCAGTTCTCACAAGCAGGCAGCAGCAGGGAGAATGTCATGGTTTGATCCAGGAGTTGGAACTGTGTCACGACCACTTTTGTACATATTTCAGGATGTCAGTGGGGTAGTTTAAACTCTTGATATATGTCAGACCACATCTGAGGAGGCAGAGGAGTCATTTCAGAGCCGATTGGCCTAAAGCATCAAGGACCTAAAGTATCAAGCTGCGTGTCTGAGGTAAAAAGTATTGTTTTACTATTTGTATATACAGATTACCAGTTCACTTTGAGCTACAGGACAGTTGTTGTCCAATGGATCTGTGTAGTTGGATCTGAAAACTCAAGCTTGATACAAAATAAATAAATCTTAGCAATAAAGCAGGTTTTGAGGAAGTGTGAAGAAATTAGTTACAAGTTTAGAAAGTCTATAAAAATGTCATCATACTGATGATCTGGAACCCAAATTCAGAAAGAAGCCTGAACCATGAAATAACTGCCAGGAAATTCACTTTAAAAATTGTTTTTCAAAACTGTTTTTGGCAATTCATTCCTTAAAAATGTATTGTGAATTTTAAGTTTTTCGAGGGAAGAAAAAAAAAAAAAAAAAAAAAAAAAAAACACTTTGAAGGGATATCAATCCATCCATCTACACACACAAACTTACTATGATGTCCACATGAGAGCGTGGCCTCATCTTTCTGAGGGTGATGCCCGACATGCTGTCTATGCTGGAGCGAGAGCCATAAATGATGGTGATGGGGATATCAGACTGCAGCTGGTCAATCCTCTGCAACATTGGCCTCTTGGCCCAGCCACATGGCGCAGTCATATTCTTAAAAGCAGTTTCCCCACTGTGACAAGACGAGGAAAAGATAATCAATGAGCACATGACAGAAAATGGAGATGACAAAACATAATACTAGGTAGTAAAACGTGGATGAGAGCAGAAAAGGTGATGAAGAAATTGCTTCCATGGCCATTTTAGAGACAAGTGGCATTAATAAAAGAGAAAGACAGACCTGGGGCTTTGCACGTTCAGGTGGTAGATGTAATCTGGCACAGTGCTGTCAGTGAACACGAGGGAGAACTTTTTCTTGAAGTCGGGTCTTAGTGTTTGCACCAGAGTGGGACCTGCAGGGGACCAGGGAAGAGACAGAGGTGTCAAACGCAAGCATGTAGCCATTAATAGATGAGGAGTACTCATTACATTTTACATGATTAGTCACACTGGGGAGAGCCCAGATTTTGGCTTAAATTCCTTTCAAAGTCAAAGCAAAAAACTCTACTGAATGACATTGTGCTCGTCACACTTGCTTTAACAAGCAGTTCCTAGTTTTCTGGGTGTGCAAAGAGAACATTAGCTGTGATACTGCAATATTAAACTAATATAAAACTATCCCCCCAGTTTCATACTGCATACATTTTCACTTATTGTCTCCAGACAATAAGTGAAAATCTTCACCCATTATATTGCATCCTCTCATTTCCATTCTTCTCATTTAAGAAAAAGAAATTTCACGTGCTCATCATCTCCATTTCCCTGGGATTATTAAGCTAGTCCGGTTGTGGGTTTGCTTTTAGCACTGTGGTACTTTGTTGTCTTTTAGCACCTTACCCAGTGGTCCTACCAGTCGCAGGCCAGCCAGGGGGTTGAAAGGACTGAACATGGCACCAAGAGCTTTGATCCACACAGGGATGGGCCGGTCTGGTTCTGTCGTCTCCGGATAATCAGGTAAACCCCAGGGCTCAACCAGGACAATGTGCTTTACTCTGTAAGCCAGACAACAACAAAAATAAAAGTTAACCTGCTCTTTTAGTTATAAATTGTTTACAGACCTACAACTAAAGGACAAAAACATTAAAAAGGCCAGAATGAAGTTTGCCAGCGCGAACATAGACAAAGACCACGACTTCTGGAATAATGTTCTTTGGACAGATGAGTCTAAAATTGAATTATTTGGACACCAGAACAGTAGACATGTTTGGCGTAAACCAAATACTGCCTTCCAAGAAAAGAACCTCATACCAACTGAAGCATGGAGGTGGCAGTATCCTAGTTTGGGGATGCTTTGCTGCAGCAGGACCTGGCCAGCTCACTATCATAGAATCCATCATGAATTCTACTGCGTATCAGAGGGTGCTTGAAGAACATGTGAAACCATCTGTTAATGAGGGAAATTCTTTTGTCATACACATGCTCAATGCAGCAAGAGAGACAGAGGAACAGAAGAATAAGATATACAACATATACAATAGAATACTAGTAAGCAGTAATGACCCAAAGCATACCAGCAAATCCACCAAGGACTGGCTAAAAACTAAGAAGTGGAGAGTCCTGGAATGGTCAAAGCCCTGATCTTAACCCCATTGAGATGCTGTCCGTCTCTCTTCTTTGTTTTTGGCCCACTTTGCGCCAGAAAGAGGAAACCAGCGGCTGAACAACAACAGCACGTTTAACCTTGATAAGCTGTTGTTAGAATTTATTTAATATTACTTTCTACACCAGGATCTTTTTCTACGCAGCTGACGGCTGGTAACTGTGCAGGGGTGGATCTAGCAAAGTTTAGCCAGGGGGGCCGATAGGGCATTAATAGGGAAAGGGGCACAAAGACATACTTTTCTTTCTTATTCTCATTTAAAATGTTGAGCTTTTAATAAATAATTATCTGAATCTTACACCCAAAGTTTTAATTTGATGTAAAATGAATAGAAGTCCATTACTGTATATAGTAACTATTAAGTCTAATATACCCTAGTAAGCTATAGTACTTTTTCCTTTGGGAAGGTACCATCTGTGCAGTCTGCAATTCTGTTGAAGAAAGATGTTAAATCTATTTAATTATTCTTGAAAAATAATTGATTTCTGTGCATTTCTTTCACACTGCATCAAATTGAAGTTGATTACGTCAATTAAGCATCATGAGGTGGAGGGTGGTTCCCTATTTTTTTTTTTTTTTGCTGGGAGTTTGCAACCCTATTAGTTAGGTTGCTTACTCTTTAAAATACCAGAATATGGAGGATGGAGTAGGTTCAAGTTCATTAGATTCATTCATTCATTCAGCATTCATTATTGCTGAACTATGAAATATTTTGGTTGCAGTGTATTTTTTTATTTTTTTATTTATTTTTAAACATACAGGTATAACAGAATAGCTTTAGTGTTTTTTTTTTGTTTTTTTTTTTAACTTGAGTATGAACTTATACAAAATGCAGCAAGATATTAAAAAACAGTTTTATTGATTAAACCCCCCCCACTATATCGGATTCATATCGGTATCGGCAGATATCCAAATTTATGATATCGGTATCGGACATAAAAAAGTGGTATCGTGCCATCTCTAATAAGGACTAAAGAGCCGCAGGTTGCCGACCCCTGAGCTAGGCTGATATTTAGATGACACCATGAAGCAGTTTACTTTCATTTTCATAATCAACTAGAAGCTAAACTGACAGGTGATTATAAGCCATTTAAATCTGACATGTCATGGTCTTAATAGACTCTGTACTGGTACAGAGAGCACATTGTTGTGGTTCCCAATATGAATGAAGTTCAAGGAAGGGGGGGGGCAACGAGCACAGATCGGGGACGCATGTGCCTGATCAAGAACATCTGAAGTTATAACTTAAAACCATTTGGAACGCTAAGATAACAATAAGAAGACAGGAAGCGGGAATTTTCAGTGTTACTGATGAAGAGGGGTGATAAGGGATTGAGGACATTTTATCAGGCGCCGCTTAGGGAGAGCCGGGTTAATGCTGGAAGCTCCGAGCTGGAGCTGCGGCAGGAGAAGATGATTCAGGAGAGATAGAGTCTAGTGGGAGGAGAGAGCGTTTTGGAGGACACTGCTGTTATCACAGGCTGCCAGCACCTAAAGGCACACCGCTACAACTGTATCCTGTACTCATGCTGGCATGTTTTGCTACAATCATGTTAACAGCAAAAGGGCAGAATCATTATTCAGAACAGTGTTCACTGCAGACTCTGCTTTTTTCTCCTCCTAGGCAAGTTCCACTTCATTTGTTCCATTTACAGCAGTGATGATAGGATTATTCAAATGTATATTATTCTGGTTTTATAGAGCAATCAACACTCTGCCCACTTGCTCACTGGAGCTCTCAGCTGTAACACATGGCTTTCTTTAGCTGATCTGACCAACAAGCTGCTCTTGGGGACAGAAAATGAGACTTTATTACACAAACTTGTTTGATGTGTTGATAAATCGGTTTTCTTGTGTCCACTGACACATCTCCACAACAGTCCCTGACAGTATCTGCCTGCTGTTTGCTGTGAGGCAGCAGGTGTAAAGAGGCCCAAACACTTCTGCAGACCAACATTCACACACCACTCTCAAAAGGCAGGATATAAACAATAGTTAGAGATGATATGCAAAGATTATTAACTCTGTCCGTTTCAGCCACTCTTGCAGATGACAGGAGCTGCTAGCCAACAGTGGACATTAGAAAAGGTGAGCTCCTATATGGAGTGCCTAAAACACTCGCATTATTATAATAATAAGAGACTAAAACCTGACTTAAGCTTATGCTACAGTTCTGATCTTGACATTTTACACAAACCTGCCACCTTTCTGTATCAGACAGTGTGGGTCATGATCAGTGTTGGTCAAGTTACTTGAAAAATGTAATCAGTAACTAATTACCAATTACTTCCCCATTTATTACTTTTTCGCTTTAAAAAGAAGTTTTCGTCCCACGCACAACGGACACTAATGTTTTTGTCACTTTTTATGGAATCAAACTCAAAATAAGGTCAGTACTTCCACGCTTTAAACGCTGCACGCTCATACTCTCTCCCGCACTCGATATATTATCCATTGTTGATCTGCACACAGCTGTTGTCACGAATGTCGCACTCACTTACGTCACTGTCATGAGACATTCTCGCAAAAATTTAAAAAAAATAAAAAATAAAAATCACGGTTTTAGTAACGCAGTAACGCAGCATGCCTACGGGAAAGTAACGCTAATCTAATTACCGTTTTTGCAATAGTAATCCTTTACTCGTTACCTGAAAAAAGTAATCAGATTACAGTAACGCGTTACAAGTAACACGTTACTGCCCATCTCTGGTCATGATACAGTAAGATGTGAGAAATCCCATTGTCTGCACCCACCTGCCTGGGTATTTAATGGAGTATGACACAGCGAGGTATCCTCCCAGATTGTGACCAAGAAGTATCATAGACTCCAGACCCACGCTGGCCCGCCACTCTTCTATGGACTCGACAAACTGATCCTCTGCTTCTGCTGCATCTGTTGAGAACACAGGTCTGCTGCTCTGGCCAAAACCCAGTAAGTCCAGTGCAAAGACAGGCCGATGTAGGGAGAGAGCATCCAGATTCTGAGCCCACAGGCCCACCCCGCCGCCAAAGCCATGCAGCAGAACTAAGGGAGTTTTATCTTTAACATGGTCATTGCAAAAAGTCAGGGTCCACAGAAGATTGTTGTTGGAGATGGGAACAAACTCTTTAGTAAATGCAGTGCTGACATCTGAAAAGAAAAGCATAAGATTACTTTTAAGTTCAAGAACATTACGATGGGTCAAATATTCCATTTCACATTAATCTAAATAACATATCAAACAAAAACAACAACACCACACACACACACGGCAACAAGCTCAAACAAGAGCGATTTCTCACACTTACTGGTTCATTAGTAACATCCTGCAGGCACAGTTGGGTTAAAGTCATTCATAGAAAACAGCCCCTGAACTTCTTATTGATTTTTCAAAGCTGTAATCATCAATCACTTTATTTATAAGTTCCTATTCTACTGTGGTTAATGTTCTCTACTTGTCACGACATTTCCTGGAAGACAGACAGTAGAACAGTGCTCTGCACATCTAATATTCCTTTACATTTTGAGCAATGAAAGTCATGAGTTACTTTTCCCTGAGCTGTTTGTAGTCACATAAGACACATACTTTCCAAGTGATCTCAGACTTTCAGACACATTTTGTAATTAGCATGAAACACGCTAAGGCCCAATGCATCTGCTCAGTTTATTATTATTTTATGTCATCAATTGCATTTTTGAGGACTTAAAGATGCTAAAAAAACTCATGTACATTTTCACCAGATCTAACACACGCAAAATTTCTTATTTTATTGGTTTGGTAAATGGCCTGTATTTGTATAGCGCTTTACTAGTCCCTAAGGACCCCAAAGCACTTTACACATTCAGTCATCCACCCATTCACACACTGGTGATGGCAAGCTACATTGTAGCCACAGCCACCCTGGAGCGCACTGACAGAGGCGAGGCAGCCGGAAGCTGGCGCCACCGGGCCCTCTGATCACCACCAGTAGGCAACGGGTGAAGTTTCTCATGTATAGAGTAGGAAATGGCTCAATAATGCCACCTATGGTAGTACTACCAGCATGCGGTTTGAGTTACATGAATGAAATTTGGTACACACATATGTAAAGTCTGGAAGCCCACTGACCCAAACCCAACAGGAAGTCTGCCATTTTGAATTGAAGATGACATTTTGGCGACTTCCTGGCATTATACTGTTGCAAACTCCTCCAAGAGATTTTATTGGATCAACTTCACATTTGGTCAGTCTAAACTACAGACCTGGGCCATATTAGATTGCAACACTTTTGAGCTTTCTTCAAAGGGCGTGGCCGTGGCACCACGGCGAATTTCAACCAGTCGCCATGAAAATATAGTTTCCTCTTATTTACACATACATCGTCCAATCTGGACCCAACTTCCCACGTTTCATAAGGCTCCGCCCCTGAAAACATTTCTCCTGTCATATTTGATGGTGGTCACTGCACCAATGGTGGGAACAAGAAATGTCATGTTATGCACTTTGGGCTACAGTTTTAAGGTGACTGACCGCGGCAACCTCAAATTTGCCAAAGAAAGTCTTAAGGTGTTGGTCATCGCTGCTTGCAGATTTAATTCATATTCACAAAAAGTTATTTGATTTCTAGCCAATACAGGTTTTGTTTAGCAAAACAGGTTGTGTTTGAGTGAGTGACCACAGGTGGGGGAGTTTTTACTTTTGCACACTGTACAAAAGTGTATGTTTTAAATTTAAAAAAAGAAATACACTGGGTTTATCCTTACACTGCAGCATCTTCTCCTCTGAAGCTTGCAGATGGCTCTTTGAAGTTGGACACCATGATGGCAGCCAGTTGGGAATCCAACACCACCTACGTACACAAAAGCACAACAGTATGAATATGAATGGTTTGCCTTATATTAATATTTCAAACGTTCAGCATTATAATAATGATTCATCATCATCATGCTGCTTTGGGGTCCTCACAGTTGTAGGGCTAAGATTCATAACACAAACCTGCACCACAGAACATTGACTCGTAGCTAACCAGACTCTTACTGTATGGTCCTCACTTAACTCATTTCTCATCTTTCTACCGCTTGGAATGCGTTTTGCAAAACGCAAAACAATCAGGCTTACTAACAGGTTAAGCAAGCAAAAAACAGGCTTGATACACAAAATTACCATCAGAATTTATCACAGATGCTTTTAAAAATGTAGTGGTTTAAAGGTGTGAACATACACCATAAGACTGTAGCCTTATGGTGTATGTTTTTGTAGGAGTTTCCTTTCCAGAGTGCAAAATTTGGGTAAAAAATAAATGATCCAAATAGGATTTGATAACAAATTGCAAAATTGTGCAAACAATTTCATGCAGAAAAACAAATATACACCATATTTTTCAACTGATAAGGCTTCTACATTTGCTGTTAGTGTTAATTTAGTTTTGCATTGCCAGGGAGAGATCGCTTTGTCATGTAGTTCTTCATGGAGTCCTCACACTGAATGTTTAGATTGTTCCGTGTTGGTATTTTAATATAACAGAGCAGTCCTTAATATGAAGCATCCATGAAGCTTTATGCTTTAGGAACCAATAAGTTGTATTAATGCTTCTCTGTATGACTTTATCAGTCTCCCATACTGTTGTGAGAAAATTCTGACCCAATGCCGTTTGTGAGGTATTTATTTAAGCACAGATCTCTTAAGATACCCAAAGGGATTTGTTTCTTTTTTCAGATGAATGGAATAAAATTGATGGAGAGGTAAAAGCCGACATCTTTCCACTTTGTTTTTTTTGTGTGATTTTTTAAAATTGTAATTCTGAGCATTTTGTGGTTTTTGGTACTCTGAAAAACTGTAAATAATGAGCAGAAGCAATGTTAAATTGGTGTTGATAAATCTGAGATATTTCTGTAAACATTCACATGCATGACTTCTGCACAGATTCATGTGGACACACTGTTAGTTAACAAGTCCCATTGTTCGTGAAGTCATGTGGTTTGTTCAGATACGAGGTTGCAAACCCAACACATGCTACAATGTTCTTTTTAGTGAAAAGGTTTTTATTCCTAATTCATGGAAACGTGTTATGGCAGGCCTTCTACTAGAAGGCATAACTCAACTACAGAAGGGTGTGACTTAAGAGTAAGGAGACACTTAAAGGTTTTTGGCTGAATGTCTAAACAGCTGTGTTTATTGTAAAAGTGTCATATCTCATGACCTCTCCATTAGCTGCTCTGTGTGGGAAAGCGACATCTTACTTCATAGCTGGCTCTGAAATAAGTTCTTCTGCTTTCCTTCACTGGCCCAGTGTGGTCTTGAGGGGAAAGCATAACAGAGCAGAAACTGTGACACAAAAATTTAGTTTCTTTGTTTTCTTTTGTCTTTAGGCAAGTCAACCCCCCCCCCCCCCCAAAAAAAAAAAACCCCAAACAAACAAACAAAAACCAACCATAAATTGTAAGAAGTCAGTAACAACAAAATGTTCTTCTGTGACATGCAAACCTCATGTGGCAACACGCAGAGACATCAAAAGAGGAAATCAGACTACACTTGACTCAATGTTCTCCTTCCCTGACATCGGTCACATTAGTTTCTTTAACAAGGCCTTCTTTACAGAGTCTAACCATAGACATCTTGTTCACTTACTAATTATCAAAACATTCATCTCCAACTGTTTTGAAAAAGGACTATTTGTCCTTTATCAAAACAGCTGTAGCTAGTGAAAAGGGCAACTTAAATTGTTTGTCTGTGTGTCTGTAAGGTTTTCGGCTGCTAAGTGGATAGAACACCTGAATACGTCACCTTGAATTCTGAGAAATCGATACAGGACGTGATTGATGCAATTTTAATCAGTCCCTTTCACATGTTTCAACATTTACCTAAGCCTACTTCTAATAATTCTTACAATTTAACAAATGTGACACACACACACAAAAAGACAACAACAAGGATTTTTCTGTCTATTTTCTAAGTGAGCAGCAGCAGCGCAGCCTCAAAACAAAGCAGCCTCAAAATTAGCTTTAAATTGATCAAGTATGGCATTGGCCTTGGTGTGAATCTGTGCTGCCTGAGTGGTCCTCTGTTTTAAATAAATCAGTACTGCAAGAGAACTTTCCAACATGTGGCAGGCAGCAAGGAAGGTCCTGAAGGTTCAATCCAAAGCTAGTTGTACTTAATTATTTTTTTAACATATAAAAGCACATTTACGCTATTTGCGCATGTGTTTCTCATCTGGGCTGCTGTTGGGGTTTTCTCTGGATTATTGTAGGGTCTTCACCTTATAATGCAGAACAACTCAAGGAGATGGCTGTGATTTGTGAACTGCACTTTCACTTTTCACCCACTCTAAACGCCTTTTACAAGTCTGGAAACGTCAATTTCAATGCCTTTTGAACAGGTTTTTGTTAATCGGGGTGGTGCTGCTCATTTATATTGCTTTGCACTGATAAGCAACCGTTTAGTCTCAGCCTGTTAACATACATGTGTTGGACTCAATTGTTGGAGACGCAATTACTTGATAAACCCGTGAGTTTGCCAGGGTTATCAAAACGCAGGAGACACCCTGTGTGTTATTGTGAAAGGTAAGTTAAAGAGTCACACAAAAGTTTAAGTTTAGTTCTCCCTTTGCTTACGTTCCATTACTCTACTAAGGCTCGTGAAAATCACCCAGCTGAAAGGAAACTGGACCTGCACAGTGACACATACAAACTAACAAAGTGAGGCTACAATAATGAAAGCTAATGTCTGAGTGCAGGTGGATATTTGTGTAAAAGAGTGTCACACCTGTGTCTGTGTGTGGATGCTCATAACATTACCTTATTGTTTTATCCACATAGCCCCACACACTGCTGGCCAGCCTGGGAACACCAACAGTAGACAGCATTCTATGAATGACCCTGGAGATATAATAAAAGTGCATGAGGGCAAAGGACAGGGACTGGCCGATGACAACGCGTGACAGCAAAACTATCATCTCCATTATTTAAATTATCAAGCATTTACTATAACACTTAAAAAAAAAAGTTTATGGTTTTATCAAGGTTTTTTGTGCATTTCCGGAGGGCTTTTTATGCACATGAATATAAAAATATTCGCACCACTGCAAAACTCTTGTTTAAAACCAGTGTTCTGACAAACCATCCTAGTTTGGCAAAACGTCCTACCTTAAGTACTTTATGCACATTTCTGCTGTCACAGAGTAATTCCAAGTAGGGCTGCTCAATTAACCGAATTTTAATCTAAATTAGATCTGGGCTTTCAACGATCATTAAAAATGACTGAGCCGATTATTAGCACCTCCCTCGTGCTTTACTCTCGCACTGCTCAGTGTAGCAAATCGAGTGCACCTCTCTGCGTTTCGAACACCGACCCGAGGAAAGCTCGGAAAGCTGAGAAGTTATTTGGAGAGGAGAGGATAATGGCTGCTGAAGAAAGAATGCCGCTGGTTGAAAAGAGAGGTAAAACGACTTCAGTGGTGTGGAAACATTATGGGTTCGCGGAGTGAGACGTGGATCAAGACGTAGTGTGTGAACTTTGCTACGGTGTCTTAGCTGCACCACAGAGCAACACTACAAATTGACATACCTCAATGTCAGTTTGATGCAATTGTACATTGTGTGGCTACACAGCTTGCCTTGATGTTTGGTTATTTGTATGCATAAATATTAAGCAGTATTTTGAAGTTCACTAAACACAGATGTTTACATTTTTCATTTATTTTTTATATTGCAAACATTTGCACTGTTATCAGTATTTGCACACTATTTTATATTTTTGACAATCTTTTAAGGCATTATTCAATACATTGTTATTGTTAAATAAATATCGTCAAATAATCGTGATTATCATTTTTGCCATAATCGAGCAGCCCTAATTTCAACACCAATTTAAGTAGGTATGACGGATTGTCACTTAACTTTGCCCACCAGAGTATGCTTGTAGGTCATATTCACTCTGACGGGTAAAATTAAGTGCCAAACATGCATGGTTTGGCACTTAGTTTTACCCGTCAGTATGTGTGTAGCTGTTATTAACAAAGGTATGATGATTTGCCACTGAACTTCTAGCTCATATTCACAGAGGTAGGATGGTTCGCCACTAAATTTTAACTGTTTAAGTATACTTGCAGGTGAAATTCACAAAGGTAGGTTTGGCAGTTAATTTTACCCGTCAGAGTATTTTTGTAGCTAATATTCACAAAGTTAGGACGGTTCGCTACTTAATTTCGTGTTGTGTGCATGCGCAGAAACAACGGGTAGGATGGTTTGCGAGGTAGGATGGATTCCAAGAAAACCAGTTTTCCAGTTTGCTCTACTATCTCTGAGGCAAAACAAACATGGCAGTCCAGCGGCTTTGCAATAAAAGCGTTATTTTACTTCTGTGGACCACACCGACAATACCTTCAAAGCACCGGTGAGTTTTTCAACGACCTTCTGCAGTCTTCGAGCACTCTCATTTAGTACGGGCCACTTTACAAAAAGCCACCATTTAACTAATGAGGCTGGGGGGCAGGTTTACCTTTACCCAAGTGGTGCCTCTTTCTGACAGCCTGTCTAACTTTCTGAGGGACGGTCAACAACAACACTCGGGCATTTTCAGGAAAAAGTGCACAGTGTCGCTGTTCCAATAACACTTACTGTCTGTTAAATAATAAAGGAACATTACCGTGGATACTCTGACAGACCGGGGAATGTGATAGGTTAATAGAAATACTCACCCTCTGTTCTCGATCACCGCTTGCTCAGCCATAGCGCGACAGTCCCCGAGACGCTTCTCGCAGTCACGTGGGTCTGACGTAGTTGCCGAGCTTGTGTGCATTTGATTTATAGCGTCAGTTGACTGAGACAAGGGGGAAGGGGGGTGTTATTCCTACTGTGGATCCACCTATCTCTGCTTCGTTTCTTCCTAGTAGCGTAAAACAAACGCACCCAGGAAGAGTTTGCGGAACTGGCGTGTCTGTCACGTCTAAACATTGCTGCTAATCGGGGAAATGGGTCTTGGTAAGTATTTAAACTCCGTTTTGTGTTCCTTGTTTTACATTACTCGGGTATTTAAAAGTAACACAAGAGTGTTGAGCTTGCGCGGGCAGCTGCTGCTGTTCAGCTCTTCGGTTTAGTTCTTACGGTGAATCATCCTGCAAGTCATTAGAAATGTTCTCAACGGTCTTGAAACTCATTTATCTTGCTGATCTGATATTTTTCAGGTCTTACCTTTAATGGGGATAGGTACTCATGCACATGTAACCTGCAGCGTGAAAGATACATGTAGAAAAAAGTTTTATTTACAGTGTTGTGCAAAAGTCTTGAGCCACACATCGTTTATTGTGCTAGGCGAATGGGATGTGATTTATGTGCAAACATAATCAGAAGCACAGTGTACAGACTTAAAAGTCAATATTTGGTATGACAACATTTATTTTTCCACACAGCTGAACTCTCTGAGGCCGCTTGCTTTGTTATTTATTTAAGTGGTCTTCAAAAACAGGCTTCTTGAAGGGTGTTTGCCTTTCATTCCATTTGTGAAGATGATCACACACTGCTTCAATAACGCTGAGATTTGGGCTCCAGGGAGGCCAATCCATGATGGATGGATGTGTACCATTATATTTGTTTCCATCAAGGTATGCCTTTACTGCATTCAGTGTTTTTGGGATCATTGCCACAACTAAATATTTAGCTGTTATCAATCAGAAGCTCTCCAGGTGGACAAATCTTTTCTGCATTCATAATTCTACCAGTTTTGACAAGATCTTCAACACCACCATGCCTCCACTGTGTTTTCCACATGGCTGTAGTTAGTCACTGTTGTACTTTGATTGTGACCTTTTCTTTACATATTGAAAAAAAATCAAACCAAAAAAATTCAAATGTGGATTTTTCACTCCACTGGTTTTCAGTCCAGTTATTGTGTATGTTAGCATACCTCAGCCTTTGCTCTCTGTTTCATTTACTAAACAACGGCTTCTTCCATGCTTCCACCGAGGCTGTTTCAGATGGTTTCAGTGAACCATTGCTGGATCAGACTGAACGTCCTGGGTCTTTGATGGATTTTTTTTGTCTTATTTCATGACTCTCATCTGGTATTGATACATTTTATTTTATTTTTATTTATTTATTTATTTATTTGGGCGGGGGGGGGGGGGGGGGGGTGGTCTGTCACTACTACTTTTGCTCTCATCTGTCCAGTTTCCTTAATTTTTTTTAATGACACACATACATGGACTGTAAGTATTAGTGAAGACCAGTTGATGTCCAAAGAAAGACTTTTAAAGTACCATGTTTATTTTGTTTTTTTCCTGTTTTGTTATTGTTTGTTTGTTTGTTTGTTTTGGGGTTTTTTTCTTCTCTTTTCTTTTAAAATGATTTCTTTTTGTTTTTTTGGGTATCTTGTGGTTTTATTGCTTTCTTACTGCCATATGTTCAAGATGTTTAAAGTGTTGGATATTTATGAATATAAAATCCAATAAATATATGTTTACAAAGAAAAACTTTGTAAACATATATTTACAAAGTTTTTCTTTGGAAGAACTATTGCTCAAGACCACTTTACAGTAACAACAAACTCTGGGCATTTGTAACCAAAATACAAAGAAATCAGGGGTGAATCAAGACTTTTGCACAGTACTGGAGTTGTTAATTTTTCCGTAATTTCTCTAAATGTATATATTTAGGTCCGGGGTAAACCTGCATTTTTTTTCTAATGGCCATCAGGGGTGATCCCTGTTATCCCTGAATCCTCCTCCTCCTATATGTTTAATATAATATATAATTTAATTTAATTTAAATAATTTAATTTAATATAATTTTGTTTAATTTCTTCAACATGTTGACCAATTTTTTTTTTTGATTTTTGTGTAATCTTCCTGACAGACACCAGTATTCAAATAAAAGTGGGAGCAAGACTACAGAACTATAACAGATTCTTGCAGTCATAGCATAGCGATTGCTGTTTTTGAACTCCTAATTAAAACACATGAGAACAAAGAAGCTACGAAATGTGAAATGTAAGGAAAGTTGTGTAAAATACTTAGATAGTTGCCTTTTTTTTTTCCAAAATCTGGCACAGTCAGGATGAAGATTTGTTGTGTAACTGCAGAAAATGTTTCAGTGTTCGGTGTAAAAGAAATAATAACAGAAATAATCCTGCTACCTTCATTATGAGTTAACTGGATTATAAAATGAAAACGGTTACTGATTATAATCCCTAACAGAAAGATATCCAAAGTCAACTCAACAAGCTATGGGATTTGAGTTTTAACCCACACAGGTGTTGTCACTTAAAGCTGCACAGGCGTGGGCCAGGATAGTGGAAATTATGTGATCGATCACACACACACAGCTATATTAATGAAATATACAAAGGCTGTTTTTCTTTTTAACAAAACTGGAAGCGTGAGAGATCAGTGGAAAGTTCAACTGTTACCTGTAAAACTGGTAATACTTGAACCTCTGGAGACAATACGTAGGCTAAAAACAACATAGCATGGTTAGGGTACCTGTTCTGATCACTGTAAATTTGGTTATATTTAACATTGTTAGCATGTATATGTGCTTCATTCTAGGGGTGGGCGATATAAATTGTTAATTTTAGTCATTCTAAGTGGCAGAAAGGAGGATTATCACAGTCAATAATTTCCTCTAACTGAACTGCACATTTTAATTGAACCCTGTTGTAGATGATATTTCAGGGCTTCTGACCACCTTTTTCAGCGCTACATACTCTTTAATAAAAATTTGAATATGTGTGGCGCTCAGAGCATGAATCATATTGAATTTTAGTACTCTCCCTCTCATTGTTACTCTCACATGTGCTCCAACACTGCCACCAGGCTAACATTTGTACATAATAAATAAGAAAATCTAGTTTGGACGTTGAGTCAGTCTCCATACACTTCCATGTTAAAACGCCTCACAGCACTGGAAACAATATTTAGTCTTTGATAACTCATCTGCCTAGATCAGGGGTCGGCAACCCGCGGCCCCGGAGCCGCATGCGGTTCTTTAGTCTTTATTTTGCGGCTCTGGGTGGTTTGGGAAAAATACATTTATTTTATTTGTGTTTAGTTCTTTTTTTAACTTGTAGTTCTAAATTGGAAGATTATTGTGATTTTGAAATATAAAAATAAAATTATATCTTATTATTTTTTCATCGCTCAAAATAAGCGTCACACTCGCGGAAGCCGGTATACCCGCCGAAATGCCGTGCATTTATCGAGACTTTCGACCCCAGGTAGGCCAATTATGGATCTTCGGATCCACATTATGTCAGCAGCTGTTCTCCACCGTGAACTATGTTAAAACAAACACCGCTCACGCCTCACAGATGACAGCTTACAGTCCTGCGTAAAGATGAAAGCTCCAATTTGCAGACACTGTGCGCAGAGGTTCGGGACCATAGTCTTATTGTAAACATATCACGGCAGACCCGACGATGTTTGCATGAACATGCTTTTCAGCATCTCTTTATTGAACACTTTTCACACACAGTTACTGTACGCATACAGCCGGCTGTTGCTTTTCAGCTCACAGCCCGACAACACAACAGCAGAGAGAGCACAGACTTTAAGGCGGCGAGGCGTGATTGCGGGTGCCGCTCAGTTGCGTCCTACTCCTCTGCAGCGGCACCGCAGAATTTTGTAAATATCTATTTATTTTTTTTAGCAGCATAGTGCTTTTTTTCCAATTACTTTTTAAAAGTCAGGTTAAGACTCCAAAAGCCCAAAGGCGATATAAGGGTGGCGGCTCACAACAGTTTTTGTTTGTTACATGGATCATTTTAGTTCAGCTGGGTGTCTTTCCTTTTGTTATATTTCTTCAAGAGTTCAAAATGTGCAACTTTAGTTGCTCTGTGGATTCTTTTAAAAAGCAGTTAAAAACCTTTCTGTTCAAACAAGCCTTTTGTTGATCTACGTATTTTATATTCTTTACATTATTTACATTTGATCTTTTACATTGTGTATAATGTCTATTGATTGTATTGTTTATTTTAATATTTGTGTACAGCGCTTTGTGACTGCCTGTCTGTGAAAAGCGCTTAATAAATAAACTTTACTTGCTTACTTTAGTTGTTAACACAAAGCATAAAGGTAAAAAAAACAAAACAACAATATATACCGTGTTCATCTTCATTTTAGATTTCTCTATTTGCGGCTCCCAGTGTTTTCTTTTGCGTGGAAACCGGGTCCAAGTGGCTCTTTGGGTGTTAAAGGTTGCTGACCCCTGGCCTAGATGATAAATACAGTTAGAGGTGTGGCTGCTGTGACTGACAGGTGTTTGGGACACGGGTAGGCGGAGCTAGGCCTCTTCTTCGCCTGTGGTTGTGCGTGTCGGAGCAATTTTAATGGATTATTTGATTAATATTATGGGTTATTTTGTGTGCGAGAGACATGTTCGTGCTTCACTTTTACTTTCATCAGTCTGTTACTCAGCACTAATTAGCTGACATGAGAACCTGTGCTCCTCACTTTACGATTGCAGCTTGCTAAT